>NC_079135.1:35515440-36715440 GCF_945859705.1 Episyrphus balteatus
AAAATTCTCTAAAAACAAAACTACAAGTCCAAAACTTATAGAAAATACATTTTTGTGCTCTGTGAGTCGATATCCTTCGCAAAAAATTCAATTGGAGTTGAAAAATTCACGTTTGGAGAAAATCACTTTTAAAAATGTTTAAATCGTCATATCTCGTTAACCGAGCGTCTAAACACATCAAAACTTTGCAAAATTCAAAATTCTCTAAAAACAAAACTACAAGTCCAAAACTTATAGAAAATACATTTTTGTGCTCTGTGAGTCGATATCCTTCGCATACAATACATTTTTGTGCTCTGTGAGTCGATATCCTTCGCATACAATTCAATTGGAGTTGAAAAATTCACGTTTGGAGAAAATCACTTTTAAAAATGTTTAAATCGTCATATCTCGTTAACCGAGCGTCTAAACACATCAAAACTTTGCAAAATTCAAAATTCTCTCAAAACAAAACTACAAGTCTAAAACTTATAGAAAATACATTTTTGTGCTCTGTGAGTCGATATCCTTCGCATACAATTCAATTGGAGTTGAAAAATTCACGTTTGGAGAAAATCACTTTTAAAAATGTTTAAATCGTCATATCTCGTTAACCGAGCGTCTAAACACATCAAAACTTGCAAAATTCAAAATTCTCTAAAAACAAAACTACAAGTCCAAAACTTATAGAAAATATATTTTTGTGCTCTGTGAGTCGATATCCTTCCCATACAATTCAATTGGAGTTGAAAAATTCACGTTTGGAGAAAATCACTTTTAAAAATGTTTAAATCGTCACATCTCGTTAACCGAGCGTCTAAACACATCAAAACTTGCAAAATTCAAAATTCTCTAAAAACAAAACTACAAGTCCAAAACTTATAGAAAATACTTTTTTGTGCTCTGTGAGTCGATATCCTTCGCAAAAAATTCAATTGGAGTTGAAAAATTCACGTTTAGAGAAAATCACTTTTAAAAATGTTTAAATCGTCATATCTCGTTAACCGAGCGTCTAAACACATCAAAACTTTGCAAAATTCAAGATTCTCTAAAAACAAAACTACAAGTCCAAAACTTATAGAAAATACATTTTTGTGCTCTGTGAGTCGATATCCTTCGCAAAAAATTCAATTGGAGTTGAAAAATTCACGTTTGGAGAAAATCACTTTTAAAAATGTTTAAATCGTCATATCTCGTTAACCGAGCGTCTAAACACATCAAAACTTGCAAAATTCAAAATTCTCTAAAAACAAAACTACAAGTCCAAAACTTATAGAAAATATACATTTTTGTGCTCTGTGAGTCGATATCCTTCGCAAAAAATTCAATTGGAGTTGAAAAATTCACGTTTGGAGAAAATCACTTTTAAAAATGTTTAAATCGTCATATCTCGTTAACCGAGCGTCTAAACACATCAAAACTTTGCAAAATTCAAAATTCTCTAAAAACAAAACTACAAGTCCAAAACTTATAGAAAATACATTTTTGTGCTCTGTGAGTCGATATCCTTCGCATACAATTCAATTGGAGTTGAAAAATTCACGTTTAGAGAAAATCACTTTTAAAAATGTTTAAATCGTCATATCTCGTTAACCGAGCGTCTAAACACATCAAAACTTTGCAAAATTCAAAATTCTCTAAAAACAAAACTACAAGTCCAAAACTTATAGAAAATACATTTTTGTGCTCTGTGAGTCGATATCCTTCGCATACAATTCAATTGGAGTTGAAAAATTCACGTTTGGAGAAAATCACTTTTAAAAATGTTTAAATCGTCATATCTCGTTAACCGAGCGTCTAAACACATCAAAACTTTGCAAAATTCAAAATTCTCTAAAAACAAAACTACAAGTCCAAAACTTATAGAAAATACATTTTTGTGCTCTGTGAGTCGATATCCTTCGCATACAATTCAATTGGAGTTGAAAAATTCACGTTTGGAGAAAATCACTTTTAAAAATGTTTAAATCGTCATATCTCGTTAACCGAGCGTCTAAACACATCAAAACTTTGCAAAATTCAAAATTCTCTAAAAACAAAACTACAAGTCCAAAACTTATAGAAAATACATTTTTGTGCTCTGTGAGTCGATATCCTTCGCATACAATTCAATTGGAGTTGAAAAATTCACGTTTAGAGAAAATCACTTTTAAAAATGTTTAAATCGTCATATCTCGTTAACCGAGCGTCTAAACACATCAAAACTTTGCAAAATTCAAAATTCTCTAAAAACAAAACTACAAGTCCAAAACTTATAGAAAATACATTTTTGTGCTCTGTGAGTCGATATCCTTCGCATACAATTCAATTGGAGTTGAAAAATTCACGTTTAGAGAAAATCACTTTTAAAAATGTTTAAATCGTCATATCTCGTTAACCGAGCGTCTAAACACATCAAAACTTTGCAAAATTCAAAATTCTCTAAAAACAAAACTACAAGTCCAAAACTTATAGAAAATACATTTTTGTGCTCTGTGAGTCGATATCCTTCGCATACAATTCAATTGGAGTTGAAAAATTCACGTTTGGAGAAAATCACTTTTAAAAATGTTTAAATCGTCATATCTCGTTAACCGAGCGTCTAAACACATCAAAACTTTGCAAAATTCAAAATTCTCTAAAAACAAAACTACAAGTCCAAAACTTATAGAAAATACATTTTTGTGCTCTGTGAGTCGATATCCTTCGCATACAATTCAATTGGAGTTGAAAAATTCACGTTTAGAGAAAATCACTTTTAAAAATGTTTAAATCGTCATATCTCGTTAACCGAGCGTCTAAACACATCAAAACTTTGCAAAATTCAAAATTCTCTAAAAACAAAACTACAAGTCCAAAACTTATAGAAAATACATTTTTGTGCTCTGTGAGTCGATATCCTTCGCATACAATTCAATTGGAGTTGAAAAATTCACGTTTGGAGAAAATCACTTTTAAAAATGTTTAAATCGTCATATCTCGTTAACCGAGCGTCTAAACACATCAAAACTTTGCAAAATTCAAAATTCTCTAAAAACAAAACTACAGGTCCAAAACTTATAGAAAATACATTTTTGTGCTCTGTGAGTCGATATCCTTCGCATACAATTCAATTGGAGTTGAAAAATTCACGTTTAGAGAAAATCACTTTTAAAAATGTTTAAATCGTCATATCTCGTTAACCGAGCGTCTAAACACATCAAAACTTTGCAAAATTCAAAATTCTCTAAAAACAAAACTACAAGTCCAAAACTTATAGAAAATACATTTTTGTGCTCTGTGAGTCGATATCCTTCGCATACAATTCAATTGGAGTTGAAAAATTCACGTTTGGAGAAAATCACTTTTAAAAATGTTTAAATCGTCATATCTCGTTAACCGAGCGTCTAAACACATCAAAACTTTGCAAAATTCAAAATTCTCTAAAAACAAAACTACAAGTCCAAAACTTATAGAAAATACATTTTTGTGCTCTGTGAGTCGATATCCTTCGCATACAATTCAATTGGAGTTGAAAAATTCACGTTTGGAGAAAATCACTTTTAAAACTGTTTAAATCGTCATATCTCGTTAACCGAGCGTCTAAACACATCAAAACTTTGCAAAATTCAAAATTCTCTAAAAACAAAACTACAAGTCCAAAACTTATAGAAAATACATTTTTGTGCTCTTTGAGTCGATATCCTTCGCATACAATTCAATTGGAGTTGAAAAATTCACGTTTGGAGAAAATCACTTTTAAAAATGTTTAAATCGTCATATCTCGTTAACCGAGCGTCTAAACACATCAAAACTTTGCAAAATTCAAAATTCTCTAAAAACAAAACTACAAGTCCAAAACTTATAGAAAATACATTTTTGTGCTCTGTGAGTCGATATCCTTCGCATACAATTCAATTGGAGTTGAAAAATTCACGTTTAGAGAAAATCACTTTTAAAAATGTTTAAATCGTCATATCTCGTTAACCGAGCGTCTAAACACATCAAAACTTTGCAAAATTCAAAATTCTCTAAAAACAAAACTACAAGTCCAAAACTTATAGAAAATACATTTTTGTGCTCTGTGAGTCGATATCCTTCGCATACAATTCAATTGGAGTTGAAAAATTCACGTTTGGAGAAAATCACTTTTAAAAATGTTTAAATCGTCATATATCGTTAACCGAGCGTCTAAACACATCAAAACTTTGCAAAATTCAAAATTCTCTAAAAACAAAACTACAAGTCCAAAACTTATAGAAAATACATTTTTGTGCTCTGTGAGTCGATATCCTTCGCAAAAAATTCAATTGGAGTTGAAAAATTCACGTTTGGAGAAAATCACTTTTAAAAATGTTTAAATCGTCATATCTCGTTAACCGAGCGTCTAAACACATCAAAACTTTGCAAAATTCAAAATTCTCTAAAAACAAAACTACAAGTCCAAAACTTATAGAAAATACATTTTTGTGCTCTGTGAGTCGATATCCTTCGCATACAATTCAATTGGAGTTGAAAAATTCACGTTTAGAGAAAATCACTTTTAAAAATGTTTAAATCGTCATATCTCGTTAACCGAGCGTCTAAACACATCAAAACTTTGCAAAATTCTCTAAAAACAAAACTACAAGTCCAAAACTTATAGAAAATACATTTTTGTGCTCTGTGAGTCGATATCCTTCGCAAAAAATTCAATTGGAGTTGAAAAATTCACGTTTGGAGAAAATCACTTTTAAAAATGTTTAAATCGTCATATCTCGTTAACCGAGCGTCTAAACACATCAAAACTTTGCAAAATTCAAAATTCTCTAAAAACAAAACTACAAGTCCAAAACTTATAGAAAATACATTTTTGTGCTCTGTGAGTCGATATCCTTCGCATACAATTCAATTGGAGTTGAAAAATTCACGTTTGGAGAAAATCACTTTTAAAAATGTTTCGTCATCTCTCGTTAACCGAGCGTCAAAACACATCAAAACTTGCAAAATTCAAAATTCTCTAAAAACAAAACTACAAGTCCAAAACTTATAGAAAATACATTTTTGTGCTCTGTGAGTCGATATCCTTCGCATACAATTCAATTGGAGTTGAAAAATTCACGTTTGGAGAAAATAACTTTTAAAAATGTTTAAATCGTCATATCTCGTTAACCGAGCGTCTAAACACATCAAAACTTACAAAATTCAAAATTCTCTAAAAACAAAACTACAGGTCCAAAACTTATAGAAAATACATTTTTGTGCTCTGTGAGTCGATATCCTTCGCATACAATTCAATTGGAGTTGAAAAATTCGCGTTTGGAGAAAATCACTTTTAAAAATGTTTAAATCGTCATATCTCGTTAACCGAGCGTCTAAACACATCAAAACTTTGCAAAATTCAAAATTCTCTAAAAACAAAACTACAAGTCCAAAACTTATAGAAAATACATTTTTGTGCTCTGTGAGTCGATATCCTTCGCAAAAAATTCAATTGGAGTTGAAAAATTCACGTTTGGAGAAAATCACTTTTAAAAATGTTTAAATCGTCATATCTCGTTAACCGAGCGTCTAAACACATCAAAACTTTGCAAAATTCAAAATTCTCTAAAAACAAAACTACAAGTCCAAAACTTATAGAAAATACATTTTTGTGCTCTGTGAGTCGATATCCTTCGCATACAATTCAATTGGAGTTGAAAAATTCACGTTTGGAGAAAATCACTTTTAAAAATGTTTAAATCGTCATATCTCGTTAACCGAGCGTCTAAACACATCAAAACTTTGCAAAATTCAAAATTCTCTAAAAACAAAACTTATAGAAAATACATTTTTGTGCTCTGTGAGTCGATATCCTTCGCATACAATTCAATTGGAGTTGAAAAATTCACGTTTAGAGAAAATCACTTTTAAAAATGTTTAAATCGTCATATCTCGTTAACCGAGCGTCTAAACACATAAAAACTTTGCAAAATTCAAAATTCTCTAAAAACAAAACTACAAGTCCAAAACTTATAGAAAATACATTTTTGTGCTCTGTGAGTCGATATCCTTCGCAAAAAATTCAATTGGAGTTGAAAAATTCACGTTTGGAGAAAATCACTTTTAAAAATGTTTAAATCGTCATATCTCGTTAACCGAGCGTCTAAACACATCAAAACTTTGCAAAATTCAAAATTCTCTAAAAACAAAACTACAAGTCCAAAACTTATAGAAAATACATTTTTGTGCTCTGTGAGTCGATATCCTTCGCATACAATTCAATTGGAGTTGAAAAATTCACGTTTAGAGAAAATCACTTTTAAAAATGTTTAAATCGTCATATCTCGTTAACCGAGCGTCTAAACACATCAAAACTTTGCAAAATTCAAAATTCTCTAAAAACAAAACTACAAGTCCAAAACTTATAGAAAATACATTTTTGTGCTCTGTGAGTCGATATCCTTCGCATACAATTCAATTGGAGTTGAAAAATTCACGTTTGGAGAAAATCACTTTTAAAAATGTTTCGTCATCTCTCGTTAACCGAGCGTCAAAACACATCAAAACTTGCAAAATTCAAAATTCTCTAAAAACAAAACTACAAGTCCAAAACTTATAGAAAATACATTTTTGTGCTCTGTGAGTCGATATCCTTCGCATACAATTCAATTGGAGTTGAAAAATTCACGTTTGGAGAAAATAACTTTTAAAAATGTTTAAATCGTCATATCTCGTTAACCGAGCGTCTAAACACATCAAAACTTACAAAATTCAAAATTCTCTAAAAACAAAACTACAGGTCCAAAACTTATAGAAAATACATTTTTGTGCTTGTGAGTCGATATCCTTCGCATACAATTCAATTGGAGTTGAAAAATTCGCGTTTGGAGAAAATCACTTTTAAAAATGTTTAAATCGTCATATCTCGTTAACCGAGCGTCTAAACACATCAAAACTTTGCAAAATTCAAAATTCTCTAAAAACAAAACTACAAGTCCAAAACTTATAGAAAATACATTTTTGTGCTCTGTGAGTCGATATCCTTCGCAAAAAATTCAATTGGAGTTGAAAAATTCACGTTTGGAGAAAATCACTTTTAAAAATGTTTAAATCGTCATATCTCGTTAACCGAGCGTCTAAACACATCAAAACTTTGCAAAATTCAAAATTCTCTAAAAACAAAACTAAAAGTCCAAAACTTATAGAAAATACATTTTTGTGCTCTGTGAGTCGATATCCTTCGCATACAATTCAATTGGAGTTGAAAAATTCACGTTTAGAGAAAATCACTTTTTAAAATGTTTAAATCGTCATATCTCGTTAACCGAGCGTCTAAACACATCAAAACTTTGCAAAATTCAAAATTCTCTAAAAACAAAACTTATAGAAAATACATTTTTGTGCTCTGTGAGTCGATATCCTTCGCATACAATTCAATTGGAGTTGAAAAATTCACGTTTAGAGAAAATCACTTTTAAAAATGTTTAAATCGTCATATCTCGTTAACCGAGCGTCTAAACACATCAAAACTTTGCAAAATTCAAAATTCTCTAAAAACAAAACTACAAGTCCAAAACTTATAGAAAATACATTTTTGTGCTCTGTGAGTCGATATCCTTCGCAAAAAATTCAATTGGAGTTGAAAAATTCACGTTTGGAGAAAATCACTTTTAAAAATGTTTAAATCGTCATATCTCGTTAACCGAGCGTCTAAACACATCAAAACTTTGCAAAATTCAAAATTCTCTAAAAACAAAACTACAAGTCCAAAACTTATAGAAAATACATTTTTGTGCTCTGTGAGTCCATATCCTTCGCATACAATTCAATTGGAGTTGAAAAATTCACGTTTAGAGAAAATCACTTTTAAAAATGTTTAAATCGTCATATCTCGTTAACCGAGCGTCTAAACACATCAAAACTTTGCAAAATTCAAAATTCTCTAAAAACAAAACTACAAGTCCAAAACTTATAGAAAATACATTTTTGTGCTCTGTGAGTCGATATCCTTCGCATACAATTCAATTGGAGTTGAAAAATTCACGTTTGGAGAAAATAACTTTTAAAAATGTTTAAATCGTCATATCTCGTTAACCGAGCGTCTAAACACATCAAAACTTACAAAATTCAAAATTCTCTAAAAACAAAACTACAGGTCCAAAACTTATAGAAAATACATTTTTGTGCTCTGTGAGTCGATATCCTTCGCATACAATTCAATTGGAGTTGAAAAATTCACGTTTGGAGAAAATCACTTTTAAAAATGTTTAAATCGTCATATCTCGTTAACCGAGCGTCTAAACACATCAAAACTTGCAAAATTCAAAATTCTCTAAAAACAAAACTACAGGTCCAAAACTTATAGAAAATACATTTTTGTGCTCTGTGAGTCGATATCCTTCGCATACAATTCAATTGGAGTTGAAAAATTCGCGTTTGGAGAAAATCACTTTTAAAAATGTTTAAATCGTCATATCTCGTTAACCGAGCGTCTAAACACATCAAAACTTTGCAAAATTCAAAATTCTCTAAAAACAAAACTACAAGTCCAAAACTTATAGAAAATACATTTTTGTGCTCTGTGAGTTGATATCCTTCGCATACAATTCAATTGGAGTTGAAAAATTCACGTTTGGAGAAAATCACTTTTAAAAATGTTTAAATCGTCATATCTCGTTAACCGAGCGTCTAAACACATCAAAACTTTGCAAAATTCAAAATTCTCTAAAAACAAAACTACAAGTCCAAAACTCATAGAAAATACATTTTTGTGCTCTGTGAGTCGATATCCTTCGCATACAATTCAATTGGAGTTGAAAAATTCACGTTTGGAGAAAATAACTTTTAAAAATGTTTAAATCGTCATATCTCGTTAACCGAGCGTCTAAACACATCAAAACTTACAAAATTCAAAATTCTCTAAAAACAAAACTACAGGTCCAAAACTTATAGAAAATACATTTTTGTGCTCTGTGAGTCGATATCCTTCGCATACAATTCAATTGGAGTTGAAAAATTCACGTTTGGAGAAAATCACTTTTAAAAATGTTTAAATCGTCATATCTCGTTAACCGAGCGTCTAAACACATCAAAACTTGCAAAATTCAAAATTCTCTAAAAACAAAACTACAGGTCCAAAACTTATAGAAAATACATTTTTGTGCTCTGTGAGTCGATATCCTTCGCATACAATTCAATTGGAGTTGAAAAATTCGCGTTTGGAGAAAATCACTTTTAAAAATGTTTAAATCGTCATATCTCGTTAACCGAGCGTCTAAACACATCAAAACTTTGCAAAATTCAAAATTCTCTAAAAACAAAACTACAAGTCCAAAACTCATAGAAAATACATTTTTGTGCTCTGTGAGTCGATATTCTTCGCATACAATTCAATTGGAGTTGAAAAATTCACGTTTAGAGAAAATCACTTTTAAAAATGTTTAAATCGTCATATCTCGTTAACCGAGCGTCTAAACACATCAAAACTTGCAAAATTCAAAATTCTCTAAAAACAAAACTACAAGTCCAAAACTTATAGAAAATACATTTTTGTGCTCTGTGAGTCGATATCCTTCGCATACAATTCAATTGGAGTTGAAAAATTCACGTTTGGAGAAAATAACTTTTAAAAATGTTTAAATCGTCATATCTCGTTAACCGAGCGTCTAAACACATCAAAACTTGCAAAATTCAAAATTCTCTAAAAACAAAACTACAGGTCCAAAACTTATAGAAAATACATTTTTGTGCTCTGTGAGTCGATATCCTTCGCATACAATTCAATTGGAGTTGAAAAATTCGCGTTTGGAGAAAATCACTTTTAAAAATGTTTAAATCGTCATATCTCGTTAACCGAGCGTCTAAACACATCAAAACTTTGCAAAATTCAAAATTCTCTAAAAACAAAACTACAAGTCCAAAACTTATAGAAAATACATTTTTGTGCTCTGTGAGTCGATATCCTTCGCATACAATTCAATTGGAGTTGAAAAATTCACGTTTGGAGAAAATCACTTTTAAAAATGTTTAAATCGTCATATCTCGTTAACCGAGCGTCTAAACACATCAAAACTTGCAAAATTCAAAATTCTCTAAAAACAAAACTACAAGTCCAAAACTTATAGAAAATACATTTTTGTGCTCTGTGAGTCGATATCCTTCGCATACAATTCAATTGGAGTTGAAAAATTCACGTTTGGAGAAAATCACTTTTAAAAATGTTTAAATCTTCATATCTCGTTAACCGAGCGTCTAAACACATCAAAACATTGCAAAATTCAAAATTCTCTAAAAACAAAACTACAAGTCCAAAACTTTTAGAAAATACATTTTTGTGCTCTGTGAGTCGATATCCTTCGCATACAATTCAATTGGAGTTGAAAAATTCACGTTTGGAGAAAATCACTTTTAAAAATGTTTAAATCGTCATATCTCGTTAACCGAGCGTCTAAACACATCAAAACTTGCAAAATTCAAAATTCTCTAAAAACAAAACTACAAGTCCAAAACTTATAGAAAATACATTTTTGTGCTCTGTGAGTCGATATCCTTCGCATACAATTCAATTGGAGTTGAAAAATTCACGTTTGGAGAAAATCACTTTTAAAAATGTTTAAATCGTCATATCTCGTTAACCGAGCGTCTAAACACATCAAAACTTTGCAAAATTCAAAATTCTCTAAAAACAAAACTACAAGTCCAAAACTTATAGAAAATACATTTTTGTGCTCTGTGAGTCGATATCCTTCGCATACAATTCAATTGGAGTTGAAAAATTCACGTTTGGAGAAAATCACTTTTAAAAATGTATAAATCGTCATATCTCGTTAACCGAGCGTCTAAACACATCAAAACTTTGCAAAATTCAAAATTCTCTAAAAACAAAACTACAAGTCCAAAACTTATAGAAAATACATTTTTGTGCTCTGTGAGTCGATATCCTTCGCATACAATCCAATTGGAGTTGAAAAATTCACGTTTGGAGAAAATCACTTTTAAAAATGTTTAAATCGTCATATCTCGTTAACCGAGCGTCTAAACACATCAAAACTTGCAAAATTCAAAATTCTCTAAAAACAAAACTACAAGTCCAAAACTTATAGAAAATACATTTTTGTGCTCTGTGAGTCGATATCCTTCGCATACAATTCAATTGGAGTTGAAAAATTCACGTTTGGAGAAAATCACTTTTAAAAATGTTTAAATCGTCATATCTCGTTAACCGAGCGTCTAAACACATCAAAACTTGCAAAATTCAAAATTCTCTAAAAACAAAACTACAAGTCCAAAACTTATAGAAAATACATTTTTGTGCTCTGTGAGTCGATATCCTTCGCATACAATTCAATTGGAGTTGAAAAATTCACGTTTGGAGAAAATCACTTTTAAAAATGTTTAAATCGTCATATCTCGTTAACCGAGCGTCTAAACACATCAAAACTTTGCAAAATTCAAAATTCTCTAAAAACAAAACTACAAGTCCAAAACTTATAGAAAATACATTTTTGTGCTCTGTGAGTCGATATCCTTCGCATACAATTCAATTGGAGTTGAAAAATTCACGTTTGGAGAAAATCACTTTTAAAAATGTTTAAATCGTCATATCTCGTTAACCGAGCGTCTAAACACATCAAAACTTGCAAAATTCAAAATTCTCTAAAAACAAAACTACAAGTCCAAAACTTATAGAAAATACATTTTTGTGCTCTGTGAGTCGATATCCTTCGCATACAATTCAATTGGAGTTGAAAAATTCACGTTTAGAGAAAATCACTTTTAAAAATGTTTAAATCGTCATATCTCGTTAACCGAGCGTCTAAACACATCAAAACTTTGCAAAATTCAAAATTCTCTAAAAACAAAACTACAAGTCCAAAACTTATAGAAAATACATTTTTGTGCTCTGTGAGTCGATATCCTTCGCATACAATTCAATTAGAGTTGAAAAATTCACGTTTGGAGAAAATCACTTTTAAAAATGTTTAAATCGTCATATCTCGTTAACCGAGCGTCTAAACACATCAAAACTTTGCAAAATTCAAAATTCTCTAAAAACAAAACTACAAGTCCAAAACTTATAGAAAATACATTTTTGTGCTCTGTGAGTCGATATCCTTCGCATACAATTCAATTGGAGTTGAAAAATTCACGTTTGGAGAAAATCACTTTTAAAAATGTTTAAATCGTCATATCTCGTTAACCGAGCGTCTAAACACATCAAAACTTGCAAAATTCAAAATTCTCTAAAAACAAAACTACAAGTCCAAAACTTATAGAAAATACATTTTTGTGCTCTGTGAGTCGATATCCTTCGCATACAATTCAATTGGAGTTGAAAAATTCACGTTTGGAGAAAATCACTTTTAAAAATGTTTAAATCGTCATATCTCGTTAACCGAGCGTCTAAACACATCAAAACTTGCAAAATTCAAAATTCTCTAAAATCAAAACTACAAGTCCAAAACTTATAGAAAATACAATTTTGTGCTTTGTGAGTCGATATCCTTCGCATACAATTCAATTGGAGTTGAAAAATTCACATTTGGAGAAAATCACTTTTAAAAATGTTTAAATCGTCATATCTCGTTAACCGAGCGTCTAAACACATCAAAACTTTGCAAAATTCAAAATTCTCTCAAAACAAAACTACAAGTCCAAAACTTATAGAAAATACATTTTTGTGCTCTGTGAGTCGATATCCTTCGCATACAATTCAATTGGAGTTGAAAAATTCACGTTTGGAGAAAATGACTTTTAAAAATGTTTAAATCGTCATAACTTCTTAACCAAGCGTCTAAACACTATCAAACTTGCAAAATTCAAAATTCTCTAAAAACAAAACTACAAGTCCAAAACTTATAGAAAATACATTTTTGTGCTCTGTGAGTCGATATCCTTCGCATACAATTCAATTAGAGTTGAAAAATTCACGTTTGGAGAAAATCACTTTTAAAAATGTTTAAATCGTCATATCTCGTTAACCGAGCGTCTAAACACATCAAAACTTTGCAAAATTCAAAATTCTCTAAAAACAAAACTACAAGTCCAAAACTTATAGAAAATACATTTTTGTGCTCTGTGAGTCGATATCCTTCGCATACAATTCAATTGGAGTTGAAAAATTCACGTTTGGAGAAAATCACTTTTAAAAATGTTTAAATCGTCATATCTCGTTAACCGAGCGTCTAAACACATCAAAACTTGCAAAATTCAAAATTCTCTAAAAACAAAACTACAAGTCCAAAACTTATAGAAAATACATTTTTGTGCTCTGTGAGTCGATATCCTTCGCATACAATTCAATTGAAGTTGAAAAATTCGCGTTTGGAGAAAATCACTTTTAAAAATGTTTAAATCGTCATATCTCGTTAACCGAGCGTCTAAACACATCAAAACTTGCAAAATTCAAAATTCTCTAAAATCAAAACTACAAGTCCAAAACTTATAGAAAATACATTTTTGTGCTTTGTGAGTCGATATCCTTCGCATACAATTCAATTGGAGTTGAAAAATTCACGTTTTGAAAATTTAAAAATGTTTAAATCGTCATATCTCGTTAACCGAGCGTCTAAACACATCAAAACTTGCAAAATTCAAAATTCTCTAAAATCAAAACTACAAGTCCAAAACTTATAGAAAATACATTTTTGTGCTCTGTGAGTCGATATCCTTCGCATACAATTCAATTGGAGTTGAAAAATTCACGTTTGGAGAAAATCACTTTTAAAAATGTTTAAATCGTCATATCTCGTTAACCGAGCGTCTAAACACATCAAAACTTGCAAAATTCAAAATTCTCTAAAATCAAAACTACAAGTCCAAAACTTATAGAAAATACATTTTTGTGCTCTGTGAGTCGATATCCTTCGCATACAATTCAATTGGAGTTGAAAAATTCGCGTTTGGAGAAAATCACTTTTAAAAATGTTTAAATCGTCATATCTCGTTAACCGAGCGTCTAAACACATCAAAACTTGCAAAATTCAAAATTCTCTAAAATCAAAACTACAAGTCCAAAACTTATAGAAAATACAATTTTGTGCTTTGTGAGTCGATATCCTTCGCATACAATTCAATTGGAGTTGAAAAATTCACGTTTGGAGAAAATCACTTTTAAAAATGTTTAAATCGTCATATCTCGTTAACCGAGCGTCTAAACACATCAAAACTTTGCAAAATTCAAAATTCTCTAAAAACAAAACTACAAGTCCAAAACTTATAGAAAATACATTTTTGTGCTCTGTGAGTCGATATCCTTCGCATACAATTCAATTGGAGTTGAAAAATTCACGTTTGGAGAAAATGACTTTTAAAAATGTTTAAATCGTCATAACTTCTTAACCAAGCGTCTAAACACTATCAAACTTGCAAAATTCAAAATTCTCTAAAAACAAAACTACAAGTCCAAAACTTATAGAAAATACATTTTTGTGCTCTGTGAGTCGATATCCTTCGCATACAATTCAATTAGAGTTGAAAAATTCACGTTTGGAGAAAATCACTTTTAAAAATGTTTAAATCGTCATATCTCGTTAACCGAGCGTCTAAACACATCAAAACTTTGCAAAATTCAAAATTCTCTAAAAACAAAACTACAAGTCCAAAACTTATAGAAAATACATTTTTGTGCTCTGTGAGTCGATATCCTTCGCATACAATTCAATTGGAGTTGAAAAATTCACGTTTGGAGAAAATCACTTTTAAAAATGTTTAAATCGTCATATCTCGTTAACCGAGCGTCTAAACACATCAAAACTTGCAAAATTCAAAATTCTCTAAAAACAAAACTACAAGTCCAAAACTTATAGAAAATACATTTTTGTGCTCTGTGAGTCGATATCCTTCGCATACAATTCAATTGGAGTTGAAAAATTCGCGTTTGGAGAAAATCACTTTTAAAAATGTTTAAATCGTCATATCTCGTTAACCGAGCGTCTAAACACATCAAAACTTGCAAAATTCAAAATTCTCTAAAATCAAAACTACAAGTCCAAAACTTATAGAAAATACATTTTTGTGCTTTGTGAGTCGATATCCTTCGCATACAATTCAATTGGAGTTGAAAAATTCACGTTTTGAAAATTTAAAAATGTTTAAATCGTCATATCTCGTTAACCGAGCGTCTAAACACATCAAAACTTGCAAAATTCAAAATTCTCTAAAATCAAAACTACAAGTCCAAAACTTATAGAAAATACATTTTTGTGCTCTGTGAGTCGATATCCTTCGCATACAATTCAATTGGAGTTGAAAAATTCACGTTTGGAGAAAATCACTTTTAAAAATGTTTAAATCGTCATATCTCGTTAACCGAGTGTCTAAACACATCAAAACTTGCAAAATTCAAAATTCTCTAAAAACAAAACTACAAGTCCAAAACTTATAGAAAATACATTTTTGTGCTCTGTTAGTCGATATCCTTCGCATACAATTCAATTGGAGTTGAAAAATTCACGTTTGGAGAAAATGACTTTTAAAAATGTTTAAATCGTCATATCTCGTTAACCGAGCGTCTAAACACATCAAAACTTTGCAAAATTCAAAATTCTCTAAAAACAAAACTGCAAGTCCAAAACTTATAGAAAATACATTTTTGTGCTCTGTGAGTCGATATCCTTCGCATACAATTCAATTGGAGTTGAAAAATTCACGTTTGGAGAAAATCACTTTTAAAAATGTTTAAATCGTCATAGCTCGTTAACCGAGCGTCTACTCTACACACATCAAAACCTTGCAAAATTCAAAATTCTCTAAAAACAAAACTATAAGTCCAAAACTTATAGAAAATACATTTTTGTGCTCTGTGAGTCGATATCCTTCGCATACAATTCAATTGGAGTTGAAAAATTCACGTTTGGAGAAAATCACTTTTAAAAATGTTTAAATCGTCATATCTCGTTAACCGAGCGTCTAAACACATCAAAACTTGCAAAATTCAAAATTCTCTAAAAACAAAACTACAAGTCCAAAACTTATAGAAAATACATTTTTGTGCTCTGTGAGTCGATATCCTTCGCATACAATTTAATTGGAGTTGAAAAATTCACGTTTGGAGAAAATCACTTTTAAAAATGTTTAAATCGTCATATCTCGTTAACCGAGCGTCTAAACACATCAAAACTTGCAAAATTCAAAATTCTCTAAAAACAAAACTACAAGTCCAAAACTTATAGAAAATACATTTTTGTGCTCTGTTAGTCGATATCCTTCGCATACAATTCAATTGGAGTTGAAAAATTCACGTTTGGAGAAAATGACTTTTAAAAATGTTTAAATCGTCATATCTCGTTAACCGAGCGTCTAAACACATCAAAACTTTGCAAAATTCAAAATTCTCTAAAAACAAAACTGCAAGTCCAAAACTTATAGAAAATACATTTTTGTGCTCTGTGAGTCGATATCCTTCGCATACAATTCAATTGGAGTTGAAAAATTCACGTTTGGAGAAAATCACTTTTAAAAATGTTTAAATCGTCATAGCTCGTTAACCGAGCGTCTACCTCTACACACATCAAAACCTTGCAAAATTCAAAATTCTCTAAAAACAAAACTATAAGTCCAAAACTTATAGAAAATACATTTTTGTGCTCTGTGAGTCGATATCCTTCGCATACAATTCAATTGGAGTTGAAAAATTCACGTTTGGAGAAAATCACTTTTAAAAATGTTTAAATCGTCATATCTCGTTAACCGAGCGTCTAAACACATCAAAACTTGCAAAATTCAAAATTCTCTAAAAACAAAACTACAAGTCCAAAACTTATAGAAAATACATTTTTGTGCTCTGTGAGTCGATATCCTTCGCATACAATTTAATTGGAGTTGAAAAATTCACGTTTGGAGAAAATCACTTTTAAAAATGTTTAAATCGTCATATCTCGTTAACCGAGCGTCTAAACACATCAAAACTTGCAAAATTCAAAATTCTCTAAAAACAAAACTACAAGTCCAAAACTTATAGAAAATACATTTTTGTGCTCTGTGAGTCGATATCCTTCGCATACAATTTAATTGGAGTTGAAAAATTCACGTTTGGAGAAAATCACTTTTAAAAATGTTTAAATCGTCATATCTCGTTAACAGAGCGTCTAAACACATCAAAACTTGCAAAATTCAAAATTCTCTAAAAACAAAACTACAAGTCCAAAACTTATAGAAAATACATTTTTGTGCTCTGTGAGTCGATATCCTTCGCATACAATTCAATTGGAGTTGAAAAATTTAAGTTTGGAGAAAATGACTTTTAAAAATGTTTAAATCGTCATAACTCCCCAAGCGTCTAAACACTATCAAACTTGCAAAATTCAAAATTCTCTAAAAACAAAACTACAAGTCCAAAACTTATAGAAAATACATTTTTGTGCTCTGTGAGTCGATATCCTTCGCATACAATTTAATTGGAGTTGAAAAATTCACGTTTGGAGAAAATCACTTTTAAAAATGTTTAAATCGTCATATCTCGTTAACCGAGCGTCTAAACACATCAAAACTTGCAAAATTCAAAATTCTCTAAAAACAAAACTACAAGTCCAAAACTTATAGAAAATACATTTTTGTGCTCTGTGAGTCGATATCCTTCGCATACAATTTAATTGGAGTTGAAAAATTCACGTTTGGAGAAAATCACTTTTAAAAATGTTTAAATCGTCATATCTCGTTAACAGAGCGTCTAAACACATCAAAACTTGCAAAATTCAAAATTCTCTAAAAACAAAACTACAAGTCCAAAACTTATAGAAAATACATTTTTGTGCACTGTGAGTCGATATCCTTCGCATACAATTCAATTGGAGTTGAAAAATTCAAGTTTGGAGAAAATGACTTTTAAAAATGTTTAAATCGTCATAACTCCCCAAGCGTCTAAACACTATCAAACTTGCAAAATTCAAAATTCTCTAAAAACAAAACTACAAGTCCAAAACTTATAGAAAATACATTTTTGTGCTCTGTGAGTCGATATCCTTCGCATACAATTTAATTGGAGTTGAAAAATTCACGTTTGGAGAAAATCACTTTTAAAAATGTTTAAATCGTCATATCTCGTTAACCGAGCGTCTAAACACATCAAAACTTGCAAAATTCAAAATTCTCTAAAAACAAAACTACAAGTCCAAAACTTATAGAAAATACATTTTTGTGCTCTGTGAGTCGATATCCTTCGCATACAATTTAATTGGAGTTGAAAAATTCACGTTTGGAGAAAATCACTTTTAAAAATGTTTAAATCGTCATATCTCGTTAACAGAGCGTCTAAACACATCAAAACTTGCAAAATTCAAAATTCTCTAAAAACAAAACTACAAGTCCAAAACTTATAGAAAATACATTTTTGTGCACTGTGAGTCGATATCCTTCGCATACAATTCAATTGGAGTTGAAAAATTCAAGTTTGGAGAAAATGACTTTTAAAAATGTTTAAATCGTCATAACTCCCCAAGCGTCTAAACACTATCAAACTTGCAAAATTCAAAATTCTCTAAAAACAAAACTACAAGTCCAAAACTTATAGAAAATACATTTTTGTGCTCTGTGAGTCGATATCCTTCGCATACAATTTAATTGGAGTTGAAAAATTCACGTTTGGAGAAAATCACTTTTAAAAATGTTTAAATCGTCATATCTCGTTAACAGAGCGTCTAAACACATCAAAACTTGCAAAATTCAAAATTCTCTAAAAACAAAACTACAAGTCCAAAACTTATAGAAAATACATTTTTGTGCTCTGTGAGTCGATATCCTTCGCATACAATTCAATTGGAGTTGAAAAATTCAAGTTTGGAGAAAATGACTTTTAAAAATGTTTAAATCGTCATAACTCCCCAAGCGTCTAAACACTATCAAACTTGCAAAATTCAAAATTCTCTAAAAACAAAACTACAAGTCCAAAACTTATAGAAAATACATTTTTGTGCTCTGTGAGTCGATATCCTTCGCATACAATTCAATTGGAGTTGAAAAATTCACGTTTGGAGAAAATCACTTTTAAAAATGTTTAAATCGTCATAACTCCCCAAGCGTCTAAACACTATCAAACTTGCAAAATTCAAAATTCTCTAAAAACAAAACTACAAGTCCAAAACTTATAGAAAATACATTTTTGTGCTCTGTGAGTCGATATCCTTCGCATTCAATTCAATTGGAGTTGAAAAATTCACGTTTGGAGAAAATCACTTTTAAAAATGTTTAAATCGTCATATCTCGTTAACCGAGCGTCTAAACACATCAAAACTCAAAACTCAAAATTGCAAAATTCAAAATTCTCTAAAAACAAAACTACAAGTCCAAAACTTATAGAAAATACATTTTTGTGCTCTGTGAGTCGATATCCTTCGCATACAATTCAATTGGAGTTGAAAAATTCACGTTTGGAGAAAATCACTTTTAAAAAGGTTTAAATCGTCATATCTCGTTAACAGAGCGTCTAAACACATCAAAACTTGCAAAATTCAAAATTCTCTAAAAACAAAACTACAAGTCCAAAACTTATAGAAAATACATTTTTGTGCTCTGTGAGTCGATATCCTTCGCATACAATTCAATTGGAGTTGAAAAATTCACGTTTGGAGAAAATCACTTTTAAAAATGTTTAAATCGTCATATCTCGTTAACAGAGCGTCTAAACACATCAAAACTTGCAAAATTCAAAATTCTCTAAAAACAAAACTACAAGTCCAAAACTTATAGAAAATACATTTTTGTGCTCTGTGAGTCGATATCCTTCGCATACAATTCAATTGGAGTTGAAAAATTCACGTTTGGAGAAAATCACTTTTAAAAATGTTTAAATCGTCATATCTCGTTAACAGAGCGTCTAAACACATCAAAACTTGCAAAATTCAAAATTCTCTAAAAACAAAACTACAAGTCCAAAACTTATAGAAAATACATTTTTGTGCTCTGTGAGTCGATATCCTTCGCACACAATTCAATTGGAGTTGAAAAATTCACGTTTGGAGAAAATGACTTTGAAAAATGTTTAAATCGTCACATCTCGTTAACCGAGCGCCTAAACTCATCAAAACTTGCAAAATTCAAAATTCTCTAAAATCAAAACTACAAGTCCAAAACTTATAGAAAATACATTTTTGTGCTCTGTGAGTCGATATCCTTCGCACACAATTCAATTGGAGTTGAAAAATTCACGTTTGGAGAAAATGACTTTTAAAAATGTTTAAATCGTCATAACTCCTTAACCAAGCCTCTAAACACCATCAAACTTGAAAAATTCAAAATTCTCTAAAAGCAAAACTACAAGTCCAAAACTTAAAGAAAATACATTTTTGTGCTCTGTGAGTCGATATCCTTCGCATTCAATTCAATTGGAGTTGAAAAATTCACGTTTTGAAAATTTAAAAATGTTTAAATCGTCATATCTCGTTAACCGAGCGTCTAAACACATCAAAACCTGCAAAATTCTCTAAAAACAAAACTACAAGTCCAAAACTTATAGAAAATACATTTTTGTGCTCTGTGAGTCGATATCCTTCGCATACAATTCAATTGGAGTTGAAAAATTCACGTTTGGAGAAAATCACTTTTAAAAATGTTTAAATCGTCATATCTCGTTAACAGAGCGTCTAAACACATCAAAACTTGCAAAATTCAAAATTCTCTAAAAACAAAACTACAAGTCCAAAACTTATAGAAAATACATTTTTGTGCTCTGTGAGTCGATATCCTTCGCATACAATTCAATTGGAGTTGAAAAATTCAAGTTTGGAGAAAATGACTTTTAAAAATGTTTAAATCGTCATAACTCCCCAAGCGTCTAAACACTATCAAACTTGCAAAATTCAAAATTCTCTAAAAACAAAACTACAAGTCCAAAATTTATAGAAAATACATTTTTGTGCTCTGTGAGTCGATATCCTTCGCATACAATTCAATTGGAGTTGAAAAATTCACGTTTGGAGAAAATGACTTTTAAAAATGTTTAAATCGTCATAACTCCTTAACTAAGCGTCTAAACACTATCAAACTTGCAAAATTCAAAATTCTCTAAAAACAAAACTACAAGTCCAAAACTTAAAGAAAATACATTTTTGTGCTCTGTGAGTCGATATCCTTCGCATACAATTCAATTGGAGTTGAAAAATTCACGTTTTGAAAATTTAAAAATGTTTAAATCGTCATATCTCGTTAACCGAGCGTCTAAACACATCAAAACCTGCAAAATTCTCTAAAAACAAAACTACAAGTCCAAAACTTATAGAAAATACATTTTTGTGCTCTTCGCATTTTTGATATCCTTCGCATACAATTCAATTGGAGTTGAAAAATTCACGTTTGGAGAAAATCACTTTTAAAAATGTTTAAATCGTCATATCTCGTTAACCGAGCGTCTAAACACATCAAAACTTGCAAAATTCAAAATTCTCTAAAAACAAAACTACAAGTCCAAAACTTATAAAAAATACATTTTTGTGCTCTGTGAGTCGATATCCTTCGCATACAATTCAATTGGAGTTGAAAAATTCACGTTTGGAGAAAATCACTTTTAAAAATGTTTAAATCGTCATATCTCGTTAACCGAGCGTCTAAACACATCAAAACTTGCAAAATTCAAAATTCTCTAAAAACAAAACTACAAGTCCAAAACTTATAAAAAATACATTTTTGTGCTCTGTGAGTCGATATCCTTCGCATACAATTCAATTGGAGTTGAAAAATTCACGTTTAGAGAAAATCACTTTTAAAAATGTTTAAATCGTCATATCTCGTTAACCGAGCGTCTAAACACATCAAAACTCAAAACTCAAAATTGCAAAATTCAAAATTCTCTAAAAACAAAACTACAAGTCCAAAACTTATAGAAAATACATTTTTGTGCTCTGTGAGTCGATTTCCTTCGCATACAATTCAATTGGAGTTGAAAAATTCACGTTTGGAGAAAATCACTTTTTAAAATGTTTAAATCGTCATATCTCGTTAACAGAGCGTCTAAACACATCAAAACTTGCAAAATTCAAAATTCTCTAAAAACAAAACTACAAGTCCAAAACTTATAGAAAATACATTTTTGTGCTCTGTGAGTCGATATCCTTCGCACACAATTCAATTGGAGTTGAAAAATTCACGTTTGGAGAAAATGACTTTTAAAAATGTTTAAATCGTCACATCTCGTTAACCGAGCGCCTAAACTCATCAAAACTTGCAAAATTCAAAATTCTCTAAAATCAAAACTACAAGTCCAAAACTTATAGAAAATACATTTTTGTGCTCTGTGAGTCGATATCCTTCGCACACAATTCAATTGGAGTTGAAAAATTCACGTTTGGAGAAAATGACTTTTAAAAATGTTTAAATCGTCATAACTCCTTAACCAAGCCTCTAAACACCATCAAACTTGAAAAATTCAAAATTCTCTAAAAACAAAACTACAAGTCCAAAACTTATAGAAAATACATTTTTGTGCTCTGTGAGTCGATATCCTTCGCATTCAATTCAATTGGAGTTGAAAAATTCACGTTTTGAAAATTTAAAAATGTTTAAATCGTCATATCTCGTTAACCGAGCGTCTAAACACATCAAAACCTGCAAAATTCTCTAAAAACAAAACTACAAGTCCAAAACTTATAGAAAATACATTTTTGTGCTCTGTGAGTCGATATCCTTCGCATACAATTCAATTGGAGTTGAAAAATTCACGTTTGGAGAAAATCACTTTTAAAAATGTTTAAATCGTCATATCTCGTTAACAGAGCGTCTAAACACATCAAAACTTGCAAAATTCAAAATTCTCTAAAAACAAAACTACAAGTCCAAAACTTATAGAAAATACATTTTTGTGCTCTGTGAGTCGATATCCTTCGCATACAATTCAATTGGAGTTGAAAAATTCAAGTTTGGAGAAAATGACTTTTAAAAATGTTTAAATCGTCATAACTCCCCAAGCGTCTAAACACTATCAAACTTGCAAAATTCAAAATTCTCTAAAAACAAAACTACAAGTCCAAAACTTATAGAAAATACATTTTTGTGCTCTGTGAGTCGATATCCTTCGCATACAATTCAATTGGAGTTGAAAAATTCACGTTTGGAGAAAATCACTTTTAAAAATGTTTAAATCGTCATATCTCGTTAACAGAGCGTCTAAACACATCAAAACTTGCAAAATTCAAAATTCTCTAAAAACAAAACTACAAGTCCAAAACTTATAGAAAATACATTTTTGTGCTCTGTGAGTCGATATCCTTCGCATACAATTCAATTGGAGTTGAAAAATTCAAGTTTGGAGAAAATGACTTTTAAAAATGTTTAAATCGTCATAACTCCCCAAGCGTCTAAACACTATCAAACTTGCAAAATTCAAAATTCTCTAAAAACAAAACTACAAGTCCAAAACTTATAGAAAATACATTTTTGTGCTCTGTGAGTCGATATCCTTCGCATACAATTCAATTGGAGTTGAAAAATTCACGTTTGGAGAAAATCACTTTTAAAAATGTTTAAATCGTCATATCTCGTTAACAGAGCGTCTAAACACATCAAAACTTGCAAAATTCAAAATTCTCTAAAAACAAAACTACAAGTCCAAAACTTATAGAAAATACATTTTTGTGCTCTGTGAGTCGATATCCTTCGCATACAATTCAATTGGAGTTGAAAAATTCACGTTTTGAAAATTTAAAAATGTTTAAATCGTCATATCTCGTTAACCGAGCGTCTAAACACATCAAAACCTGCAAAATTCTCTAAAAACAAAACTACAAGTCCAAAACTTATAGAAAATACATTTTTGTGCTCTTCGCATTTTTGATATCCTTCGCATACAATTCAATTGGAGTTGAAAAATTCACGTTTGGAGAAAATCACTTTTAAAAATGTTTAAATCGTCATATCTCGTTAACCGAGCGTCTAAACACATCCAAACTTGCAAAATTCAAAATTCTCTAAAAACAAAACTACAAGTCCAAAACTTATAGAAAATACATTTTTGTGCTCTGTGAGTCGATATCCTTCGCATACAATTCAATTGGAGTTGAAAAATTCACGTTTGGAGAAAATCACTTTTAAAAATGTTTAAATCGTCATATCTCGTTAACCGAGCGTCTAAACACATCAAAACTTGCAAAACTCAAAATTCTCTAAAAACAAAACTACAAGTCCAAAACTTATAAAAAATACATTTTTGTGCTCTGTGAGTCGATATCCTTCGCATACAATTCAATTGGAGTTGAAAAATTCACGTTTAGAGAAAATCACTTTTAAAAATGTTTAAATCGTCATATCTCGTTAACCGAGCGTCTAAACACATCAAAACTCAAAACTCAAAATTGCAAAATTCAAAATTCTCTAAAAACAAAACTACAAGTCCAAAACTTATAGAAAATACATTTTTGTGCTCTGTGAGTCGATATCCTTCGCACACAATTCAATTGGAGTTGAAAAATTCACGTTTGGAGAAAATGACTTTTAAAAATGTTTAAATCGTCACATCTCGTTAACCGAGCGCCTAAACTCATCAAAACTTGCAAAATTCAAAATTCTCTAAAATCAAAACTACAAGTCCAAAACTTATAGAAAATACATTTTTGTGCTCTGTGAGTCGATATCCTTCGCACACAATTCAATTGGAGTTGAAAAATTCACGTTTGGAGAAAATGACTTTTAAAAATGTTTAAATCGTCATAACTCCTTAACCAAGCCTCTAAACACCATCAAACTTGAAAAATTCAAAATTCTCTAAAAGCAAAACTACAAGTCCAAAACTTAAAGAAAATACATTTTTGTGCTCTGTGAGTCGATATCCTTCGCATTCAATTCAATTGGAGTTGAAAAATTCACGTTTTGAAAATTTAAAAATGTTTAAATCGTCATATCTCGTTAACCGAGCGTCTAAACACATCAAAACCTGCAAAATTCTCTAAAAACAAAACTACAAGTCCAAAACTTATAGAAAATACATTTTTGTGCTCTGTGAGTCGATATCCTTCGCATACAATTCAATTGGAGTTGAAAAATTCACGTTTGGAGAAAATCACTTTTAAAAATGTTTAAATCGTCATATCTCGTTAACAGATCGTCTAAACACATCAAAACTTGCAAAATTCAAAATTCTCTAAAAACAAAACTACAAGTCCAAAACTTATAGAAAATACATTTTTGTGCTCTGTGAGTCGATATCCTTCGCATACAATTCAATTGGAGTTGAAAAATTCACGTTTTGAAAATTTAAAAATGTTTAAATCGTCATATCTCGTTAACCGAGCGTCTAAACACATCAAAACCTGCAAAATTCTCTAAAAACAAAACTACAAGTCCAAAACTTATAGAAAATACATTTTTGTGCTCTGTGAGTCGATATCCTTCGCATACAATTCAATTGGAGTTGAAAAATTCACGTTTGGAGAAAATCACTTTTAAAAATGTTTAAATCGTCATATCTCGTTAACAGAGCGTCTAAACACATCAAAACTTGCAAAATTCAAAATTCTCTAAAAACAAAACTACAAGTCCAAAACTTATAGAAAATACATTTTTGTGCTCTGTGAGTCGATATCCTTCGCATACAATTCAATTGGAGTTGAAAAATTCACGTTTGGAGAAAATCACTTTTAAAAATGTTTAAATCGTCATATCTCGTTAACAGAGCGTCTAAACACATCAAAACTTGCAAAATTCAAAATTCTCTAAAAACAAAACTACAAGTCCAAAACTTATAGAAAATACATTTTTGTGCTCTGTGAGTCGATATCCTTCGCATACAATTCAATTGGAGTTGAAAAATTCACGTTTTGAAAATTTAAAAATGTTTAAATCGTCATATCTCGTTAACCGAGCGTCTAAACACATCAAAACCTGCAAAATTCTCTAAAAACAAAACTACAAGTCCAAAACTTATAGAAAATACATTTTTGTGCTCTGTGAGTCGATATCCTTCGCACACAATTCAATTGGAGTTGAAAAATTCACGTTTGGAGAAAATGACTTTTAAAAATGTTTAAATCGTCATAACTCCTTAACCAAGCCTCTAAACACCATCAAACTTGAAAAATTCAAAATTCTCTAAAAGCAAAACTACAAGTCCAAAACTTAAAGAAAATACATTTTTGTGCTCTGTGAGTCGATATCCTTCGCATTCAATTCAATTGGAGTTGAAAAATTCACGTTTTGAAAATTTAAAAATGTTTAAATCGTCATATCTCGTTAACCGAGCGTCTAAACACATCAAAACCTGCAAAATTCTCTAAAAACAAAACTACAAGTCCAAAACTTATAGAAAATACATTTTTGTGCTCTGTGAGTCGATATCCTTCGCATACAATTCAATTGGAGTTGAAAAATTCACGTTTGGAGAAAATCACTTTTAAAAATGTTTAAATCGTCATATCTCGTTAACAGAGCGTCTAAACACATCAAAACTTGCAAAATTCAAAATTCTCTAAAAACAAAACTACAAGTCCAAAACTTATAGAAAATACATTTTTGTGCTCTGTGAGTCGATATCCTTCGCATACAATTCAATTGGAGTTGAAAAATTCACGTTTGGAGAAAATCACTTTTAAAAATGTTTAAATCGTCATATCTCGTTAACCGAGCGTCTAAACACATCCAAACTTGCAAAATTCAAAATTCTCTAAAAACAAAACTACAAGTCCAAAACTTATAGAAAATACATTTTTGTGCTCTGTGAGTCGATATCCTTCGCATACAATTCAATTGGAGTTGAAAAATTCACGTTTGGAGAAAATCACTTTTAAAAATGTTTAAATCGTCATATCTCGTTAACAGAGCGTCTAAACACATCAAAACTTGCAAAATTCAAAATTCTCTAAAAACAAAACTACAAGTCCAAAACTTATAGAAAATACATTTTTGTGCTCTGTGAGTCGATATCCTTCGCACACAATTCAATTGGAGTTGAAAAATTCACGTTTGGAGAAAATGACTTTTAAAAATGTTTAAATCGTCACATCTCGTTAACCGAGCGCCTAAACTCATCAAAACTTGCAAAATTCAAAATTCTCTAAAATCAAAACTACAAGTCCAAAACTTATAGAAAATACATTTTTGTGCTCTGTGAGTCGATATCCTTCGCACACAATTCAATTGGAGTTGAAAAATTCACGTTTGGAGAAAATGACTTTTAAAAATGTTTAAATCGTCATAACTCCTTAACCAAGCCTCTAAACACCATCAAACTTGAAAAATTCAAAATTCTCTAAAAGCAAAACTACAAGTCCAAAACTTAAAGAAAATACATTTTTGTGCTCTGTGAGTCGATATCCTTCGCATTCAATTCAATTGGAGTTGAAAAATTCACGTTTTGAAAATTTAAAAATGTTTAAATCGTCATATCTCGTTAACCGAGCGTCTAAACACATCAAAACCTGCAAAATTCTCTAAAAACAAAACTACAAGTCCAAAACTTATAGAAAATACATTTTTGTGCTCTGTGAGTCGATATCCTTCGCATACAATTCAATTGGAGTTGAAAAATTCACGTTTGGAGAAAATCACTTTTAAAAATGTTTAAATCGTCATATCTCGTTAACAGAGCGTCTAAACACATCAAAACTTGCAAAATTCAAAATTCTCTAAAAACAAAACTACAAGTCCAAAACTTATAGAAAATACATTTTTGTGCTCTGTGAGTCGATATCCTTCGCATACAATTCAATTGGAGTTGAAAAATTCAAGTTTGGAGAAAATGACTTTTAAAAATGTTTAAATCGTCATAACTCCCCAAGCGTCTAAACACTATCAAACTTGCAAAATTCAAAATTCTCTAAAAACAAAACTACAAGTCCAAAACTTATAGAAAATACATTTTTGTGCTCTGTGAGTCGATATCCTTCGCATACAATTCAATTGGAGTTGAAAAATTCACGTTTGGAGAAAATCACTTTTAAAAATGTTTAAATCGTCATATCTCGTTAACAGAGCGTCTAAACACATCAAAACTTGCACAATTCAAAATTCTCTAAAAACAAAACTACAAGTCCAAAACTTATAGAAAATACATTTTTGTGCTCTGTGAGTCGATATCCTTCGCATACAATTCAATTGGAGTTGAAAAATTCAAGTTTGGAGAAAATGACTTTTAAAAATGTTTAAATCGTCATATCTCGTTAACCGAGCGTCTAAACACATCCAAACTTGCAAAATTCAAAATTCTCTAAAAACAAAACTACAAGTCCAAAACTTATAGAAAATACATTTTTGTGCTCTGTGAGTCGATATCCTTCGCATACAATTCAATTGGAGTTGAAAAATTCACGTTTTGAAAATTTAAAAATGTTTAAATCGTCATATCTCGTTAACCGAGCGTCTAAACACATCAAAACCTGCAAAATTCTCTAAAAACAAAACTACAAGTCCAAAACTTATAGAAAATACATTTTTGTGCTCTTCGCATTTTTGATATCCTTCGCATACAATTCAATTGGAGTTGAAAAATTCACGTTTGGAGAAAATCACTTTTAAAAATGTTTAAATCGTCATATCTCGTTAACCGAGCGTCTAAACACATCCAAACTTGCAAAATTCAAAATTCTCTAAAAACAAAACTACAAGTCCAAAACTTAAAGAAAATACATTTTTGTGCTCTGTGAGTCGATATCCTTCGCATTCAATTCAATTGGAGTTGAAAAATTCACGTTTTGAAAATTTAAAAATGTTTAAATCGTCATATCTCGTTAACCGAGCGTCTAAACACATCAAAACCTGCAAAATTCTCTAAAAACAAAACTACAAGTCCAAAACTTATAGAAAATACATTTTTGTGCTCTGTGAGTCGATATCCTTCGCATACAATTCAATTGGAGTTGAAAAATTCACGTTTGGAGAAAATCACTTTTAAAAATGTTTAAATCGTCATATCTCGTTAACAGAGCGTCTAAACACATCAAAACTTGCAAAATTCAAAATTCTCTAAAAACAAAACTACAAGTCCAAAACTTATAGAAAATACATTTTTGTGCTCTGTGAGTCGATATCCTTCGCATACAATTCAATTGGAGTTGAAAAATTCACGTTTTGAAAATTTAAAAATGTTTAAATCGTCATATCTCGTTAACCGAGCGTCTAAACACATCAAAACCTGCAAAGTTCTCTAAAAACAAAACTACAAGTCCAAAACTTATAGAAAATACATTTTTGTGCTCTTCGCATTTTTGATATCCTTCGCATACAATTCAATTGGAGTTGAAAAATTCACGTTTGGAGAAAATCACTTTTAAAAATGTTTAAATCGTCATATCTCGTTAACCGAGCGTCTAAACACATCCAAACTTGCAAAATTCAAAATTCTCTAAAAACAAAACTACAAGTCCAAAACTTATAGAAAATACATTTTTGTGCTCTGTGAGTCGATATCCTTCGCATACAATTCAATTGGAGTTGAAAAATTCACGTTTTGAAAATTTAAAAATGTTTAAATCGTCATATCTCGTTAACCGAGCGTCTAAACACATCAAAACCTGCAAAATTCTCTAAAAACAAAACTACAAGTCCAAAACTTATAGAAAATACATTTTTGTGCTCTTCGCATTTTTGATATCCTTCGCATACAATTCAATTGGAGTTGAAAAATTCACGTTTGGAGAAAATCACTTTTAAAAATGTTTAAATCGTCATATCTCGTTAACCGAGCGTCTAAACACATCCAAACTTGCAAAATTCAAAATTCTCTAAAAACAAAACTACAAGTCCAAAACTTAAAGAAAATACATTTTTGTGCTCTGTGAGTCGATATCCTTCGCATTCAATTCAATTGGAGTTGAAAAATTCACGTTTTGAAAATTTAAAAATGTTTAAATCGTCATATCTCGTTAACCGAGCGTCTAAACACATCAAAACCTGCAAAATTCTCTAAAAACAAAACTACAAGTCCAAAACTTATAGAAAATACATTTTTGTGCTCTGTGAGTCGATATCCTTCGCATACAATTCAATTGGAGTTGAAAAATTCACGTTTGGAGAAAATCACTTTTAAAAATGTTTAAATCGTCATATCTCGTTAACAGAGCGTCTAAACACATCAAAACTTGCAAAATTCAAAATTCTCTAAAAACAAAACTACAAGTCCAAAACTTATAGAAAATACATTTTTGTGCTCTGTGAGTCGATATCCTTCGCATACAATTCAATTGGAGTTGAAAAATTCAAGTTTGGAGAAAATGACTTTTAAAAATGTTTAAATCGTCATAACTCCCCAAGCGTCTAAACACTATCAAACTTGCAAAATTCAAAATTCTCTAAAAACAAAACTACAAGTCCAAAACTTATAGAAAATACATTTTTGTGCTCTGTGAGTCGATATCCTTCGCATACAATTCAATTGGAGTTGAAAAATTCACGTTTGGAGAAAATGACTTTTAAAAATGTTTAAATCGTCATAACTCCTTAACTAAGCGTCTAAACACTATCAAACTTGCAAAATTCAAAATTCTCTAAAAACAAAACTACAAGTCCAAAACTTATAGAAAATACATTTTTGTGCTCTGTGAGTCGATATCCTTCGCATACAATTCAATTGGAGTTGAAAAATTCACGTTTGGAGAAAATCACTTTTAAAAATGTTTAAATCGTCATATCTCGTTAACCGAGCGTCTACACACATCAAAACCTTGCAAAATTCAAAATTCTCTAAAAACAAAACTACAAGTCCAAAACTTATAGAAAATACATTTTTGTGCTCTGTGAGTCGATATCCTTCGCACACAATTCAATTGGAGTTGAAAAATTCACGTTTGGAGAAAATCACTTTTAAAAATGTTTAAATCGTCATATCTCGTTAACCGAGCGTCTTAACAAATCAAAACTCAAAACTCAAAATTGCAAAATTCAAAATTCTCTAAAAACAAAACTACAAGTCCAAAACTTCTAGAAAATACATTTTTGTGCTCTGTGAGTCGATATCCTTCGCATACAATTCAATTGGAGTTGAAAAATTCACGTTTGGAGAAAATCACTTTTAAAAATGTTTAAATCGTCATATCTCGTTAACCGAGCGTCTAAACACATCAAAACTTGCAAAATTCAAAATTCTCTAAAAACAAAACTACAAGTCCAAAACTTATAGAAAATACATTTTTGTGCTCTGTGAGTCGATATCCTTCGCATACAATTCAATTGGAGTTGAAAAATTCACGTTTGGAGAAAATCACTTTTAAAAATGTTTAAATCGTCATATCTCGTTAACCGAGCGTCTACACACATCAAAACCTTGCAAAATTCAAAATTCTCTAAAAACAAAACTTCAAGTCCAAAACTTATAGAAAATACATTTTTGTGCTCTGTGAGTCGATATCCTTCGCACACAATTCAATTGGAGTTGAAAAATTCACGTTTGGAGAAAATGACTTTTAAAAATGTTTAAATCGTCATAACTCCTTAACCAAGCGTCTAAACACCATCAAACTTGCAAAATTCAAAATTCTCTAAAAACAAAACTACAAGTCCAAAACTTATAGAAAATACATTTTTGTGCTCTGTGAGTCGATATCCTTCGCATACAATTCAATTGGAGTTGAAAAATTCACGTTTGGAGAAAATCACTTTTAAAAATGTTTAAATCGTCATATCTCGTTAACCGAGCGTCTACACACATCAAAACCTTGCAAAATTCAAAATTCTCTAAAAACAAAACTACAAGTCCAAAACTTATAGAAAATACATTTTTGTGCTCTGTGAGTCGATATCCTTCGCACACAATTCAATTGGAGTTGAAAAATTCACGTTTGGAGAAAATGACTTTTAAAAATGTTTAAATCGTCATAACTCCTTAACCAAGCGTCTAAACACCATCAAACTTGCAAAATTCAAAATTCTCTAAAAACAAAACTACAAGTCCAAAACTTATAGAAAATACATTTTTGTGCTCTGTGAGTCGATATCCTTCGCATACAATTCAATTGGAGTTGAAAAATTCACGTTTGGAGAAAATCACTTTTAAAAATGTTTAAATCGTCATATCTCGTTAACCGAGCGTCTACACACATCAAAACCTTGCAAAATTCAAAATTCTCTAAAAACAAAACTACAAGTCCAAAACTTATAGAAAATACATTTTTGTGCTCTGTGAGTCGATATCCTTCGCATACAATTCAATTGGAGTTGAAAAATTCACGTTTGGAGAAAATCAATTTTAAAAATGTTTAAATCGTCATATCTCGTTAACAGAGCGTCTACACACATCAAAACCTTGCAAAATTCAAAATTCTCTAAAAACAAAACTACAAGTCCAAAACTTATAGAAAATACATTTTTGTGCTCTGTGAGTCGATATCCTTCGCATACAATTCAATTGGAGTTGAAAAATTCACGTTTGGAGAAAATCACTTTTAAAAATGTTTAAATCGTCATATCTCGTTAACCGAGCGTCTACACACATCAAAACCTTGCAAAATTCAAAATTCTCTAAAAACAAAACTACAAGTCCAAAACTTATAGAAAATACATTTTTGTGCTCTGTGAGTCGATATCCTTCGCACACAATTCAATTGGAGTTGAAAAATTCACGTTTGGAGAAAATCACTTTTAAAAATGTTTAAATCGTCATATCTCGTTAACCGAGCGTCTTAACAAATCAAAACTCAAAACTCAAAATTGCAAAATTCAAAATTCTCTAAAAACAAAACTACAAGTCCAAAACTTCTAGAAAATACATTTTTGTGCTCTGTGAGTCGATATCCTTCGCATACAATTCAATTGGAGTTGAAAAATTCACGTTTGGAGAAAATCACTTTTAAAAATGTTTAAATCGTCATATCTCGTTAACCGAGCGTCTAAACACATCAAAACTTGCAAAATTCAAAATTCTCTAAAAACAAAACTACAAGTCCAAAACTTATAGAAAATACATTTTTGTGCTCTGTGAGTCGATATCCTTCGCATACAATTCAATTGGAGTTGAAAAATTCACGTTTGGAGAAAATCACTTTTAAAAATGTTTAAATCGTCATATCTCGTTAACCGAGCGTCTACACACATCAAAACCTTGCAAAATTCAAAATTCTCTAAAAACAAAACTTCAAGTCCAAAACTTATAGAAAATACATTTTTGTGCTCTGTGAGTCGATATCCTTCGCACACAATTCAATTGGAGTTGAAAAATTCACGTTTGGAGAAAATGACTTTTAAAAATGTTTAAATCGTCATAACTCCTTAACCAAGCGTCTAAACACCATCAAACTTGCAAAATTCAAAATTCTCTAAAAACAAAACTACAAGTCCAAAACTTATAGAAAATACATTTTTGTGCTCTGTGAGTCGATATCCTTCGCATACAATTCAATTGGAGTTGAAAAATTCACGTTTGGAGAAAATCACTTTTAAAAATGTTTAAATCGTCATATCTCGTTAACCGAGCGTCTACACACATCAAAACCTTGCAAAATTCAAAATTCTCTAAAAACAAAACTACAAGTCCAAAACTTATAGAAAATACATTTTTGTGCTCTGTGAGTCGATATCCTTCGCATACAATTCAATTGGAGTTGAAAAATTCACGTTTGGAGAAAATGACTTTTAAAAATGTTTAAATTGTCATAACTCCTTAACCAAGCGTCTAAACACCATCAAACTTGCAAAATTCAAAATTCTCTAAAAACAAAACTACAAGTCCAAAACTTATAGAAAATACATTTTTGTGCTCTGTGAGTCGATATCCTTCGCATACAATTCAATTGGAGTTGAAAAATTCACGTTTGGAGAAAATCACTTTTAAAAATGTTTAAATCGTCATATCTCGTTAACCGAGCGTCTACACACATCAAAACCTTGCAAAATTCAAAATTCTCTAAAAACAAAACTACAAGTCCAAAACTTATAGAAAATACATTTTTGTGCTCTGTGAGTCGATATCCTTCGCATACAATTCAATTGAAGTTGAAAAATTCACGTTTGGAGAAAATCACTTTTAAAAATGTTTAAATCGTCATATCTCGTTAACCGAGCGTCTACACACATCAAAACCTTGCAAAATTCAAAATTCTCTAAAAACAAAACTACAAGTCCAAAACTTATAGAAAATACATTTTTGTGCTCTGTGAGTCGATATCCTTCGCATACAATTCAATTGGAGTTGAAAAATTCACGTTTGGAGAAAATCACTTTTAAAAATGTTTAAATCGTCATATCTCGCTAACCGAGCGTCTAAACACATCAAAACTTGCAAAATTCAAAATTCTCTAAAAACAAAACTACAAGTCCAAAACTTATAGAAAATACATTTTTGTGCTCTGTGAGTCGATATCCTTCGCATACAATTCAATTGGAGTTGAAAAATTCACGTTTGGAGAAAATCACTTTTAAAAATGTTTAAATCGTCATATCTCGTTAACCGAGCGTCTACACACATCAAAACCTTGCAAAATTCAAAATTCTCTAAAAACAAAACTACAAGTCCAAAACTTATAGAAAATACATTTTTGTGCTCTGTGAGTCGATATCCTTCGCATACAATTCAATTGAAGTTGAAAAATTCACGTTTGGAGAAAATCACTTTTAAAAATGTTTAAATCGTCATATCTCGTTAACCGAGCGTCTAAACACATCAAAACTTGAAAAATCCAAAATTCTCTAAAAACAAAACTACAAGTCCAAAACTTAAAGAAAATACATTTTTGTGCTCTGTGAGTCGATATCCTTCGCATACAATTCAATTGGAGTTGAAAAATTCACGTTTGGAGAAAATGACTTTTAAAAATGTTTAAATCGTCATATCTCGTTAACCGAGCGTCTACACACATCAAAACCTTGCAAAATTCAAAATTCTCTAAAAACAAAACTACAAGTCCAAAACTTATAGAAAATACATTTTTGTGCTCTGTGAGTCGATATCCTTCGCACACAATTCAATTGGAGTTGAAAAATTCACGTTTGGAGAAAATGACTTTTAAAAATGTTTAAATCGTCATAACTCCTTAACCAAGCGTCTAAACACCATCAAACTTGCAAAATTCAAAATTCTCTAAAAACAAAACTACAAGTCCAAAACTTATAGAAAATACATTTTTGTGCTCTGTGAGTCGATATCCTTCGCATACAATTCAATTGGAGTTGAAAAATTCACGTTTGGAGAAAATCACTTTTAAAAATGTTTAAATCGTCATATCTCGTTAACCGAGCGTCTACACACATCAAAACCTTGCAAAATTCAAAATTCTCTAAAAACAAAACTACAAGTCCAAAACTTATAGAAAATACATTTTTGTGCTCTGTGAGTCGATATCCTTCGCACACAATTCAATTGGAGTTGAAAAATTCACGTTTGGAGAAAATCACTTTTAAAAATGTTTAAATCGTCATATCTCGTTAACCGAGCCACCGAGCGTCTACACACATCAAAACCTTGCAAAATTCAAAATTCTCTAAAAACAAAACTACAAGTCCAAAACTTATAGAAAATACATTTTTGTGCTCTGTGAGTCGATATCCTTCGCATACAATTCAATTGGAGTTGAAAAATTCACGTTTTGAAAATTTAAAAATGTTTAAATCGTCATATCTCGTTAACCGAGCGTCTACACACATCAAAACCTTGCACAATTCAAAATTCTCTAAAAACAAAACTACAAGTCCAAAACTTATAGAAAATACATTTTTGTGCTCTGTGAGTCGATATCCTTCGCACACAATTCAATTGGAGTTGAAAAATTCACGTTTGGAGAAAATGACTTTTAAAAATGTTTAAATCGTCATAACTCCTTAACCAAGCGTCTAAACACCATCAAACTTGCAAAATTCAAAATTCTCTAAAAACAAAACTACAAGTCCAAAACTTATAGAAAATACATTTTTGTGCTCTGTGAGTCGATATCCTTCGCATACAATTCAATTGGAGTTGAAAAATTCACGTTTTGAAAATTTAAAAATGTTTAAATCGTCATATCTCGTTAACCGAGCGTCTACACACATCAAAACCTTGCACAATTCAAAATTCTCTAAAAACAAAACTACAAGTCCAAAACTTATAGAAAATACATTTTTGTGCTCTGTGAGTCGATATCCTTCGCATACAATTCAATTGGAGTTGAAAAATTCACGTTTGGAGAAAATGACTTTTAAAAATGTTATATGTCGTCATATCTCGTTAACCGAGCGTCTAAACACATCAAAACTTGCAAAATTCAAAATTCTCTAAAAACAAAACTACAAGTCCAAAACTTATAGAAAATACATTTTTGTGCTCTGTGAGTCGATATCCTTCGCATACAATTCAATTGGAGTTGAAAAATTCACGTTTGGAGAAAATCACTTTTAAAAATGTTTAAATCGTCATATCTCGTTAACCGAGCGTCTACACACATCAAAACCTTGCAAAATTCAAAATTCTCTAAAAACAAAACTACAAGTCCAAAACTTATAGAAAATACATTTTTGTGCTCTGTGAGTCGATATCCTTCGCATACAATTCAATTGGAGTTGAAAAATTCACGTTTGGAGAAAATGACTTTTAAAAATGTTTAAATCGTCATATCTCGTTAACCGAGCGTCTAAACACATCAAAACTTGCAAAATTCAAAATTCTCTAAAAACAAAACTACAAGTCCAAAACTTATAGAAAATACATTTTTGTGCTCTGTGAGTCGATATCCTTCGCACACAATTCAATTGGAGTTGAAAAATTCACGTTTGGAGAAAATCATTTTTAAAAATGTTTAAATCGTCATAACTCCTTAACCAAGCGTCTAAACACCATCAAACTTGCAAAATTCAAAATTCTCTAAAAACAAAACTACAAGTCCAAAACTTATAGAAAATACATTTTTGTGCTCTGTGAGTCGATATCCTTCGCATACAATTCAATTGGAGTTGAAAAATTCACGTTTGGAGAAAATCACTTTTAAAAATGTTTAAATCGTCATATCTCGTTAACCGAGCGTCTAAACACATCAAAACTTGCAAAATTCAAAATTCTCTAAAAACAAAACTACAAGTCCAAAACTTATAGAAAATACATTTTTGTGCTCTGTGAGTCGATATCCTTCGCATACAATTCAATTGGAGTTGAAAAATTCACGTTTGGAGAAAATGACTTTTAAAAATGTTTAAATCGTCATATCTCGTTAACCGAGCGTCTAAACACATCAAAACTTGCAAAATTCAAAATTCTCTAAAAACAAAACTACAAGTCCAAAACTTATAGAAAATACATTTTTGTGCTCTGTGAGTCGATATCCTTCGCATACAATTCAATTGGAGTTGAAAAATTCACGTTTGGAGAAAATCACTTTTAAAAATGTTTAAATCGTCATATCTCGTTAACCGAGCGTCTAAACACATCAAAACTTGCAAAATTCAAAATTCTCTAAAAACAAAACTACAAGTCCAAAACTTATAGAAAATACATTTTTGTGCTCTGTGAGTCGATATCCTTCGCATACAATTCAATTGGAGTTGAAAAATTCACGTTTGGAGAAAATCACTTTTAAAAATGTTTAAATCGTCATATCTCGTTAACCGAGCGTCTAAACACATCAAAACTTGCAAAATTCAAAATTCTCTAAAAACAAAACTACAAGTCCAAAACTTATAGAAAATACATTTTTGTGCTCTGTGAGTCGATATCCTTCGCATACAATTCAATTGGAGTTGAAAAATTCACGTTTGGAGAAAATCACTTTTAAAAATGTTTAAATCGTCATATCTCGTTAACCGAGCGTCTAAACACATCAAAACTTGCAAAATTCAAAATTCTCTAAAAACAAAACTACAAGTCCAAAACTTATAGAAAATACATTTTTGTGCTCTGTGAGTCGATATCCTTCGCATACAATTCAATTGGAGTTGAAAAATTCACGTTTGGAGAAAATCACTTTTAAAAATGTTTAAATCGTCATATCTCGTTAACCGAGCGTCTACACACATCAAAACCTTGCAAAATTCAAAATTCTCTAAAAACAAAACTACAAGTCCAAAACTTATAGAAAATACATTTTTGTGCTCTGTGAGTCGATATCCTTCGCATACAATTCAATTGGAGTTGAAAAATTCACGTTTTGAAAATTTAAAAATGTTTAAATCGTCATATCTCGTTAACCGAGCGTCTAAACACATCAAAACTTGCAAAATTCAAAATTCTCTAAAAACAAAACTACAAGTCCAAAACTTATAGAAAATACATTTTTGTGCTCTGTGAGTCGATATCCTTCGCACACAATTCAATTGGAGTTGAAAAATTAACGTTTGGAGAAAATGACTTTTAAAAATGTTTAAATCGTCATAACTCCTTAACCAAGCGTCTAAACACCATCAAACTTGCAAAATTCAAAATTCTCTAAAAACAAAACTACAAGTCCAAAACTTATAGAAAATACATTTTTGTGCTCTGTGAGTCGATATCCTTCGCACACAATTCAATTGGAGTTGAAAAATTCACGTTTGGAGAAAATGACTTTTAAAAATGTTTAAATCGTCATAACTCCTTAACCAAGCGTCTAAACACCATCAAACTTGCAAAATTCAAAATTCTCTAAAAACAAAACTACAAGTCCAAAACTTATAGAAAATACATTTTTGTGCTCTGTGAGTCGATATCCTTCGCATACAATTCAATTGGAGTTGAAAAATTCACGTTTGGAGAAAATCACTTTTAAAAATGTTTAAATCGTCATATCTCGTTAACCGAGCGTCTAAACACATCAAAACTTGCAAAATTCAAAATTCTCTAAAAACAAAACTACAAGTCCAAAACTTATAGAAAATACATTTTTGTGCTCTGTGAGTCGATATCCTTCGCACACAATTCAATTGGAGTTGAAAAATTCACGTTTGGAGAAAATGACTTTTAAAAATGTTTAAATCGTCATAACTCCTTAACCAAGCGTCTAAACACCATCAAACTTGCAAAATTCAAAATTCTCTAAAAACAAAACTACAAGTCCAAAACTTATAGAAAATACATTTTTGTGCTCTGTGAGTCGATATCCTTCGCACACAATTCAATTGGAGTTGAAAAATTCACGTTTGGAGAAAATGACTTTTAAAAATGTTTAAATCGTCATAACTCCTTAACCAAGCGTCTAAACACCATCAAACTTGCAAAATTCAAAATTCTCTAAAAACAAAACTACAAGTCCAAAACTTATAGAAAATACATTTTTGTGCTCTGTGAGTCGATATCCTTCGCATACAATTCAATTGGAGTTGAAAAATTCACGTTTGGAGAAAATCACTTTTAAAAATGTTTAAATCGTCATATCTCGCTAACCGAGCGTCTAAACACATCAAAACTTGCAAAATTCAAAATTCTCTAAAAACAAAACTACAAGTCCAAAACTTATAGAAAATACATTTTTGTGCTCTGTGAGTCGATATCCTTCGCATACAATTCAATTGGAGTTGAAAAATTCACGTTTGGAGAAAATCACTTTTAAAAATGTTTAAATCGTCATATCTCGTTAACCGAGCGTCTACACACATCAAAACCTTGCAAAATTCAAAATTCTCTAAAAACAAAACTACAAGTCCAAAACTTATAGAAAATACATTTTTGTGCTCTGTGAGTCGATATCCTTCGCATACAATTCAATTGGAGTTGAAAAATTCACGTTTGGAGAAAATCACTTTTAAAAATGTTTAAATCGTCATATCTCGTTAACCGAGCGTCTACACACATCAAAACTTGCAAAATTCAAAATTCTCTAAAAACAAAACTACAAGTCCAAAACTTATAGAAAATACATTTTTGTGTCATAAACACATCAAAACTTGCAAAATTCAAAATTCTCTAAAAACAAAACTACAAGTCCAAAACTTATAGAAAATACATTTTTGTGCTCTGTGAGTCGATATCCTTCGCATACAATTCAATTGGAGTTGAAAAATTCACGTTTGGAGAAAATCACTTTTAAAAATGTTTAAATCGTCATAAACACATCAAAACTTGCAAAATTCAAAATTCTCTAAAAACAAAACTACAAGTCCAAAACTTATAGAAAATACATTTTTGTGCTCTGTGAGTCGATATCCTTCGCATACAATTCAATTGGAGTTGAAAAATTCACGTTTGGAAAAAATCACTTTTAAAAATGTTTAAATCGTCATAAACACATCAAAACTTGCAAAATTCAAAATTCTCTAAAAACAAAACTACAAGTCCAAAACTTATAGAAAATACATTTTTGTGCTCTGTGAGTCGATATCCTTCGCACACAATTCAATTGGAGTTGAAAAATTCACGTTTGGAGAAAATGACTTTTAAAAATGTTTAAATCGTCATAACTCCTTAACCAAGCGTCTAAACACCATCAAACTTGCAAAATTCAAAATTCTCTAAAAACAAAACTACAAGTCCAAAACTTATAGAAAATACATTTTTGTGCTCTGTGAGTCGATATCCTTCGCATACAATTCAATTGGAGTTGAAAAATTCACGTTTGGAGAAAATCACTTTTAAAAATGTTTAAATCGTCATATCTCGTTAACCGAGCGTCTAAACACATCAAAACTTGCAAAATTCAAAATTCTCTAAAAACAAAACTACAAGTCCAAAACTTATAGAAAATACATTTTTGTGCTCTGTGAGTCGATATCCTTCGCATACAATTCAATTGGAGTTGAAAAATTCACGTTTGGAGAAAATCACTTTTAAAAATGTTTAAATCGTCATATCTCGTTAACCGAGCGTCTAAACACATCAAAACTTGCAAAATTCAAAATTCTCTAAAAACAAAACTACAAGTCCAAAACTTATAGAAAATACATTTTTGTGCTCTGTGAGTCGATATCCTTCGCATACAATTCAATTGGAGTTGAAAAATTCACGTTTGGAGAAAATCACTTTTAAAAATGTTTAAATCGTCATATCTCGTTAACCGAGCGTCTACACACATCAAAACCTTGCAAAATTCAAAATTCTCTAAAAACAAAACTACAAGTCCAAAACTTATAGAAAATACATTTTTGTGCTCTGTGAGTCGATATCCTTCGCATACAATTCAATTGGAGTTGAAAAATTCACGTTTTGAAAATTTAAAAATGTTTAAATCGTCATATCTCGTTAACCGAGCGTCTAAACACATCAAAACTTGCAAAATTCAAAATTCTCTAAAAACAAAACTACAAGTCCAAAACTTATAGAAAATACATTTTTGTGCTCTGTGAGTCGATATCCTTCGCACACAATTCAATTGGAGTTGAAAAATTCACGTTTGGAGAAAATGACTTTTAAAAATGTTTAAATCGTCATAACTCCTTAACCAAGCGTCTAAACACCATCAAACTTGCAAAATTCAAAATTCTCTAAAAACAAAACTACAAGTCCAAAACTTATAGAAAATACATTTTTGTGCTCTGTGAGTCGATATCCTTCGCATACAATTCAATTGGAGTTGAAAAATTCACGTTTGGAGAAAATCACTTTTAAAAATGTTTAAATCGTCATATCTCGTTAACCGAGCGTCTACACACATCAAAACTTGCAAAATTCAAAATTCTCTAAAAACAAAACTACAAGTCCAAAACTTATAGAAAATACATTTTTGTGTCATAAACACATCAAAACTTGCAAAATTCAAAATTCTCTAAAAACAAAACTACAAGTCCAAAACTTATAGAAAATACATTTTTGTGCTCTGTGAGTCGATATCCTTCGCATACAATTCAATTGGAGTTGAAAAATTCACGTTTGGAGAAAATCACTTTTAAAAATGTTTAAATCGTCATAAACACATCAAAACTTGCAAAATTCAAAATTCTCTAAAAACAAAACTACAAGTCCAAAACTTATAGAAAATACATTTTTGTGCTCTGTGAGTCGATATCCTTCGCATACAATTCAATTGGAGTTGAAAAATTCACGTTTGGAAAAAATCACTTTTAAAAATGTTTAAATCGTCATAAACACATCAAAACTTGCAAAATTCAAAATTCTCTAAAAACAAAACTACAAGTCCAAAACTTATAGAAAATACATTTTTGTGCTCTGTGAGTCGATATCCTTCGCATACAATTCAATTGGAGTTGAAAAATTCACGTTTGGAGAAAATCACTTTTAAAAATGTTTAAATCGTCATATCTCGTTAACCGAGCGTCTACACACATCAAAACCTTGCAAAATTCAAAATTCTCTAAAAACAAAACTACAAGTCCAAAACTTATAGAAAATACATTTTTGTGCTCTGTGAGTCGATATCCTTCGCATACAATTCAATTGGAGTTGAAAAATTCACGTTTGGAGAAAATCACTTTTAAAAATGTTTAAATCGTCATATCTCGTTAACCGAGCGTCTACACACATCAAAACTTGCAAAATTCAAAATTCTCTAAAAACAAAACTACAAGTCCAAAACTTATAGAAAATACATTTTTGTGTCATAAACACATCAAAACTTGCAAAATTCAAAATTCTCTAAAAACAAAACTACAAGTCCAAAACTTATAGAAAATACATTTTTGTGCTCTGTGAGTCGATATCCTTCGCATACAATTCAATTGGAGTTGAAAAATTCACGTTTGGAGAAAATCACTTTTAAAAATGTTTAAATCGTCATAAACACATCAAAACTTGCAAAATTCAAAATTCTCTAAAAACAAAACTACAAGTCCAAAACTTATAGAAAATACATTTTTGTGCTCTGTGAGTCGATATCCTTCGCATACAATTCAATTGGAGTTGAAAAATTCACGTTTGGAAAAAATCACTTTTAAAAATGTTTAAATCGTCATAAACACATCAAAACTTGCAAAATTCAAAATTCTCTAAAAACAAAACTACAAGTCCAAAACTTATAGAAAATACATTTTTGTGCTCTGTGAGTCGATATCCTTCGCACACAATTCAATTGGAGTTGAAAAATTCACGTTTGGAGAAAATGACTTTTAAAAATGTTTAAATCGTCATAACTCCTTAACCAAGCGTCTAAACACCATCAAACTTGCAAAATTCAAAATTCTCTAAAAACAAAACTACAAGTCCAAAACTTATAGAAAATACATTTTTGTGCTCTGTGAGTCGATATCCTTCGCATACAATTCAATTGGAGTTGAAAAATTCACGTTTGGAGAAAATCACTTTTAAAAATGTTTAAATCGTCATATCTCGTTAACCGAGCGTCTAAACACATCAAAACTTGCAAAATTCAAAATTCTCTAAAAACAAAACTACAAGTCCAAAACTTATAGAAAATACATTTTTGTGCTCTGTGAATCGATATCCTTCGCACACAATTCAATTGGAGTTGAAAAATTCACGTTTGGAGAAAATTACTTTTAAAAATGTTTAAATCGTCATAACTCCTTAACCAAGCGTCTAAACACCATCAAACTTGCAAAATTCAAAATTCTCTAAAAACAAAACTACAAGTCCAAAACTTATAGAAAATACATTTTTGTGCTCTGTGAGTCGATATCCTTCGCATACAATTCAATTGGAGTTGAAAAATTCACGTTTGGAGAAAATCACTTTTAAAAATGTTTAAATCGTCATATCTCGTTAACCGAGCGTCTAAACACATCAAAACTTGCAAAATTCAAAATTCTCTAAAAACAAAACTACAAGTCCAAAACTTATAGAAAATACATTTTTGTGCTCTGTGAGTCGATATCCTTCGCATACAATTCAATTGGAGTTGAAAAATTCACGTTTGGAGAAAATCACTTTTAAAAATGTTTAAATCGTCATATCTCGTTAACCGAGCGTCTACACACATCAAAACCTTGCACAATTCAAAATTCTCTAAAAACAAAACTACAAGTCCAAAACTTATAGAAAATACATTTTTGTGCTCTGTGAGTCGATATCCTTCGCATACAATTCAATTGGAGTTGAAAAATTCACGTTTGGAGAAAATCACTTTTAAAAATGTTTAAATCGTCATATCTCGTTAACCGAGCGTCTACACACATCAAAACCTTGCAAAATTCAAAATTCTCTAAAAACAAAACTACAAGTCCAAAACTTATAGAAAATACATTTTTGTGCTCTGTGAGTCGATATCCTTCGCATACAATTCAATTGGAGTTGAAAAATTCACGTTTGGAGAAAATCACTTTTAAAAATGTTTAAATCGTCATATCTCGTTAACCGAGCGTCTACACACATCAAAACCTTGCACAATTCAAAATTCTCTAAAAACAAAACTACAAGTCCAAAACTTATAGAAAATACATTTTTGTGCTCTGTGAGTCGATATCCTTCGCATACAATTCAATTGGAGTTGAAAAATTCACGTTTGGAGAAAATCACTTTTAAAAATGTTTAAATCGTCATATCTCGTTAACCGAGCGTCTACACACATCAAAACCTTGCACAATTCAAAATTCTCTAAAAACAAAACTACAAGTCCAAAACTTATAGAAAATACATTTTTGTGCTCTGTGAGTCGATATCCTTCGCATACAATTCAATTGGAGTTGAAAAATTCACGTTTGGAGAAAATGACTTTTAAAAATGTTTAAATCGTCATAACTCCTTAACCAAGCGTCTAAACACCATCAAACTTGCAAAATTCAAAATTCTCTAAAAACAAAACTACAAGTCCAAAACTTATAGAAAATACATTTTTGTGCTCTGTGAGTCGATATCCTTCGCATACAATTCAATTGGAGTTGAAAAATTCACGTTTGGAGAAAATCACTTTTAAAAATGTTTAAATCGTCATATCTCGTTAACCGAGCGTCTACACACATCAAAACCTTGCAAAATTCAAAATTCTCTAAAAACAAAACTACAAGTCCAAAACTTATAGAAAATACATTTTTGTGCTCTGTGAGTCGATATCCTTCGCATACAATTCAATTGGAGTTGAAAAATTCACGTTTTGAAAATTTAAAAATGTTTAAATCGTCATATCTCGTTAACCGAGCGTCTAAACACATCAAAACTTTGCAAAATTCAAAATTCTCTAAAAACAAAACTACAAGTCCAAAACTTATAGAAAATACATTTTTGTGCTCTGTGAGTCGATATCCTTCGCATACAATTCAATTGGAGTTGAAAAATTCACGTTTGGAGAAAATCACTTTTAAAAATGTTTAAATCGTCATATCTCGTTAACCGAGCGTCTACACACATCAAAACCTTGCAAAATTCAAAATTCTCTAAAAACAAAACTACAAGTCCAAAACTTATAGAAAATACATTTTTGTGCTCTGTGAGTCGATATCCTTCGCATACAATTCAATTGGAGTTGAAAAATTCACGTTTGGAGAAAATTACTTTTAAAAATGTTTAAATCGTCATAACTCCTTAACCAAGCGTCTAAACACTATCAAACTTGCAAAATTCAAAATTCTCTAAAAACAAAACTACAAGTCCAAAACTTATAGAAAATACATTTTTGTGCTCTGTGAGTCGATATCCTTCGCATACAATTCAATTGGAGTTGAAAAATTCCCGTATGGAGAAAATGACTTTTAAAAATGTTTAAATCGTCATAACTCCTTAACCAAGCGTCTAAACACTATCAAACTTGCAAAATTCAAAATTCTCTAAAAACAAAACTACAAGTCCAAAACTTATAGAAAATACATTTTTGTGCTCTGTGAGTCGATATCCTTCGCATACAATTCAATTGGAGTTGAAAAATTCACGTTTGGAGAAAATGACTTTTAAAAATGTTTAAATCGTCATAACTCCTTCACTAAGCGTCTAAACACTATCAAACTTGCAAAATTCAAAATTCTCTAAAAACAAAACTACAAGTCCAAAACTTATAGAAAATACATTTTTGTGCTCTGTGAGTCGATATCCTTCGCATACAATTCAATTGGAGTTGAAAAATTCACGTTTGGAGAAAATCACTTTTAAAAATGTTTAAATCGTCATATCTCGTTAACCGAGCGTCTAAACACATCAAAACTTTGCAAAATTCAAAATTCTCTAAAAACAAAACTACAAGTCCAAAACTTATAGAAAATACATTTTTGTGCTCTGTGAGTCGATATCCTTCGCATACAATTCAATTGGAGTTGAAAAATTCACGTTTGGAGAAAATCACTTTTAAAAATGTTTAAATCGTCATATCTCGTTAACCGAGCGTCTAAACACATCAAAACTTGCAAAATTCAAAATTCTCTAAAAACAAAACTACAAGTCCAAAACTTATAGAAAATACATTTTTGTGCTCTGTGAGTCGATATCCTTCGCACACAATTCAATTGGAGTTGAAAAATTCACGTTTGGAGAAAATCACTTTTAAAAATGTTTAAATCGTCATATCTCGTTAACCAAGCGTCTAAACACTATCAAACTTGCAAAATTCAAAATTCTCTAAAAACAAAACTACAAGTCCAAAACTTATAGAAAATACATTTTTGTGCTCTGTGAGTCGATATCCTTCGCATACAATTCAATTGGAGTTGAAAAATTCACGTTTGGAGAAAATCACTTTTAAAAATGTTTAAATCGTCATAACTCCTTAACCAAGCGTCTAAACACCATCAAACTTGAAAAATTCAAAATTCTCTAAAAACAAAACTACAAGTCCAAAACTTATAGAAAATACATTTTTGTGCTCTGTGAGTCGATATCCTTCGCATACAATTCAATTGGAGTTGAAAAATTCACGTTTGGAGAAAATCACTTTTAAAAATGTTTAAATCGTCATATCTCGTTAACCGAGCGTCTAAACACATCAAAACTTGCAAAATTCAAAATTCTCTAAAAACAAAACTACAAGTCCAAAACTTATAGAAAATACATTTTTGTGCTCTGTGAGTCGATATCCTTCGCATACAATTCAATTGGAGTTGAAAAATTCACGTTTGGAGAAAATCACTTTTAAAAATGTTTAAATCGTCATATCTCGTTAACCGAGCGTCTAAACACATCAAAACTTGCAAAATTCAAAATTCTCTAAAAACAAAACTACAAGTCCAAAACTTATAGAAAATACATTTTTGTGCTCTGTGAGTCGATATCCTTCGCACACAATTCAATTGGAGTTGAAAAATTCACGTTTGGAGAAAATGACTTTTAAAAATGTTTAAATCGTCATAACTCCTTAACCAAACGTCTAAACACCATCAAACTTGCAAAATTCAAAATTCTGTAAAAACAAAACTACAAGTCCAAAACTTATAGAAAATACATTTTTATGCTCTGTGAGTCGATATCCTTCGCATACAATTCAATTGGAGTTGAAAAATTCACGTTTGGAGAAAATCACTTTTAAAAATGTTTAAATCGTCATATCTCGTTAACCGAGCGTCTAAACACATCAAAACTTGCAAAATTCAAAATTCTCTAAAAACAAAACTACAAGTCCAAAACTTATAGAAAATACATTTTTGTGCTCTGTGAGTCGATATCCTTCGCATACAATTCAATTGGAGTTGAAAAATTCACGTTTGGAGAAAATCACTTTTAAAAATGTTTAAATCGTCATATCTCGTTAACCGAGCGTCTACACACATCAAAACCTTGCAAAATTCAAAATTCTCTAAAAACAAAACTACAAGTCCAAAACTTATAGAAAATACATTTTTGTGCTCTGTGAGTCGATATCCTTCGCATACAATTCAATTGGAGTTGAAAAATTCACGTTTTGAAAATTTAAAAATGTTTAAATCGTCATATCTCGTTAACCGAGCGTCTAAACACATCAAAACTTGCAAAATTCAAAATTCTCTAAAAACAAAACTACAAGTCCAAAACTTATAGAAAATACATTTTTGTGCTCTGTGAGTCGATATCCTTCGCACACAATTCAATTGGAGTTGAAAAATTCACGTTTGGAGAAAATGACTTTTAAAAATGTTTAAATCGTCATAACTCCTTAACCAAGCGTCTAAACACTATCAAACTTGCAAAATTCAAAATTCTCTAAAAACAAAACTACAAGTCCAAAACTTATAGAAAATACATTTTTGTGCTCTGTGAGTCGATATCCTTCGCACACAATTCAATTGGAGTTGAAAAATTCACGTTTGGAGAAAATGACTTTTAAAAATGTTTAAATCGTCATAACTCCTTAACCAAGCGTCTAAACACCATCAAACTTGCAAAATTCAAAATTCTCTAAAAACAAAACTACAAGTCCAAAACTTATAGAAAATACATTTTTGTGCTCTGTGAGTCGATATCCTTCGCATACAATTCAATTGGAGTTGAAAAATTCACGTTTGGAGAAAATCACTTTTAAAAATGTTTAAATCGTCATATCTCGTTAACCGAGCGTCTAAACACATCAAAACTTGCAAAATTCAAAATTCTCTAAAAACAAAACTACAAGTCCAAAACTTATAGAAAATACATTTTTGTGCTCTGTGAGTCGATATCCTTCGCACACAATTCAATTGGAGTTGAAAAATTCACGTTTGGAGAAAATGACTTTTAAAAATGTTTAAATCGTCATAACTCCTTAACCAAGCGTCTAAACACTATCAAACTTGCAAAATTCAAAATTCTCTAAAAACAAAACTACAAGTCCAAAACTTATAGAAAATACATTTTTGTGCTCTGTGAGTCGATATCCTTCGCATACAATTCAATTGGAGTTGAAAAATTCACGTTTGGAGAAAATTACTTTTAAAAATGTTTAAATCGTCATAACTCCTTAACCAAGCGTCTAAACACTATCAAACTTGCAAAATTCAAAATTCTCTAAAAACAAAACTACAAGTCCAAAACTTATAGAAAATACATTTTTGTGCTCTGTGCTCCTTCGCATACAATTCAATTGGAGTTGAAAAATTCACGTTTGGAGAAAATGACTTTTAAAAATGTTTAAATCGTCATAACTCCTTAACCAAGCGTCTAAACACTATCAAACTTGCAAAATTCAAAATTCTCTAAAAACAAAACTACAAGTCCAAAACTTATAGAAAATACATTTTTGTGCTCTGTGAGTCGATATCCTTCGCATATAATTCAATTGGAGTTGAAAAATTCACGTTTGGAGAAAATGACTTTTAAAAATGTTTAAATCGTCATAACTCCTTAACCAAGCGTCTAAACACTATCAAACTTGCAAAATTCAAAATTCTCTAAAAACAAAACTACAAGTCCAAAACTTATAGAAAATACATTTTTGTGCTCTGTGAGTCGATATCCTTCGCATATAATTCAATTGGAGTTGAAAAATTCACGTTTGGAGAAAATGACTTTTAAAAATGTTTAAATCGTCATAACTCCTTAACCAAGCGTCTAAACACTATCAAACTTGCAAAATTCAAAATTCTCTAAAAACAAAACTACAAGTCCAAAACTTATAGAAAATACATTTTTGTGCTCTGTGAGTCGATATCCTTCGCATATAATTCAATTGGAGTTGAAAAATTCACGTTTGGAGAAAGTGACTTTTAAAAATGTTTAAATCGTCATAACTCCTTAACCAAACGTCTAAACACCATCAAACTTGCAAAATTCAAAATTCTGTAAAAACAAAACTACAAGTCCAAAACTTATAGAAAATACATTTTTGTGCTCTGTGAGTCGATATCCTTCGCATACAATTCAATTGGAGTTGAAAAATTCACGTTTGGAGAAAATGACTTTTAAAAATGTTTAAATCGTCATAACTCCTTAACCAAGCGTCTAAACACCATCAAACTTGCGAAATTCAAAATTCTCTAAAAACAAAACTACACGTCCAAAACTTATAGAAAATACATTTTTGTGCTCTGTGAGTCGATATCCTTCGCATACAATTCAATTGGAGTTGAAAAATTAACGTTTGGAGAAAATGACTTTTAAAAATGTTTAAATCGTCATAACTCCTTAACCAAGCGTCTAAACACTATCAAACTTGCAAAATTCAAAATTCTCTAAAAACAAAACTACAAGTCCAAAACTTATAGAAAATACATTTTTGTGCTCTGTGAGTCGATATCCTTCGCATACAATTCAATTGGAGTTGAAAAATTCACGTTTGGAGAAAATGACTTTTAAAAATGTTTAAATCGTCATAACTCCTTAACCAAGCGTCTAAACACTATCAAACTAGCAAAATTCAAAATTCTCTAAAAACAAAACTACAAGTCCAAAACTTATAGAAAATACATTTTTGTGCTCTGTGAGTCGATATCCTTCGCATACAATTCAACTGGAGTTGAAAAATTCACGTATGGAGTAAATGACTTTTAAAAATGTTTAAATCGTCATAACTCCTTAACCAAGCGTCTAAACACTATCAAACTTGCAAAATTCAAAATTCTCTAAAAACAAAACTTTAAGTCCAAAACTTATAGAAAATACATTTTTGTGCTCTGTGAGTCGATATCCTTCGCATACAATTCAATTGGAGTTGAAAAATTCACGTTTGGAGAAAATGACTTTTAAAAATGTTTAAATCGTCATAACTCCTTAACCAAGCGTCTAAACACTATCAAACTTGCAAAATTCAAAATTCTCTAAAAACAAAACTTTAAGTCCAAAACTTATAGAAAATACATTTTTGTGCTCTGTGAGTCGATATCCTTCGCATACAATTCAATTGGAGTTGAAAAATTCACGTATGGAGAAAATGACTTTTAAAAATGTTTAAATCGTCATAACTCCTTAACCAAGCGTCTAAACACTATCAAACTTGCAAAATTCAAAATTCTCTAAAAACAAAACTACACGTCCAAAACTTATAGAAAATACATTTTTGTGCTCTGTGAGTCGATATCCTTCGCATACAATTCAATTGGAGTTGAAAAATTCACGTATGGAGAAAATGACTTTTAAAAATGTTTAAATCGTCATAACTCCTTAACCAAACGTCTAAACACCATCAAACTTGCAAAATTCAAAATTCTGTAAAAACAAAACTACAAGTCCAAAACTTATAGAAAATACATTTTTGTGCTCTGTGAGTCGATATCCTTCGCATACAATTCAATTGGAGTTGAAAAATTCACGTTTGGAGAAAATGACTTTTAAAAATGTTTAAATCGTCATAACTCCTTAACCAAGCGTCTAAACACCATCAAACTTGCAAAATTCAAAATTCTCTAAAAACAAAACTACAAGTCCAAAACTTATAGAAAATACATTTTTGTGGTCTGTGAGTCGATATCCTTCGCATACAATTCAATTGGAGTTAAAAAATTCACGTTTGGAGAAAATGACTTTTAAAAATGTTTAAATCGTCATAACTCCTTAACCAAGCGTCTAAACACTATCAAACTTGCAAAATTCAAAATTCTCTAAAAACAAAACTACAAGTCCAAAACTTATAGAAAATACATTTTTGTGCTCTGTGAGTCGATATCCTTCGCATACAATTCAATTGGAGTTGAAAAATTCGCGTTTGGAGAAAATCACTTTTAAAAATGTTTAAATCGTCATAACTCCTTAACCAAGCGTGTAAACACTATCAAACTTGCAAAATTCAAAATTCTCTAAAAACAAAACTACAAGTCCAAAACTTATAGAAAATACATTTTTGTGCTCTGTGAGTCGATATCCTTCGCATACAATTCAATTGGAGTTGAAAAATTCACGTTTGGAGAAAATGACTTTTAAAAATGTTTAAATCGTCATAACTCCTTAACCAAGCGTCTAAACACTATCAAACTTGCAAAATTCAAAATTCTCTAAAAACAAAACTACAAGTCCAAAACTTATAGAAAATACATTTTTGTGCTCTGTGAGTCGATATCCTTCGCATATAATTCAATTGGAGTTGAAAAATTCACGTTTGGAGAAAATGACTTTTAAAAATGTTTAAATCGTCATAACTCCTTAACCAAGCGTCTAAACACTATCAAACTTGCAAAATTCAAAATTCTCTAAAAACAAAACTACAAGTCCAAAACTTATAGAAAATACATTTTTGTGCTCTGTGAGTCGATATCCTTCGCATATAATTCAATTGGAGTTGAAAAATTCACGTTTGGAGAAAATGACTTTTAAAAATGTTTAAATCGTCATAACTCCTTAACCAAGCGTCTAAACACTATCAAACTTGCAAAATTCAAAATTCTCTAAAAACAAAACTACAAGTCCAAAACTTATAGAAAATACATTTTTGTGCTCTGTGAGTCGATATCCTTCGCATATAATTCAATTGGAGTTGAAAAATTCACGTTTGGAGAAAGTGACTTTTAAAAATGTTTAAATCGTCATAACTCCTTAACCAAACGTCTAAACACCATCAAACTTGCAAAATTCAAAATTCTGTAAAAACAAAACTACAAGTCCAAAACTTATAGAAAATACATTTTTGTGCTCTGTGAGTCGATATCCTTCGCATACAATTCAATTGGAGTTGAAAAATTCACGTTTGGAGAAAATGACTTTTAAAAATGTTTAAATCGTCATAACTCCTTAACCAAGCGTCTAAACACCATCAAACTTGCGAAATTCAAAATTCTCTAAAAACAAAACTACACGTCCAAAACTTATAGAAAATACATTTTTGTGCTCTGTGAGTCGATATCCTTCGCATACAATTCAATTGGAGTTGAAAAATTAACGTTTGGAGAAAATGACTTTTAAAAATGTTTAAATCGTCATAACTCCTTAACCAAGCGTCTAAACACTATCAAACTTGCAAAATTCAAAATTCTCTAAAAACAAAACTACAAGTCCAAAACTTATAGAAAATACATTTTTGTGCTCTGTGAGTCGATATCCTTCGCATACAATTCAATTGGAGTTGAAAAATTCACGTTTGGAGAAAATGACTTTTAAAAATGTTTAAATCGTCATAACTCCTTAACCAAGCGTCTAAACACTATCAAACTAGCAAAATTCAAAATTCTCTAAAAACAAAACTACAAGTCCAAAACTTATAGAAAATACATTTTTGTGCTCTGTGAGTCGATATCCTTCGCATACAATTCAACTGGAGTTGAAAAATTCACGTATGGAGTAAATGACTTTTAAAAATGTTTAAATCGTCATAACTCCTTAACCAAGCGTCTAAACACTATCAAACTTGCAAAATTCAAAATTCTCTAAAAACAAAACTTTAAGTCCAAAACTTATAGAAAATACATTTTTGTGCTCTGTGAGTCGATATCCTTCGCATACAATTCAATTGGAGTTGAAAAATTCACGTTTGGAGAAAATGACTTTTAAAAATGTTTAAATCGTCATAACTCCTTAACCAAGCGTCTAAACACTATCAAACTTGCAAAATTCAAAATTCTCTAAAAACAAAACTTTAAGTCCAAAACTTATAGAAAATACATTTTTGTGCTCTGTGAGTCGATATCCTTCGCATACAATTCAATTGGAGTTGAAAAATTCACGTATGGAGAAAATGACTTTTAAAAATGTTTAAATCGTCATAACTCCTTAACCAAGCGTCTAAACACTATCAAACTTGCAAAATTCAAAATTCTCTAAAAACAAAACTACACGTCCAAAACTTATAGAAAATACATTTTTGTGCTCTGTGAGTCGATATCCTTCGCATACAATTCAATTGGAGTTGAAAAATTCACGTATGGAGAAAATGACTTTTAAAAATGTTTAAATCGTCATAACTCCTTAACCAAACGTCTAAACACCATCAAACTTGCAAAATTCAAAATTCTGTAAAAACAAAACTACAAGTCCAAAACTTATAGAAAATACATTTTTGTGCTCTGTGAGTCGATATCCTTCGCATACAATTCAATTGGAGTTGAAAAATTCACGTTTGGAGAAAATGACTTTTAAAAATGTTTAAATCGTCATAACTCCTTAACCAAGCGTCTAAACACCATCAAACTTGCAAAATTCAAAATTCTCTAAAAACAAAACTACAAGTCCAAAACTTATAGAAAATACATTTTTGTGGTCTGTGAGTCGATATCCTTCGCATACAATTCAATTGGAGTTAAAAAATTCACGTTTGGAGAAAATGACTTTTAAAAATGTTTAAATCGTCATAACTCCTTAACCAAGCGTCTAAACACTATCAAACTTGCAAAATTCAAAATTCTCTAAAAACAAAACTACAAGTCCAAAACTTATAGAAAATACATTTTTGTGCTCTGTGAGTCGATATCCTTCGCATACAATTCAATTGGAGTTGAAAAATTCGCGTTTGGAGAAAATCACTTTTAAAAATGTTTAAATCGTCATAACTCCTTAACCAAGCGTGTAAACACTATCAAACTTGCAAAATTCAAAATTCTCTAAAAACAAAACTACAAGTCCAAAACTTATAGAAAATACATTTTTGTGCTCTGTGAGTCGATATCCTTCGCATACAATTCAATTGGAGTTGAAAAATTCACGTTTGGAGAAAATGACTTTTAAAAATGTTTAAATCGTCATAACTCCTTAACCAAGCGTCTAAACACTATCAAACTTGCAAAATTCAAAATTCTCTAAAAACAAAACTACAAGTCCAAAACTTATAGAAAATACATTTTTGTGCTCTGTGAGTCGATATCCTTCGCATACAATTCAATTGGAGTTGAAAAATTAACGTTTGGAGAAAATGACTTTTAAAAATGTTTAAATCGTCATAACTCCTTAACCAAGCGTCTAAACACTATCAAACTTGCAAAATTCAAAATTCTCTAAAAACAAAACTACAAGTCCAAAACTTATAGAAAATACATTTTTGTGCTCTGTGAGTCGATATCCTTCGCATACAATTCAATTGGAGTTGAAAAATTCACGTTTGGAGAAAATGACTTTTAAAAATGTTTAAATCGTCATAACTCCTTAACCAAGCGTCTAAACACTATCAAACTAGCAAAATTCAAAATTCTCTAAAAACAAAACTACACGTCCAAAACTTATAGAAAATACATTTTTGTGCTCTGTGAGTCGATATCCTTCGCATACAATTCAATTGGAGTTGAAAAATTCACGTATGGAGAAAATGACTTTTAAAAATGTTTAAATCGTCATAACTCCTTAACCAAACGTCTAAACACCATCATACTTGCAAAATTCAAAATTCTGTAAAAACAAAACTACAAGTCCAAAACTTATAGAAAATACATTTTTGTGCTCTGTGAGTCGATATCCTTCGCATACAATTCAATTGGAGTTGAAAAATTCACGTTTGGAGAAAATGACTTTTAAAAATGTTTAAATCGTCATAACTCCTTAACCAAGCGTCTAAACACTATCAAACTTGCAAAATTCAAAATTCTCTAAAAACAAAACTACAAGTCCAAAACTTATAGAAAATACATTTTTGTGCTCTTTGAGTCGATATCCTTCGCATACAATTCAATTGGAGTTGAAAAATTCACGTTTGGAGAAAATGACTTTTAAAAATTTTTAAATCGTCATAACTCCTTAACCAAGCGTCTAAACACTATCAAACTTGCAAAATTCAAAATTCTCTAAAAACAAAACTACAAGTCCAAAACTTATAGAAAATACATTTTTGTGCTCTGTGAGTCGATATCCTTCGCATACAATTCAATTGGAGTTGAAAAATTCACGTTTGGAGAAAATGACTTTTAAAAATGTTTAAATCGTCATAACTCCTTAACCAAGCGTCTAAACACTATCAAACTTGCAAAATTCAAAATTCTCTAAAAACAAAACTACAAGTCCAAAACTTATAGAAAATACATTTTTGTGCTCTGTGCTCCTTCGCATACAATTCAATTGGAGTTGAAAAATTCACGTTTGGAGAAAATGACTTTTAAAAATGTTTAAATCGTCATAACTCCTTAACCAAACGTCTAAACACCATCAAACTTGCAAAATTCAAAATTCTGTAAAAACAAAACTACAAGTCCAAAACTTATAGAAAATACATTTTTGTGCTCTGTGAGTCGATATCCTTCGCATACAATTCAATTGGAGTTGAAAAATTCACGTTTGGAGAAAATGACTTTTAAAAATGTTTAAATCGTCATAACTCCTTAACCAAGCGTCTAAACACTATCAAACTTGCAAAATTCAAAATTCTCTAAAAACAAAACTACAAGTCCAAAACTTATAGAAAATACATTTTTGTGCTCTGTGCTCCTTCGCATACAATTCAATTGGAGTTGAAAAATTCACGTTTGGAGAAAATGACTTTTAAAAATGTTTAAATCGTCATAACTCCTTAACCAAACGTCTAAACACCATCAAACTTGCAAAATTCAAAATTCTGTAAAAACAAAACTACAAGTCCAAAACTTATAGAAAATACATTTTTGTGCTCTGTGCTCCTTCGCATACAATTCAATTGGAGTTGAAAAATTCACGTTTGGAGAAAATGACTTTTAAAAATGTTTAAATCGTCATAACTCCTTAACCAAGCGTCTAAACACTATCAAACTTGCAAAATTCAAAATTCTCTAAAAACAAAACTACAAGTCCAAAACTTATAGAAAATACATTTTTGTGCTCTGTGAGTCGATATCCTTCGCATACAATTCAATTGGAGTTGAAAAATTCACGTTTGGAGAAAATGACTTTTAAAAATGTTTAAATCGTCATAACTCCTTAACCAAGCGTCTAAACACTATCAAACTTGCAAAATTCAAAATTCTCTAAAAACAAAACTACAAGTCCAAAACTTATAGAAAATACATTTTTGTGCTCTGTGAGTCGATATCCTTCGCATACAATTCAATTGGAGTTGAAAAATTCACGTTTGGAGAAAATGACTTTTAAAAATGTTTAAATCGTCATAACTCCTTAACCAAGCGTCTAAACACTATCAAACTTGCAAAATTCAAAATTCTCTAAAAACAAAACTACAAGTCCAAAACTTATAGAAAATACATTTTTGTGCTCTGTGAGTCGATATCCTTCGCATACAATTCAATTATAGTTGAAAAATTCACGTTTGGAGAAAATGACTTTTAAAAATGTTTAAATCGTCATAACTCCTTAACCAAGCGTCTAAACACCATCAAACTTGCAAAATTCAAAATTCTCTAAAAACAAAACTACAAGTCCAAAACTTATAGAAAATACATTTTTGTGCTCTGTGAGTCGATATCCTTCGCATACAATTCAATTGGAGTTGAAAAATTCACGTTTGGAGAAAATGACTTTTAAAAATGTTTAAATCGTCATATCTTCTTAACCAAGCGTCTAAACATCATCAAACTTGCAAAATTCAAAATTCTCTAAAAACAAAACTACAAGTCCAAAACTTATAGAAAATACATTTTTGTGCTCTGTGAGTCGATATCCTTCGCATACAATTCAATTGGAGTTGAAAAATTCACGTTTGAAGAAAATGACTTTTAAAAATGTTTAAATCGTCATAACTCCTTAACCAAGCGTCTAAACACCATCAAACTTGCAAAATTCAAAATTCTCTAAAAACAAAACTACAAGTCCAAAACTTATAGAAAATACATTTTTGTGCTCTGTGAGTCGATATCCTTCGCATACAATTCAATTGGAGTTGAAAAATTCACGTTTGGAGAAAATGACTTTTAAAAATGTTTAAATCGTCATAACTCCTTAACCAAGCGTCTAAACACCATCAAACTTGCAAAATTCAAAATTCTCTAAAAACAAAACTACAAGTCCAAAACTTATAGAAAATACATTTTTGTGCTCTATGAGTCGATATCCTTCGCATACAATTCAATTGGAGTTGAAAAATTCACGTTTGGAGAAAATTACTTTTAAAAATGTTTAAATCGTCATATCTTCTTAACCAAGCGTCTAAACACCATCAAACTTGCAAAATTCCAAATTCTCTAAAAACAAAACTACAAGTCCAAAACTTATAAAAAATAGCTCTGTGAGCATACAAAGTTTCATAAGAATCGGTCCAGCCGTTTCGAAGGAGTTTGATAACAAACACTGCGACATGAGATTTTTATATATAAGATTCCATTAGTTTTAAGTATATCTATTAACAATAATTTTAAAAGTATATAATTTTTTTACTACACCCAGGAATCGAACTTCGTATCTGCTTTGTTGCAGTCCGCCACTCTACCCACTCGGCTATCCTAGTATATTCATTAATGAAGTCAAAAACTTAATCAGTTCAAATTGCAGAAATGTCAAAACAAAAAATGTCCAAACTTAATTATTCAATGTCAAAACCAAAAAGTGTCCCAGCTAGATTATTCAATATTAAAACCAAAACTCAAATACTAAACTTGGTAATTTCGGTAAAGCTTCTATAAATTCATTAAGCGCAGGCTTTTCCGAAAACAAGCTTTTTTCGTTTAAGTTTCTTTAACAGTATATAAACAACTTATATTAGAAGTTGTTAAACACGTTCGAACTTCTATAAGCACTTAAACTCTGAAGCAAGCTCAATACAAGCTATATAAAAAGTAGAACCTGCGAGATTTCAATTTACAGAAGCTGTTGTGCTAGTTGGGTTGGGATCTAGGGAAACAAGCTATTATGATTTGTTTGATATGGGTAAAGATTTTTTTGTTTTTATAAGAACTGACCTCAGAGCCGAAATACTACAACAAAATACAGCTGAAGTGAAACGAAAAATTTTTCAGTCTCCAGATTCTACACCAAAAATGCTTAAAACAAAATACCATCGATAATTCTTTCAAAGTCAAAATAAAAATAAATCCAAGTTTTTTAAATCAAGAAAAAACATCAAAAAATAACATTTTAATCAAGAAATACCTAAATGAATTAAAAAAAAAAAATATCATCTCAGCTCTTTGAATCGATAAAAATGTCCTGAACCCTGTTCTGTAACTTTATCACTGGCAATAAACGTTTTTCAACGTCTCTAAATCAATTTTCTTCCATTTAAAGCAAAATTTCTTTCAAATTTAGAATTTATGAACTAAGAAATTATGATTTTGAATTAATTTTTTTTTTATTTTGATGAGGTTAAATTAATTTTAAAATCATTTAGGGCAATATAAAATAAATGAGTGAAAACTCTCAAATTTTTTCCTAGAGCTGCGTACTGAAAATCGAAAAGTAAAATTTCTCTGTGGTATTTTTTATATAGAAAATTTCATTTCGCTTTTCAGCTGCGTACTAGACTTTAATGAAGGCAAATTGTTTTGAAACTTTAAATTTCCGTTTTTCCACTTTGAATTGTAAACATACCTTAACAGAAATTGAATAAAACATGCAAGCAAACAGAGCTAATGTTGCAAAAGATTTTTTTGACAGTTTGACATGTTGCTAAAGTTTGACATGTATCTGATAACGAAATTGTTGCCAAAATAAATTTTATTTCCAAAACACGTGTGAATAAAAATTCTTCTTTTCTACAAAATTTATAAAATAAAGGATGAATAAAAATAAAAATAATCTTTTTGATGATTCTGAAGAAAGTGATAAAGATATTGAATTCAATACAAACGCGGATTATGCAAAATCTTACAATAAATTTCGACAAAAAGAACTTTTAAAAAAGTGTAAGATAACAAGACTAACAAAATACTTTAGAAAACAAACTAAATTTATTTAATTTTTTTTAGATAAAGATCGAAATGATGTCTCTGAATCGGATTCATCAGATGAAAGTGATTCAACCGAAGAAGACGAAATCATCGATCCAAAATTTGATCAGGAATTCTTTAAAACACTTTCCTCATTGAAGAGCAAAGATCCAACAATTTACGATAAGAATACTCGATTCTTCGATGGAGTCGAACTTGAAGTTGGTCAAAATAAAAAACAAGCACCTGCCAAACCTGTTACGCTTAAGGATTATGAACGTAAAATTATTTTAGAAAAAGAAGGCAAATTTGAAGATGGTAAGATTTCTTGATTGATTTAGAATACGACTAACAAAGTTACTTCTTGATTATAGATTCGGAAAATGAAAATGAAAACTATGAAGAAAATGAAAGGGCAGCTTCTCCAACTTACGTTGAAGAACAACGTCGACTGAAAGATGAGTTTAGAAAAGTGATCGATGCTGAAAACTCAGATGATGAGGAATTTGGCGGAATTTTCAAGAAGAGAGTAAAGACCAAAGAAGAAAATGTACGTATTTTAATGTTCATACCTATTTTACATTTTTGTATTAGTTTGTTTCTGAATTAAAAGTTCGATAGGAATATCTTTAACTCTAGCATCACCACCATAAAACATTTCGGGTATTAGTAGCTCTTAACTATAATAAATCAAAGCTTAAGTGTCTGTCGAATTTTGACCCTAACTAATTACATATTTCGATACAGAGGTGCAAAGGTAAAAGTTTTCTATTGAGTCTTGTCCCTAGAGTTGACATTCTTCTTCTACTAAAATTGGGGGTATAGTTGAAAGTCCACTCTATCCTAAACAAACGGCTTCAAGGTTTAAGGGTATATTTTTGCTGGGCATCTGATTTCTTCGAAGTAATGTCTGTTCATCATAACACTTTATCTGAGTCGATAGTGGTAAACGTCCCTTCTCTATGACTGCATATACCTACTTTGCTTTCGTCTCATTGTCAGCTTTAACTCATTTTAATAAATAAACTGCTTTGTTCTCTTTATGTAGATTTAAATTAGTTGCGACGCTGGTTGCCTTCGAAGTCTTCCGCATTCATCCTGCTCATCTGAATAACACCTTTCTATTTATAATTAATATAATTATAATTGGTGACTTAAAGTCAATAAGGCAATAGTGTTATCCATTTAATATTCTTTATTTCTTAAAAATCTGTCGGAGTGTGAAGATATCGTGAAGATAATTGTCGATTTTGAATTAGATTGCTATTTGAGTTCTCCTGAAAATGAGTGTTTTTTGAGTTGTGAAACTATGCGGCTCAGCCCGCGATATGTTGAATGGTTGTTTTTTTTTTTTTTTTTTTTTGTCTAAAATCACGGTTATAAAATTGATCATTTCGTTGACAAAATGTTCTAGAACGATGAAACAAAAAATCCGATACTCAGAAAAATTATACCTGTAAAGTTCACACAATATATAACCCCGAGTTTTCATTAATTAGGGTCTTCTACCGATCCAAATGTACACATGAGGTGAGGTGTACTCATATCCACCTACTTTGAACATTTCGGTTTACAAGAACTTAAAAAAGTACTTTACATATCCTCAGCAACGACGTCGTATCGTCAATTTTCTGCTTCTTAAAATAAATATTAATTTTTTCTGTAAACCAGACTTATGGAATGAGCAATCAAAAGACGGAATACTTTTAGTCGGAGAGGCGACCGTCGAGTTACTTAGCTCATAAGGTTAGAGGTGTCAAATGAAAGATAAGTTGATACTGAAAATAAAAAAATAGGGTTGCCACTTCTAAAATGGGAACTTCCATGTGGCAACCCTATTTGAAAGGAAAAATTGTCACATAACTAATACATCCATATCTTTGTTATTTGGCCAGATAAAATTTTTACTTGCGATATAGGTACTATAGGGCAAGTTTAGGATTCGTAAAAAAAATCGAACTCGAGATAACAATTTTACATGACATTACGATGATGGAGAATGCCAAAAAAGTGGGTCCGGCAATTCTGTCTGTCTGTCTGTCTGTCTGTCTGTCTGTCTGTCTGTGTGTCTGTCTCTATCTGGAGCTGCAGCCTAAACGAGTGAAGTGATTTTCTTCAAACTTGGTAGTTAGCAGTTTTTGGTGATTCCCTAGAGGGGAAATTGAAATTTTTTTTTATGACCAAAACTAACGGTACCTGCCATATAACGGAAATAGAAAAGTTAATTTTTTTCAAAAACGGCTCTAACGATTTTGATTAAAATTTTTGTGTGTAGTACCACACATCAGAGCCAACTTTTTAAATAAAAAAAATATTTTTTGTACCGTTATTAACGGTACCTGTCATAGAACGGTTTTTTTTCGTTTCTGAATATCTCGTACAACATTAACCCGATTTAAATGAAAATTTTTATACAAAAGTGTGTAAGTAAAGATAATATTAAAATTTTAGAAAATTTTCAAAAAACGCATTTTTGGTTTTTTAAAAAATATTTCAAAATTTTTTTTTGAAAAATCAATTTTTTGAAAACGGATCAATGAAAAATTTTGAAATTTAGTTTTTATGTGTAAATTAATTATTTCTTCAAAATGGCATACCAACTTTTTTTTTGAAAAATGTTAAAAAAATTTTATATATAAAAAATTATTTTTTTAAAAAACGGCTCCTACAATTTTCAAAATTTTTTTTCTAAAAATACCTTTTTATACGAGAAATAAAATGGCATATTTGTTTTTTTTTTTTAAGATATTTTAAAACGGATTTTTATTAATTATAAAAACAGATTTAATTTTTTTATACTACTTATGAAATTTCTTCAAAATATCGAATTCTAAATTTCTTGAATAAAAAGCTTTAACATTATAGTTACTTTAAGCATAAGAGCAAGTACGTGCGACCCCAGTCGTGCAATTTATTTTTAAATGCCAAACGAAAGTCAAAATATTAAAAAAAAATAATAAAATAATATAAGGAACGTAACCCTACAAATGTGGCAACCCCATTCAAATGAATACAACACTGACAAAAATCTTCTTTGAACAAAACAGTATAACTTTTTATGCACTAGAAAGCTAAACTATACGCCATATTTTAGATAATACTCCCTTCTATCTTAAAAATGTAGGGTGCCACCTCGCAAATGCAGACAAGTGCTCGGCAACCCTACTAAATTGCTAAAAAACGCAAAAATCACTTGTTTTTTGGCATTTGGATAAGGTTGCCGAGTACTTGTCTGCATTTGCGAGGTGGCACCCGACAGTTTTTAGATAGAAAAGAGTCTTAGCTTAACACGATGTATTTTATAGCCTTTAACTCTGTCAAATGTTATACACTTTGCCCAAAAAACAAGTGATTTTTGCGTTTTGTAGCATTTGGATAGGGTTGCCGAGTACTTGTCTGCATTTGCGAGGTGGCACCCGACATTTTTTAGATAGAAGAGAGTCTTAGCTAAACATGATGTATTTTATAGCCTTTAACTCTATCAAATATTATACACTTTGGCCAAAAAAAAAGTGATTTTTGCGTTTTTTAGCATTTGGATAGGGTTGCCGAGTACTTGTCTGCATTTGCGAGGTGGCACCCGACATTTTTTAGATAGAAGAGAGTCTTAGCTAAACATGATGTATTTTATAGCCTTTAACTCTATCAAATATTATACACTTTGGCCAAAAAACAAGTGATGTTTGCGTTTTTTAGCATTTTAGTAGGGTTGTTGAGTACTTGTCTGCATTTGCGAGGTGGCACCCTACATTTTTAAGATAGAAGGGAGTATTATCTAAAATATGGCGTATAGTTTAGCTTTCTAGTGCATAAAAAGTTATACTGTTTTGTTCAAAGAAGATTTTTGTCAGTGTTGTATTCATTTGAATGGGGTTGCCACATTTGAAGGGTTACGTTCCTTATATTATTTTATTATTTTTTTTTAATATTTTGACTTTCGTTTGGCATTTAAAAAAAATTTTATCTGGCCAAATAACAAAGATATGAATGTATTAGTTATGTGACAATTTTTCCTTTCAAATAGGGTTGCCACATGGAAGTTCCCATTTTAGAAGTGGCAACCCTATTTTTTTATTTTCAGTATCAACTTATCTTTCATTTGACACCAATTTTAACCTCTAACCTTATGAGCTAAGTAACTCGACGGTCGCCGCTTGGACTATTTTTAAAGATATTAATTGAGCTATTAAAAAAAAAAAAACGTTTCCGTGTTTTATTTTCTTGTATGTTTTTTTAGCATTGTTTAACAGCAAATAAAAATTTTAAAAAATTGTAGAAAAAAAGGGGATGTATGTCCTTTGTTATTTCCACATTGATCAAGCCAGGCTTCTGTTCTAGGACGGTATACTTTTATAAATTTGTTCCACTTAAGATAAAGTTTTTGAACATAATCACAACCCCTAATAGGATCATCCTGCTTCTATGAGAATAGATCTTGAGGTCTGTTTTCCTAAACATTTCCAGTAGATTCATGCGCCCGCCTGCTTTCTTCTTCGATCCAATGTTTTAGTGAAACACGCTTAACTTCTGGTGACACCTTTGCAAAACCAGTCTCTTTATTCGATCATGTTGACATTTCCCTAAAAAATACGGTCATTCTTTTGGTACCTCTACCTGAAGTTTAGCTACAATAATAGCTGCGTTCCTTTGGAAATATTTATCTACTGCTTAGTACTTAAAACTACTTTGAACTACCTTTGCTATACTGAAAAAGTAGTTCAAAGCAGCTTTAAGTACTAAGAAGTAGATAAATATTTCCAAAGGAACGCAGCTAATGTATTGATCCGAGTGAATGTTTACTATTTGGAGCTTTCGGAATCGTGACATGATAAATTTGTTTTTTGTTCTTGCGACCGCCAAGGCCCTGGATGTCAGCTTTGTTGTTACCATTATTTATTCGACAGCACGTGACTTGTTCAAGTTCCAGACAATAACCGGGCAGAGCCAAAAAGCAAAGCTAGTTTTTTCTCCTTCGTCGTCGGTTATTCCTGATTTCCAATATTGCGAGACGACGAGACGAGATTTTTTTTTTTGTTCAAGAAAAGTTCGTTCAGTCTGTCACTTCTTTCGGTTACTTTAAATATTGACACAAAATGGCCATAAAATCGTACGTAACACCTTTCTTCCGAAGGTGTTTTCTTCGTTTCACCAAATTTTCATTCATCAACTGAAGCAAGATGAGATTTGTTTTCAAAATCGTTTTCTCGATATAGGACTTTATTCCTTCATTCATTCGTTAAACCAAAAATGTTGTTAACTTGTGCGACTAACGGCTGTATATGCAAACAAAACAGTCGTCTATTATTGTTGAGGGATTTACTCATATATTTAAGCTCCCATTCCAAATTAGCTCAAATTAGTGATAGATTCGGTTTTAATAATTTTATTTTGTATTTAAAGGAAAAAGAAGAAGCTGATTTTACTAAATGGTTGGCTGGAAAGAAAGATGATGTGGAAGAGGAAGTTAAAAAATCTCTTGGTCCACTAAAGAATTACTGGTCAAATGCGAAATTGCCTCAGAGAGAGAAGTTTCTTCGAGATTATATTCTGAATCAAGGGTAAGATAAACTGTTTGATTATTTGTTATATTTCCTGTTTTAAAACTTGAATGCTATTTAGTTATGCTGAAACAAACTTTGCTGATATTCCAACTTATGAAGAAATTGTTGGTGAAGATGAAAATCTCTCCGAAGACGAAGTAGAACTTGAAAAACAAGAAGAATTCGAACATAAGTATAATTTTCGCTTTGAAGAACCTGATTCGGAATTTATTAAACGCTATCCTCGTACTATTGAACAATCGGTTCGTAAAACAGACGATTCAAGGAAACAAAAACGTCAAGAAATAAAAGAACGAAAAGCTCGTGAAAAACAACAAAAAATGCAAGAACTCGAAATGATTAAAGCGATGAAGCGAAAAGAAATCGAAGAGAAAATTATGAAATTGAAAGAAGTCACTGGAAATGATGAATTGGGATTCAAAGATGAAGAGCTGGAAGATGAATTCGATCCAGAGGCACATGATAGACGAATGCAAGAACTATTCAATGATGAATACTATCAAGTGGATGCTGATGATGAGAAGCCCGAGTGTCCAGATATTGATGAGTTAAAAGTTGAAGATTGGGATAATTATGATCCAGAGAGAGATGATTATGAACCGCATTGTGAGGATGAAGATTTCAATATGGACTGTGATTATGATCCAAATGCAAAGGAAGCCTTGCAACAAGAACTTATTGAAAATACACGGGATAAGAGGAAAAAGCGAAAAAGAAATCGTTTTGCTGAAGTCATCAAAGCGGAAAAACCCGTATTTAATCCGGATGATGAGAAAACGTATGGAGAGTATATTGAAGAGTACTATAAGTTGGATTGTGAGGATATAATTGGTGACTTGCCATGTCGATTTAAGTACACAGAGACTGTGCCTAATGATTTTGGACTTACAATCGAAGAGGTATGATATTTGTTTTTTTATTTTTCAAAACTAATCAATTTTTTACAATAGATTCTTTTAGCCAAAAATAAAGAACTGAATCAGTGGGCAAGTTTAAAAAAGGCTGTACAAATTCGTCCTGATTACGTGGAGAAGAAAGAACAGAGACTCTACAAAATGAAAGCGAATAATGAGGCATTAAAACGAAAAATATTCAAAAGTCTTTATGGAGAAGGGTAAAATTAAATTAAAATCGAATTCAAGAGTCGTTATTTTATATATTTTATTAATTTAAGATCCGACGAAGAAGATGGTGAAGAAGACAACCAGCCAACAACAAGTAATCAATCGCAGAAAAAACGTAAAGCTGCCGAAACAATAACCTCTTCAAATTCCAAAATTAGCAAACCTAATGAAGAACAAGAGGAAACTAAAAATGATGCAGATCTTTCAGTTGAAACAACCAAAGACGAATCTAAGGTTGAAGCAGGTCCTTCATCCAATACTGAAGGCGAAAAAAAGAAAAAGAAAAAAAAGAAGAAGAAAAAGAATAACACCAACACAACAACAGCAACTACACAAGTTGAAGACCAAAAAACTAGTGCCAACAAGAATCAAATGAACAAAACTGCACAAGTTGAAAAAACTTCAGTGAACAAGAATCAAGCGAAGAATAATAAAAATCAAAAAGTAGAAGGTAAATCAAAATCATCGGCAAATAATCCATTTAAGAGTAAGATGGAGCAAGGAAAACATATCAATGGCAAGCCCAATGCAGTTAACACTGCAAAAAAAAATCTAAATCAAAATAAATTCAATCAGAAAAAATCTGCTGATGATGATAAATCCTCACAAATAACGGACGACCGTCTTAAAGCATATGGAATCAATCCAAGAAAGTTCCACAATACAAAGAAATTTGGAAAGAAATCGTCGTAGTTTTGTAGTTCTCCAGTTTTTTTTTTTTTTTTAATTTTAAGAACTACAACATATTATTGTAAATGTTTATTTTTTTTAAATAATTAATTTAAATAGTAAATATTTTATAATATTTTAAACCGAGAACTTATGTATTTTTATTTCAAAGTCTAACATTATTCAAAAGAAGTTTGTTTTTTAGTGACAATGGCGCAAAAAGTGAAAAAGTACAAAGGTGAAAATTTTGAAACTTTTGTTACAACAGTGTTTTTAGGTAGATAACTTAAAAAAATAAATGATGCAATATTTGGTTTAAAAAATAATTCAGCATTTTGGAGTTTTGATTACAAAACATGAAGATGTCACATTCTATTGTTAATATATTTATCTTCACGTGAATCATCTTCTTGAAAAATATACATAAATAAAATCAAAATTTATAATGAAAATCTACCTTTTGGTTAGCGCAAATTCTATTTTTTTTTTTTAACTTTAAATTAAGTTTTTATAAAAACGATTAAGATTTAAAAAACGGTTAAATAAATTATTTCTTATACAGGGTGTCCGGTAGAAAATGGATAAGCCTGAAATGGCTGATAGGTGCACTTTTGACTGTTCTGAAACCGAATAGAAAAAGTTTCTATCGCAACCAGTTTAGAAAATATTAGCTTTTTTTCGTTCAGTGTACCTTAAATGTCATCATCTTACGTTTTCTTTAACCACAACCACGAATGAATGAATTTTATAAATTTCTTATTTTTATAATTTTCTACAATAATTGGCTCACTACATAAGAAGTTAAAAGTTTTTATAACTGTTGCATATTTTCTTTAAAAAAATTTTGAAATTTGTTTTTCGATGCAAAATGTGAAAAAAAAAGTTTTTATGAAAATTTTCAAACACCTGTGGTATAAAAAAAATCCATAGGAACGTAGGTGGCCAACTTTTTTAAAAATATGCGCGTCCAAAGGGGATTGCAGAATGGTAAAAGTTTTTATCAAATCAAGAGTAGATAGGAAGTTATTGGTACCAAAGTGCAAAAAAAAGCCTATTAATTTAATAAATTATTTTAACTGTAAAATCTTAAGTTTTTCACATTGCTGCCACAAATGCATGGATTCCATCAGTTTTTTTAATCTGTCATATTTTACAATAACTCTTCTTACACATAATTATTAAAAAAGTGTTATAACCGTTGAACAGTGGCTATAAAAAAATTATTTAACTTTTTGTTAATGCAAAGTAGAAAAAAAAATATTTGCTTGATAATTTGCTAATAACCAGTTTAAAAGACAAAATAAGAAGTGGCTCACAATATTAACTGTAAATTTAATTGCATCTAACAAATATTGGATGTTTTTCGTAGCCCAATAAGATGGGGAATTGAACACAAATTCGAAAACATTGCAACATTTTTGATGAGGTTGCATTGGGCCAACGGGACCGAAAATCTCAATTTTTCTTTAAAACGAAATCATTAAGAAGTCAAAACTCAAAACAAGCTGTCCCGATGCACAATTGTATGCCCATGCTTAAACTGAGCAAACAAGTATTTTTATTTTCTTTTTGCATTAAAAAAAAGTTAAATAATTTTTTTATAGCCATTGTTCAACGGTTATAACACTTTTTGAAGTTATACTTCTTATAGGGGGGTTCACATTGACCAACTTACCGGACAGACCCGTTGTCATTTGGCCTGATGGCCGAATTATATTTTTCGTTCACACTCATCAGACAATTTTCATCAAAACCCACTTTTCAGCTTATTTTTAATATATCTTTACCCTATTCTGCTCTCAAATTAGAGACAATGGATTATCACTGTCTGCCGGACAGACATGTCGTTTAATTGACTAACATGTTCGTCCGACCACCAAAAAATCAAAATTTTTTGAAAACCATCCGGCAAACCGGACAGGCTGTCGGATGGGTGTTCACACTATCAAAACAGCATCAGATCAGACCAAATGGCGGCTGGTCTGTCCGGTAAGTTAGTCAATGTGAACCCCCCTTATGGGAGGGTATGTATGAAAATTTACTTTTTGACAAGAATGTCAAAGGGATTATGACGCGATCACCCTGGGTAGCAGGGCTGTCGTTTTACCTTTAGAGTAGGCAGTACTTTAGTATTTAAAAATGCAGTACGCCGCAGTACGGCAAACATAAAACACACAACACGTTGCAAGTTACATGTTTCAAGTGGCAAGGTGCATGTGGCAAGCTGCATGTGCTAATTTCCATGTGGCAAGTTGCCAGGGTTGCAAAAAGCTCACATTTCAGCTCAGCTCAAATTTGAGCTAGCTCAAATTTTGAGCTAGCTCACTTTTGAGCTAGGTACCATAGCTCAGCTCATTTGAGCTGAGCTGAAAGTGAGCGCCCCAACTTCCAACGCCTATATCTCGGAATTTTGAAGAAAGTGAAAAAAATTTTTTTGATGCCAAAAGGTAGCGGGGACTCTAACCTACATTTGGATACAACTCTCATCCCTGTAGGTCCACCCGTTCTCAAACCGAGAAAACTTAAAATTAAAAAAAAAATAGACACTATTCTGAAAACTAGTCATGATGTGGCGGTTTAACATGGAATTCGAATTTTTTTAAATCTGACAATGAGCAAAGCGTAGGCCCATGACACAAGCTATCATTTGGCATCACTCCCAAAAATTGCTCTCAAGCGGTTTAGCTTCCAGGAGCGTTCAAAGATTCGGGATTTTTCGAAAAAAAATTTTACCCCAACTTTCAAACGCGATTTTCTCGGAATTTTGAAAAAAAAAAAATCGAAAAACTGGATTATACCACTATCGCGTAGCTGAGAATATAAGCTTTCATATGGCACCACTCCCCTGTCTCTAGATCAAAGCATTCAGCTCTCAGAAGTTTTTTCGCGCCCCCAACTTCCAACGCCTATATCGCGGAATTTTGAAGAAAATGAAAATTAAATTTTTGATGCCAAAAGGTAGCGGGGACTCTAACCTACATTTGGGTACAACTCCCATCCCTGTAGGTCCACGCGTTCTCAAACTGGGAGAACTTAAAAGTAAAAAAAAATAGGCACGATTCTGAAAAAAAGGCATGATGTGGCGGTTTAACATGGAAGGCGATTTTTTCACGATCACGAAAAATTATCTGTTTTATTTATAAAAATATCCATGTGTTAAAATAATTCCATTAATAACTAGAACCAAACATCTTAAGCTATGGTGATTTATAAAAGTTTAAAATATCTTCATATTTCATTATACTTTCCAAATAAAAATCAATGTATCCTCTCACTCATCACAGCTCAGCTCACCCAACAGCTCAGCTCAACCATCAGCTCAGCTCAAATGACCTGAGCTATGGTACAAAGCTCAAAAGTGAATTAGCTCAATTTTGAGCTGAGTTGTGAGCTGAGCTCAGCTCACTTTTGAGCTTTGCAGCAACCCTGCAAGTTGCATATTGCTACTACTAGTGCTGAAGTACACACAATTCTCATAAAATTACCATATCGCACATTTTATGCGCAATTCATTTACTTTTGTTAGGCATATACCGTACGTTCTGAACCGCACAACATGAGTATATTTCACAGAATAAATTGAAAACTACATGGACGCAAGGAGGATGATAGAATTAATTTATTGTTCACTTGATAAAAATGTAAAAAAAAACGAAGTGTGGATTAATTAATTTAATAATAGAAATTAAAAATATCAAAAGAAATTCATTTACATATACTGAATGAGAAGTATAACTTCAGTCGCGTGTACATGTGTACACACACTCTTTTTTTTTAATTGTTATGTGTAAGAAGAGTTATTGTAAAATATGACAGATTAAAAAAACTGATGGAATCCATGCATTTGTGGCAGCAATGTGAAAAACTTAAGATTTTACAGTTAAAATAATTTATTAAATTAATAGGCTTTTTTTTGCACTTTGGTACCAATAACTTCCTATCTACTCTTGATTTGATAAAAACTTTTACCATTCTGCAATCCCCTTTGGACGCGCATATTTTTAAAAAAGTTGGCCACCTACGTTCCTATGGATTTTTTTTATACCACAGGTGTTTGAAAATTTTCAAAAAACATTTTTTTTCCACATTTTGCATCGAAAAACAAATTTCAAAATTTTTTTAAAAAAAAGATGCAACAGTTATAAAAACTTTTAACTTCTTATGTAGTGAGCCAATTATTGTAGAAAATTATAAAAATAAGAAATTTATAAAATTCATTCATTCGTGGTTGTGGTTAAAGAAAACGTAAGATGATGAAATTTAAGGTACACTGAACGAAAAAAAGCTAATATTTTCTAAACTGGTTGCGATAGAAACTTTTTCTATTCGGTTTCAGAACAGTCAAAAGTGCACCTATCAGCCATTTCAGGCTTATCCATTTTCTACCGGACACCCTGTATATTGTATACTTTAAGTTTGACTGAATTATTCCAGAAGAAACAAAAGTTACAGATTTTTGAAACGCTCAAGTCGAGCCAAAATTGTACTTTTTGAAATTTGACTAACTTTTTAAAAGTTTAAAACAATTTTGAATTAAAAAAGTATGTTAAATGATTTTTTATATATCAGAGGTGATATTTTGCAATTTTGACTCAATTATTTCGAGAGACAAAAAAGTTGCTTATTTTTAAAAGCGAAAATCGTACTTTTTGAACTTTGATTCATTTTATAACACTTAAAAATCATTCGGATTTAAAAAAAAATTAAATTGAATGATTCGTTATCAAGATAATGTTTTGCAAATTTCATGCAATTATTCCTAAAGACAAAAAAGTTAGAGATTTTTGAGACGGCTAAGGCCATATGAGCCCACTGTGCACCGCGCCGCGCCAGGGCCCCGCGAATTTTGTCTCTTAATCAAGTAAGATAGTTCGCTTGAAGCTTTATTCATAACTTAAAACTAAAAGTATATTGGGTGTCTGTTTCCTGAGATATTTCCAACCAAAGCTTTTTGTTTTTCTTTTTCTTACATTTCTAAGCCGATATCTTTTGACCAAAGTCTCGAAATTGAATTTTGAATTAAGGATATGAGTTCATAAATCAATAGGCATTCATGTACAAAAATTGAAAACTTGTTTTTTTTGCAGATTTTTGAAAAAAATTCAGGGGGTACCCCTCTTGCCCAAAACAAGTAAAAACAAAAAAAAAGAGCTGACATGCAAACTTTTTTTTTTATAATTTCCAAGTTTTAAGAAATAAGTATGCAGTTTAATTTTTTCAAATATTACATTACATTACATTACATATTAAACTAGTCTGAAGATAAATCTCCGGACTAGAAACACTGCAGCTTCGGAATCTAGGTCCATTTTGCTGATACAACACAAGACATTAATACAACACAGAAAGACAAAGAGAGAAAGAACGAGAGAAGAACATACAACACTGAACTACGTGGCACAGAGGAGGAGACATAGTTGAAAATTGTCTCATGTTATCGCACAGGTGGCTTCAGTTAAGCTGGCGATTTAGAAAAAACTTCTGAGCCGATTTTTCAAATATATACTTGTATGTACATACTAGCCCGAGAGCCAGGGCCTTGTTGCACCTTCAACTTTTCACTTGCAATTTATAAATTAAAATTGTTGCACCAACAAGCCAACTTTAAAACCGTTTATTTGAATGTGGATCTTGTTCTTAAATGTATATCTTTAACATGTCTTCATCCAATTGGAACCAAATTATGATTACAAAGATAAAAAGCCAATATGACTAAAGACCAAGATAAAACCTTTACAAATTTTGTACTTCAATAAATTTATACATATTCACAAATGTAGGTGGATTTTGGTTATTCATATGCTAACTGGTATCTCAAATCTTCTTGTTTGACTATAACTGGTTATATAGGTACCATTAAGTTTAAATTCTCTTTGATAACAAGATGTAGGAGTTAAATATCCTCTCTGAATAGTATTTGCATAAACTTTCCTCGCTATCAGGTTGCACAAGTTAAAATTATCGTTAACACGTGTTATTAATTAATAGACGAAGTGGAGGCAAAGAAAGAAAAATCTACGTCACTCGATAAAAAAGAGTTAAAATATGGCATTTTGTAAAAAACTAAGAAATAATTTATAAAAAGAAAGATTAATACACAATTTATTATGTTTTATGTTTTTTTTTTATTATGGGTTGAGAATATACTTAAATATAATTTATTAAATAAAAAAATGTATCCTTAACTTATTTATGGCTCACAACAATTTTTTTTTTAATAGGTATTCACAATATACATATCGAAACATTTACTAGATGATGATCATATTTAACTATTTGTTTTTTTTTTTTTCTAATCATGATTATTTTCTGCACGCAACTTTTCTAATTCTTCTCTTTCTGCAATATTACGTGCCAATTGAACAGCATAATCGAAGCTATAATAGAAACCATGAGGATCACCTTTCTCTTCATCTGATGGAATATATTTAGGTTCGATATGTTCGTAAGCTGAATCAGATTCTTGAGGAACATATTGTCCTTCTTTCTGGTAATCACTGCTAAATGGATCAGGGTTTTGACCATTGGCTGCTGCAAGTTCACTCCACAAACGGAAATGTTCTTCCTTGGCTGCTTTTACAGCTGGGGTTTCAGTAGCGGGATTCTTTTCTGCTGCTGGACGATTGTCTTCATGATGGAAACCAGTATGATCAGCATAGTAGTTTGCAATGAAATCTCTACCTCTTGGATTGACATATTTGTAGGTACCCTTGACAACACCATCGGCGGTTTTCTCTTCAGCTTTGCCTTGGTTCCAGTCTTTGTAGCCATAAACGTATTGACCTAAACCATCTTGACCATGGTACTGGTGAGCGGTGTAATGCTCTTCAACATAATCAGATGGATTGTCGTATTTTCGTCCCTGGTAGATGAGTTCGCCTTTTTCATTTTGAACTACTGGTAGGGGGTTTTCGCCGACTTTTGGAGAATAGTCAATGTTTAGATTCGCTGATTTTAAATATTGTTGCGCTTCTTCGGGGCTGATATTGATTTTGAAGATGTTTTCACACAAGATGGTTGGAACAACCTAAAAATTAAGAAAAAATAATTATTTAGTGCCGGAAAAACTAGAAGAGTAGTTTTTTCGCAATTTTGTTGTATACTACGAAAAACATGTAAGGAAAAGCCCATTAAGGTTTAATTACAAGTAAATTCTTATCACTTCAAAAATAAGAAGGTTAAAGGAAGTAACTCATCCTACGTCAATAGGTTACTTTGAACAGTTATTGAGTAGGAAGATGATGCTAGGACAAATTGGACAAAAACATAACCAATTGAAAAAATTGTAAATGTCATAAATTTAAAAAAGCTAATTGATAATATATGAAAAAAATGCATGAAAAAACTGTAATAACTTGGATGTTTCAAAAAGTTTTTTTTTTTGAAAAACCTTTAAATATATAACAACATTAAAAATTGTTTTCAAGAAATATTAATGCATTTTAAAAGTTAATTATACAATTTAAAACAATATTTTTAAAACTGGGTTTGAAGATATCCAAAAATGAAACAGAATTTGACATTCTTTAAAAAAAAAATTGGGACTTTCATCAAAATTTTGAATTTGATATTTATTCAAAATTTATTTATAAAGCCTCAACTATAAAAGCTTGATAAATATTTTATTAGATATTCACTGAATTAATATTTATCTTATGTGAGCAGTATTGGAAATTAATATCCTTAAAGTTGTTTGTTTTGCTTTTTAACTTGCATTACAACTTATTAATTTTAGCTTTTCAAGGTTTACTTAATGTAGTTGGTATTGAACTTGAATGTTAAAACATCAATTTGTTGATATAATGAACTGAGAGTAGTAATAGTTTGTCAATATGTACATAATTGATAAACAAATTAAATAACAATTAAACAAACAAGCACAATTTAGCTCACAAAACAACAAAATCACATAATTTTCCATAGGAATGATAATAATGATACAACTATGTAACTTATAAAATTTAAATTTACCATCAATAACACTGCAATCACAATAGACTTCATCTTTAAATAATTTAAATTTCTATTTTTTTAATTAACACCTTTAGTATACACAACAACTTGAAGAGTAATTTTCACAACGATTAAAAGATTATTTTTTCTTTCTTATAATAAGTTTAGAATGATAGCTTATAGACAGCACGACTTTCAGCTCGGTAATAATGTTCCGGTTGGCAAGAACATCTTTTATATAGAATTAGAATCTTTTTTTATTAAGTTATATTCTTGTTAGCTAAAGCTAAGAGCTTGAAAGGTTTTAAAAAAAAGAGATGTTCTCTAAATGAAAATCTTGTTTATTAGTCATATTCTTGACCGATTGATGATATTTTGCGTTCTCCCTTCTTCGTTTTGTTGCAAAATTTAGGATTAAATATTATAATCAAAGTGGCAAGTGGATAAATATTAGATAATAGTTTATTTTCAATGTTTGGGATTCATCGATCAAATTTATGCAAATACGTATGTTCATACTTGTAGGTATCTTTTAGAACTATAAAGTTCCTGCTGTTTTATATTGTTGTTGGGGAAAATACGCCGCATTATTATATTTTGATAGTTCAGTTAAGTACATTAATTTATAAGCCATAAACAATAAACAATAGGCGCGCTTCTAATATCACATCTGGTTTGAAGAAAATTAATTTGTTTTGAAACTTAAAATGATGTTTGAATTGTTCTTTCATACTTTGCCTGATTTCTATTGTCAGATTATAATATTGGTGTAATTTTTCATACCAATATTTTTTTTTTTATTTAGTTTTGAAGTTTAAAACAATTTCTTTCAGAATTAAGCTTGGCGCATGTGTTCTATAACACCTTTTAATTGTCTAAAATCTAGCGGTTCCATTGTTTTTTAAGTTCTTGTTGATAATAACAAAACTCAGAATATTTGGTCTAGTTTTAAATTAGGCAACACAACTTTTACATGATGAAACCGTAATCGTCAATAAACAATAATTCGTCTACCCTTTTTTTATGCAAAACAGTTGGTCTGGGAATGTTTATAGGGCTCTATTTTTTTTTTAATACATAGTAAGAAATTGTTTTTTAAGAGCTTTACTATATTTAAGCTTTCTGTCTTTAATCTATAAAAATCTATAGCTTAGTTTTGTTGTTTTTTTTTTTGGTAATCTTGGAATTCGATTATAAGAACTTTCAGAACGAGAATTTCAAGCTACAAAATTGTCAAAAACTTCATAAAATAATGTACCTACCATATAAAAACTCGCGATTGCTCTATGCTTAGAAAAATTCTAAAAGAAAATCGAAGGCAATCAGGAACTGCAGTAAATGCAAATGCAGATTGAAAAAAAACTGTGATAACGAGTTTTTGTTTGAAAAAGAAAAAACAAAGGAAATCATTAATGATGGTTTGTCATTCAGCTATAATAAGTCAACGATGGCTCATTTACGCTTAAGATCTTATATCTATGTATATTGCAATGGCATCAGAAAGGGCTTTTGAAAACTAATCCTGGGTCCCTATTTTTGTTCTATTTTTTAAACTGGGAAAGATATTTCCCTCAAGGTTTTCTTGGTTGGAAATTTAAATTCAGATTGTCCAAATTTAAATTCTGAACAAGTTTTAGAAAACCTTATCTACGAGCATTTTCTTTAAATTATTCTAATATTTTCAGACTAGATTTCTGATGGGACCAAAACCATGCATGTGCTTATATTTATTGCTATAAACAATATCATCCCATATTAAACATCGTAGTGTAAAAGCAAAAGCTCTAATCGAAAATTTAGTCAGCATAATTTTTCGAATGAAAATTTAGTAAAGTCGTTAAGGAGATTTTTCTTGGCCCATTTTCTAATTAAATTATCCGAACGTTTTTAAACCTGCACATTGGATATATGAGATGATTTGCGATACAAATTTCGTTTTTGTATAGGTAGGTCAAAATCATGGATACGGAAAATTTCAATTGAAACTCAACTTAGTTTTATGATAAGAATTTCAAGCTCAAAGGAGAATGGGCATTTTGGACGTTGAGCGGCCATTAATGAAATTGGTATCAAATGAAAGATCTATAGTTTAGGCAAAACTTTTATATTGGAAGTTTCGCTGTATTGCTTTTAGAATGCAAGATATTGCAATATTAGTATTGTAAATGCATCATTTAATGTTTGAAGGAAAAATTGAATTATATTTTAAATTCAAATATATAATATGAAGCTCTGTTATTTTCCCTGATCATGAAGACATTGATCTTGAAAATCCGACCAATAGAACTCATAATACATGATTTTTAAGCCAACAACTTTTGTTTTTGTTCGACAGTTTTTGAAACGATTCAAACTAACAAAAAATTGAACAACAAAACTCTCAAAATAGGATTGAAATTGTTGTTTAAAAAAGCTAATAGTGTGGGTTCTAGTGGTTGGATATTCAAGATTAAAGTCTTCAGAGTCAGGGAAAATGACAGAGTATCATAATATGCACTTAAAATACATATTAAAGTTACAACATAGAGACAATCTGCATAAAGTGTTAAATGCAAAAATGCATTTTATCCGTTTCTGAAGTACGTCACAAAAGGATAAAACTTCTGCAGAATATATGTAGGACTTAGTTACATCAAAAAATAACAAATTCATTAATGGCCTCGTTCCATAAAAATTTGCCCATTCTCCTTTTCGATATAGCTACCATATATAGGGCAGAACACAAGAAAGTTTATTAAATTTTCATCTGTAAAAAATTGGACCGTCTCTTTAGCTGTGTGAATTGGGATTGGTACATTTTTTAAGTGACTGAATAGTAGGTACTTTTTTAATCCAAAACGCATTTTCCTGTGAATTTTATTTTTGGTAGACATTCACTTTCATTTTTTTAAACATCGAAATAGGTTGTGTTGTGCTGGTGTCGTGTTAAAAAACCTTGTTTGAAACCTTACCTAACGTACTAATCGTGCAAGGATAAGTAGATACTTACTGTGGTTTTAATACTTGATAATAGTCACCTTTTGCTACAAAAGTAAATTTTTTCTCAACTCGATGAAAACAACACTAGTGTTAAAGCTTTTAACCCAAACTCTAGAGTTTTTTCATCAATACAATACAATTTAGGCATAGAATTTGTAATAGCCATTTCTGTGGTACCACACATTCTTCAAATGATTTTTCCTTCAAACGGGGCCAATGCTAAGAGGTCAGATACCTTTTATTTCTTTTTAATCATAGATTAAACTAAAAATATAAATTTTTGTTACACTTGAATTGACAAGTTTTAATATTCAAATGAAGTTAGTTTGGACCTGTTTGGACAAACAAATTGTAAATTATTTAAAATCACCAAGAAGTAAAATGTTCCCATTAAGCACCTTAGTTCATAAAAAAAATCCCTCTAAAATTATACATAATTTTAATATTTAACTGACTTGTTTTTGCAAATCAAAACTTAGAGAAAAAAAGGAGACTTCCGTGCCAACATTCTTATTCATTCGATTCTAAGAATGATTTAAATTGATAAACAAATGATGAAATTAGGTAATATTTTAAAATACTATATCCTTTCGCTCTAAATATGACTCATACCAATATGCGAGTGTTATATTCATGAGTTCAAAAAAACAATCATAAATAACGAAATATAACATCTAATGAATAAAGATTTATCTTGTGGTATCATTTACAAGGAAAACAAATATTTAATTTTATTTCATCGCTAACTTAAACCTATTGTTTTTATTTGTTTTGTTTTCATTCATAGTTATTGAATTTTCGGCACACGCAGCTTAATTTAAACAAGATATTGCCGTTGGTCAGTAGGTAATGTACCTACGTTCTAAAGTTTGCTTCAAACCTGTTATTCAGAAATCAAAATCCATAATTTACAAATATACGATTCCACCTGTCTATTCTAAGTCTAACATAGATTTGTACATTCTGTATCATTTGATTGAGATTATAATAATTTTTCTTAAAATTGTCAGAAAAATCGCTATAACTCCTTGAAAGTTTTATTGATCTATGCGATTTTTTTTTCATATTACGTAGGATTCGACGCATTCTCTTATATCAATGTATTTCAATTTTAAATCAATCAAAATTTTTTATTAATTGTATCAATGAGTGAATATTGTTGGCATACAATAAACTTGACCCATAAAAACATATCTAAAGACGCAGGGTGTAACGAACGTTCGTTTTCATTTTATTTAAAAAACAATATTCGAACGCACTAGAAGAATAAACTTCAGGAACTCATAAGAATGATTCAGCTACCAACAATAAAGTTAACAAATTTATTGAATACAAAATAAAGATGAGGTTTAAAGCTCAAATTTAGGTGATCAAAACAAGTTAAATGTTTCCAGTTATCAGTTTATTGCTATATACATATACACAAACCGTATAAATTAATAAAAAAGAAATCAAAATATTTTTTTTTTTTTTTCAAAAAAAAAAAAAATTATTTTATATTGTTAACATTCATCCGGTACGTTTATTTATTATTATGTATCAACAGTCAACAAAGCTGAAGAACATTGCATTGCACGTTTTTGAATTAAAATTTTGACCAATACTAATAATAAAATTATCGATTATAACAGAAATTACCAGACTTTTTTACCAGTTTTTTTTTTTATCCTCGATTTTGATTTGCTAATAAGTGTTAAGTTATCTCTATAATTATTCTTTTGGTAACAGAAATTGTTGGGGAATACTTTTGAATTTCAATAAAAGATGCTTTTCATTCACATCCAATCGTTGTAACTTTTATTTAAATTAATAACGAGCCAAAAAAGAGTAATATGGACATTCTTCTTCAACATTTAACTTACAAGAAATCCTACTTTAGCTGAGCGATCTGTAACGCACTTATTTTATTCAAACAATAGTTTGGATGACGTTTTTTTTTTTTGCTAAAAATGTATCGTATGATAATTGCAGAACATATACCTACATTTTTCATTTTCTTACTCGTGTTTTTTTTTTACATTAGACTTTTGTGCAAAAAAAACAAGAAAAAGTCGTCAAATATACTTGAAACTAGTGCTTCTAATACATATTTATAGATTCTTTTTAATACAACATTTAAGTTAAATGGTCACTGAGGCGTATGTGTAACGTTTTTTTTCTATTGAACAACTGAATATTCATCAGTATTTTTTTATAATAAATTAAATCATCATAAATAGGACTCGAAATATTATTTTTGAGTCCTCCAGGGCAAAAATAAAGTCCTTTTGAAAATAAATGTGTCCCTTGTTAGTGTTAAGCCTTCTACATTGGCCACTTCTTACAAAGGTTAGTAAAATTGTTTTTAGGTAAAAAAAATAAGATTTCTGCATCAAAAAATTGAGTTGGTAGTTCACACGCTATTATGTCCGACTAAATACTTCTTTCCTTCGGACTTGATAACAGATTGGAACCAAATAATATTTCAAGACATTTTTTAGTGAGTAAAATAATATTATACGAAAACATAATCAATTACATATTTCATTTTCGTTTATTGTTCTTTTAATAAAATCAGCATTCTTTGAGTTAAAATGATTGTGAAAAAAAATGTATCCCTTTTCAAAAATATGTATCCCATCCCATTGAGGAAAAAAATTCCCCAGGACACTATTATATCCTTGTGGTAACTCTGCTGATTAGTTGTTCAATAATCATTTTTATCATTTTGTTATTGATCCATGGATCAAAACTGGGTTGTATGGTTTTTCTAATAGTTCCTATAGCCAGAACTGAACGAAATTGAAATGAGACCACATTGCAGCCACCAGCTTTCCAATACAAAAAGAATTATTATTAAAATTGGTCTACTCAGTCCAAAGTTATGAGGTAACAAACAAAAAAAAAATACAGACGAATTGAATACCTCCTCCTTTTTGGAAGTCGGTAAAACATTCCATCTTGTTAGTCTTAAATTATTATTATACCTACATAATGTAGCTTTCACTTTACCTGTATTCATTTGATATTTGCCTTATTTTGATGTTTGTTTCCAATATAGTCCGGTCAAATTAGACATTTGAGGTTACATAAATTCCCAGCAAGCTGAAAATTGGTAGGATTGTTGGAAATACCATCATAAATAAAATTTAAAAAGTCCTCATCGATCCGAGTTGTGGAAAAAAATTTACGGGGGGTCAAAGGTAAAAAAATGGGTTTTTCACGATTTTTAGCAAAACGAAAAGTCTTATCAAAAAATTTTCAATGCGAAAATTGTAGACCAGCTTATTATCTATAAAAAGTGTCATGACACTTTTTTTCCTTAGACCCACCGTTTTTGAGATATAACGATTCAAAAAGTTGAAGTTGAGTTGTAATCGTCATAATTATGCACACGTTTCCACCCCACCTTTGAGGTAGTGTACCTAGCGCGTTTTTTTTAATGTGGTTTCCCCGGTTGGCTTATTCCACGGATTTATTGGGATTCATAAAAAAAAAAAAAATAGGTAGATTTATCCATCTGTGTCATAGTTCTCTTCCTCTTCAACTTCTTCTTGTTCTTGGTCCTGGATGCAAATTAATAATGACACATCGCTTGTCTCCTCGTTGGTGTCAAATGAATCCTCAATTGTTGGTGATTCAACATTGGAGCACGACCGGTCTTGACAATTTGTGCATGCTAAAGAACAAAACAGTCCAACTTTTTTGCAACCACATTTAGCACTACATCCCTTTTTACAGTTGCAAAAAATTGTGTTCAGCAGTTTTTCCGGTGCAGGTGGGAATAATGTTGGAACAGGTTCTAGTGCATTGTTGACCAACTTCCAACCCCAGTCTTTTGGGTCTAGCTGATAACCAAGCCACACCTGAACTTGGTAATATACCCGAAAAAGATGTTGTTTTTGGAGGAAAGTTCGTAAAAACTAAATCGCGTATAAGCCTAATCGCGAATTAGCCTAATCGCGAATAAGCCTAATCGCGTATGAGCCTAATCGCGTATGTGGGGTCTTAGTGTATTTTTACTTGTCTTACATCTTCAGTGGTGTAAAACCGTGATGCACTTATACATTTCTATTCTAAACAAAAATTCCCGGGGAAATAGTTTCGGAAGAAGGGCTCCCAATCTTAACCATGGGGGAACAAAATTCAAGCTTAAAGAGACTGAGATCTCGGGAAGTTTTCAGTTGGGATCCCTTCTCCAGAAAACATATCCCCCGGATTCTTGTTTAGAATAGACCTGATTATGACGATTACAACTCAAAATTTTTGAATCGTTTTATCTCAAAAACGGTGGGTCTGAGCAAAAAAAGTGTCATGGCACTTTTTTGTAGATAATAAGCTGGTCTACAATTTTCGCATTGAAAATTTTTTGATAATACTTACCGTTTTGGTGAAAATCGAGAAAAAATCGTTTTTTTGACCTTTGACCCCGAGTAATTTTTTTTCCAGGTCTCGGATCGATGAGGACTTTTTAGGTTTTATTTATGATGGTGTTTCCAACAATCCTACCAAATTTCAGCTTGCTGGGAATTTTTGTAACCTCACCCCTTTTTTTGAGTCTTATTTGACCAGACTCATGGTACCGATAACTTCCTTATAACTCTAGGTATGACAAACCTTTTACCATTTTGAAATTCCTCTTAGTTGAGAGTATTTTTAAAAAAGGTGGCCACCTAGGTTCCTTTGATTTATTTTGTACCACAGTAGTTAAAAATTTTTCATAAAATACTTTTTTTTCATTTTGCTCGAAAAACAGATTTCAAATTTTTTTAAGAAAAATGTGCAATAGCTATGAAGTTTTTAAACTTAATATGTACTCAGCCAATTATTGTAAAAAATTATAAAAAAAAGAAATAAATAAAATTCATTCATTTGTGGTTGTAGTGAACGAAAACACAAGATGATAAAATTTAAAATATACTGAACGAAAAAAAGTCAATATTTTATGAACTGGTTGCGATATCACTTTTTTATATCTGTTTTTGGAACAGTCATAAGTGTAGCTATCAGCCATTTTAGGGTTGTCCATTCCCTATCGGACACCCTGTTTATATTCAGACCTATTCTAAACAAAAATTCCCAGGGAAATTGTTTCGGGAGAATGGCTCCCAATCGGAAAAATGGAGAAAATTTTCTTTTTTTTTTGCTTTCTCCATATTCTTAACCATTGAAGAACGAAATTCAAGCTAAAAGATAGTAAAATTTCAGGAACTTTTCTGTTGGGAGTTTTTTTTTCAAAATATGCCTGATTATGACGATTACAACTCAACTTCAACTTTTTGAATCGTTATATCTCAAAAACGGTGGGTCTGAGGAAAAAAAGTGTCATGACACTTTTTATAGATAATAAGCTGGTCTACAATTTTCGCATTGAAAGTTTTTAGATAAGACTTTTCGTTTTGCTAAAAATCGTGAAAAACCCATTTTTTTGACCTTTGACCCCCCGTAAATTTTTTTCCACAACTCGGATCGATGAGGACTTTTTAAATTTTATTTATGATGGTATTTCCAACAATCCTACCAATTTTCAGCTTGCTGGGAATTTATGTAACCTCACCCCCTTATTTTAGTCTAATTTGACCGGACTAATACATACATATCATTCACTGTTTTATCAAGTTAAGTTTTTTGCACACACCTTCATAAAAAAAAATGCATTTGAAAATACTAAATGTTGTTTATTTTTATATATAATATAAAAACTGTATAATTTTGAATAAAATACATACTTAAATTACAAATGGTTACAAATAGCAGTCATCTATTTGCTGTTTTTCTTTATTATTTTTTTTCATTACATATATATGTAGATATATATACTTTTTGTTCTATTTCTTATAAATATTTTATTTTATATATATTACCAAATTTATTTTTTTTTTATTTTTTATCCTAATCTATCATATCAAATACTTTTTATTTTTTCTTCTTTTTATATAAAAAAAACAGTTGCCTAACGTGCAACTCTACATATTATTTTTTCTATTGTTGTTTTTTTCTGTTTTATTCAAATTAAGTGACATAATTATCATGTAAAATTGTACTTAACTATATAAATGATTTTTTTTTTTTAATAATTTGTATTGTTTTTTTCTTTCTCTTTTGAAAAATTAATGTGCGATGTACTTGTACGTTATGCATGTTATAAGTTTTTTTTTTTTTTATTATTATTCTTTTACTGACAAAGGTTAAGTCAAGTTATTTTGTTTAAATATTTTTTTCTTTTACATTTATATTTTATATCAATATTCCACTGTAGAACCATCACAATAATGTTGAGACAACTTTGGGAGTCCGGATTATACCATTTGATTATCAAAATATGTTGTAGTTCATGTAGACATTTTGAAAACAAATTTATAACAAAAAACTTAAATTATTATCTGCAAATGCAATTTAACTTATGCAAGAAGATAGATAGAGCTTCATAAGATTCTAGATATAACTTTAAATGGTGTTTTGGGTTTAAGCAAGAAATAATATTTAAAACTTAATGCAAAATATTATAACATAAATGCCTTTGATAGAAATATGATAGGAAGTCAATAAATCTTGTTTCCAATTTGTAAATACATAATTTTTAATGAAAATTTCACAATCGTATCGCAGTTTTTAAAGTTTTTGACTTGCAAATTAATCAATCTTAAATACTTTTTTTTTGTGTTTTTACAGTTCATGAATGTAAAAATAAAAACTTAGCTCTTCAAGTACTAAAGCTTTGTAAAGAGTCCTCAAAATTATGGTGAATAAAGACGTTTTGAAATTTGTCGTTTACTCTGTTTATATAGTTAAGAGTTTATATCCACTAAATTACTACAAATCCAAAACAACCAAGTACCACGAGATATAATATGCCCTTATAACGGTTGTCGTCAATCACATTTATAATTTCGATCACGAAAATTGTATCCACAACAAGCAATCGAATAATCGAAACTTTCAATAATAACCGACAATCAATTCTGATTTCTCAATACTGATTTCCCAGTTTCACTCGTTGTGAATTGATGGATCGAAAATCGTTATAAGGGCTATAGAGACAGTTATTATTTTGTTTGAATTTCTTATGATCTATTTTTACATTCATGACCCTGAATTGATCCTTAAAGTTGTATTGTTTATTTGTTTTGTATTATAGTTAACAACATTTTTGGTATCGATAAAAAAGTATTTTTCAGAAACCTAGAGAGCTTTATGTTTATAATTTTGTGTATAATTTATAAAAATTAAAAAATAATACCGAAAAATTTCAATTGCTAATACATGTGAACTTATATGTAAATGAACAGATTTAGATTTAATGTCGCTGATAAAATGATAATGAATGAAATAGGAAACAAATTTGCGAAAAACAATTGTCATGTTTTTTTTAAATACCATTGTTTGAGATCTTTTTAAATATATTGAACACAATTTGTTTGTTAGTTTAAGGGCCAATTTTTCAATTGTCAGATAAACCTCAGTTAGAGCTTATTGCTAGGAATAAAAGTTTTTTTATATTGATATTTATTCTTCTAATAGTCTAACTGACGATTGAAAAATCAGGGCTTAATAATAATAATACAAAAAAATAAACATTTCAAAACTTGTTATATGTTTATTAAAAAAAGGAATGAAACTTTTTAAAATGCAAGCATTCAAACTGGAATCCTTCATGTACAAACAAATACCATAGAAGGGTTGGGTACGAAATGTCGAGTTTTCAATGGAACTTATAATATAGAAAATTAGTGGAGGTCCCATCTACCCGCGTTGACGAGTATGTCTAAATCTTAGGCCTTCCATATCAGTTTTCTGACGAATTCCAAAGGAAAAGGGATTATTTTGTTCAAATTTTAGAGTGCGCAACATTCTGCAAAGCACACAATTTTCTCGTTATCACGTCTGGTTCCTCAGCTATGTTAGAAGATTGCATACAAAACAGTAACTATTTGGCTACACCTTTAACATATAGAATAAATGGAGGGTTTCAGCCCTGTGGTGACCAAGTCAAAAACAAAATTCAAATCTTTCCAAACTCTGCGCAAAGCTATTCTTTATTAGGGTTTGGAAAGAGCTGTGTCAAAAATTGTTTCGTTTATAAGGTAACGATAAAAATATAAAGTCATTTTTATAGTTATTAAAGGTATTGTATTAAATTTAACTCTTTATTTCTCCGAATCCACTTTTAGTGACTTGATGCTCTACAACTGGGAGCCCGCCAGTGCACAGTTTTAAATTGCTGGATGTAGTGATTTAAAAAAAAATCGTTGTTCTTTTTATCTCAAAAATTCATATAAATAGCTTCTATCGTTTTATATCGCTTTTTTGCTCGAGCGAGTAAAAATCGCTTAAACCGCAACCATATCCTTACCAAAAAACCTCTTGGCAAATGAACAGTGTCTGTAGATCTGATACAAAATTTCAAGGAATCAAAAAGTTTTTGTATTCAAATGAAAGGGTGTTTAGCTATGTACATATATCACATAATGAATCCAACACAGTGAAACGAAAGAGACACAACTGAAGTATTTTGAATTAACAAAAAACAGTAATTTAATTATCTATTGCCTTGAACTACTAAAATACTAAAAGATAGTAACCGAAGGTTTTAATCGCTTGATTTATCAAAAACTGCGTTTTTGAGCTTCATATCGTTTCGTAAATTCTTTCAAGCGGGATGCCAAAACAAACAAGTTGGTATTCTTATGATTTATCTTATCAACACGCGAATAACTAACTCCAACGAGTAGTATATTTTACTTGATCTGGGGACTAAATAAAAGAATGCTGCTTAAGATGGGGCTACAACCCACATTCTAGGTTAGCAGTTAAGCACTACATCCACGGCAACAGTGCCTTTCACTTTTTGGCACCACTAGATTTGGATGCAGTATTAAAAAGGGGTCAATTTTTACTTAAAAAAAAACATGTGGGACAAAAAATTGGAAAGGACCTTTCCAATAGGATTCCCCAAAAGAAATCTAACTACGTTTCAGAGTAAAAGCACCGCAAAATGTTTTTAATTTGATTGTTCTTAACTACCTCTTGGCAACATGATTTACCAATAATAGCTCATTGACTTTTTTGTTATCGAAGCAAAAAAGAAAACAATCGGAAGTCCATCAATTTAAGTTTGTTCCATTGATTGCCTGCAGTGTGTTAAAGGTAGGCCTAAAAACTTCTGGTACAAGCAAATGAAATCACCAAAAACACTTAATAGCATCAAAGCCTTGGATCTTTCGCAATTACATTACATTTTAATCTAATCCAAAGAAAAATCTACGGACCAGAAACACTGCAGCTTCGGAATCTTAGTCCATCAACACAAAATATTAATACAACACAGAAATACAAAGAAGAGAAGTAACAAGAGAAGAACATATAACAGAGAACTACGTGGCACAGAGGGGGAGACATAGTTGAGAATTGTCTCATGTTATCGCACAGGTGGCTTCAGTTCAGCTGGCGATTTAGAAAAAAACTTCTGAGGCGATGGTTGGACTCGAACTTACGATACCGGCTCTGCAGTCAATTTCAATGGAAATATTTGGAGGAGATAATTTCAATTTGTCACCGAAGTTCGATAGAAAAATTATAATATAAATCAGTCTCATTAATTTATAAGAGCCCCGTTTGCTGATACACACTTTAAAATTAAGTTAAACATGAAAACTTATGGGCATGCTGGGCCATTTGCTGAAACAAAACTTAAATACTTAAGTTGAACAGAAACTCTTATACTACCTCTATGAAAACTGTCACATAGGGTTTGTTGTTTTTTTTTTTTTAAGGAAACGGCTCTTTAATATTGAAGTTTAAATTATCCTAAAACATTTTGAACTTCCAAGTTTTAAATCTTGCATTTTAAATAGATTGTTTAAACCAAAAATAATAAAAACGTTAAAAGTTTAATAGCACCCAGTGATGAGTTGAAATTAGTCACAACCAATTAGAATTCGATATGATAAATGATAAACAATGTCACAAACAATTATTTAAAAAAAGGAAAATCAAAAGTTAACACTTTACATATTATAAATTAATGAATATTGTCGAGATAAATATCAAAAGAAAAACAAGCTTTTGATGTGGTCTTACAAATATTTCTGATAGTCAATACCTGTGTACGATTTGCAGCTTTGAATTGAACGTAACACATATTGTAGATCCGTCTTTGCTTTTATACAAATGTTTTATGGCTTGAATTAATTGTTAACGAGACACTTAACATTTAGTACATAATTTATAAATCACACTTAAAGATGTTGCTAGCGCTGCGAAATACTTGAGAACGAAAAAAAGAAACAGATCCATACTTCTATTTATTATCCATCCATCAACAGCTCCTGGTAGCAGCAAGCTGTTGAAACTTGTCTTACCTATCACTTTTTTCTAGGTGCAACTTTAGTAACTAAGTATTGTATATGTGTGTGTGCTTAAAAAACAACTGGATTTGTGCGTATTTTTTAATCATACCTTTTTTTCTTTGTGCTTTGACAAAAAATATTTAAGAATCAAAAACGTTTCTGTGTATAAAATGCAATATCTGTTATGGCACAAACGTTTGCTAAATATATATGTAACATTGGCAAAGGCATTACGCAAGGCTTATAACGTATGAATTCGTGAAATTGTAATGTATACTTTATATAATGTATATTCGTATAAATGATGAGAGTTGTTCTATGAAACATTTCGATTTGCGCTAAGCTACACGATTAATTCTTAAATTAAATACAAACAAACGTGTGTGAGTGTGTGTGTAAAATGTGAATGATGATGATGATGAACGCCATGATGCAAGTGAGTTTATGAAATTATAACACTCCAGTCCGTGAGGAGGTCTTAAATTGACAAAAAGATGATAATGATGATAATGGGCATGGGCAAGCAAAAGATGTTGCTTCTCATTTGGCAGCTGATGTAGCAACTTTAAGCTTCATAAACATATTGTCATTACTTGCAGCAGTGTCAAGCTTATTGAGATCTAGTTTCTCGACTTCACTCTCGAGATTGATGCAGTTTTTTTCATATTGCGTTTTTGTGGTGTCCTCTTGTTTGTCCTTGCTCTTCTTAAGGACATGCAATAGGTTCTTTTCTCTGTCTTTTGAGGTAGATTTAGAATTGTCTTTGTCCTTGTCCTTGTGCTTGTTGTTCTTGAATCGGGCAAGAATGCAGCCGTTTGGAAGAAAGCCACCGAGTTTTTCTTTTTTTGGTGGAGCAGTCGCTGGGGTTTTGTTGGTTGTTGCAGTTGAACTTGGAATGGCGACATCGGTGGTAGGGGCTTTTTTGTTGCCACCACCATTCGTTAAGCTTGTGGGCTTGGTAAGATCTTCGGTGTTCGATATTGAACAGAGTTTCGAATTGTGAATGTTGTTAACTTGGATGAGTGCAGGCTCAAGACTCATTTGTTCAGATACATCATTTGGCAATTGGTCTTTAGATGCCTCACTTACTACACTGTTAATTGCACTTTCGGCTGATTCTTTTACAGCGGATTCATCTGTTACATCTTTCGGCAAAAGTTCTGGTGACTTATCGTTTTTTAATGTGGCTGTAGAGTCTGGGCCAAGTTCGGTGTAGGTAATTTTATTCTCCGGCCCATTGGTAGCGATGTTGGTGCTCACAGCTTGTGGTTCGTTTTGTGGTGATTCATCAAATGAAGAATTCTGGGTTTTTGGGAATAATTGTTGGGTTGTTGTATTGTGGTAATGTTGTTGTTGACGCTGTTGAATCATTTGCTCTTCTCGTTCTCGGTCTCGTTGTGCTTGCACAGCATTCCAAACATCTTTTAACTCACCAGATATATCTCTGTCCTTTAAAATAACTGCATTGCTATAAAAAAATACAAACATTATTGATTAATTAGATTTTTTACTAATAAGAATAAAATATCTTTTTGCGGCTTTGTCCATTAGATGCTTGTGGATTTATATAATAGATAATGTAACTATAAAACAGTTTTTAACTATGTAATTATTTTAATGGAAAAAGCAAACTCAAAAGTTATTCTCTCAATGTTGCTATTCAACTAAAGAGATTCGACATTTTTAAATTGAATGGAATTTTGTGGATGAAGTGTAAAAGTTACAGAACATAACGTATTTGATGTCGTTTTCTTTCACTCCAATGAGAGTACCCTTTTAGTACTTATTTTTGCACTTTTGAAGGTTTTGTGTTCTTTGACGCCACAAAAGTGTAAAAAAAAAATTACTCCGGAGTGATTTTAGAACTACGGAGTACCCCGGATTTACTCCACATTTTTAGTCAGATTTACACCGATTTGCACACACACTTATGAATTTGAAGTTTGACATTTTAAAATTTTGTTTGAAATGCGAAAAGTTTTTTTTTCCAAACTCTTTTGTTATTAACAAAAACAACCATTATGAATATATTTTCTATTGTATGATATTCCGCCAGATATATTTCTTCCATTTTTTCGTTAATTCTTCACTTTTTCCAAAATGAAATTGAAAACCGAATAAAAAAAATTTTCAGCCAGTGTTCTTCATCAATAACAAAAAAAATCCTGTGCCATATAGCAAAAAAATCCCATTTTTTTCTGCGTTGATGGGATATTTTTATTTTACAATTATCAAACTAAGGGTGTGTGTCAATTAGGCTGAAAACCCAGGTCAGAAGCGTAATGAAAAATATACCAAAAGTAAAACTAAGTCCACTTCTACACGAAGACGCAAAGCGCGAGACGCACATAAGAGCAAAGGAGAAATAAAGTTCGAAAAAAAGGGAAGGAAGATTTTCTACCGTGAGTCTCCGGTAAAAAATTTTGTGACTCTTTTTGACGTTTCCCTTTGATCTTGTTCTTTTTTTTTTGCTGTTCGGCTTTATTTTATTTCGTCGGTTGCGTCATACGAAAACAAGGACAAAATACGCACCGAAATAAAAATCAAAAGGAAATTGGAAGATGATTTCTGCGCCTTCCGTCTTCGTGTATTATGCTTCATATGTTGTTAATATTAATTTTTCTTTTCAATTCATAAAATGTTTTCCCTATGCCTGTTATCACTATTTTTTTCAAGGAAATTATCCATTTTTGCCTTGTCACACACACAATTACATAAAAAAAAAATTACTCTCATTATGTTCTTTCACTCCAGAAAAAGGAGTAAAAATTTAGAGTACTCCTTAATAGAGTGAAAGAAAACGACATGAAAAGGAAGACAAAATTCAGCTAAGAAATGATTTTGCTTTGATTTGATGAATGCTTAGGAATTTTTGTTTTGTGATGCGTGTGGGTACTGTAGACAATATTGCATCTCACATTCTTCGTTAGTTATGTCGTTTTCTTTCACTCTATTAAGGAGTACTCTAAATTTTTACTCCTTTTTCTGGTGTGAAAGAACATAATGAGAGTAATTTTTTTTTTGTAATTGTGTGTGTGACAAGGCAAAAATGGATAATTTCCTTGAAAAAAATAGTGATAACAGGCCTAGGGAAAACATTTTATGAATTGAAAAAATATTAATATTAATAAAATATGAAGCATAATAAGCGTTCGTTGATAAGTCTGCTTCTACACGAAGACGCAAGGCGCAGAAATCATCTTCAAATTTCCTTTTGATTTTCGTTTCGGTGTATCACGCGCTTCCACACGTATTATTTTTTTGAAGACGCAAATTTGACAGTTATTTTATTTTGTTTTATTTTGTTCTTGTTATCGTATGACGACTTCTACAGGAAGACGTAGACGCACGAGATGCACATAAGAACAAGAGAGAGAGAAAGATCGATTTCTCCTTTGCTCTTATGTGCATCTTGTGCGTCTACGTCTTCTTGTATTTATGCATTTTAATTCCAAAAAAACCCAAAATATACAAAAACAACAACTCCAGTGAGGTCTATGTGCAACATGGTATAAAAAGAGAAGGTATGATCATTAGAAAAAACTCAGTATCGAGAACTGTCAAAACTTATGGCTACTTAAGGTTTTGACAGCCCAGCCCATTGAAATTGTTGTTGTAAACAAATTTGTCTTGGAAATTGTTGTTGCTTTTGACTTAACGTCAAAACCTTATTACCCCATTTTGTAAGATGGCGGCTCTAATGATCATACCTTGTCTTTTTATACCATGTATGTGCAACGAAAACTTTGTAATAAATTAAAAACGTTACTATACACGCAATTAACACACACCCTTAGTTTGATTTTATAATTGTAAAATAAAAATATCCCATCAATGCAGAAAAAAATGGGATTTTTTTGTATATGGCACAGGATTTTTTTTTTTTATTGATGAAGAACACTGGCGGAAAATTTTTTTATTCGGTTTTCAATTTCATTTTGGGAAAAGTGAAGAATTAACGAAAAAATGGAAGAAATATATCTGGCGGAATATAATACAGTAGAAAATATATTCATAATGGTTGTTTTTGTTAATAACAAATAAGTTTGAAAGAAAAACTTTTCGCATTTTTCAATTTTCAAACAAAATTTTAAAATGTCAAACTTCAAATTCATAAGTGTGTGTGCAAGTCCCTGTGCAAATCGGTGTAAATCTGACTAAAAATGTGGAGTAAATCCGGGGTACTCCGTAGTACTAAAATTACTCCGGAGTAATTTTTTTTTTACACTTTTGTGGCGTCAAAGAACACAAAACCTTCAAAAGTGCAAAAATAAGTACTAAAAGGGTACTCTCATTGGAGTGAAAGAAAACGACATTAGTGATCTTCTTAAAGATACATACTGTAACTCTTGAAAATTTTCTGCATTGCTTTTGCCTGTGTACGATTGTGATATTAATAACTGCCTGCCCGAACGTAAACACATGTAGTGGCATTATTAGACAATATGCAAAAAGAATGAGCTTAAGCCCAATCTCACTTTTCAGTACATTTTCTTGAGATCCATCTCAAGATTTACCATATTTACGTTTCTGATATCAGAATTCAGCTAGTCAAACAATTACAGCAATACTATTGACTAGTTCAATAACTAGTTTTATAAAGATATCGATTTTCCAATTTTTCAGAAATAAGTAGGTATCATTCAAATACATTCTGACATCTTGAACTCGAAATTTTAAAATTAGTTTTAAACTAAATAGCAAATTCATTAAGCTAGAAGAGCTGGGTTTATGTAATTGTATAATTATTGACAATAACCAATGTTAATAGACAACAGCTATAATTTTTTTAAATATCATCATCATCATATATATTATTACGGTTGTCGAACACCCTTTTCCGGGACTTACACCGAACAGATTTTAATAAATTATATCTTAAAAAAAGGCGAATTTCTGCCGCCAGAATCTGGCAAAATATAAATATATAAATGTTTATAATTTTTAAGAAATCTTAATTTGTTTAAAAAATAATATTCCAGCCAAAATGAATTTTAAAATGACTTTTTATCACTTTCCAATGAATCTGGAAATGTTTGACATGGCGTGTTCCTGTTCACATTAGGGGTGTTCGTATATCATTAGTTCGTATCATCAGGGGCGTTCATTAGGCGAGTAAATTCTCCGATTTGCTTAAAAATTCTGATGGTTAACATTTTAAGCATTATTATGTACAAACAAATTGCAGATAAGTTTGGACAAAAATATGAAACCTGTCAAATTTTAGAAGTGGGGATGAAATCCTCTCAGAGAAAGAAAAAATTGTGCAAAAGTACGCAAACTCTTTTAGGACAAAATTATCATTTATTAAAAGAAAAAAAGAAGGCACTAGCTTTTGAAAGATTTCAGACTTTTGTCCGAAGAAATTTTTGGGCAGAAATTTGCAAGAAGAGGGGCTCTCTTTTTTGTAAAAAAAAAACTACACAGTTTCAGTCTAATCAAACAGGAATTGGGTTAAAAAAGTTGAAAAAAGGAGAATTATTTCTGTTTTAGGCAGTACCTAAACAGCCCTGTTACATGTAACATTAGTTATACATTTTTATTTCATTTTTGGAACACAAATTAAAAATGCCAACTTTTGAGGTTCTGGGTAGTCAACCTCCGTAAAAAAAGATCACTCAAAAGTTTTATTTTGTATTTAAGTGCCTTATATCATGTTTTCACTAAAATCCAAATGAGATATTTTCGTAAACTATTTCATTTTGAATGGTTAATGGTTAATGGTTAACCCATAGAATCCGTTCCACCCGTTGTGTCAATCAATCCGTTGAAATTGAAGGATGGGACAGAAAGGGGTGACCCAAAGAATACGTTGCATGACGGATTGCTTTTTGACAGCTCACTTTAAATTCCAAGGTATGTTCGATATTTTCTCGATGAATGTGCACTAAGGAAGTTCTGATGCAAGAAATTGTTAACTATTATCGTTGTTCTTTTTTTTTTTTAATAAAATAAAATACGCTACTAGACTTTATGTATGTTCTTGCTCTTCAGTTAAAAACAATTTTTAATAACAGATTATCATTTGTAGATATGACTTTGGCATAATAAAATTGAACTCTACAACAGAATTTTAGTATTTAATTGATATAATTTATTAGATATATCATTAAATGTTACTTTTATTACATTTTCTTCACAAATAAACAACTAAAGTTCACAATTCATAAAATCAGAAAAGAAAAGAACACAGTTCTTAGCTCTGAAATTCCCCGGTCTGCACTCCGAAACAGAAAATCGAACTGATCTATTGTTGACAACCAATGTCAAAGGATACGACAGATGAAAAAGTAGAAAGTTGGGCTATTTCTTCCGTCGAATTCGTCAAATACAAATAATTGATTTATTTTATTCATTTATCACATAATACGATATTTTGATAGGAATAATTATATTCCACATAGTGTAGTTCCGATAACCAATGAAAGATACAAAATATTTTGCTTATTTTTTACTTTGGTGTACTTAGCGTAGTTCCTTCAACATCAAGTGCGGTCCTACCTTTATTTTAATTATTCTTTCAGATCATTGAACACTTCTACATAAGATGTTTCCAAAATTATTGGAAAGTGGAAGTGTTCATCGCTTTTGACAGGATCTTTGGAATAAGTTCAGTGGGGAACTTCCAACGATTGTCAGTATAAGAAAATAGTCAAAAGAAAACAGAAAAAAAGAAAAAAAAATTTACAGCTATAGCTGGGATGGTGAAGACTGAAGACATAAACAAACAAAAGGAGGCGCGAATTGCGATAGAGTTTTGTGAATTTAGTTCGTGTTTTCCAAAATAAATATGTAAAATTAATTATTTTTTTTTAATTAATCGGAAATAAAAACTTTAAATTTGAAAACAATCGCGAAATATAAAAGTTTTTGTGGTTAAATGATTTCGAACACACAGTGTTTGTTGTAATGTAAGTGTGTGTGACAATATGTTTTTTGTTTACATTTTCCCTGCCGAGATATGTCAAATTAGAAAAGGAAAAGACAAAGATAGTTTTTGGAATTTCCCTTTATGAAAAAAAAAACACCGCCAGAAACAAAACAATAACAAACGTTTAATGGCGTTTTTAATTGGCAATCCGGAATTGTTCTTCGATTCAGAATCCCAATTGAACAGTTTTTTTTATTCCGAAGAATCTGAAGTTTAACATGTGCCACATATATGTGTAATCGCGCCAAACTTCATTTGTTTTTGTGCTGCAAACATTTTGTACTGCTAACATTTAAATCTATGAATGTGTGAGTGATTCTGCTTCTGATTCTGTTTTTAAAACCAGAAGAGAAATTCTGTTTTTTTTTCAGAATCAGAACTGTCAGTTTTGATTTTTGGTTTTTTGTGAAATTTTTTGAATCCAAAATGGATGCCATGCTATGGTTTTTGTTTTTTTTTTGTGAAAAAAATTTGTTTGCATCCATCATGGATGTAATGGCCTTCCACTGCGGAGTTAATACTAAAAAAACAAAAGCGACTTTTCTGACAGACAGCTGCCAAAGTTTATGTACAGTGGTGCCAAATATTTGCATGGATTTCAAAAATCAATATAGATAAACAAAAAAACACACCTATGGTTTTTTTTCAAGATTTTTTGTAAGTACCTACATATATGTATGAACATATTCCGTAGGAACATTTCATCTTCCATTTGCCAGGAAAAGTCTGGGAAGTGTACCTATGTATGTGCATATATAGTATATACATACATAATGTACATAAGAAAAAAGCCGGAATATTTGAAGGCTCCAGGGGAAAAACAGCACAAGTCCATTCCAACTCATTTCGAGAAAAATGCGTTTTTAAATTTTGTTCTCCATACAACTTAGTACTTAGCACACAATTTATTTATTTTTTCAGCAAGGCTTAAATTTGTTTTATAAAAGTAAGGATGCCATCAGATAGTGGTCAGTAAATACTACAAGACCTCATCATTCGTTTATTTTTGACAAAAAGTGGACATGTGCCGTTTTTCCCCTGGACCCTTCATTTGCTCTTTGCGTGCTATAGGGGCGTAAGTGTTGCACCCCTATTACGATTGTCAACTATCAATTCTTTGCCCCTGGGTAAAAAGGACTTACATAAATGATAGTTTACCAGAAAATCCGATTGAAGTTGAAAATCGATGAATTTTTGAGCATTGATCCCCTTATTTTTATAAGAAAGAGTTACTCTAAATTTATGTTTTTGATACCAAATAAAAGAGCTTATTCTCTTTTCATCAAAACCCGAAAGTGCAATTTTGTGACTTAACCTCTTTGTAGCCGGAAGCAAAGAATTTATAGTTGTTAAAAAAAATTTGATCTCTTATTTGCTTTGAAAAAAATTTGAAAACGAAGAATGATGCTAACCGTGAAATGTAACTGAAAAGATCCATTAAAAAAATGACCAGTTTTCCCCCATTTCGATTTTAAAACATCAAATTTCAGTATTTATCAACTATCAATTGATAGTTAAGGTGGTGAATGCATGATTCAACATCGGTTCAAGTTCTTCAAATTGACCAAGTTTGAGATATTAGTTGCGGCAACCTGTTTGAAATAGAGTTAATTATAAAATGTGTGGATCAAAATCAAAACCCATTATATCCACTTTTCAAAAAAAATGACTTAGGTATGAGGTTTTGTTCTTATTATTCTAATGCATACGTGGGCCAAGTTTGAATCCCAAATTCTATTTTATGGCCAAGATATCAGACTTTAAAATATGTAAAAAATAGCAAAATCCATACATTTTTTGATTTTCTAATTTTGTTTTTCTCGATTTACTCGAAATCTCTGAAAGTGGATAAAATGGGTTTTGATTCTAATCCACACAAATGTATGTACAACTTAGGGAACCTAGAATTGCTAAATTTAATGTGCCATATTCATAGCTGTTTAACTTAAACTGGGGCTAATCCAATGTATTTTAAAAGGGATGAACAGGAGTTTTTTAGTAATTCTCGACTTTTTAAAAAACACACTCTGCATTTACATTTGTACCTACCTAGCTATACTTTCTTTTTATTTAAGCATGCGAGAAGTCTCGCACGGGTAAGCTAGTCCGAATTTATTTTCTACTACAGTAGAAAACATAAATGGGCAAATGTTTTCGACAAAGTTAAACAACTAGCGTTGTTTCCATCAAAGAAATCGTTTCAATTGAAACCTTCATTCAAAAAAATGCTTCATTCATTACGCAGAAAAATAAAATTTACAATGGCATTGAATTCAGGACTAATTCAAAACTAACAACATCGTCTGCTTAAAAAAACCCAGAATGCTTGCAATTGCCGAATAAGGAAAAAAAATGAGCAAATTAATAGGCTTTAGTTGAGTAGGCAATCTGTATTCTATTATTATTATAAACTCAGCATTGATCGACAGATCTCTAGCATTCATTTAACACCTGTGGTCAATTTAACCAAACACAACTTACATTCACAAATTTTTATTTGTACCTTTCTTTTTAACAAATTTGTAAATGTTTTTATGTATGTATTTTAAAGTCAAATTCCAAACAACCAAAAATTCGATCTGCAGTTGACTTGCAGTCGCTACTTTTTTCGTATGAAAACAAAATCGCTATTTTTTCCCGAAGAATCTATCCTTTTTAAATCTCGTTTTTGAGCCGGATTTACACAGATTTCACACACACTACAATTTTAAGAAATGTTAAACGTCAAACCAAACTAAAATTTTGTAAAGAAATGAAAAACTAGATCCATTTTTTGTATATTTTAGAAATATAAATTAATCCAGTCAAATAAGGGTTTAAACTCGGAATGAATGCTAATAGAATTTTTTTTTGCTCAATACCTTCGTTTTGGCATTCTATAACATACCTCAAAAGTCTAGAAAAATCTCATGTCCGCAAGTCGCGATTTTCAAGGTCAATGCGCGAAATGGGGTTTTCAAAATTAGCAAAAATAGACCATGGTATTATATACACATATGATACATGATTCCAAGGTATTTTTTAATGCTGATTCCAAAAAATCTAAAATCAAAGCAATCTGACGTTTCTGAAAAAAGTTATGCCTGTTTTTCATCTGTCAACCCATATTATTATAATACTTGCTAACTTACTACCAAAAAACCCTTAAAAGTTATGGTAGAGGAACCAAATTTTGCATGAAGGTGTTTATGTCCATTATCATTAGGAATCAAAACAATGCAATGCAAAAAACATTCATATCTATGACAAAATGGTAATTTTTGAAAAAAGGGGATATTTTGGTATATGCACTAAAAAACATCTTGGAACAAGCTTAAAGTGCTAATAGGTTAATTTTTTGGTTTCTATGTTTGTTTGGATATTCTATAACTTATGTCAAAAATCTAAAAAAAATCTTATTTCTATTAGCATTCATTCCGAGATTTACCCCTTTTTTCACCTTATTTGACTGTATTAAATCATTTTAAGGGAAAAATAAACAAATTTTACGTTGTTTTGTTCTTACTATGAATTTATGTATATTCATTTGTTTTTAATCTGACGTTTCTGAAAAAAGTTATACCTGTTTTTCATCTGTCAACCCATATTATTATAACACTTGCTAACTTACTACCAAAAAACCCTTAAAAGTTATGGTAAAGGAACCAAATTTAGCATGAAGGTTTTTATGTCCTGTCCATTAACATTAAGAATCAAAACAATGCAATGCAAAAAACATTCATATCTATGACAAAATGGTAATTTTTGAAAAAAGGGGATATTTTGGTATATGCACTAAAAAACATCTTCGAACAAGCTTGGAGTGCTAATAGGTTAATTTTTTGGTTTCTATTTTGTTTGGATATTCTATAACTTATGTCAAAAATCTAAAAAAAATCTCATTTCTATTAGCATTCATTCCGAGATTTACCTCTTTTTTCACCTTATTTGACTGTATTAAATCATTTTAAGGGAAAAAAATAAACAAATTTTACGTTGTTTTGTTCTTACTATGAAGTTATGTATATTCATTTGTTTTTAATCGGTCACTTGGACACACAAAAAGAGATCGCTAAATTTTTTAATTTCCTAAACAGCCAAAAAGTATCAACTTTAGTAGCGACTGCAAGTGGTTGAAAGGAATTCGAAATAAGACAACAGGTTAGTAAAAAAAAAAAAATTAAAAACAAAAGGGCCAAACCTAATGCTAATAACAGATGACTTTAATATTGTTCAACTGCCCTTTGCCACTAAAAAAACAAAGCGAAGAGAAATTCCTTTCCCACTAAGGATTATTTACTTGGCTGGGATTCTCATTCTTAAAAAACAAAAAAACTACAACAGCTTAAATACAAGTAGATAGAACCGCCAAGTTTTGAGGTCATTGAACTTTGAATCAAAGTAAGCAAATTAATTACACTGGTTTACAAGGGTTTTGTTGCCGAAACAAAAATATGCTTTTCTGAAGGATTTCGGTGTGCTGAACTCGAATCCGAAGTCAGAAACAACTAATCAGCTCCCGTTTTTCAGATATTACCGTTAGAAAATGCAAAAAAACGTTTTTTTGAGTTCTTCGTACCTTATTCTTTTGTATAAGGAAAATTGTTAGAGCATATTTAGTAACGGTTTCTATAAGAACTGTTTACCATCTTTCGATACCTGTTTAAATCTTTTCAATATCTTTTGTATTTCCCGATATATCTTAAAATGAATTAAGTGGGTTTGGCTTCATACATACAGTGACGAGCAAAAGCGGTCAAATGATTTGCCTTTTTTGAAAAAGTTGTTTAAAACTTAGTGTTCTTTACATAAATTAAATCCTTTTTATTTTATTATTTTTCTATATTATGCCACCACTTATTTTCCTGATTAAAATTTAAAAAAATGCGTCATTGTCCAAAAATGGAGAGTATCATATTGGTATTTGGACTTGACCAATTCTGCTCGTTTTGGAAAGAGGCTTTTGTTTCAATATATTGAGTGTACTAGAATTATTTTTAACCACTTTTAACAATGCCGCGAGATAGGATCTATCAATCTGTGAAGAAATAATTTTAAAATTCGGTCGTATTTCAGCTTAATGGAAAGCTCAAAGTTCATCACTATTAGGCTTGCGTTCTTTTACTGCCCTTACAATTTCTTCAAAATTTTCAAAAGATTTTCAGCCAAAATGGGTCAGGGCCTTGTGCTGACTACGCAACTGTCTTAAATTTCTGATTTCCGAAGCAATATTTGACAATTTTAAAGGTTTTCGTGGGGTCTTTATGTAGTTGAAAAATTATATCACACGACACGGAGTCTTCTTTTGCCAAAAAACTTTTTAAATTGTACCGTTTTATATCAGGATAGATTCTCCTTCTCATCATATCTTCAAATTTTATCAAAGGTCGGGAACTCCCCCCAAAAACTCAAACAGAACATCACCAAACCTTTTTTTTAAGTCAAAAATCGTTAGGTTAGATGAATTTTTACTAAAACTTTTACTAAAACTTTAACTATAACCACAAAAAAGAATCAATAACCAATGGGAAAAGTAGATTGGATTGACGAGAACTCAGAAGAAATAGAATGCAAATCTAGTTACTTTCCAAAACTGGAAAAAACATTTCAGCAGTATCAAGTTTATAGAACGGACATAAATTATTATGGACTCAAGAATATTTTCCGGTGTTATCTTGTGGATTGCTAGCTAATTTTGAAAAAATAATGAACAAGCGAACCTATCCTGATATAAAACGAAACAATTTACCAAGTTTTTTGGCAAAAGAAGACTCCGTGTTGTCTGATATAATTTTTCAACTAGATGAAGACCACAGCAAAACCTTTAAAATTGTCAAATATTGCTTCAGAAATAAAAAATTTTAGACAGTTTCGTAGTCAGCATAAGACCCTGACATAATCTGGCTGAAAATCTGTTGAAATTTTTGAAGAAATTGTAAGCGCAGTAAAAAAAACACAAGTCTAAAACCGATGAGCTTTGAGCTTTCCATTAAGCTGAAATACGACCGAATTTTAAAATTATTTCTTCACAGATTGATAGATCCTATGTCGCGGCATTGTTAAAAGTGGTTAAAAGTGGTAAAAATTAATTCTAGTACACTCAATATATTGAAACAAAAGCCTTTTTCCAAAACGAGCAGAATTGGTCAAGTCCAAATACCAATATGATACTCTCCATTTTTGAACTATGAAGCATTTTTTAAAATTTTAATCAGGAAAACAAATGCTGGCATAATATAGAAAAATAATCAAATAAAAACGATTTAATTCATGTAAAGAACACTAAGTTTTAAACAACTTTCTCAAAAAAGGCAAAACATTTGACCACATTTGCTCATCACTGTATATCATAAAGGAGATAATGACGTTATACAATTTATAAAAATACCAAACAACTGAGGATATCTCGGGCAGTAAAAAAGATATCGGAAAGATTTAAACAGATTTAAGAGGGTGGAAAATAGTTCTTACAAAAACCGTTACTAAATTTGCAAAAACAATTTTCCTTATATAAAAGAATAAGGTCCGAAGTACTGCATTTTCTAACGGTAATATTTCAAAAACGGGAGCTGATTATTTTTTTTTTGACTTCAGATTCGAGTTCAGCACACCGAAAACCTTCAGAAAAGTATAGTTTTGTTTCGGCAACAAAAAAAAAGTTTAATTTTGTTAACCAGTGTTATTATTATGCAAAGATGAATAAAGTTGGCAAAGAATAATTTTTTCTTCTTACACAAACAAAAGAAAAACCTTAATAATTTTAAGTCCAATTCCTTCCTTTGTCATCCTTTGTTGTAAACAAAAGAATTCTGAAAGGTGTTTGTTCTGATTAGAATTGAAGGCAGCTTTTCGATGAGAATGGTTTTAGATTACAAGTAGCTAGCAAGTTAATTGGACTAACTACTTGTAAGTCATTTTACTTATTTATTAAAAAAAAAATGAAAAATATAAATTTATAATAGTTCATCAAAAATACCGTATTAATTTAACGCCTGGATTCATTGCTTCAACAAAATCGCACATCAGTTCAACCATTGCCCGTCTTTCTTCGGGATCTTTGCTATGCCTTCCGGAATCTTTAAGCACTTCTGGATTTGCCATTACAGCAAATACAACTGGAGGACTTCTTGGACTACCAGGAGGCACCTGTAACAAACAAAACACAAACCTATAGACTCCATTGAGTAAACAATGATAAAAGCAAATTTACCCTCATGCCACCATAAAGTGGTATTGGATCACTAGCTTCCTGTGGAATCACAATTCTCGTCCAACTCAAAACATTGATGAAGAGCTCTTCGCCATGTTCCGTCGTTGTGCGAATACACATGTGAGGCTGCGGGGGATTTTTGAAATGTCTGTAGGCACGGGAGTGGCGATAGTGCGGCGGCGATGATTGTATTATTGATCCCCCATTTATGCCGTCACTCTGATACGGAAGCCCAATGTTATTCGATTCCCCAACGGAATAGGACACCGAAGAAGATGGCGTCTCTAAGGAGGATATATTTTCAGTTAATCCACCTCCACCACCGCCACTACCACCACAATCATTGGGTTCCTGATCCAATATAAATTCATTCGACATGGTTTTTATTGTGTCTGTGGACTCTGGAATTGAGTTCCAGCAATTCTAACAAATTAAAATTTAACCCAAACTAGCAATAATCGAAAAACATTGTGACACAAAGTTCATGCAAACCAGTCTTCTTCTGGGTTTTCTTTTTTTTCCTTTCTTTTCGTTTTTTCAATTTGTCCAAATAAATAGAACACACAGAAATCGGCTTTGTCAATCTATTGACATTCCGGTAAAAATAAAAATTGGTAATTCATTTGGAAGTTATTTCATAAATTGCACTAAAATTTAAGTTAAATATCTATAAGTTGGGCAGTGTTGTAACTATTTTGTTATTTAGTGGGGAAGAAAATAGTTGATGGAACTGCTAGTTTTATTTTTAGATATTTTTTTGTTTATTTTAACGAGTGAGAAACATTTATATTTCTTTTGAGTTATAAATTCCCACTTTCAATCAACACACAACAAAAGGAGCAGCAATGCGCTCAGTTAGCTGAAAAATGCTGCCCATTAGATTTTTTTTGTACCGAGTTAGCTAGTTGCTCAGTTTGACATTTCTTTTTAATAGGGTACATTATGACTTGTTTGGACATTTATTTTTAGGCCGTGTGTGAATTGCGTTAAATAGTTAAATCCGTGTTAAATGTTTGACACTAGGTGTGTTTTTTATTAATACCGGGCTTAACTGGTTAAAAAAATTTGCAGCATTGCATAAAAAAAAATGTGAAGTTGTCATATTTTTCGCTTTTGGGGTTTCTTGTGTGTTTAAAAAAAAAAAGGTTTAACTAACTATTAAATAAATATTTAAAACAATAGGGGTATTCACGATCTGGTGCAACGGGCCTAGTAAAAATGTAAAATTTTATTTTTTTACAATAGATCGTGAACGCCCCTTTTCTTATCTATAGTAAATATTGAAGCATGAATGAAATCCATGATGTTTTTTTTTTAACAGGGTTGCTCCTCCTCTGTTGCTTCTTTTTTTTCCATTTTTTATAATTTAATTCTTTGTTTTGTTCGGGTTAATTAATTTTCACAAATTATTTTACATCCAAAGAAATTAAATTACGGGACATGAGTACCGACAAGCCGACAACCATAATAAACAGAATAAAAAAGACAAACTGTTTATCATGGGCGACGCGACGCTACGGTGAGCTGCCATAACTGTCAAAAATAATTTTACTCTATTGTATTTTTATTTTGCAATAGGTCTAGGGTATAGCAAAAGTGCAAGACTGTTGTAAAATTTTAAGCCGTATATTTTGTTGTTGTAGTGTTGTAAGATTTTACACTTTTGCACTTTTGCACTTTTGCAATGATACAAGACCAGTTGCATCGGATCGTGAATACCCCTAATAATTGTCATTCCAAACATCAGTTTTGATGTTTTTAAACAAATTCTAAACAATCTACGAACAATTTTATTTGGTAGCACAGAATTAAATCTCTTGAAAAAGTTAAGCCCAGAGAATTCTCCGGGCTAAACAACTAAGCCCAAGGGGCTAAAGTGTTGTTGCATTTAACATGGAAATTGCTTAGCCCCGACTGCGTTTTTTTTTGTCCAGTTAAGACCGATGGTAATAAAAAACACACCTACTATTGAGGTGAATAAAAAATTTTCAGCTGTTAAAAATTTATTGGGCTCTGGGACCTGGTTAAATTTGAGTACAATTTTTTTTGCAGATGGTTTTGTTTTTTTTTTTTTTATTAAAAAGGCAGAAAAAAGGCAGAAAAAAGGCAGACAAAATTTTAAACAATAATCCATATAGCTGAAATTTTTTATTAACCTCAATAGTGTCAAAAATTTAACATGGATTTAACTATTTAACGCAATTCACACACGGCCTTAATGCGGGTTTTTTTTTCCAAGAGACACTAAAATCTGTAATTGGTGCCAAAAAGGACAAAAGATTCATTTTATTTTTGGTTTTGATGACAAAATAAACGTTTATATTTAAGTTTTTAGACGTTTTAAAGGAATCATTGGCTTTTTGGGACCAGTTACAGATTTTAGTGTCTCTTCTCGAAAAAAACACCCTTTCACCGTTTTTTTTTTTTTTTTATGAAAACTCTTTATTCTTGCTTTCTATCCCAAATTCAATGTTTTTACCAAATTGTATTAGGGTGACCCATCATTTTCGTTTTCACTAAAAAAAAAACACCCTTTTAACCATGATATTTTTATAGACACTTTAGATTCTTGTGGGGATCGAACCTGCTATACCTTGGTTGTCAAGCTTGTGTTTTACAACTGTGCCATCTCACTTAAAAAAAAAAAAATTTAGATTCTTGTAGGGATGGGCCGATATTTCAGTAACAGATATTGAGTAACAGGTACACTCAGAGAAAAAAATCCCATAAGTCGGTAATGGGACTACCATTAATGAAAAAAAGACTCTTTTTAATAGTATTTCAATAGTTTTGTACCATTGTATTAATAGTTTTGAAACTATTATTATTTATAGGACAGAAACTATTGATTTAATAGTAAATACTATTTAAACTTATGGTATTTACTATTGTATTAATAGTATCGTACTATTAACTGTGTCGGAATTCGAAAAATAATTTGTAATGGTGTATCCCATTAGATAATTTTCGTTTTAATAAGACAAATACCATTGGTTTTAATCGTATATACTATAGTTTTAATAGTATTGTACTTTTAACTCTGTCGAATTTCGAAAAGTAATTTTTAATGGTGAATCCTGTTAGATTTTTTATGATTTAATAACACAAGTACCATTCGTTTTAATCGTATATACTACAGTTTTAATAGTACAGTACTTTTAACTCTGTCGAACTTCGAAAAATATTTTTTAATGGTGGATCCTATTAGATGTTTAATGATTTAATAAGAAAAGTATTATTGGTTTTAATCGTATATACTAATAGTACAGTACCATTGGCTTCGATCGTAAACATACATTCTTATTTTAGTATATTGTCATATTGAGTGTTTCATAAATATTTTAGACTAAAATTTATAGTTCATACTTTTGTTACGTATTATCAGCTCAAAATATTATTAATATTGAATATTTAAACATAGCTACACAAATTTAATAGGATTATTCACGTTGTTGATTATATTATGAATTATTATTATTAATCTAATAAAAAGAATTGCCAATATCTCAGGATTGCCAGGAATGTAATGTAACACGACAGTGTTGCCAGAGTTTATATTAATAATAATATATTAAGAAAAAGAGATATTAAGGCGACAAACTACTATAACTAACAGTAGATTACTTTATATGTATGTATATTTCAATCATTAACACAGTTATGAGCGAGTTAGGAATAGCATTTGATTTAATTATAAGTAGGTAAATAAGGAAATGCACGACTCTGTAACCCGTACTTGCTTTCATTATCCAAGATTCCTTCGAGTGAAAGAATTTTCATTATCTAATAATTTTCCTTTATTAATAGGTAGGGAGCCCCCAAACAAGAAATTCCCGTCATCGCGCCCACTAAAATTTTGAATGAGGAATAAAAGATAAAGTTAAGATGAATAAGATTCGCTTGGTCGGCATAATTTAAGTACCTAAGCCGGAAAGGCCGCGCATACCTGTTGCAATTTGGTGAATGACTGTGAAATGTTTCCATCATGACGGATTCAAGCTTCTTAGCTTGTGGGTGAATTACGTTCACATGAAGTTTAACAGATCATTTTCTTCTCAAAAACGACCTGACGGATAATGATCAAATTTTTTTTAACAAGGTGTATTTGAAAGAGTTAAGAACACCCACAGAATTTCATCCAAATCGTTTAGCCGTTTTTGTTAAAACATTTTTGGTGTTTGGTGACCCTTAAATTCGAGAAATTTAAGAAAGAAATGCTAGACCTTATCAAAAATTTCACCTGTACTAAATCTCAACTAAATCCTCCAAGCCTTTTCATTTGCCTTTGAAAAGAAAAAGACATAGGTCAAGGAAGGGCCTATATATTTCATCGCAGAGTTCAGGAAAATAAAATCTCAAAAACTGCAGTTGCAATACTTGCTCTATGACTATAACTTCTATAGGTAGAGCAAGTAAAAGTAATACATATATATACAATCAATATAGACCAGGGTCGATAATTTTTGAAACCAAAAAAAATCATAGTAGAATGAAACACATTGGAAAAGGAGGTGAATATGATGAAAATTAAAGGAAAAATAAATTACGGGCGAGCCGAGTTCGGGAAGTGGGTGGGTTGAGTTTTTAATGGTAAAAAATGGTATATCTCGATTTCCGGCAAAACTACAAATCCTATAGAAAAAAGTTGTATGGCAAAGTTGTAGGTAATAAAAAGATCTACAACTTTTGTATCAACAATTTTTTCACATAACCTCAAAATTTATGTGAAAAATTCAAAAAACCGAGTTTTTGGTTTTTTATTTTTATCTTTTTCAAAAACAAAAATTTTTCTACGAAATTTGGTGAAAACTTACCTTATTATGTTCCAAGTACACTGTAATTTATTTGATTTAAAATATTAATTTGTTCACCTTATTTTGACTTTATACCAAAAAAGCACCCTAATTTTCAATCGAAAATTCACGTGTCAAAATATCAGCTTTTTTCAAAAAGTCGGTGGGCATTTCGTTCGTTAAAATGTCTATTTTCTGATGGTGTAAAAAAAATTTTACATTAGTATGCTATAGACCATGTTCTAGTAAAATTCAAAAAATGAAAAAAGCTTGAATTCGAAAAAAAATTTTTATCATTGTTTACAATTTTGGCCTATTTATTCAAATTTACACTTTAATTACTCAAAAAACGTAAGATTTCATGTAACATTGATTAATCTTACGTTTTTTGAGTAATTAAAGTGTAAATTTGAATAAATAGGCCAAAATTGTAAACAATGATACAAATTTTTTTTCGAATTCAAGCTTTTATCATTTTTTGAATTTTACTAGAACATTTTCTTTAGTATACTAATGTAAAATTTTTTTTACACCATCAGAAAATAGACATTTTAACGAACGAAATGCCCACCGACTTTTTGAAAAAAGCTGATATTTTGACACGTGAATTTTCGATTGAAAATTAGGGTGCTTTTTTGGTATAAAGTCAAAATAAGGTGAACAAATTAATATTTTAAATCAAATAAATTACAGTGTACTTGGAACATAATAAGGTAAGTTTTCACCAAATTTCGTAGAAAAATTTTTGTTTTTGAAAAAGATAAAAATAAAAAACCAAAAACTCGGTTTTTTGAATTTTTCACATAAATTTTGAGGTTATGTGAAAAAATTGTTGATACAAAAGTTGTAGATCTTTTTATTACCTACAACTTTGCCATACAACTTTTTTCTATAGGACTTGTAGTTTTGCCGGAAATCGAGATATACCATTTTTTACCATTAAAAACTCAACCCACCCACTTCCCGAACTCGGCTCGCCCGTAATTTATTTTTCCTTTCATTCTTATCATATTCCCCTACTTTTCCAATGGGTTTCATCCTACTATGATTTTTTTGTACTTTTTAATGTTTTTGAAGGCATCGGCACTGGTCTAATATGAAACATAAAATTAATAAAAAAAATAGTATATTTTCGAAAGTTAATCGCAATTTATCTTTGCTGACGGGCTTAAGCATTGAGTTTTGAATTGTCGGAGTTCATGTTAATGAAATTACAATTTTTCTCAAATTGCGTAGGTAAGTAATGGAAGGTAAGTAAAATATTAGTGAGCTAAATACAAAAAAAGGGATACAAATTTTAACTACGTAATACATATTTCAATCGAAAATATTTCAAATTTTCTTAAAATAAAAGATTTTGCAATGTTTTTTGCTAATAATTTTTCAATAATCTTAAATGCTATAATATCAGACGCCGCCAGAGTCCCGTTAGCCGCCAGAGTCCCGTTATATTTTCATGGTATGAATACCATTAGTGAACAATTTTAATAGTATATACCATTAACCTTAAAGTTAAACCATTAAAACTTCAGACTTATAATAGTATATACCATCAACTTCAATGGTATCCGATTAAAATGTGGAATATTTTTTTTATTAAATTCTTGAAATTCTCCACATTCGTTTCGTTAATGTCCGTGAGTGCAGACCTTTTCAAAAACTTATAGAATTTATCAGAGCATAGTAGTGAGCTAAATAAAAAAAGTGATACAAATTTTAACTACGTATACTACATATTTCAATCGAAAATAAGTCAGGTAGTATTCCTTACTTTAAATTGTCTTAAAATAAAAGGTTTTTCAATGTTTTTTGCTAATAATTTTTCAATAATCTAAAATGCTATAATATCAGACGCCGCCAGAGTCCCGTTATATTTTCATGGTACGAATACCATTAGTGAACAATTTTAATAGTATATACCATTAACCTTAAAGTTAAACCATTAAAACTTCAGATATATAATAGTATATACCACTAACTTCAATGGTATCCGATTAAAATGTGTAATATTTTTTTTTTACTGTTGAAATTCTCCACATTCGTTTCATTATTGTCCGTGCGTGCAGACCTTTTTAATTCTATAAATTGATCGGAGCATAGTAGTGAGCTAAATAAAAAATCATTGAAATTGGGGGTTCACAAGTTGTCTCAATTTTTTTTTTTCATCTTAAGATCTCAAATTTAAAGGATTTTTTATAAAAATTTGTTAACGATCATTATTGACGGATAAAAAGCCACTTGAAAAACATGAAACAATTCTTCATTTGTCCGCTAGTATAAAAGAAAGTGTTCGATTGAAAACCCTTTTCTATTATTATTTATAAAAAGCTATGGATCCGTGCGTGCGTGGCAATTTATTGCTTATTGAAAACGAATGCGAATTAGAAAATGAACAAACCATACATGTGGAGGGCAGCATTATTCTCGATGCATCATCTCTTGGAATGCAAAACAACGCAAGCGAGCAAAATGAACTTAAGGAATTAAATTGCGAAAAATTTGGATTCGACGAAAATGTGTTTAAGCGTGTGGCAGGTACCTTCAAAACTATTCCCAAATTTTTAAAAATAAACTCATTTCACATGCATTTAAGACAATGGTTTCGACTTGGAGAGCCTTTTGGTTGCAACCGAATCGGAAATAAACGAGTTATATCCAGCTCCTCTCTTAGGCACAAGGGCAAAATTTAAGTTTCATTTGAATTTCTGGAGAAAGAATGTATGTACAATATATTTGAATGATAACTTGATTTGAAGCTTAATTTTTTTTTTTTTAATTAGCCACCGAAAAATATTTCTGAGGCATGCAAGAACTGGATTGAGTCAAAATTACTTAGAACCGAATTCCAGTTCAGTACATAGTAATATAAGTTCACCCTCATCTTCACATCGGTCCTTTGAAAATGATTCGATCTTTTTCGACAACAACACATTGAAAGAATTGTTAAGCCAGACAGAGAGGGGTCAAAGCATACTTAACTCTTATGATGAAGAAAAGCATCACTCGGACATACACATGTAAGTTATCATTCATATAATTTCACTTGGAAATCTGAATAAATAGTAACATTAAATTTTTATTTCCAAAATACATAGGTACTTCCAGGTTAAAATCGACTATAATATCCTGAAACCAAACAATCAATCGCAACTTTTCAAACTCTGGCCTTCATTCATAAAACAAATCGTTCCCGTTATAAAAAAACAAGTGAAGGAGAAAGGTTCATGGGCTCTATTAAACGATCTCGAGAGTATTAGCGCAAGTAGGTGTATCCTTCTTTGTAAATACATATTAATTATATTTAATTTTCAATATTTTATATTGCTTCCTGCTTCCTTGCCCATTTCAATTTTTTCTATCCTCATTTGTTAAGTTCCTTTTTTTAAGCTTTAACTCGTGTAAGCTGTTATCATAATTTAAAGAGTTAAAAATGTAAAACAAACAAATGTCATGGCACTGTATAACGTATTTCGACAGTCCACCAATTCATATCCATTTCTTACCAAATAATCATAAAAGTTTTTAGACTGAAAAAAAAATTAATCTACTTAATTGAATTAATTTGAATTAATCTTATACAAGTATCTTAAAGTGTTGAGACTAACAAAATAATATTTATTTAATTAAATGAATTAACATTTAAAAGTATTATTTAAGAAAATGTTATGGTTATATAATTATAATAAAAGAAATTTAAAAAATTGCAAATTTTGAAACTTATTTTCTGATGTTTTCTTGAATTTTTTTAATTGTATTTTTTTATTTTTTATTTGCTCTATTACCCGATGGTATTTTTTCGTTAACGTGTTCGCTTTTGAGATTGGAGACTTCAAAATTTTGCGTTTCGTTTCAGCTGCGTACTAGGCTTAAAGCTTAAACCAAACACAACTCTGCTAAAATTCTGAAAAACATTTAAACTCGGCTTAATTTTGGAGAGAATTTTGTATGCTAGCTTATGGGCCTGGCTACACAGTGTTGTGCCCAATCATGTTCCGATTCACATTTTCTAGGAACAATAGTCAAAAAGAGGAAAATCCTCACCCCTCTTGCCTACAACCTGACTGGTTAGGCGATTGAAAAATCACCGTGTAGCCCGGCACTATATTTAGTTCGTTCTGCGTACTTGGCTTCTAATCAATATACTAAGTATGTATATCTCTTCTTTACATTCAAATGCTTTGCTTAGTTTAATCACCAAGTTAAGACAAAAGACAGGCAAAATCTGAAAAAGTATGAAAAATCACAATTTATCATTTAGTTTTTTTTTCCGATTTTTTGAGATATCAGATTTCAGAAATGACAAAATGTGTTTGTATCTGCTTTTGAAAAGTCACTCCTCAATTATTACCGGCGTTCCTTTGTGGGCATTTACTGCTTATATAAGCTGCGTTCCTTTGGAAATATTTATCTACTTTTTAGTACTTAAAGCTGCTTTGAACTACTTTTTCAGTATACCAAAGTAGATCAAAGTAGTTTTAAGTACTAAAAAGTAGATAAATATTTCCAAAGGAACGCAGCTATAATAAACTGCTCTCTGCTAGTACTTAAAATTGCTTTCAACTACTTTTACTGTATTGAGAAAGTAGTTCAATAAATGTTTCCAAAGGAACGCAGCTATTTTATGATCTTGGTTTACCAAAATATCGTCGTTTTCCCCAATACCTGTTACTGTAAGAAATATTTCTATGCCTGTTATTTTTGGTATCATTTTACATAAGTAAAATGAGAAAATGTAAAATTAATGCCAAAATATCGTCGTATTCCCCAATACCTGTTAATGTTAGAAATATTTCTATACCTGTTACTTTTGGAATTATTTTACATACCTATGTCAAATTGTAAAATGAGAAATTGTAAAATTAATACCAAAATTATCGTCGTTTTCCACAATTTTGTTTTTAATATTCGTTGAATTTCTTACAAATTTGACTATTGGAACATACATTAGGTTCAATGTTATAATTGACACAATTACGACCAAATGGTCAAAATTGTAAGAAATTCGACGAATATTAGAAAAAATATTCAATGCACATGCACACATTTTGCATTGAAATTTTTTTAACGCAAAATATTTTTTTTTAATGCAAATATTTTTTGGTTGCAGTAAATTTTAAAGAAATTTTTTTCAGTTGCAACAAATATTTTTTTTTTTTAATACGTCAACACTTACAATATTGAAAAAAAAACATTTTAAAAAAGCCAGAAGCTCGATTCCTATCTATAAAATTTAAATCCACAAAATTTAATGAATAGTTTTTGAAAAAATGGTCCTTATGTCGTTTTCTATTGACGAATCTCAGAATGAGATTTGTGAATCTGACAGCTGAAAGGGGGGGGGGGGGGGGGGGAAGAGGGGAAAAAGTGTAAAAATCTCAGATTTCATATTCTATTTGCAGTGGAAAATCTGAGAATTTTAAACAAAATTCTCAAAAGTCAATAGAAAACGACATTAAGCTCAGAATTAAAAAAAAAAATGTTATTCAAAAAATTTAAATGACTTTTTTTCAAACTTTTTCGTAATAAAATACATATGTATTTATTTTTAAAAATATTTTGGCCATAGATCTGATTAGTTAAATTCCGAAGAAGAAAAGGTAATATATATGATAGTTTTGAAAAGATAATTAAAAATTACTCCAATGTCATTGGATTTTACAATAAAAACTGAATTTTTGCATTGAAATAATTGATTTAATCAAAGACTTTGGCAAAAAAGAACTTTTGCTATTTTACTTTCAACAATAAGGGCTATTGAATGATGACAAAATAACTTTATATTTAAATGTTGAACTTCTATTAAAAAAGTTCTTCGAAAATGAAATACTTTTTAATTTTTTTCATAAATTGTAATACATAGCTATTGACATTTTTTTTTTTATAATTTCGAATAATTATAAATGTGGCCTAAAAAATTTGAAAAATAAATGCATTTAATGTTACGAAAAAGTTTTAAAAGGTCATGTTAAAATTTTTTCAATAATTTTTTTTTTCAAAAATCTGAGTCTAATTACCATTTTTTCAAAAACCCTTTCCTGAATTAACTTAATTTTAATTTTAGGAATATGATTTAACTTCTAGCTTTTTAAAAATGTATATTTCAATATTGTAGGTGTTGCCGTTGTGTTCAAATTTTGTTTTTTTGTGTTTGAAGTCAATTTGTGAGAAAATTGCATTTATCGCCTAAACGATGGAAGATTGTCCTTCGTTCCCATATAATTGTTTTCCTTATAATTGTTTTCCTTATAATTAATAAATTTATGAAATTTGAGCAAAATTTTTGGAAAACAAATTTGTTTTGTTCACAAAAATCTTCAATTAAATTTAAAAAATCAAAACGTTTAAAAAAAAGATCATCAAAATCAGAGCTGTTCGACCGGGTTCCCTAATATTGTTATTTTTTGACTTTTAGTTACTCTACTATAATATTTAGTTTAATTTCTTAATCCTATATTACAAGAATATTTAAAATTTTAACCTGTAGGATTATGTTAAATAACTACCAAAGCCTATTGGACTGATACCTTCATGAAATTTAATCAACATGAAATCTAATACTAAAGTATCAGAAAGTAATGATCGATCATTACTTTCTACCAAACTCAGTCTCCAAACAATCACACTTAAATATTCATGTAACAAGCTACTACAGAAAAAAAGATCACAAAAACAAAGCCTCACTTAGGTAGCTCTGATAGAAGTTTATCGTCGATTTCACATGAATCGTGCTATTTGAGCCTTACCTTGGTAGACCTGTTTCAGTAAGTTGAAAGCAGCACATGAGTTCGTTCGGCTAACTCTCATTATTGGTTTCTCTTTTTTTTTTCCGTTTAAGTAAAATAAAAACAACAAAAAAAAAATATAATAATATGAAAATGTCGATGTAATTTTAATGTAAATTTATAATATTTTGGTGCGAATGAAAAATGTTTGTGTTGTGATTAATTTTATTTGTTTTTGGGGCCCGTTTCTCTATTTAATGTATTTTTATTGAAACAAGTGAAATTCAAAAAATTGTATTGTTTTCTATAAGAAAAGATTGTATCTTCATTCAAAAGAGGGTGCACCTGACTAAAGTGATGTTTAGATCAATTCAAAAAGGTTACCCAAAATTAGTATCTAGATACCATAAGGTCTTCTAACGTATATGTATTTTGAAGATACAAAAGATACTTGTTTGTTGTTTATTTTTTTTGTATATTTTTTTTTGCGTTTTTATAAATTTGAAAAATAAAAACAAAAACAAAAATTTGATTCATAATTAATAAAAAAAAAAAAAAAATTGATAATAATCTTGGATTGTGCTTTTGTGATCTTCAACACACGAATTTTTTTTCTTTATAAATTTGGACTTCGTATTCGTTAGATGGATACAAATATACCTACACACAAACATCATTATTGGAGTTATAGTCGGATATTAAATAATTACACTGTGCTGGTAAGTATCTGGAAAGCTCGCTAATAAACTTTGTCGACAGTCAAACATGCAAACTTTACATAATATATAATTTAAATTTTATAACAAAAAACAATATACGTAAGATGCAAAAATTTTAAAATAATAATAATAATAATAATAATAATATATCACCGGCATTATAGAGCTGTCTTAGATTATAATCTTTGACAAATCGTCTATAAGTGGTAATTTTGAACTTTTGCTCAATTTATTTTGAATTGATTTTTTTTTGTGAAATCAAATCGTGGTTTAGAATACCGATGTCATTAAATATTTAAATAGGCAACTTATTAGCCACGTAAAAGCAATAAAATTGAGAACAAATCGATTAATGATTACTGATTGATTTTGGTTTGAATTGAAAAACCAGGGAAGTACCCACCTCTTTTTTTTTTCATTAATATACAAATACAATTATATGTATGTATGTATGATGTACAAAAAAAAAAAAACAAAGTTAATTCAGGAAGCTTGGTATTATTGTTGTTAAATAAATTTAAATTAAAAGTTAAAAAAAGAAGCTCGTACAAGCAAGGCCTTCTTAAAAACTTAAGCAAAACAAAAGCCATCGTCGTCGCATCAATGTAAAAAATGCTGCTGTACGACAAACAAGTACAGGAGTATGATGAGAACATACGTGCGCCTTCATTCATTTAACATTTTGAAAAAAAAAGTATTCATGAGATACAATAGTAATTGTACAAAAAAACATTGTCGGTAAAGTCGGTATCGGCTGTAACGTTGAATACCTTCTTTAGTGCGGCTCAGTGCGATTGCAAAAACAAAAACAACCATCATGTACCCAATATACATTGTTGTTTTGGCTCTATAGAGCTTATGGTGTATCTGTGTGTACTTGTTGTACTACCATTGTGTTTAGTTGGCGCAGTAGCTAGAGCTACTCGACCGGATCAGTAGCTCAATAGTTCCCATACTAATTCAAATATTTTTCAAAAACGAACAATAGCGAAGCAGCCAGCGTACTGCGCCATTAGCATAGCACTTTATGAGTGAAGTTTCTTCGTTGTCTGTTTGGTTTGTTGGAAGTTGCATGCAATAAAGCTAACCTTCTATTTGCGATGGTTGGTATAATTGCAAAACAATGCATATATAATATATACGACAATAACAACAACAACTCAGTATATTGAGTCTTGGAAAGATATTTGGAATTATGAAGAAAGAATCTGGTGGATATTGTAGTTGTGAGGCCTTTTAAGCTTAGCTTAGTACACGCCGGGTTGTTTGATTTAGATCCTATTATTAAGGTTTTAAAAGTTTTCCACTCAAACAGCTTAGATTTAACTATTTGTTCTTTTTTTAAATTTGTTAACAAATAGGGGGAGAATATTAGGTGCTCAAATATAGGGCCAAAGCAACTACATCAGCTTCATTACTGTCGAAAATGTCTATGATGAACTGCATCTTAAGCTGAGGTCTGCTAAATATTTTAACAATTTCATAATCATAAAGAAGTTTGATGTGATTTTGTGTTGCCTTTTTTCCTTTAGTGTAGTCGTATATCTGGTGTTTTTCTTTTAAAATACTTTAATTTTAAACGAGCCTAAAACGACCAAATTCAAAACTTAAAGAGCTAAATTTTGATAAATAGGAAATCAAAATTTTATGGAACGAGTGAAATGTTCAAGGAGCCTATTTGGCGATGAATAGCCGGCTTTGTCATTACTGACGAAGATGCTACTCTGAGTTCCATGGTTGTTTTTTTTTTTTTTACTTCAAAGACGGTGATTCTAATGCTAACAACTCGCTGGCTGAGAATTATAAGGGTGTATTTCGTACAAAATATAAAAAGTGAGTTTTATACACCAAAATTTTCGTAATTTCAACGGCTTTCAGGTAAAATTAAAACAAAAATTTAAAAACAAATTAATGGCGAGGGTATACAGGTAAAAAACACATACAACTTTCATGATTTCACATAAATGTATTAATATAATAAGGTTCCATGTTATTCAAATTGCAACATAGAACCCTTTTACTGATTTCTTTCAAACAAAAAAATACATTGATTTAGGTTACATAGAACTTTTTTGCACAAATTTCTCAACATGAAATCTTATGGAAATAATATCTTTTTATTAACTAAAGTAAAAATAAAAGACCTTTTGATGTTTTTGCTGGTTTTGAACAACAAGGGTGGAATCGGCTAACTTGATTGTCGATATTTGATATAGTCAAAAAACGACGATTTTGCTCCATAATTTGTCGTTTTTTTACTATCGACTATCAAGTTAACCGATTTCACCCCAGGACTTTTGCTAAACAGCAAAGAATTATTTTTTATCTCGTTCTGTACTCTTTAAACCAAAATATGTACTATCCAAGCTAAACTTTTGCAATACTTCATTCGGGTTACGTAACCTAGATATTCTTACATCTTAATTAAATTAGAGTAATGTTTTCTTGTGTGCCGAGAATTGGAAGTGATTTTTTGAAAACTTTATTTTCATAATCTAGGTTGGGAATTTCCTAAAACAAAAAAACATTATAAAAAAAGTCAACTAATTTTTAGTTGTATATTTAGTTGGCAAATTGAGTATTTTTTTTTTTCCAAAGGTCAGAGTTTACTTTACTAATGGAAGTGTTTCGTTGTTCATCTTTACAATTATATTTGTTTATTTCTATTTATAGTTTTATTATATAAAACTTTTTTTTAACTTGAAGTTAATTTACTTAAGTTATACATGGAGACAAATAAGGCACCTAGAATCAAGATGATAACTCATCGTAAATCCCATCCTCTTAAATTAATAAGATTTCTAATAAAAATAAGTAGAATCCGTTTAAAATCTGTTAAAATCAAAGTGAATTCCAATTCTTAGGTATGATTGAAATGATTTTTCATGAATTTTATGTGCATTTTTATTGAAATTAAAAGATTAAACAAACTTTCAATTTTTGGCATACCTAAATTTTACACCGTAGATGATTGTTTTTAAGACGGCTGCCTTTTTTGGTAAAAAAAGATGCAAAAATCCGCTTAATTTAATACAAATTCTAATTATTTTTGTGTCATTTTTCATGTCGTTTTTCCGTGTACCTACCTAATTCAACAAAAGCAGTAATTTTTGTTTTCTATAAATGCAACTACATGATTTGTGGTATTTTTTTTTATTTAAAATAGAATTTGACAAGTCCTTTCACTGTTTAGTACAAAACTCAAATAAAATTAAATAAAAATAAAATCAAAGCATATTTCACGATGAAAAATAAAAAAATCCATTTATCTCTTTATAACTATAAGGTTCTATGTTCAACATATTTTTAACAAACTTTTTCATTAAAAGGTTCTATGTCATTTTTTTTAATCGCTCATAGAATACTTTTTTTTTTGGTGAAATTAATGTTTTTTTCATGGTTTTATGACTTTTTTAGGGTTCTTTATAAGATAGCATCAATACTTTACTGATATGTATCTATTTTATCAAAAAACCAGCCTTAAAAAACTTTGAGATCGATTTTCTCAAAACTAAGGTAAGTTGACATACAACCCTATAATTCTCAGCCAGCGAACTGTTTGAATGAATTAAAGGTTATTCGCATGCTAACGACCGTATGCATGAATTAAAGGACAAAATCTTCAATCAACACAGCGTAGCCCAGTCAAAACGAATAATATTATTATTTTTTTTTTCGTTAGTAAAAATTGTATCATTTATTCATCGAGGCAAACATAGATTCGTATGTTTTTGTTGATCCCTCTTTTTGGTTGCTCAATTCAACTCATGGAACTTATTTTATGAGTTTAGTTTTTTAAATCTACTTTAGACCTACAAACATTGGTTTAAAATTTCAAGTCTCCCAGGTCATCAGCATGTTTAAAATCGACTGCGAAATTTCATGCAAAAACCCAGACTGTTATTGATGAGTAAAAAATATCAGCATACTGAATTCTTTGGGAAAATAAAACCAGTTTTATAATCTAAAGCTTTTTGGTATTAATCAAACACAGCTTAAATCAAATGATGTAGAGTGTTTATTGTTTAAATGAAAAGCTGATTGCATTTAGTTCTTTTATAGCAACTTATGTAGGTACCTTACTATCCTCATGAATGCATTTATTCAACAAGTGATTTCCCATAACTTACCATTAAACTGAGGTCAGCAGCTTTTTGTGTCGACGACGACAACAATGATAACGACGACGAACGCCGAGCTGATGTGATATTTTCCTGTTAAAGTTGTTTGTACAAAAAAGAAACTGGTATGGTTTATACTACATTTTATATAATAAAAGAAAGAAAAATGCACAACAACTGAAAATGCACTTGCTTGCAGCAAAAGTGCTAAAAGTTTAACCGATTTAAGCCAGCAACTGCCCCAACTAGATTTAATGATTGGTATTTGAAACAAAATAATATTAATATTTATGAACATCAACTTATTGATACTTTAACTGCTGTAAGAGTTACATAATTTGTTATTGAAGGAAATCGGGTGAGAAAGTCCTAAACCAAAAGCCCTGCCATTTCTCTTTCCTGTTGGAATTAAAAACTGCACTTTAAAGTAGGAACTAGTGCGAAATAGTCGCTTAAAACTATCCCAACCAGTTAATGTTCACTTAATTCCCGATTTCAACTTCTTACTTCATCATCCTTTTACCGGAAGAAAAAAATTATTGTAAGCATGGTCACGATTAATAATAACAAAACAAAAATAAAGTTGTTTGTATACTCGTAAACTATGCGCTTTAATTTATAATGTCTGCGATTGCAATGACATAATGCAAGAAAACTTTGCCATACACATGTCAAACACATTTTGTATTGTAGTTCAATATCGATAACAATATGCAACAATATAAATATTTTCTTTTGTCATTGATGGTAATAAAGTATTAAATAATAAAAAATACATCACTGCCAATCAATTAAGGTTTAGTAAATTAAATATTCACATGACGTCAGGTTTCATAATGGAAAACGTTTTTTTTTGATTTATTATATGTACATAAACACAAAACATTAATTTGGCAACAGAAAATTTTTGATTTTTTAACGTCATTTGGCTCTTGTCGTCATCTATGGTCGTAACAAAATTGATACGAAAATGCTGAATTAATGCGAAATTGTATAAAAATCTTAATGGTTTAAAACTTTTGTCATCAATCACTAAAGTTTTTTGCATCCGATTAATGATGATGTGAAATCTAAGAAATCATTAACACCCCCTAAACTGTCATTTTTTAATCCTAATCAAAAAATGATTTGTAAAAATTTTTGAAAATGGAAAGATTGCAAATCTATGATTGACTTGCGTTAATTTGTGACTATCTTGGATCTCGGCTCGTGGGAAAGAGTAATAGGATTATTAAATGATTTTAAATTATTCAAAAAAAAAAAAAAACAATTTTTGTTGCCTATGCTTTGTTTTTTTTTTTTGTTAGTTCTTCCTTTCAGGATACTTATAAGTTATTTGTTCCAAACTGTCTTAAAAATTATGTTTAAAAAAAAAAACTTTAAAATCGTTCGATCCGTTTATTTTAAATTATATTTATATTATTTATTTATACACATTTTTTGAACCAAAAAAAAAATTAAAATTATGTTGGTATGCCATTTTACAATATGTAATTATTAGACAACATATAAAACCCAAAGTGCAAAAAAATCAATTTCCCGTTTGCGAAAAAGGATTTTTCAATAAACAAAGGAGAATGCCCAAAATATATGTTTGGAGAAAAAACTTAAAACTATCTGGAAAGGGCTTCAATGTAATTTTTTTTTTTCGAAAACTGTACATTTACCCCGGTATTTAAAAACGTTGTATAACTTTATACAACTGTTTAAATTTGGAAAATGTGATCAAAAACCTTGTTTATTGTTGTCTTATAGCTGTCAAACTTATACACAAGAGTAGATTGTCTTAACCGCGAATAATGTGATTATTATTTTTATTAAATGAAGCATATTTCCAACAATTTCAAAAAAGTTATGCAGTGTATAAGTAGACAAAAATCTAATAAATACGACTGTTATTATTTAAATAAAAACAGTCTTTATTTCTGTTATTTTATTTTTGTATTCAGTAAAAATTTTCTATGGATTTTTTTTTTTTAATTCCGAGTTTAATACATATGTAATAATGTTTTAAAGAATTCTAGTGAGGCAGTCTAGGCAATAAGCCTTATTCTACTTTTCGATTCATGTAAAAGTCTGAAATAGGATGCTATGAAACAACAGTAAAAACTAGATTTAAAAAAAAGTTTTTATTGGAAATTTTAAAACCAAACGAAGAAAATATTTGCCATCAAAAAATAAAAGTTTTTAAAAGCCAGTTTGACGTAATAAATCAAGTAAATTTTTTGATTTATTTTAATCTAATAGCAGAATAGGGCCTTTAGATTTCCATTTCCAATAAAAAAAATACCACAAATCAATTATAAGAATAAAATCCGAAATGAATGCAATTTTTTCAATATGACTTTTGACAAATACAAAACGCTTCCTTTCATTTTCTTCTTCTAATTCTATGATTGAATCTTACTTGAATCTTAGCCAAGGCTTAGTTGCTTGTTAATCAGCTGATTTTTTTCATTTTTTTTTTTTCAAATGAATTTACTAAATTTTCTACATTTTTATTTGAAGAATATCTCACAAAATAAATGATATTAGTCCGTTTTAATAAAATTAAAACTGCTTAAAGGTATAGCTAAAGTTGATCAGAATTTTAAAGCTTTGTATGTAAAATTACATAAAAAAGAATTAAATTGAAAAGCAATTTAAAAAAAATAAAACTCGTTCATGGAATTACAAAACAAAAACATATTTTTGAACAGATTCAACCTCCAATCGAAGCCTTTATTTAAAGTAGTTTATTTTACCTACTAAAACAAAATTTTTTAAACATAAAAAAAACTGCAAATACCAATCATAAGAAATTATTATTTGTTAAAACAAAATTTCAAAAACAAAATCATTGTCGTTTTAAAAAATTAAATATTTTTAGAAAATACTGATATATTTTTTTTGAAATTTTTTCTTAAATTTAAATGTCAGAGCTCGTGTGAGATTTTTGTTGTTGAAATCAGTGAAGTTAGGAGAAATTCATAAATCAAGAAAATGTTTCTATGCCAGGTACGTTTATAAAATATTTTTATAAAAATAGTAGTATTATTTGCCATAAACCACAGGTTTTGTTAAGTCAAAATCGAATAATCTGTTTTAAGAAAAACAAGCATTATCTACTATTTTGGTCATATGACATATATAGAAATAAAATTCCAATTTTCCTTCTAGAGAATCTCGCAAGTAAAATTTTCCTAAGGTTTCCAGAGCGTAAAATAAATCTCCTGAAACCAAAACCACGTTGCAAAGAATGGTATGAATTTGCTATTCCTCAGTTTATTTTACATTTATAAACAAAGATAAGTATAAGTTAGCTCAAAATTTGTAACCCCCCTTGCGAAACGATCATTAAATGGTAATTTAATTCTTATTGCCACATATAAATCAATTTCCTTCATTTCTTGGTTAGCTTTCTAAAAGCAATCTCAGAGAAAATGCGAAATAAATTCATAAATATCCAGTATCAGATCAATTCTATTTGTTGATGGTAACTTTCGCCAAGTTGATCTAATCCAATTTGTTTCTTTATTCAACTATTGCAAATAATTTTTAAATTTATTTTTCTTCAAATTTTATATTTTCTTTTCTTTTTATTTATTTCAGATGTCACTCTGTGTACTAATAATGGACTGAATAAATATTTAAATAAAAGATCGTGTCTGTAATTTAAATCCTTTTTGTTCATAATGTAGTCGTTGATGGTTTTTTTTTTAATTTTTTGTTTTAATCGAATACCAATAACCATTTTGGAGCTAAAAAATAGTATTTTGTAAAGAAAAAATATAAAAATTTTTTCGACGAGCGATATAATGAAGAGTTATTTCATTTCATTTGTGGTGCTGTTATTAGTTATTAGCTATAATGTGATCTTAAGTAGTAAAAATGATAATTTCCATACCGTGGAGAAGTTAGACTATCGTGATAATGAGGAAAGCTTGGAGCAATCCGATTCAAAGGAGATAGATGTTGCATCAAAAGATGAAGGTATGTATGTAATTATTTTTAAGATTAACACAATTATTTTTACACCGAAAAAAAAACAATATCAATTTAACATTTTTTAAATATCAAATTAACATTTTTTAAATATCAGCCAAAAATGCTCTATAAAATGTGTTTTATGATATTTAAAATGTTAAAACAACATTTTTACTATCAGGATGATATTTAAATGTCACATTTTGGAAATTTTTTTTGATATTTTATTATCATTTTTTCATATCAATTTCACATTCCAAATTATTGAAAAATATTAAATAAAAAATTATTAATGTGTACTAATTTAAAAGCGCTTTGTGTTTTTTCGAAGTAAAATGTATGATTTACTGAGAAAATTTGATCGGCACTAAGATTTTACTTCACATAGTTTGGGAGAAAATAACAAAACAATTATATCACCTATAATAGAAAAAATAATATCACCATTATTTTGTTAAGAATTCAGTAATATTTTGAAAAAAGAAAGAAAATTCTTAAAATAATAAAAATAATAAAAATGAAGAGGAAAGAAATAGGTTTCATTATAATAAACTAAAACGTAAAATCTAGTCAACATTGATATTTTAATTGTCAAAGTGAAATTTTCACTATCCACTTAAACTTAAAAAATGTCAAAATGATATTTTAATTGTCAAAGTGAAATTTTCAATATCCCACCTGAAATTAAAAAATGTCAAAATGATATGATAAAATATCAAAATTGATATTTTAATTGTCGAACGACTTTTGTCACTGAAAAATGTTAATTTGATAGCTGTTATTATCAAATTTTTTTTTCGGTGTAGAATAAAAATGCATAACAAAATTTTATCAATGTCGCAAATCTTTTCAAAACAAATTAAAAATTAAAACGTAGTTGCTTGTTGATGTAAGGGTGCATCCTTGTTGTTAACATAGACTCAGTTTCTGAGTGCGATCTCCAGTAAGTAATTGATGTACAACTTTTCCCATAGCTTATCATAAGTAACATCATTTTATTCTAATGACTGCTATTAAAATGACGATCTCCCCAGGAGATACCTACCTTAACATTCTTAGATAAAAATGCTAATTTGCAAAATTACATCAAGCAGCTTCAACTAAACAATCACGTGCTATTTTACGAGAAATTAAAAAAAAAGATGTATTGAATTCTTGTAAAAATAATTTCCATTTCATTCCAAAAATGTACAATTTCTTGTGAAAAAATGACCTTCACCAACATACCACAAATCACAAGACATTCTTTAAACCATGTGGGTGTTTAAGAGAAACAAGAAAATCCACAGCACAAGTAAAATTTTTCTTATTTTCTTATCCAGGAAAAGAAAGTTTTTTCTTCCAACTTTTTCATGTTCATGTTGTAAATACCTTTCGGGTAGAAGCAACAAAGCAACAACAACTGCAGACAACAGTGCAACTTTCTCTTCTGCATGCAGCAGTTACGCGCAAGTGATTCGATTCGTCTCAATTGCATTTTGCACACACAGTCCTCCCCCTCCTTTATTTGCTTGCAAAACTTATAGGCTATGACTATGACTATGACCTGCTATGCTCTGTCTATGCAATGTAAAAAAATATTACTACTCTCATAGATATACATATATTTTTTGCGCGCATTGAATTTGCGCCGAGTTATAATGGCAAAGTGCAAGCGGTGCTTAATACGGAAACGCAATGGAAATATGAACGAATCGATTGTTCGAGTCTTTAAGCTAACCAAAAACGGGGGAGTAGTTACGAAGCAAAATAATGCAAGTAAATTAATCGAGAGTATATTTTTAAAGTTATGAAGAAATTGTGATATAAACATATAAAGCTTAGGACAACACAATAGATGCACTTGATTATTTTGAACTTGTTTGAAAATAATAACCTTTTTTGTACATATATGTATAATTATATGGAGAATGCAATTTGTAGAGAGTTAATTGGGGTCAAAAGATTAGCTTTAAAATAAATTTAAGTGTGGAGAAAATATGAAAAATTTAAAGAAATAAAGTTTCTTTTGTTTGTCATAGAAAACAAGCATCAAATGTAGAGAGGCTGTCTCAATATTTGTTTTGATTATGATTCTAACATTTATATACGTATGGTGATTCTCTGTTTTACTGTGATTATTCATACCTTGTTCGTCCCGAATCATAATGGTTTTAGGTCTAAAACTACATTTTATTTCATTTTTTTTTGTGTGTGAAATTTTCACAAACCAACCAATAGTCGGAAAATTTTCTTAAAATTATTTTTAAAGTTTTACAAAACTGTACTCCAATTAGAGGATTTCATTGTGAAGAATATTTGATTTACCATGTAAAAAATGCATCCTTAAAAAAAAGAATACCTATAAAAAAACTTAAAATTCTGTCTTCATAAAAAACAATTTTAATCTAAATATACACACTTAATTCTTATCTAAAAAAAATTAACACTTTTATTAAAAAAAAACATTTTTGCATTAATAAATTTAAAAATATGATAAATAAGTATTGATGGTTAAAGACAAAAGTATGTATTTGTAACCAAGTAAAAACATAATTAAAAAACCATTTATTTAACTTAAAAAAGGTTCCCCTTTTTTCGGAATGAAAACAGAAATTAAATAATTTTAACTGCTGAATTGGAAAAATATCGCATTTGCAAAATAAATTTTGGTCATATGAAAGAGAAGAAATCATTATAACTGGAAAATTTAAAATCAGAGGATTTCCTCGGAAAACTTCGGTTATAGTGGTTATCTACAAGCAAACAATTTTTCTTTATTACCTTGCGTTTGAAAGATTTTTGTGGACCAGCACTTGATTGCATTTTAAACTGGTGTTCGTTTAAAAGTCAAATTCATCCTTACCTTTCACCCCTTCACCCCCTTTATGTTTAATTCCAAATATAATTTGGCAATGTTGATTGGTTACCAGGAACGAATAAATTTAAAAAAAATAATAATTGATTTTTTTTTTTTCAATAAAGAGAAATGTTACGTATACGCCATAGTGATTAATTTAAAATCAATATTTTTAAATGGAAAAACATTCTATCGCTTACCACATAATGAAACCAAGTTGCTACACAAATAAAATGCACGACTGGGTAGCACGAACTCGCTCTTAAAGTTCAAGTTGCTTAAATTTTTAAGACTTTTTATATAGAAATTTAGAATATGTAGGTACTATATGGGTACAGAAAAAAAAAAAAAAATTATAAAATTCGTTTTTTTTAAAAATAATATAAAATCTGAAATCAAATTGCCCCCCAAAAACAAGTATGCAGTTTTGATTGATATATTAAGATGCATTAAAAAAAAAAAATTTCAAAATCGTTAAAGCCGTTTTTTAAAAAACTAAAAAAGTTAAAAAAGAAAAAAAGTTAAAAAATAAAATTGGTATGCCATTTTGTAGAAATCACTAATCAACACACAAAACTTCAAAAAATTCAATGTCCCGTTTTCTAAAATTGATTTTTCAAAAAAAAATTTTTTAATTTAGATTTAGATTTGCGTAGAAAATACCTCGAAATCATCTATCATATTAATAAAAATGTTTCATTGCTATGCAACAAATCGAGTGCAACACAGAAAAAGTCTTGTATCTACCCTTCCGGATGTTATACAAGGTGGCCCAATATCTCAAAATAACTCTTATATTGAGTACTACCAACATTGTTAATTTTATGCTTTTATCACAAAGTGCACGATTGAACTCTTTTTTAATGCTAAGCCGCCTCACTATTACAAGGAAAAATAATTTTATGAGATTCAAAATTTAAAACTAAACTCACACTTCATTTAAATGCATAGAATTTAATTTTAATTCAAATTATTGAAAAGTGAAAAGTAGGTATAAGCATTCTCAAAAAAACCCAAAGAACAAAATCATTACAAACAACAAATTTTTTTAAAATGCGTTCTACTTTCTTTTTGAATTTTTGTGTGGCATTTTAATCGTAAGACAACAAAAGCTTACATTTTTAATGATTAATTAAGATATTAAAAGCAATATAACCCAAAATATTGACCCAGTCTAGTATTTTATTTTGTTAGAAAACTGTTAAAATTCAGATATTATCGGATTTGATTTTTGATAATCACATAATTTATTTTTCTTCTTTCAAGAATCATTAAAAAAAGACATAAAAAAGGTGAAACCAAAAGATGCGAATGTATATAGAGAGAAGCGCAATTTGTTCTTTGTTTTTTTTTTTGTTGAATATCAAAAGAAACAAACTTGTTAATTAGGAGAATTTTTTTTTTCATTTGATTTATTGATTTAATTATTGAGTTTGAGAAGCAAATTACATTCAACTCAAGAATACAATCGATATTTAGTGCTGGCGCTGAGTCATAGCACGATGTTTAGAGTTAAGAATTTATGAGTCTTGAGAAGCCTTTGTGTTGTTGGTCTTAACAAGAACTTTTTGTCTAGTTATTAATTTCCTTGTCAGTATCCAACATCATCTAAGTAAAACTCTTATTTGTAGCAATTTAAGTTTAAAAGTGAATTTTGAAGAAAAATACACCAACAAGTCTCAGAAGAATCCGGAAATCTCTATAACAAATCAAAATTCAGCCAAAAGAAAACGTTTTATGAGACCTGTGTTAGGAAACACTGCATTGTGGTTTGAGTAATTATAATACTCAAATTAGAAACCTTAACCTCTTGGTCGTTTGATCAAGTCCTAGAACCGTTTAAAATGTTTCCAATCAAATTAACATACATACATGCAATGACTAAGCATCAATTAAAACAAGTGTTGGTGTAGCCTTAAACTTCTTGCAATTGTTTTCAGTTTATTAAAATTTCTTGTCTAGCATTTCAAATGAAAATTTTTGAATAAATAACTTTACCAGAAAATTGCAAACTATTCATTAATTATAGGTTTTTCCCAATATTGTAGATAAAAGCTTCGCGTTAATGAACCTTGTTTTTCCCTTTGACTTGAAATAAACAAATACCTTTGAAGATTTCTCACGTACAACATTTCTTGCACATACTAGCAGTAGTTACCCTAACTTTCTTTTCCGTTCATTACTAAAATTAAAAGATAATTAAATTGTGTTGCAAAATAATTACTGGACAGAAATATTTTATGTCTCCACTTAGGCTTATACAAATATGCATTCACAAGACTTAAAAACTCACAACACAACCCACTTTACACACCTAGGTATTTATATTATGATTGTATTTGGTTTGGTTGGGTCGGTTGAGGTAGTTAGGTGTATTTAGGTATCTTGAGTGGGCACTTTTGCATGTTCCTCCTATACAACACATTGGCTTCGGCTGCTTGCCTGCCTGCAGCATGTCAACTTTTTGTTTTTGTTCATAATATGGGTTTACACCTTGCACAGGTTGTTGTTGGCTGTATAGCTGGCTTGGCTACATACTTCTTTTTTCAACTCTTTTATTTTCAACTCTAAACATTAATTAATTCGTTATGAATCGTGGATCTTGTACATAATACAGTGATGTAACCACAAATACCTACATTCTCAAACAGGTTTTCAGATATGGACGTGGTAAACAATTTTTTGGCCACTGCGTTGCGGCAGCCAGCGGTATTATCTACTAGCCAAAGAAAAAAAACAAAACAATCAATTTGAACCCAAGAGTCGCGAATAGAGTGTTAAGACCTATTCAGGGCAAGGGTTCGGATTTCGTGTTTAGTTGGCCTTATACTGGATTAAGATGACTGCTAGTACTTTATTGTTTTCTAGAAAAAATATAAGTTGTCTAAGAGCAATTGAAGGGTTGTAAGTCTAAAGCGTTTAAGTTCCATTTTTATAATTTATAGATATACGAGAAAAACCGAACACAAAATCATTTCCTTTTGTTTTCTTTTTTTTTTTTTTGTTTTCTTGTTGCTACAAATTATGTTTTGGTTGATTTAAATATAAAATAAATAATTACTTAATTGAATTGTTGTTTTTATTATGTTTTTTTCCTACATCTCTTAAATATAAAAATTGCACTTAGAACCTTTAGACTTACAACCCTTAAATTCCTCAACAAATATTTCGAATATTATGTAAAATACCAAAAATAACGAGTTTTCGCTTAGTAAACGGTGAGTAAGGTGGTCCACGCTTGTATGGGAAAAATAAAATTTCCCAAAAGTGGTCGGCCCAACTCCTAGTTTGGTTCCACATTCTATTGGTATCATTCTGTTGAATTTTCAGCCTCTTATCTCATATAAAAGAGGGTGCTGGGGGTCAATTCCTGATATGTGAAACTGTGAAGTGATACAAAATTTATCATTTCAGTTTTCATATATGTAAAATTTTTGAAGTTTGTTTTAATTTTTTAATTTTTTTTTATTACAATTTTGAAGTTTGTTTGAATTTTTTTATAAGTCCGGAATCGAATTGACAGGGGAATTGACCCCCTGATCGAAAAATTGTTTTATTTTTTTTTGAAAAAAAAGTAAAAAGTTCCTTGAAAGGTGTTGTCGTACTTATTCTGGAAAAACATCGAAATAATAATTTTTTGTGCCACTTCCAGGTAAATTTCATCAACAGAACACACGGCTGTTTGTTGACGACTTTTTATTTGCACTTTTTGCTTATAAATGATTTATTATTTATTTAATGTTCAAATTTTAGCAAAAAAAAAATATTTTAAATGGTTTATAAAGACAAGTAATATTGAAATACAATTTTTACTTTTCAAAAAAATTGAAAGAAAAAAATCAAGATTACGTACAAAACCCTCTACAGCACCCTCTTGCGCTGATGCTAGTGACTTGAAATTTCACAACGTTAATGTTATAGATATGTAAGTGGAACAAATTTAGCGGGTGGCCCGCGGAAAAATTAAAAAAAATTTTTTGGACCACCCTTATCAAAAAGATACCTGAAAAGAATACTAAAAAAAAAAATTTAACCAAAGGCAATAAAATACATGTGTGTTTGTTCTATTATCTTTGGTTCCATTCCAATATGGCTGGAGTTCGAAGTACTTCTTCAAGTACTGGAATTTCAAAAGCTGGACCTTAAAGTTCTAGTTTTGAGATCTTACAATGAATAAATTTCATGTAACTTTGTTGGGGTTTTATAGGCACAATCAACAATTCTGTTTTTTTTTTCGATATTTCCAACTTCCTTCCATTTTTAAAAATTGCAGTTCGACCATTTTTAAAGGAAATACAGTCACTTGAAAAATCTCAAAAAATTGGAATTTTTTATTGATAATTAATTTTTTCCACTAGTATGTATATTAAAAATGGTGGCATGCCAGTTAGCAAATTTTGTAGTTTTTTTTTTTTATTTTTCCTAGACCATGCTTAAAGCTGACAAAAACAATCAAAAATTTTGCCAAGCCAATGTTGAGTTCATCGAAAACACACATATGGAATATTCAAAAATAATGAAGTCACGATCACAAACATCCTGATACGGATTTTTATCTATTAGGAAGGAAGATATATAAATAATATTAATATATAAGTGGACTAAGTCACTGCTAAAAAAACGATTAAAAATAGCATAAAACTCATTATAATTTAAAGTTTAAACTTTGTTTAAAAGCGAAATTGCTGTAAATGGATTATTATTCCCTTTATTGTTTCAAAAATGGTATTATTAAATTAAAAATAATACTAAATTAGTTTTTCTTAAAACAATGCAAAAAGTGATTTAGTCCAGTAAGGGGAAAAACCGCAACGTAAAATGTAATATGTTCAACGTTGATGTAATGTTGAAAAAACGAACATGAAATATCTTTAAATTAAAATTGAAATAACTTAAGAAATTTTTTTTATTTTTTTCGGACTTCAGCTTTTGTAGCATTTTATCACTTCAATTTCCAACAGAGAGATAGCACAGTGGTAAAGCATTCGCCTAGTTACCCAAGAGTTGTAGGTTTGATCCCCAGCGGCTGCCAATTTTTTCTTTTTTTTAATAAATGAATGCTTTTTTTTTTTAAGTTGAAACAACTTTGATTTAAAAATGTTTTATAACGGCAAACCACTTTAAACTTACGATGTTCTACTTTGATTTTCAAATTTTTGTCTTCAACGCAAAATCATTCCAAAAAATATTTGAATCAACGTGGTTTTCGTTGATTTTAAGTTTTTTTTTCCCTCAGTGTCCAATTTTCATAATTATGGCCACATATATTGACAGCTTCAAATCTTGCTCGGTTGCGGAATGTGTTCTCTTAACGGTTACCACAAGGAGATAAAACAATCGCCCATAAAAAATATTTATCAGTAACCGGCAAAATGATCCCGATCCCCAAACGGCTAAATTGTATAGAAAAGTTAAATTTAAGCGTACTTTACAAGTTGAAGTTACTTTTTTTTCAAAGTAAAATAGTATTAAGTAGAGTTACTCCCATTTTAGTTGAAACCGAACCCTAACTCTTATGGTATTTGAGCTTTTTTAGGAGTAAAGTTCGATTATTATGGTTTTTTTTTGTTTGTTTGTTTTATGTTTAACAGGTGGACTTTGTCCAAATAATAAAGAAAAAAAAAACTTCATTGAGAGCTTTTTTAAAGTCAAATTATTACCTTAGCCAATTTCACACCATAAATAATATTTTTTTAATATTATGATGTGATGAATGTTAGATAAAAATAGTTATACCTTTGTATTGAATTGAAGTTTGTAATTTCAGGTTCTGAAGAAACACGGTATTTCCCAAAGATACATGTAGATGGGAAGTCATTTAATAATTTTAATTTTAAACTTATTGTAGGTAGATGTTCCTAGAATGACTCTATGAACTTTTGATGAGTTTATATTGTCTTGTGATAATTAGCAGTTTTCATATTTTTTTCAAGCAAATTTAAACAAGAATTATAATTATGGAGAATTTATTAAATATGTAAATACACCTGCTAGATCTTAAAGCTTTTAGCTTTTATATATAATGCACTTAACTATACATACTTTTTATAGAAACTGCATTCAAAGAGAACGCTTTGAGGCTCAGATATAGAGAACGGTTAAGTTAATAGTCGAAGGTTATTTATACTAACTAAATTGGCAATATTTCGATTTTGATAAGGGGTTTGGTCAAATTAAATTAATTTCTATCCGATATGGCTTATTTCCATTTTTAGATATTAAGCTTTCGAAGTTTGAAATATTTTAAGTATGAACTGAATAATTTTTTGTAATTAAATCATGCACAATAAGCCCATAATCAGTCTGAAATTATGAAATTCGTGACCAAAAACTCTTTAACTCAATAGTCCAGTAATTTTAGGTTTTATCTGCGGAAAAATTCCTACTGGGCTCGATTTTGGTATAGACCTTCGTTACGGCGTTGTTATGAAGATGTGAAAAATCGACATTGATATCGTGTCCGCGTTAAGAGTTATAGGGGTCAAAAGGTCACAAAAACTGGTTTTTCACGATTTTCAGCAAAACGGTAAGTCTTATCAAAAAATTTTCAATGCAAGAATTGTAGACCAGATTATTATATATAAAAAGTGTCATGACACTTTTTTTCCTAAGACCCACCGTTTCTTAGGTATAACGATTCAAAAAGTTGAAGTTTAGTTGTAATCGTCATAATCCTATTCCTGAAAAAAAAACTCCTAACTGAAAAGTTCCTGAAATTTCATTATTTTTTTAGCTTGAATTTCGTTCCTCAACTGTTAAGAATATGGGGAAACCAAAAAAAAAAATGGAAATTTTCGCCATTTTTCCGATTGGGGCCCTTCTCCCGAAACCATTTCCCTGGGAATTTTTGTTTAGAATATGTCTAAAAATATACAGGGTGTGCAATAGAGAATGGACAACCCTAAAACGGCTTATAGCTACACTTATGATTGTCCTAAAAACAGATAGAAAAAAGTTCTATCGCAACCAGTTCATAAAATATGGACTTTTTTTCGTTCAGTGTATTTTAAATTTTATCATCTTATGTTTTCGTTCACTACAACCACGAATGAATGAATTTTATTTATTTCTTTTTTTTATAATTTTCTACAATAATTGGATGAGTACATAAACACTTTAAAAATTTCATAGCTATTGCACATTTTCGTAAAAAAAATTTTGAAATCTGTTTTTTGATGCAAAATGTAAAAAAAGTATTTTATGAAAAATTTTAAACACCTGTGGTATTAAATAAATCTATAGAAACCTAGGTGGCCAACTTTCTTAAAAATATTCTCCTTATACCAGAATATTTTTAAGAAAGTTGGCCACCTAGGTTTCTATAGATTTATTTTATACCACAGGTGTTTAAAATTTTTCATAAAATACTTTTTTTACATTTTGCATCAAAAAACAGATTTCAAAATTTTTTTTACGAAAATGTGCAATAGCTATGAAATTTTTAAAGTGTTTATGTACTCATCCAATTATTGTAGAAAATTATAAAAAAAAGAAATAAATAAAATTCATTCATTCGTGGTTGTAGTGAACGAAAACATAAGATGATAAAATTTAAAATACACTGAACGAAAAAAAGTCCATATTTTATGAACTGGTTGCGATAGAACTTTTTTCTATCTGTTTTTAGGACAATCATAAGTGTAGCTATAAGCCGTTTTAGGGTTGTCCATTCTCTATTGCACACCCTGTATATTTTTAGACATATTCTAAACAAAAATTCCCAGGGAAATGGTTTCGGGAGAAGGGCCCCAATCGGAAAAATGGCGAAAATTTCCATTTTTTTTTTTTGGTTTCCCCATATTCTTAACAGTTGAGGAACGAAATTCAAGCTAAAAAAATAATGAAATTTCAGGAACTTTTCAGTTAGGAGTTTTTTTTTCAGGAATAGGATTATGACGATTACAACTAAACTTCAACTTTTTGAATCGTTATACCTAAGAAACGGTGGGTCTTAGGAAAAAAAGTGTCATGACACTTTTTATATATAATAATCTGGTCTACAATTCTTGCATTGAAAATTTTTTGATAAGACTTACCGTTTTGCTGAAAATCGTGAAAAACCAGTTTTTGTGACCTTTTGACCCCTATAACTCTTAACGCGGACACGATATCAATGTCGATTTTTCACATCTTCATAACAACGCCGTAACGAAGGTCTATACCAAAATCGAGCCCAGTAGGAATTTTTCCGCAGATTGGGTTAAAAAATGTCTAAAATTACTGGGCTACAAGAACTTTTTAAATGTACAAATTATTTTCAGTTTCTTATTTACCTTTTTGAGCATTTCTATCAAGATGTTTGACCTCTTCCACGAGCGAACGTTTTTTTACTCTTTAATTAATCATTTTTAAAATTTTGTATCCTCAAAACAAAAAACAAAAAAACAATCAAAACAAATGATTAGAATTCTGGTTTCTTTTGCGTTTAAAATGAAAAATGAGAATCTAACGGTTATTGAGGCTTACATAATGATGATATTGAAGTTTCATATCCAAAGTGTTGGGGTGTAGGTTTGAAAACGAATATTTTAACCCTGAGGGTTTTTCTATAGTGAAACAAACAAATCATTTAATTAATAAGAATTTAAGATAGACAATCTGGGTAGGGATTAGCATTTTTATACAGGGTGTCACAAAATAAGAGTTCAACCAAAAAAGGTGAAAGCCCATTCGGTCATGACCTCTGAGGATTAAGTAACTTGTAATTAATCATAATCCTGCGATTTGCATACTTTTTAAAAAATGTTAATTTTTCCATCCCAATATGGGTTCTTAACTCTACGAGACTAAAACCAACCCAATATTGTGCAATCTTTTGAGCTTTTAAGGTTTATTTTGTATTTCTTCTTTAAATAAGTTTCAAATAACTATAGTGTTAGGCATATTCCCCAGCAGGACTTTTTACTTGCTATATAGATACTATAGGGCAAGTTAAGGATTCGGAAAAAAAAAATGAAACTCGAGATAACAATTTTACATGACATTACGATGAAGTGAATCCCAAAAAAGTGGGTCCGGCAGTTCTGTCTATCGAAATTTCATTTTTATGTGTTGAGTAATATTTGCTTACTAATGGCAAAAATGAAAAATGTTAGAAATTTTTTATATAAAAAAAATAATTTTTTTTTTAAACGGCTCTAACGATTTTCGAAATTTTTTTTTCTAAAAATTTCCTTTATGCAAGAAATTGAATTGCATACTTGGTTTTGTGTAAAATTTCATTTAAATCGGTGTTTAATAAATTATAAAAACAGATTTTATTTTTTTACAAAATTTAAATAACATAAGAGTTACTTTTAACATAAGAGCAACCCGAGTCGTGCATTTTATTTTTGTAGGACCCAAACTAACGGTACCTATCATATATGTATAACGGAAATAGAACAGTTAATTTTTTCCAAAAACGACTCTAACGATGTTGATTAAAATTTTTTTGTCTGGAGTATAACACATAAGAGCCAACTTTTGAAATGGAAATAATATTTTTTCGTACCGTTAATAACCGGTACCTGCCATAGAACGATTTTTTTTGGTTTCTGAATATTTCATACAAGATTTACCCGATTTCAACGAAAATTTTTTCAAAAGCGTTTAAGCGAAGGTAATTATAAATATAAAACTTACAAAAAAATATTTTTGGATTTTTAAAAGAAATTTAAAAATTTTTTTTTTTTTAAATTCAGTTTTTTGAAAAAGAGTTGGTGAAAAATTTTTAATTTTGGGTTTTTTGTGTAAATCAATTTTATTTCTTCAAAATGGCATATCAAATTTTTGTTTTGAAAAATGTTAGAAAATTTTTATAAAAAAAAATATTTTTTTTTAACGGTTTTAAAAATTTTCAAAAATTTTTTTCTAAAAGTTCCTTTTCATACAAGAAATCAGATGGCATACTTTGTTTTGTGATCAAAATCATTGAAAACGATGTTTCATTAATCAAAAACAGATTTTATGTATTTTTTACATTATCGAAAATGTTTTAAAAATAAATAATAATAAAATAAAAAGAAAGGTAGGCCTAAAAACTCCTGGTACAAGCAAATGCAAAAACACCAGCATTCAGTTGGCCTCAGAAACGGAACAATACAAAACCGGGAGGCTTGCCGCCGATTTCTGAGGTCAACCCGGCGAACCCCACAGGCGGATCACTAGTGTGAAGCAGTAACGTGGGAAGGTTATGATCCCCTCGACATCGAGATCATAACAGCGCCGAGAAAAAGGAAGAAGAAGATCGAAAATGTTTTAATAAAAGCTTTGAGATAAGAGCTACTTTTAACATAAGAGCAATGGGGGACAGATCAAACAAATTTTCCATAACAGGGACCAGATTTAATCAAGGAATCGGATGGAAAAAAAAGGAGAGAAGCCGTTGTAGTTGTCAAAAGTTCTAATGAATTAATACTATTACACATATTAATATAGTCATGGGAGGGATAATTTTCCCTCTTTTTTGTATTTAAATTACGTTTAGAAACTATCCCAACGGTTTTTCATTTTAAAGCTGATCAAGATCTGATATCCGTTAAATTTCTTACCTTTCAAGGAGTTTAAAAAGAATTTCATAGATGAAATCTTTGCGTGAAAAATGTGGAAACAAATGCTTTTTGATTCAGGTAAACCGTTTTATATAAATTTTGTGAGCAAATACTTCCACAACTTACAAACATTTTGAATCTATTAATTTTTCATTGAGGGCCAAGGACTATGAGTTTCAAAATTTTTCGCAAATACCTCGCAAACTTCAAATGTTTTCCATTCCATAAACTTTATTATTGAACTACAATGTGATTATGTTACAATTTTTCCATTACATTTTGAAAATATATAATTACAAAAATAGTGATAAGTTATGGTTAGCAATAAAGCAAGTTCGCTAGCATTAAGTTTGGGCCAAGGCTTCTAACCAAAAACTTAAACATATGAAACAAATACAGCTTGCATATTTGCGTCGAGATCGTGATATGCGTAGTCAACCCACACTTGTTCAACTACTATTAAGCTGTCTCGTCACGTAGCGCAGTTGTCGTCTGTAATATAATTTTTTTTTATTTTGTTTAAATAAAAATATACGCTTTGGTATGCTGCCACCGCCGTTGCCTGCGGGTCAATCAGGCGGGGAATTACTGGCTCAAATTCAATAAACAAAAATATTTTATTTTCAGATATAATTTTGTATGTGTGTATAACGTCTGCAGCCGGCTGGCTTACTAGAAAACTGGCGCCCGAAAATTATTCAATTGACAAATAATCTACAAATAAGATTAACAAAAGATTATTGTTTTTTTTTTTTTTTGTTGAGAAAATATGTTAAAGCCATATTGTTTACACAATTGTCTGTGCAAAAAAGCATATAAATTTAAGCTGAGTAGGTTCATTGGGTGGTCTTCATAAATATTTGCTCTGTGATAAACTGTAAGATTGACAGCTTTATCATGATTGATTTGCTTTGCATACTAAGGAATTCCTTTAAAGTTTAAACTAATTCGAATACATTTTTATTTCTTTTTCAGATTCACTGGACACCATTTCAACCACCACATTCCGCCCTGTGCGACTCAACAACTCATCAAGTTCACCACACCAGAGAGATACCAAACTTATGAATCTTTTAGCTGCTCGACGAAGTGCTCTTCATCAGGACAGATTTAGAACCCACAGTCGAGCAGCTACAACAGGACGAACTAAACCTTCAACCGAAGCAACTTCAAAAGCTCCACCCGATGCCAGAACCGTATGCGTTCGCAATTGTACGAAAAATTTTACCCGACGAACAAGTGCAAGTTGCATGCGACAATGCACCAATATTCATCGTCGCAGTAATTCAACAACTTCTTCCACAAACAAAAACAATAATAATAATAATAATTCTTCTGAAGAAGAAAAGTCACAAAAAGACAATAATGAAATTCTTTTCACCGACGAATCATCGCATGGATTTTTCGTTGTTGCTAAAGATGCCAATGATACAATGAACCATATTCCAGAGCTTAGAAAGATGCCAGGAATTCTATCTGGAAATATGTACAAAGGCAGGCCTAGAAATAAGCCAAACGGATCAGTGCAAGTTCCAGATTCAGAATCAGATTCTTATTTGTATTTCGGCAGAAAGATTCCATCGCTACGTCCATCGTTCTTGAGTATATCAACGGTCAGTGATGAACATCCACAAGTTTTTGAAGTGTCTGTTTCACAAAAACCACCACCCAGACCTAAAAGTGCAAATAAATTTAATCCCAGAGATAGACTTACTTCACCATTTACAAGAAAGTTAAGTACTGGTAAACTGAGTTCATTGGCTCCAATAGTTTCTCCAGAACCAAAACCAGTTACTGAGCCCGAATCAGTGTTAAAAACTGATAAAATACTGAAACCCATTGAACAGCAACAAAATGCCAGTGTTGAAGTTACAACTGAAGCAGTAGTGCCTTCCCTAAAGCTCATTGCAGCGGCACCATTGTCGAAAGAAGTTCCTTTACAGATTGAAAGTTCTACCGAAACCTTACCTTCCGAAAAGCCTTCAACTGTGATGAGCACTCAACCGGAAGTATCAACTCCTTTGATAATAAACGTCATCGATGAAGATGAAACAACTGTTGTTACTGAGACCGACTACGTTACCACTCCCACTGCCTTAGCTATCGAAGAAGCAAGCACAGAGCTTGCAAAAGTTGAGGCGCCTGCACATTTCTCCGAGGACAAAACTAATTTGATAATTTTTGTCAACAAAAGTATGAATACAGTAAAGCCATCACCAGCGCCACCTTTAGTCCAAACAACAATTTTTACATCAATTCGGTCTACAGTAAACCCTCCCACAGTCACAAGTGAGGCTTCAGACCCGATAAGTTCTGTAAAGCCGAGTACAACAATCTTTGTAGAGCCTGAAAATGTTGATGTAACTTCAGCTTCATATGAAAATCCCGAAATTACAATTCGTCCAGTAACAGAGCTTAATCTTGAAACCAAAAGTCCTCTGCCTAAAGAAAGTGAGTTGACACGATTGAATATTGTAACTTATATGCTAGCTGGAGTTGGAATGATACCAGTTTTTATTGGAGTAGTCTACCTAGTAAGATCGTTGATTTTGAAAGGTTACTCAAAACATGATGAAGATTTTGATGTTTGCATAACAGACCAAAAGCCTATAAGCCCAGTGAAGAAGATTGATAAGTATGATGATCAAGAGGAGGAAGAAGATGAAGAAAGTGGACAATACGAACAATGTTCGATAAGTAGTAGAGATGAGTTCAACAGAGCTAATTTAAGACTGAAGAGCTTACTGGGCGAAGGTAATTTTGGAAAAGTATGGAAAGCTGAAGCAGACGACTTAAGTGGTCACATTGGTGCTACGCGAATTGTTGCTGTTAAGACAGTTAGATCGGGAAGTTCACAAAATGATCTTAGAGAAGAAGCAACTATTATGCGGAAATTGGGATCACATCCTAATGTTGTGACTTTGTTAGGAGCATGTCTAGAAAGTGGTACTTATACATAAATTTTAGTTTATAATTATTTTTTGAAAGTACTTACGAATTTATTTTTATTTTTAGAACCTCAAATGTTAATTATGGAATATGCAATGCGTGGAAGGTTGCTTTCACTTTTGAGAGCAGCAAGAAGCGCTACAAACATTTTACCAGCATCGGTTCCGGGAGGTAAAAGTTTAGCTCCGTTGTCACCGAGAACTTTGGCTGGCTTTGCTCTTGATATTGCAACGGGAATGGAATATATTGCCGACAAAAGGGTAGGTGCTAGGCATTAATAAAGAAATGACTTTTTAGAGATAAAAATTTCTAAAAATACTGCGGGTGCACAATTGAATCAAAAGTTGTAAGAACAGAATAAGTCCGTTTACGAAAACGCAGAAAACTGAATCGGGTCCTTTTTCTTGCTTTTTTCTGATGATTGACCTATAGATTCTCATTACTTCGTCAATTTTGCTCCAGTCGACTTAAAATTTTAACACAATGCTCTTGAACTAATATGCATACAGATAGCAAAAAAAAAAAAATAAATGCAAACAAAAATTTAATTATTCCTTATTTCGTGACCTTTTTGAAAGTAAAGTAAATTTTACTGTTTCGTGGGCTATAGCTATATATATATATAGCTATAGCCCACGAAACAGTAAAATTTAACAAAAATTTAATTTTTTTTTTTTTTTTTTTTTATAATGAGCGCGCACTAAAGGGGTTTTGGGTACCCTTAATATGTATATATACACAGTACGAGCTTTAGGAAAAGAGGAAGGGATGTAAAAGGAGATACCGATGCACATTGGTTTTAAAGTTCTGAACATTAAAATGGGAGGGAAAAACAGAGGCGGGTAATGCATTCCACATTCTAGTAGTACGACTAAAGAAAGAATCTCTGTATTTGACTGTACGTCCGAAGTTGGGCTCAAGTGTAAACTGATGGGCATTCCTTGAAGTACAAGTATTACGGTTGAATTGTTTAAGGGGAGGAATGCAGCTAGCTATTTCATTAGAACATTTTTTAAAAAAGTACCTATAAAATAAGGACAGGCATGATACATTCCGGCGGTGCTCAAGAGGTGGGATTGTATCAGTAATGGACCTATCACCTATCATTTTATAGCTTATCTCTGACTATTAAGAACAGAATAAATCCTGGATTCATTCTTTTCTTCCAATAACTTATGGTATTTTTCATGCCCTGTAACTTTGACAGCCAAAATATTTTTTATGTTTTTTTTTCGGCTAAGAAGATGTGTCTATGTTTACGTCTAAAGATGCCATTTTCATCAAAAAGTCATTTTCGGAAAAAAGTGGACTTATTCTGTTCTTACAACTGAAACTGACGAGTCAATTGCAAATTAACGAAATATCATAAATATTTGCTTTCTCAATATCAAAAAACATGTAGTTCTGATTTTTGCGGATTTGATGATTTTGTCAAAAAATTAAGACTTCTTCTTATTAAGCTTGAATTTCAAATTCAAAACTTTTACTTCAAAAATTCCGAGTATGTTAGGAATGAAAACAGGTTTCTTTTATAAATCAACTAGGTTCTTCATTTAATTTTAACTACAATCGAAAAAATCAATGTCTACAAATAGTCTGGGACTAGGAACAATTCTGCCGACGAAACACTGAAAACAATTGCTTTTTATCGAACTGAACTTAATATGCATGATTTTTATAGCTGCGTATTAGCTGCGTTCCTTTGGAAATATTTATCTACTGCTTTGTACTTAAAACTACTTTGAACTACTTTTGCTATACTGAAAAAGTAGTTCAAAGCAGCTTTAAGTACTAAGCAGTAGATAAATATTTCCAAAGGAACGCAGCTTATGTTAACTTGTAAACCAAGACCGAAAATTTTAAAATTAATAATGTCAATCGACTTGCCTTTAACTATAAAGCTAGAACTACATCGAAACACAAAGTCAAAAAAAGTATAAAAAGTAAACAAAAGTACAAAATAACAAAAACAATTTTATTGATGTGACATTTAAAAACTAAAATTATTTGAAAAATCAAAAACTTTTTTGTACTTTTTTCACTTTGTGTTATTTCGAAATTTACTGAGCAAAAAAATAAGTTTAAATAATTTATTTTTATTCGTTTGTAACAGATATATGTCACATGAGGCTACAAGGGGTTTTAAAATTAATAAATCCCAAGGAAATGTAAGGAAATTTTTGCAATTAACAAAATTATTTACACGACAGCTGGTTTCCTTTTGACTGAAGTAATTTCAATAAGATTTTTTAAGAAAAAAAAATTGATCGAATGATAGAACCATGGAAATGATTTAACTTGATTTTCAGTTTAAATACAGGATTCTGAAATTGATTTGCTTCTATTCAACTTCACTTTCATTTGCCATATGAAAGATTTTCTGCTATGGTTTTAATATTCGTTGTAAAAGATATACGAAGCGTTATATTCTTTAAATTTTTGTAATTGCAAAAATTCAAAGGCAGGGTCAGTACCTTTAATTTTTAAATGCGTCTTATCGAGTTATTGGCTCCATTTGTTTTCATTTTTAGCATAGCCTTTAGCTTATCTAATCTATTTAAACTTAATTTTTTAATATTTATCAAATCCACATATTCTTTATCACAACAAAAACATTACTGTTAAAAAAAGAGCCAAGTTCTCCTATGTTGAAGTTATGCTAGCACAAAAAGTACTGAAATGTAAAATTGTACCAAGTTCTTAAGCTTGGCTTTAAATTTGTATGAATAAAATGTTTATTGTTTGCTTGGCAATTTTTCAATTAGCTTTAAAAATCGGTAATTTTAAGAAAAATTGTCAAGAGCACAATCAACATTTTATGTATACAAATTTAAAGCCAAGCTTAAGAACTTGGTACACTTTTACATTTCAGTACTTTTTGTGCTAGCATAACTTCAACATAGGAGAACTTGGCTCTTTTTTTAACAGTAATGTTTTTGTTCTGATTTCACTACTTTTTGCAAGGTATTGCTATAGAACTTAAAATCTCTATAATTGATGAACACTCAGAGAAAATGGGCGGTTACCACGCCCCTTATCTAAAATTCTAAAATTTTAAATTTTTTCCTTTATATAAACTACCAGCTCTACCATTCTACCAAATTTCAAGATTCTACGATAGTCAGAAGTGCTCTATAATAATTGATGAAAATTCAGCGGAAATGGGCGGTTGCCACGCCCCCTGGCTGAAATTCTCAGATTTTAAATTTTTTCCTTTATATAAACTACCAGCTCTACCATTCTACCAAATTTCAAGATTCTACGATAGTCAGAAGTGCTCTATAATAATTGATGAAAATTCGGCGAAAATGGGCGGTTACCACGCCCCCCTGAATTGAAAATCTCAAATTTTCGATTTTTTCCTTTGTATACACCACAAGTCCTATCACCATGTAAAATTTCAAGTTTCTACGATAGCGGGAAGTTCTCCATAATTTTGATGATCGGTCAGTGAGTCAGTGAGTCAGTTACGGTTTTCGCGATTTTTGAAGTCCTATATCTCAGAAACTACTCATCGTAGGAAGCTGAAATTTTGCGAGGAATTTGGGTTCGGCCAGCTCAATAATGTAGTGAGTTTGAATATTCTGGCGTCTTTGGTGTGGAAGTTAGAGGGGGGTAGAAAATGGCCTGAGTTGTTTCCTGTAAATAAGGGTGTAGTGCCAAAGTAGCTAGAGAACTTGGCTGGGCACTACCGTGCCCCTTGATAATATGTAATTATTTTTTTTAAGAAGAAACTTTTGATTTTCACAATAAAAAATCGAAAAATCGGACGGCGCGGCGGCGTTAAGAACGTTCCCTGTATACCGAGGCATTCAAACCTCTAACTTTAAAAGTATTATTTGGATTATGATGATTCTAATGTAGAATGTTACATTTAAGTGAACATTAGATATTAGATAATTTTCTAAAATTTCGCAAATTCAGGCGAAAAGACTGATAAACTCTTGTTAAATTCTGTTCACGAATGCTTTTGATACTTATCCCACGCCAACCCATGAAAAACCTTTTTGTCGCATGTTAAGGTCTCTGTTTTTTTATTTGACTTTAAAAAGGTTTTATTTGTACCTAATTCAAATGCTTATTTATATAATTTATTCTTATTTTGCATAAAAATATAAGCAGTTGCCATAAAATGTCAAATAGTTGGAACAAATTAATTGAATGATGAAATTTTACTTTTATGATCCTACTTGTACCCTTTCCCTTTCGGAAATAAAAACTATATTTGAAAAGATATATGCCTGATTTACAATATTGCGAGACGAGAGCGAGACGAGATTTTTCTTGGTCATTTAAATCGTAAGCCATTTCTCAATGTTACGATATTTTTTTGTAATTGGTTACTTTTGACAGGAAATAGAAAGATGAATGTTAAAAGAAGGACATTTTTTTTGGCCCAACATCGAAAACTGGATATCAATTTCTATCTTGCAACGCTCTCGTCTCGCAATATTGTAAATCAGGCAATATTTTAGAAACCGATAGGTCCACAGAGGCGATTTAGGGCAGTAATTATAGGAAAGCTCGACATTATAATAATAAATAATTCTTGTCAAAAATTAGTCCTTAGGATTTCAAGACTGAGAAATTTAGGTAGGTAATTTTGGATTTTTGATAATGAAATATTTTTTCCTCCCGGATAATCTTTGGTCAGCTCTATCAAAAACCATTATTACCTGTTTTGACAAACGGTCTAAATGTAAAATACACCTTGATATAAGTACCTAAACCTAAAAATAAATAAGTATTCAAGTTTTATCAAATACAATTAACTATTTTCTATTTCCTTTTAGATCGTTCACAGAGATCTTGCTGCTCGAAATATCTTAATAGATCACAATGGTATTTGTAAAATTTGTGATTTTGGAATGTCTACCGATCTGGATGTCGTACAGAAGAACTCCGATAAGCATTACGATGTTAAAACTATTCGGACAGCTTCAAGCAAACTTGATAAATTCAAATTCGACCTGGGAGAACGATTTATACATAATTGGAGTCATGGTTTTGGGGCTCAGAATGCTAAAAAATCCCATGATACACTCGGCAGAAGACCAGCCTTGCCAATTCGTTGGATGGCACCAGAAGCATTGCAATACAATGAGTTTTCTATTGAAACTGATGTATGGGCGTTTGGAATAGTTCTTTGGGAGATAGCAACTTTAGGTTTTTATACAAAAAATAATAATCAATATGAATGAAAATATCATCTTCTTATTTTCCAGGTGCAACTCCCTATTCCAATTTGTCAGGTCGAGAGGTTGTTCGACACGTCCTCCAAGGGACACGACCCGAACTGCCTAAAGATGGCCGTCATGGATTCTTCGAGTTAATGTTGCAATGCTGGCACAAAGTACCTTCTATGCGTCCAACATTCCGTGAAGCTCGTGCAGAAATTTCACGATCAGTCTGCAAGTGGTTGGATGAAGATGCAGCAACTTCAGACTACATGGACGTAAGTGGATTCAGTGAGGATCTGGAACATGGAATGGTGTACTTTAACCAAAGGATATCAGAATTCGAATGCGAGATATGACAATGATTTTGCCTCCCCCTTCCCCCACGTCTGTGCATCTTCAAAATTCTTGGACAGTATTATTTAGTAATTTATGCCTGATATACATTATACAATACATAAACATTTATTTTGTTGTAGTTCAAATTCAACAACACATTTATTATTATATTTCTTTTCGTGCATTGTTTTTGTTTTTTTTTTAAATATAAATACGCGTATGGATATTATGTATTTTATCAACACACCGCTATTAAATTTAGTTTAATCTAGTCTGCTCATTAGAAATATAAATATATACAAATCATATAAATATGTATTAAAAATATATTATAATATAAAAATAAATTAAAACAAAATTATATTTTACACTTAAGGAAATTTAATTTTATGTGAAATTATTATAAGCATAACATACACAAGAAAACACACACACACATACACACAAGTTATTTGTTAAACAAATCATGTTTTTATTATTTGTAGTTAACATTATCTTGTTATATTTATTTGTGTTGACATTGATATTATTCAATAAAGCGAATTGAAAATAGATTAATTTTTTTCTAATTTGTAGCCTTTGAATATGAGTTTTTATTTATTGAAATGACAAAAGTGATCTAAAAATTTTTGACTTGTTGAATATTATAGGGAATGGTCATAGCAGTGCCAAGATGAATTCACTCAAATAGACAAGACCTCCATCCTAAGACAAATATTTTCAATATTGAATACCAAACAAGTTGAAGTAATTATGCTTTTCAAACAAACAATTTCGACTCTTTTTCTGTAGAGTGTCGCATAAAAAGCTTAAGTTTTCATTTTTCAATCATTTCTTGAAGATTTAGTGCTTCGATCTTAGGTAAAATAAAAGGGTGTCTCCTTTTCTATTAAGTGTACCTGATATATAATTTGTCCTTCACACACTGCTAGGAAAAATTGCGTTAAACATCATTTTATTTTAATTTAAGAAGCTGGTTCTTGGAATGATTATACACTCAAAGAGTAATATTAAGCCCGTTTTCAATTTTTTGAAGCAATTTTTGCTCAAAACTGTAAAACTTAAATGCTTCATAAAATCCTATTGTACGATACGAAGTTTTAACAAAACCTAATTTTGGATTAAGTAAGTAAGTTATTTATAATATAGTTTCCTCCAACAATATAGTTTTATATAAAAAAAAAATAATTCTTTAAATCATAATATAGTTTTAACTAACTATCTATGAATTCTTAATTTTCAACTTTCCATTTTTTTTTTACTTTTTTAGGCCATGGAAAATAAATATTTTTCATTTAATTACCTTTTGGACTAAGGTTACAGCTAACTAGTTTAAAAAAGATTTTCAATCCATGAAAACTCGCATTAAATCGAAATACCAAAAATATTTAAACAAACGAAAGAGCTGACGTTGAAACCTTGAAAAACTTATACACCACCGAGTTTTAAAAATGTTCGTTCATATTTTTAGACATATTTAATTATCCCCAAAGAATAGCACTTTTTGCTTATATGCTTTGATCCAAAACACAATTATGATTGACTTGTCCTTAAATATTCGAAATTGAAAAATTCACTGAAAAAAAGAATAGATCAATACATAGGGTTATTGACACGAATTCTATAAGAAATGACTCATAATATTTGGATTAAATTTGGATTTAATTGTAAATTTTTTATTTACGTCCAATATTTATTTTCTTAAATACTAAAACTTCGTGTGAATTTTCCACAGTTTTGACAATTAAAGATTTCTCTGCGAAGAAACAACTCCAAAATATTTCTTTCAGAAGTACCTACTCATGATATTAGTAGGTACCAATATTATGTTCAATGGTATATGGAGCTCCGTCAATAAGTGATAATTTTCTGTAAGTGCAAACATATTCAAACTCATTTTATACATACTTTCTATCTACAGGTTTCTTTTTCAACAAAAATAATCTTAAATTGCTATGTCAATTGATTTCTCCTAAAAAGGCAAATTTCTAGGAAATAAATTCAAAATCGTTTAAAAATAAAAAGTAAATAATTTTTTCTATATATTTATATATAAATAAAATTTAAAAAAAAACCTACTCATGCCATTTTAAAGCTATTAGCTTTTACTTACGAATATTTAAAAACAATATTTCTAAAATATTCACTGGGACATTTTCCATAGGTTGATGGCAAAAAATTTCAAATTCATGTTAAAATTCCAAAATTTAATTTTTGAATAATTTTAAAGAAACCTAAATGTTTATACAACAAATTTCATCGGTTAGGTAATGTCGTTTAAGAGAAAGATAAGATCAAAATCAAAGTTCTGTGGGGGGTATCGTTAGTAATTAAAAAAAAAACAAATTGAATCGAAGAGCAAGACTAAAGAAAACATTATTTCTGTTTTGACAACAAGATTACTACATTATTGTTCAACATCCAAACAATCTTAACATATTCTGTTCCTCATTGAAAAACGGGTTCCAAAGTGACACTTTTAGAAGTACATATTTGACTTAATAGTAACGTAACCATTTGGAAAAACTATTTAACTGTTGCTAAAATTTTTCAAATTAAGAAACAACTTTTTACTTTCAAAATCTTTTAAATAAGAAAATTCGAGTTGGGAGGGAACTCCAAGTGTTGGGAGAAAATCAAAAACTAAAAAAGGTAATTGAACACTTGAAAAGTGAAATAAACTTAGAATCGCTTTATGCTTTATTGCATTTGATTAAAATTAAAAATTCCCGAATCTATGTAAAAAGTACTTTGGAACGATTGTGCGTGTAAGACTTCACAAAATATTCCAAGAACCCTCATCATATTGCTTTACTTATGACAAAAGATCAATTTTATTAGCTTTTGCAGTCAAAACTTACTTTAAATGAACATAATTGATTTCATAAAAATGTAGAGAACAAATTAATAATTTGAAAAATTTTCCTAATACATTATAAATAAGATCAATTAGCTAAGTATTCAAAATTTCACATTTTTTGATAAGATACTGACAGCCCCATAAAAATATTTAAGATACCATCCACTTTTCTAATTTAACTGGTTCTACTGATAATTTTCTTATACTCTCTGATATTTTGCTCCAGTTTTTGTTGATTATAAACACACCCAATGTGATTGGTTTTCTTTTTTTTTTTCATTCAGCAACTCATCGTTGAGCATTAATTACATTTCAAACTGTCCAAATAGATTGTGCGTCTTTAATGTGACACACCGTTTTCAAGAAGCCTATTGTCATTTAATTAATTTTATATGAAATGAAAGTTATAATATCTTTTACAAGTCAACTTTTTTTTTTTGGTAAAGAAAAAATAAATTTATAATTTATGTGTTTTCTTTACAAAATTAATAAATTAATCCGTAGCCGGTAAGCATTACAAACGAAACAAAAACATACCTATTTAAAAGTTATAAAAATGTTTATTAACTGAATAGAGCTAACGAACCGTTATTTAATCCAGAAATCATCATTTCTTATGCTCTAGCATCAACACATCAGCTATGGTTACCATCAGAACGATATGTTGATTTTTTTTTCAGTGCAAAAGTATACATCAAAAATAGATTTTGAAATAAAATTGCAATAGAATTCTTCAAAATTATTTAAGCGGATGTCTAGAATTACACATTTCCTATTTGCTCAATTTGCTATTTGAGCTTGGAAAGAACTCTTCCTGTATTTCCGACTTTTGATATCTTTTCGAGAAAGGTAACAATTATTATCGATATCAATTCAAAAATTACCCTTAAGATTGTACCTACACTAATGTCAAAATTCTGAATTATTGATAACAAAAAATACTTTAAGTATTTCAGTACTAACTTAAATGCATAAGTATGGTAACCCTAATCATAGCACAAGATTGTTTATTATGGTTTTTTTTTCCAATGGTTGGGTGCATAAAGTAAAAGCGAAACATATTTTTTTTACCGTGTTTTGTTTTCCTCTTCCATATGGCCTGGCCTAACATCTTAACAGCATTTATCTGATGAATCTAGAGGTAAAAGGAATACCACATTCTACGGATTGAAGGAGTCGTAGCGTTGTTTGGTTTGATTCCATGTTTCAGTTCACAGTGAGAGTCAATATAACCACATCATAAAATGAGATACATTGCAATCTATAAGCTTGAATATTCGACATGAGCTAAGAAGTGTTTGATTAATTCAAAGATATAAATTACTATCAAATCCGGATGAGTGAATAATTACAAAGATACTTAGTTCTTTTTTTTTAACAAGAGTGCGTGTTTTATGTTCTTTAATCTAAATTATTGTGAATCGTGAATCAATGGCTCACGGAAATTATAAATTGTGTCAATTCTCAAAAATGATTTCATCAAAAGTATTTTCGTGTTAAAAAGTTTTAAGTTTTAAAATATTTCACCTAAAAACAAGTTCGGTTTAAGTGTGTCTTATTAAAGATTCTATTTGGAACTATTGCATTGTCCTAAAAAAAACTTTCTTCTAATCACCTCTTAAGACCCTGCGGCAGGTACGAGTATGAATTTAAAAATAGTTTTTAAATTCCGTTAAGACTCTTTTGTTATGTTTAGTATCTATCAAGGTTACACGATGAACTTGTGAATTTATTTACTTTTTTTTTTTTCAATAGTAGAAATCCCAAGAAGAATACTTGTGCGCATAGAGTGGGCGCACCTTGTATGGGTTTTGTCTGCAAAAGTGTATATAAACTTTCTTTCGTTTGTGTCAACCTTAACGAAGAAAAGTTGTTCTTTTCCTTGAATAGAGTGTTGGATAGTTTGTTACACTGAAAGAAATATTTGTATGATACTATTTCATTTTTAATTAGTGAAAGATTAGTAGGTATAAAAGATTAAATCTTTGCCGAAAGGTACAAAGGGGTTAAGTCACAAAATTGCACTATTCGGGTTTCGATGAAATAAGAATAACCCTGTTTTTCTCCTTTATTTGGTATCAAAAACATAAATTTAGAATAACTCGATTAGCTCAACTTCGCATTTTCTGACAAACTATCATTTATGACTTAACCCCTTTGTACCCGGCGGCAAAGATATATGAGACCATGAAAATCACCAAAATTTCGGAAAAATTGTCGAAAAGTTCGATTTCCGTTAAAAATAAATTGCACGACTGGGGTCGCACGTACTTGCTCTTATGCTTAAAGTAACTATAATGTTAAAGCTTTTTATTCAAGAAATTAAAAATTTGATATTTTGAAGAAATTTCATAAGTAGTATAAAAAAATTAAATCTGTTTTTATAATTAATTAAACTCCGTTTTAAATTATCTTAAAAAAAAAAACAAATATGCCATTTTATTTCTTGTATAAAAAGGTAATTTTAGAAAAAATTTTTCGAAAATTGTAGGAGCCGTTTTTTAAAAAAATAGTTTTTTATATATAAAAATTTTTTAACATTTTTCAAAAAAAAAGTTGGGATGCCATTTTGAAGAAATAATTAATTTACACATTAAAACTAAATTTCAAAATTTTTCATTAATCCGTTTTCAAAAAATTGATTTTTCAAAAAAAAATTTTGAAATATTTTTTAAAAAACCAAAAATGCGTTTTTTGAAAATTTTCTAAAATTTTAATATTATCTTTACTTACACACTTTTGTATAAAAATTTTCATTTGAATCGGGTTAATGTTGTACGAGACATTCAGAAACGAAAAAAACCGTTCTATGACAGGTACCGTTAATAACGGTACAAAAAATATTTTTTTTATTTAAAAAGTTGGCTCTTATGTGTTGTACTACACATAAAAATTTTAATCAAAATCGTTAGAGCCGTTTTTGAAAAAAATTAACTTTTCTATTTCCGTTATATGGCAGGTACCGTTAGTTTTGGTCATAAAAAAAAATTTCAATTTCCCCTCTAGGGAATCACCAAAAACTGCTAACTACCAAGTTTGAAGAAAATCGCTTCACTCGTTTAGGCTGCAGCTCCAGATAGAGACAGACAGACAGACAGACAGACAGACAGAATTGCCGGACCCACTTTTTTGGCATTCTCCATTATCTTACAAAAATTAAAATAAAAAAGGTAATTTTTGTAATTATTGAAAAGCATAACTAGGTAACACGTACTGTCATGTAAAATTGTTATCTCGAGTTCGATTTTTTTTACCAATCCTAAACTTGCTCTATAGTGCTATAGTACCTATATCGCAAGTAAAAACATACAAATATGTATTTAGATATACTATATATGAGGGTTCAAGTGCATTTTGATTAAGGATTTTCGAGGATTTGTGAGATTTTGTTATTAAAAGACTTTCTCAAAGGTTTTTCTTCGAAATCTTAAATTCTTAAACTTCAAATTTTAAAATTTGATAGTTTGACCCAGAAGAGTCAAAGGTTTTTGTTGTAATGGTTAAATTTCCTACAACATTTAGCCTTAAAAAAAAAACAATTTATTTATAAAAACCTTAAAAAATATAAAATTTGTAAAAACTTACAAAAGCTTACATTTCAATCATTTTGAACTCTAAACGAAGTATGGAATTAAATTTCTCCAAACTTTTAATAGTCCAGTAATTTAAGGTTTCATCTGCGGAAAAATTCCTAATGGGCTCGATTTTGGTATACACCTTCGCGTTAGAAGTTATAGAGGTCAAAAGGTCACGAAAATCAGTTTTACTAATATATCTCGCGACCTGTTGCTCGGAGGTTTAGGGGTCTATAGAAAAATTGTTCGTCATAAAATTATCTACAAATATTGCCATATGAATTTTTTAGTGAAATCAACCGTTTTCGGAATAGAGCGATTTCAAGCGTAGGCAGGCATAATACATGATACGTAAAAATAGGTTTGTTTTATTTAAGAGTAAATAATTTTGTATTTGCATACTGAGAAATACAAAATTTTCCATACAAAAATAGCATAGCGAAATCTTGATCAAAAAATTTCGTTTTGCTTTTCGTTTTTCAGTACGCAGCCCTAGGGAAAAATTGTAGAAATAAATTAAAAAAAAAAAAAAAATTATTTTGTATGTATGAAAATGTAATACAACAATCAGTGGTGTTAGCACAAAATAGAGGCCCACAGACAGACAGACAGATGTTAGACTCTTTCCGTAATCAGTATCATTGTAATGTGATGTCTTATTTTCATAGGCAGTTCGATTTTTAAACGAATCTCAAAATTTTCCTTTGAACCTACATCTATGGACAAATAAATCATAAGGACATAGAAACCTGTATTTTATTTGAAGTTTAAGTATTTTAACTATTATTTCAGATCAACTTAAAATGATCCATCAAATTATTAATTAAAACTTATTTAATTTAAAATCAATATAAACAAATTTTATATTGTATTAATGATATTATTTCTTGTGGACAAAGAAAAAAACACACACAAATTCTTAAAAAAAAAAAAAAAACAGCAAAAATTCTTAAAATTTCCAATAACGTTAGTTACTAATAAAAACTTAATACTTTGTGCGTGTTGATCACGATTAAAAATCTTTGGTACCTCATTGGTTAAAATTTAACTATTGTCCTTTTTCTTTGCGGAATAGAGTTCGAATCTTTTTTCATTCTGACCCAAAGATCGTTTAAATTGTTTGTCTTTTGTCTGCCACATCTTAACCTTAACATCATTTCATAATTTTTCCTTGGTTATGCTGGCCAGGTGAAAATATCGATTTGTTCACCCGAAAACCAATCTTTTACTATTTTTTATGCATGTTTAATGTCATTGAGAGAAACAGAGCTTGAAAAATCACAAAAACTTTAACTGATTTACTGATTGACTTCTCATCAAAAATATGATCACTTTCCGTTGTTGTGAAAATTAGAAGCTTCCCATTGTGATGGGTCATATTGTGCAAAATTCGAGATATTCTATTCAGGGAGCGTGGTAGCCTCCCAATTCCGTTGAATTCTTTGAAACACTATATAACACTATTGATTCTGGTTGCCTCAGAAACTTACTAGAATAGTAGAGCGAACTAAATTTAAAATTTGAACTTTTCAACTCAAGGGGCGTGGTAACTGATAAATTTTTCTGCATGTTTATGGAACATTATAAAGCATTTATGATTATTGTAGAGTCCCGAAACTTGGTGGAACAGTAGCGTTAGTAGTTTATACAATGAAGAAATCATAAGTCGTTGTACTCACCCATTTAAAAATATATTTTGTAACACTTTTAGACATCTTATAATCCTAAGAGCACACAATTTAACAAAAACTAATGTAAGCCAAGTTCTTCTATTTTGGAATTAAGTCTGGAATATAAAAGGGGCACGAAGTTCTAACATTTTAAGTATATAAAATAAATTGTATGAATTTATGTTTCACTTGATAACTTTGCAAAAAATAAAATTAAGAAAAAAATAATTTTAAGAAAAAAATATAAAAAAATATCACATGCGACCCACCCGTGACAAAAGAATAATTTCAATATTTTAAATAAGCTTTTTATTTCAGAAAGCTAGCAATGGTAACATTTTCAAGGATTAAACAAAATTGAAACACTAGTAAAATATCCTCAAAATCAATTTTTAATTTTTTTCCCACCAGTGAAAGTAAAAAAGAATCTGTCTATCTGCAAAAATGATTAATTGACAAGTCCATTACATATTATCTACTTTTATGAAAAAAAGTAGGTTTATATAGCTGCGTTCCTTTGGAAATATTTATCTACTTTTTAGTACTTAAAGCTGCTTTGAACTACTTTTTCAGTATAGCAGAAGTAATTCAAAGTAGTTTTAAGTACTAAAAAGTAGATAAATATTTTCAAAGGAACGCAGCTTATATAAAGTACGAAAAAGTATAATGTCAATCACAAAACTGGCAGGCAAATGCCTAAAAACTTAACCCAAAACCGTATTAAAAAATGCAATACTGAATAAACTAAAACCTGTTTTATATTGGTATATTTACATTGCTTAAAATTCATATACAATAATCTTAAACAAAGAGGTCTTAGAAATCTAAGCAACTTTAACCACAGGAGCAAGTACGTGCTTTTGATTCGTGTATTTTATTTTTTGCGGAATTCCTTTGTATGTTCTCCTATAAATTTACGTTTGTAGTTATATACACGTACTACATTGTACAACACTATGTTTTTTTTATCTTTTCTCTGAGTGCAAAAGTACCTTTTCTCAGGTGTTCATAATAAATGATACAGCTTCTGTGCTTCTACTATGTACCTATTTGTATCTATGAATATTATGCAGAGATGCAAAGAAGAAGAAGAAAACAACAAAAAAAGGAGGAACCTTTTATCTCCTGGAGGCGATCAAAAAACCACTTTTCTTTTAGCTTTAGGTAAACAAGAATATTAATCAGTAATGCACAAAGAGGCAGGCATTATGATGATGGCTTATTAGGTATTTGTTATGTCGCCTCAATGCTAATGGTTTTTTATGTTTGCTGTTTTTATTTTCTACCTAAGGTCAAAAGCAAACGAACTCTCTAAGAGATTATGCGAAAGATATACAAGTATGGTTTAGTTGGCCTTAACGAGGTGGGTAGCGTTACGTACGTTATGGCAAAATTAATTTCTCTTTGAAACTTGATGATGCTTTCTACTCGTTTGTTAATTGTACCTTAATCGTTCAAGATATAAACACTTTCGGTGCAAGTGTAAGAAAAAAAAGAGAGTGAAAAGTTATATAAACCTTAAAATAGAAGCAGCTTTGAGACCAATTAATGAAACTTTGTAATGTGTCTATGACATGTGTAGAGTTAAATGCAATCACCAAATTAGGATCAAACCATTCTCCAAATCAATGCACATTTAATATCAATATGCTCATTACTAGTACGAGTATAAGCAGTAGATGGAGTCATTATAAAATAATATGAACTAGATAACGGTTTTTAAAACCTAGGCCATCGTTTACAAAGTCTTAAGTACGTATCACGTAGGGGGTTCAAGCAACAAATATTGGAAGCCGCTGTCGTTAGATTAGAGACATCTTTTAGGATTTCAGCTGATAAGGATTTATCAGCGTTTGGCAATGTTACGATTATGATGTGATGTCACCATAAGTTGAAATTTGGTATTGAAGAACGATTAATCAAGTAGGTACCTAAAAACAACTTATTGTTAGTGATTTCTTTGTAACTTTTGCCGAAAAAGTAGTATGCGTTTTTAAAAATCTCAAATTTCATCGAGTGATACATCAAAAGAAAGGTCTCTTAAAGCTCTATTCACAACTGGAAACTAAAAGTTTCTTGGAGGTCTGGCTGCTAAGTTATTCGCATCAAAACATTTTTATTTGCGATAAAGGTTCTACACTGAGGGGAAAACCGCAACGTAAAATGTAATATGTTCAACGTTGATTTAATGTTGAAAAAACTAACATGAAATATCTTTAAATTAAAATTGAAACAATTTAAAAAAATTTTCTATTTTTTTCGGACTTCAGCTTTTGTAGCATTTTATCAACCTAATTTCCAACAGTGAGATAACACAGTGGTAAAGCATTCGCCTAGTGACCCAAAGTTTGTAGGTTCGATCCCCAGCGGCTGCCAATTTTTTCTTTTTTTTTTAATAAATTGATGCTGTTTTTTCAAAAATGAAACAACTTTGATTTTAAAATTTTCGTCTTCAACGCAAAATCATGCCGAAAAATAGTTGAATCAACGTGGTTTTCGTTGATTTTAAGTTGTTTTTTCCCTCAGCCTAAACCAATGAACCGATTAATATCAAACTTGGTATATGTATAGTTTTTTGGCGACTCTCAAGAGGGTTTTTTACAATTATTTTTTACCAAAAAAACTGGTAAATACCTGTCATAGACCGACTTTAGTTAATGTGAATTTGCTGGAAAACGGCCTCAACGATTTTGTTAAGAAAATTCAAATATTAGTTTTGAGACTAGGTCAACTTTTTAATGCCATAGTTTTTTTTTTTTTAATCCGATTTTCTCCGAAAGTTCTAATTCGATTTCAACAATATTTTTCGTACAAAAGCCTTTTCATAGCATTAATAAAAGCCAAAAATCAAATTTTGAAAAAGATTATTTTTTTGGATCAAAATTGAATTTTTATTTTTTGAATTTTTGAATTTTTAAAAACTTGACAATGATTTTTTTAGAAATTTTGGTTTTAGGTGTTGATTAATAACAACGGTTTACAAAATTATACTGCCGAAACAAAAAATTTACTTACTTTCCTGAAGGTTTTAGATGTGCTGAACTCGAATCCGAAGTCAAAAAAATAACCAGCTCCCGTTTTTGAAATATTACCGTTAGAAATTTCAAAAAAAAATTTTTTTTTGATTACTTCGGACCTTATTCTTTTATACAGGGTGTCCGGTAAAGAATGGATAAGACTGAAATGGCTGATAGGTGCACTTATGACTGTTCTAAAACCAAATCGAAAAAATTTCTATCGCAAACAGTTTAGAAAATATTAGCCTTTTCGTTCAGTGTACTTTAAATTTCATCATCATAGGTTTTCTTTAACCACAACCACGAATGAATGAATTTTATAAATTTCTTATTTTCATAATTTTCTACAATAATTATTGTATTATACCTAATTGACTCACTACATAAGAAGCTAAAAGTTTTTATAACTATTGCACCTTTTCTTTAAAAAAAAATTGAAATTTGTTTTCCGATGCAAAGTAGAATTGCTACAGAATGCCAAAGTTTAGTTTTCTTAAAAAACGGCCCTAACGATTTTAAAAATATTTTTATGTTGTTATTTTAATTTGAAAACGAATTTGCACTTGAAAAATTACCTTCAAATTGATCGAGTGAGACATCAAAAGAAAGGTACTTTTTAGCTTTATTTTAAACTGAAAACAAAAAGTTTCTTGGAGGTCTGGTTGCTTAGTTATTTGCATTCAAACATTTACAACTTTAAACCCTGCAATCGTGGTAAATTATGATAGCTCTGTCAGAAAAGAGTTTTGTTAGTTCTTAATGCAGGTTAATATTTGCATCAGGAAGCTTTTGCGAAGCAGGTAAGGACTTCCTTCACTACTGGTTTGTGTTTCCAGAAAGAAAAAACAAAGTTGCAGAACTTAAGCTCGACTTTTCTAAAATCACACTTTCAAGTAGGTATGAACCAAAAAAAAAACCCATCTAAATTGCAATATAATTTTTATTCGATAGCCGTTTTTGAATTGATTACAAATTAAAACAAATACTGCCGAATTCTAAAAAAAGGCATTTTTTGTTGTATTATTTCACTAAATTACTTACTTTTTTACTGTAAGGTTCCTTGACCGTTGATTTTATTTACCAATGGCAAGACAATGACTTTAGCTTTCTCTAATCTACTTTTGTGTGGAGTGTTGTGCACTATTAATTAATTATGATTTCAAATCATTGTTTAACAACAAAATAGTACTAAGCAACCGCAACCATAACATGTTGGATTTATTGGAAGGCATTTTTCCAAAGATCTCATCTGACCACACGACGATCCTGTTTCTTCTTTTAACTTGTTTTTTTTTGAAAGCAAATAAAATGCAGACGTCTAGCTAGCTGCTGCTACATTTATTGCTTTTCTAGGTTCAATTTGATATCAATAAGAAAGTGAAGGTGAGCGAGTCTTGATGATTTGATGCGGACAGGAAAAGTAGTTTCATTAATTTAAATCGATTAATATTTAAGCTTCTGTTTGCAATTAACACTTAATAGAATTTTCTTTACAGGGAAACGTTTCAACGATGAAAGCCGATACATCATTATTATGTACTTTTAGTGCATTTATATATTGTATAATCAATCCAGCGTATGCTTCAAATGATGAAAGATATGGAGTTAATATATCTGATCCTTTTAAATTCACATCTCAAAGGAGTCAAGGATCGTTTGATGGAATATCTCTTCAACGACCACAGTCTTATATGGAAAAAGTTAACGTAAGAAGTATTTTGTCAAAAGCCTTAAGTAACAACTTATATCGTCAAACATTTTTGGAAGCTATGCCAATGCTAAGTGAACTTACTCCAGAGCAATCATTAGGACTATCGGAACTTATATCTTCAAGAATAAGTTCAAAATCCGTCAACGAAGAAGAAATTCAAAAGGTACAATTCCTAATAAGGAAAAGCTTTTACTAAATTTTTACCTTTTCTTTGCAGATTTCAAAAATATTTGGTAGAAAAAAGTCACAGATTCTCAAACTTGTCGATGACCTAGCAACTTTTGTTCGAAGCTCAGCACATAAATTGAATGGACTTGAGTCAAATGGTGGTCTTTTAGAAACTCAATCAAATAGACGATCAACTCAACTAACATCTAGTGAATTGAAAATTGAAAGAGGGAATAAAGGTATTGAAGAAGAATTTATCGACCCTCGAACTATCAATGAGCAACTTTTGGAAGGTTTTAAATATCAATCTTTTGAGACTGAATCAAAGGATCGTCACAAACGGGCGGTAACTCAACTTCTTCATAAACTTATCCGGATACCTCCCACAAATTCAACAATTGAAGAAATACCTTCACAAAAATATCAGAGTTCTGAATTGAAATTAAATACAAGCAGTTTTGTAGGACCAAGTTCGGTTACGGAAACAAGTCTAGACAATTCAGAAAATAGCACAACTTTGACATATGAACAAATTGAAGATCTGGCATTTGCTGATTTGAATGGAACTGAAATTGAATTGCATGGAAATTCTACTGATGGGAATGAACAGTTGCCAAATCCAGAAGAGTTGGTTGGTAATCCTCGATATCGAATTTCTGCAAAGCATCGCATCAATTATTTGAAAGGAGATACTAAACGGAAGCGTATACCAGTTCGGTCTCATCAAATTAAATTACTTCAGAAGCAATGTGAACGTTTTACAGCATCGATGTGTATCAAAGCTGATGATTATCCTTTGTAAGTAAGATTATATTTAAAAGGCCAGGTGTGGATGCTGTAATTTCTTCAATTATGCAGCGTTATCGATTTCTTATTCTATTTGTAAATTATTATTTTAATGGTTTACAACTTTTTGAAATAGTAACGGCAAGATTTTAAGCGTCTTTTACGAAAAATTTAAAAGCACAGGCATTTCAAAATGTATTTTTGCATATTCAAAGCATGTAACATATAGACCGAGAGCCCACAGCAAATTTTGGAAGTGGAGGTATTACCAAAATGTGAGTATGCAGTTTTGTAGCCTTATGAATTCTAACAACGAATTCAAAAGTTTGGCAGCTTTAAATGGTTTTCGAGGGAATAGAAAACGCGAGTTTTCCAATTAATGTGAGTCGGCTATATTGGCAAAAACTCATATTCTGAATATAAGGACTGATGCTTTGTCATTTCCCCTAAGTCTAAAGACATCAATCTTGACGATGCTAAAAATAGAACGCAAGATATAAGCTTTTTAAACTAACCATATCGGATCTATTTTGGAGAGTTCCGAATTAAAAAAAAAAAAAAAACAAAAAATTTAATAGAAAAGTCTCCAAAATAAAGCCACTTAAACAGATTATATCTTGAGTTCTATAGATCGCATCGTCAAGATGGATGTCTTCAAGCTTAGGGAAATGACAGAGCACTAGTTTCTATATAAATAATATGAAATAATGCGAATTTGGTCTACTTATTTGAAGTGAAAAACTCTCGTTTTTTAATCCCCTGAAAACCATATAAAGCCGTGATTTAAAGCTGTCAGACTTTTGAATTCGTTATAAGAATGCATAAGGCTATAAAACTACATACTCACATTTTGGTTATACCTCCACTCCCAAAATTTTCTGTGGGCTCTTAGACTAATATGATTTTAGGGGCGTTATCTCATTTCAAATTTGTAATCCGTATATACGAACCTTAAAGATTTTAAATCTATGCTCTAAAATAATTTAAGACTGATAAGCAATATTAGCCGTGTTTTATTGGAACTTAGTATTTTACTGAGTAAAAATGTTATGCTGTAAACAACAACAATCGATTACTTCTACTTATTTATAATCCATATTGTTTATGTGTCAAAAATTTATAAGTTTAGAAAAAAAAGTTTTCAGTTAACCAACAAATAAAACACTTTTGTTTATCCTTAGCGATCGTTTGTTGTTGTTTCCCATGCAAAATTTTACTGAGCTAACTACTGAGTTGTCCATAAAACACGGCGTGAAGAGTATAGCCCGACTCAGGACAACACGATTTTGTACACTCAGACTGTCAGACAGCCCAACTCAACCCATAGCCCGACTCAAGATAGCTCTACTCATCGCAACTCGACTCAAGCAAGAATACTGAGGAGAGTAAAGATTATTTACACGCATACCTGAGTCGAGTTGCGATGAGTCGGGTTATGGGTTGAGTCGGGGTGTACAAATTCGTGTTGTCCTGAGTCGGGCTATACCCTTCCTTATTTTTCGAAATTAACACTTTAAATCTTCTGTCAAACAACTCCAAAATATCGTGGGCACAACGCCAAAACCACGAATCTGCAAAATTGTAGTTTTGAGAAGAACGGCTTCAAAGTTTTGGAAATGCATACAATCTTATGGGAACTCGTGCTAAGGAAATTGATATTTTAGGCTTTTAGGCAACAGATGGATGATTGGGGTCGAAGCAGTGGATAGAGGGACCGATTACAAGTTAAATGACGCATTAAAGTGAAAATGTCCAAAAATGCAGATTCGCGGTTTTGGCTTTGTGCCGACGATATGTACAAATGTGTACATTTGCAAAATCTTTCTTGATATAAAAGTTAATTAGGAAAAATTGAAGTCCCAGACTTCTTTACAGTCTTAGGGATATGCAACCATTTTTAAAGAGATCATATTAATCTAATGTTTCTTCATTTATTCAATAGGGAACAGATTATGGGAAGTATCCGAAGACATAAAAATGCCATGTCAGCACTGTTAGCAGAGTATCGTGACAAAACAGCAGAACTTGAATATCAGGAACAATTGGAAGAATACCAATTCAACAGCAAAAGGTTTGAAAAATTCATCTAATAAATGTTCCTTAACATTAATAAGTTTTTAACTTTTGTAGAAGAGAAGATGGAAGTGTCATAACTCCAGGAGGAATGTGTGCCAGTGTTGTAAGATACGCTCGTCCACAGAAAGCTCGATCAGCATCAGGTGAATGGAAGTATATTGTCAATACTGGAAAACATACACAAACTTTGAGGCTTGAGAAATGCAGGTAAAAAACTTTGAATATTATTAATTCTCAAGACATTTTTACTATTTTTTAAACTTTAGTACTCCTCAAGAAAGTTGTTCATATTTGTCTCACAACTATCGCTCACGATGTACTCAAGTTTACAACTACCATAGACTCTTGAGTTGGGATAAGACAAGAGGACTTCATGTTGATATATTCAAAGTTCCAAGCTGTTGTTCCTGCCAAGTCGATGGTTACAGAGAAACCTTTCCCCCACTTGGAGGCACAAAACACAAAGATTATACACCAGTTCCTGACAATAATCCCTACATCAGCATAAACGACGAGATTGACTACGAAGATGAAGACGATGAAGATCCGGCAAATGCTTATCACTTTGGAGGTGGTTACACCAAAAATAATTATCAAAATTCTGAGCTTCTCCTAGAAAGTCAAAATATCAAAACTAAAGTAAATCATCCGGTTCATAACCCAACAGTTGGATCTTATCTTAGTCCTCCATCAGATAGCTACGAGTCGAAAACGGTCCCGAAGTTTGCTAGACCAACTTACTATACACAATCCAGTAATTCACTAAGTGGAAGTGGAAGAAGTCGAAAACCATACAAACACTATATACCAAATGAGTCAAGGGTTGATGTGGGTGTACAAAGTACAGAACAATCAGATCTTGAAATAAAGACCTATGCTATAAATGACAATTCACGAGTACATCAAAAACGTAAACGACTTTATTCTGGAGCAGCGAATGCTGAAAATCCATTTCAATCATCAGGACCAGTATATGCATCAAGCTCCATTTCCAGTTATATCACATCTCCAGAACTAACATCAACAACATCTTCTCATAATATTGACTTAAATGCAAATTTTAGAAATTCAAATAACCGAAAGGAAGTTCTCAATGGAAAACGAATAAATTACAATTATCATCCGATTATTGACTTTTTCGAAAGCCATCAAAAGTCTGCAAAAGGTCAACATGTAATTCGAAATACTGCAACAAATTCCATACCAATAAGTAGTGCTGAATCGAGTACATCTAGAGATCGAAGAATTGGATTCGGAATGGAAGGAGCTGAAAGTAATTGGCATCCAGTTGTCGTTAAAAGTTAGATTATAATGTCCTTTCGTTTTTTTAAAACATTATTTATTAATTTGTTTAGTTTTTAATCATAAATGTTTTATTTATTTATTATATTGAATTAAAATTATTTTCTAAATTATGTAATAATTATTGTAAGCATTTTATTTATGTTCCAATGAAAGAGGTTAAAAAAGAGAGAAAGCAAACAAAAATATTTGGATGGCAATATCACAGGAACCAGACCTCCAAGAAACGTTTGGTTTTCAATTATGAATAGAGCATAAAGAGACCATTCTCTTGATGTCTCACTCGATGGATTTTGAGGAAGTTTTTGAAAATGCAATTTTTTTGGCAAGGGGTTAACCTCGATTTTTGCTCAAAAATCTGAAAAAAATAAATTTGTAATTTTTTAACCTGAATGCATAAACCTCTTGATTACGAACTCATATCTTTAATTCAAACCCGGTTCCGAGACTTTGGTCAAAAGATATCGGTTTCAGAATGTAAGAAAGAGAAAAAAAATGTTTGTATAGAAATATCTCAGGAACGGGACCTCCAAGAAACTATTGGTTTTCTGTTATGAAAAGAGCTTAAAGACACCTTTCTTTTGATGTCTCACTCGATGGATTCGGAGGAAAGTTTTGAAAATGCAATTTTTTTTGGCAAGGGGTTGAAAATGCAATTTTTTTGGCAAGGGGTTAACCTTGATTTTTTCTCGAAAATCTGAAACAAATAGATTTTTAATTTTTTAACACGAAAGCATAGGCCTGTTAATTATGAACTCATATCTTTGATTCAAAACTAATTTCGAGACTTTGGTCAAAAGATATCGGCTTCGGAATGTAAGGAAAAGAAAGAAAGAAAATTGTTTGGATGGAAAATAAAACAAAAGTAAAGTGAAGTAATTGGTATGGAATCATTAGATTCCTTAGATTTTCTTGAAATTTTTCGAAAGTAAGGGTATCAAGTTTAATTGTTATTTTTTATTTGATTCTTTAATTTGCAGGATCACATCCTGCAAAGTGACGCGACGCACGAAAAAAGAAAGCTACTTAAGTGTTTTGTCTAAAAGAAACTAGATTTGATTACTGGAATTTTTGGCCCTGAAATTAAAAGTGAAAATTATGCTATGTATAAAAAAGTGAGAAGTTTTGTCTGAGGCCCAGATTCGGTATTGGTGCCTCACTCTTTAATATCTGTATAAAGATATCTACAAAATGTTGCTTCCTTTTAGAACTTGAAACAGATATTATATATTTTGATAACACTAATAGCATCATTTTTGTAATTTATTATTTAAAAACTTTAATTTAACAGTACATTTAGAGTCACGTTCAATTCCTGTTGTGGTATCAATCCTAAATTCCTATTCGTCAAAAAACAAAGAGTCAAAAAACGATAACCGCGGTGGCCCATCGGTAAAAACATCTGCATTTGGTATATCTGGAAATCCATGGAAAATTGGAGGCGGTTGATGAGGTGGACCTCGGTTTGATTCCATTTGATAGATTCTCCCATCTGACTTAACGACATACCAAGTTGACATTTTCGGTTGAATATTTTCGTTAAAGAATATCTTCCGGTTTTGATAACTACTCGGTGCATATTGCGCACTATGTATTTGAGCTGGCGATACATAGTCTTCAATTGGCAATACAACTTGTTGCAAATGAGTAAGTTCATCAACTGGCAATGAGTAATAAGCAATTCCGTTTTTTGGTCGCACCAAATTCTTAATATTGGTCATCACATCGGCATAGACAAGTGCCGCTGGAAGATTGCTTATAGAATAGCGTGATGAATCGGTGGAATCGAAATTACTTCTGTCAAACATTTTTCGTTTCATGCAATCGATTTTGCTCTGTAAAGCTTTGAAACGGTTCGAAGTTTTCGATGAATCAATGCAATTGAGATATTCATTGACATAGGCATTGGTAAGAAGTTGTGAATCGTTCATAGCGTTGATCCCTAAGACAGTCAACATGACAGGATCGGTTAGATTCATCGAATTATCCATAATTCGATGGAATTCCTTTTCATTCAGGAGGACATCTTTGATGACAAATTTGTTGAAATCATTATCAGCTGGTTCATCATTTGGTTCAAACGTTGAAGCATTCTTTAAAAGAACAGTAATATGTTGCAGCAAAGCTCTTCCTGTCAAAAGTTCACCATTTTCTCCCATAATTGTAAGAGCCACTGGTAATAGGCTTCCACGCATCATCATTTTTCCGGACTTATGTCTTGCGTTCGTATCTCTCCGTGATCTTGTTTGACGCTTTGATCTGGTTACGTTATTGCGCAACGAATCCATTTGAACTTCTTGAGCTTCCTCATCGAAGTCGAAGCTTTTCTGTTGTATGTTTGATTGGAAAGTTTTGAACTTTTTGTAATGCACTCTGTGTTTGACATGAGGAATCATTGGAGTCGGACGAGTTCGGATTATGTGATTATGTCTCACTGCAGCTGTAACTTTGAGTGGATAAAATTGAGGAGTTCCGAAATGATAGCCAAGAGTTTCCATTGGTTTTGATGAAATTGGCTTAGTTTTGCTTAATTGTGCTAATTTTGGTGGAGGTTTTTTATTCTGGTTAGGATTGTGGCGATTCAATTCTTGCTGAATGTTGCCAGTTAAAGCTTGAGGTTTGATGAGAAATGCCGAAGTTGGTCGATTTGTCTTTAATGAATTGCTAGGAGCCATTAAATAGTTTGACAGACTGCTTTCATCAAGAATAGCGTTGGCATAATCCTTTGGTATGTGTCTGAGATGTTGCGGAGTGGGCAGTGTTTTCGTGCTTATTGGTGAGAATACTGGAGGATCAATTATGTGAATAACATCCCTGCTTGCTCCTTTGTCGTATTGAATATCCTGTAAATGCTGAGGAACTCTATTCAAGGGTTGTATAGTCTTCGGCGTTGAGAGTCGATAATTTGTTGATAGTGACGAGGGTGACGGTAATCCTTCATCGTTTTCGTACAAAAACTGCGTCTTAGCTGAAGCGTTATCGAGCTTCAAGAAAACCGAAACTAATAAACTAAAAAATAGCGAACGCGATATTGAACTTATCATGGCGAATAATCACAACCGACCGATAAAACTGATCTAAGATACTTTCATCTAAAATTGAGCTTTATATAAAATTTTACCGTTAGATTTATCTCCTGATGATGCGGAGAGTGCCATAATAGTTGGCGATGGCGATTATAATTGCGAATTTAACTTTCTGTCTTGTACTCTGGATGTCTTGAGTTGCAGTTGCAGACGCGAGATGATGCTGTGGCGACGATGCTGTAAGAAAATTGAAAGCAAAAAACAAATTTACCGGTGAAACCGAAAGTGGAAGTTTTGCTGGCGGCGGCAAAAGACACGCGCACTGCGCACATAGGATCAATGCATTCGTGTGAAATTCAAATATTTTTCAAGAGGTTCCATGGCAAAATATAATTTCTCTTAGATACTATTTTCTCCATTTGAGAGGTTATATAGGTCGAATGTGGTTGGTATTTGTTTTGTTTTTTTTAATATTTGTTTCGAGATTGTAAAATTTTATTTAACCGTCGCAATGTCAATAAAAATGTTTATGGTAATGATGAGGTATCACCTTCGATAAGTTTTACATCTTTAAAGTAGCAATGTTATGAAGAACGTTTTGTAATTTTTTTGATATTATAAAAATTGTTTAAAACATTAAACTGAAAAAATAAAAAGAAGAAAAGTAGAAGAGGGATGATAGTTGATCAAGCTGCAAAATTTAAATCTAATTTCGGAATAATGTAATTGTGTTGTGGATGATTTAGTGATATATTTTTAATGCATATTTGTTTAAAAATAATTCAGGTTTTTTTTTCGGATCTTTTAAAAAAATATGAAATTGGTTTTGAACTTAAGATATGAGTTCATAATCAACAGGCCTATGTATTCAGATAAAAAAATTACAAATTTATTTTTTTCATATTTTCGTGAAAAAATCAAGGTTAACCCCTTGCCAAAAAAAATTACATTTTCCAAAACTTCCTCCAAATCCATCGAGTGAGACATCAAGAGAAAGGTCTCTTTACGCTCTATTCATAACTGTCGCATTGTGTCGCGTTGTGTCGCATTGTGTCGCATTGTGTCGCGTTGTGTCGCATTGTGTCGCATTGTGTCGCATTGTGTCGCATTGTGTCGCATTGTGTCACATTGTGTCGCATTGTGTCGCATTGTGTCGCATTGTGTCGCATTGTGTCGCATTGTGTCGCATTGTGTTGCATTGTGTCGCATTGTGTCGCATTGTGTCGCATTGTGTCGCATTGTGTCGCGTTGTGCCGCATTGTGTCGCATTGTGTCGCATTGTGTCGCGTTGTGTCGCATTGTGTCGCGTTGTGTCGCATTGTGTCGCATTGTGTCGCATTGTGTCGCATTGTGTCGCATTGTGTCGCATTGTGTCGCATTGTGTCGCATTGTGTCGCATTGTGTCGCATTGTGTTGCATTGTGTCGCATTGTGTCGCATTGTGTCGCATTGTATCGCATTGTGTCGCGTTGTGCCGCATTGTGTCGCATTGTGTCGCGTTGTGTCGCGTTGTGTCGCATAGTGTCGCGTTGTGTCGCATTGTGTCGCATTGTGTCGCATTGTGTCGCGTTGTGCCGCATTGTGTCGCATTGTGTCGCGTTGTGTCGCGTTGTGTCGCATTGTGTCGCATTGTGTCGCGTTGTGTCGCATTGTGCCGCATTGTGTCGCATTGTGTCGCATTGTGTCGCATTGTGTCGCATTGTGTTGCATTGTGTCGCATTGTGTCGCATTGTGTTGCATTGTGTCGCATTGTGTCGCATTGTGTCGCGTTGTGTCGCGTTGTGTCGCATTGTGTCGCATTGTGTTGCATTGTGTCGCGTTGTGTTGCATTGTGTCGCATTGTGTCGCATTGTGTCGCATTGTGTTGCATTGTGTTGCATTGTGTCGCATTGTGTCGCATTGTGTTGCATTGTGTCGCATTGTGTCGCATTGTGTCGCATTGTGTTGCATTGTGTCGCATTGTGTCGCATTGTGTCGCGTTGTGTCGCGTTGTGTCGCATTGTGTCGCATTGTGTCGCATTGTGTCGCATTGTGTCGCATTGTGTCCCATTGTGTCGCATTGTGTCGCGTTGTGTCGCGTTGTGTCGCATTGTGTCGCATTGTGTCGCATTGTGTCGCATTGTGTCGCGTTGTGTCGCGTTGTGTCGCATTGTGTCGCATTGTGTCGCATTGTTTCGCATTGTGTCGCAAAAAAATATGAAATTGGTTTTGAACTAAAGATATGAGTTCATAATCAACAGGCCTATGTATTCAGATAAAAAAATTACAAATTTATTTTTTTCATATTTTCGTGAAAAAATCAAGGTTAACCCCTTGCCAAAAAAAATTACATTTTCAAAAACTTCCTCCAAATCCATCGAGTGAGACATCAAGAGAAAGGTCTCTTTACGCTCTATTCATAACTGTCGCATTGTGTCGCATTGTGTCGCGTTGTGTCGCATTGTGTCGCATTGTGTCGCATTGTGTCGCATTGTGTCGCATTGTGTCGCATTGTGTCGCATTGTGTTGCATTGTGTCGCATTGTTTCGCATTGTGTCGCATTGTGTTGCATTGTGTCGCATTGTGTCGCGTTGTGCCGCATTGTGTCGCATTGTGTCGCGTTGTGTCGCGTTGTGTCGCATTGTGTCGCGTTGTGTCGCATTGTGTCGCATTGTGTCACATTGTGTCGCATTGTGTCGCATTGTGTCGCGTTGTGCCGCATTGTGTCGCATTGTGTCGCATTGTGTCGCGTTGTGTCGCATTGTGTCGCGTTGTGTCGCATTGTGTCGCATTGTGTCGCATTGTATCGCATTGTGTCGCATTGTGTCGCATTATGTCGCATTGTGTCGCATTGTGTCGCATTGTGTCGCATTGTGTCGCATTGTGTCGCGTTGTGCCGCATTGTGTCGCATTGTGTCGCATTGTGTCGCGTTGTGTCGCGTTGTGTCGCATTGTGTCGCGTTGTGTCGCATAGTGTCGCATTGTGTCGCATTGTGTCGCATTGTGTCGCATTGTGTCGCATTGTGTCGCATTGTGTCGCATTGTTTCGCATTGTGTCGCATTGTGTCGCGTTGTGTCGCGTTGTGTCGCATTGTGTCGCATTGTGTCGCATTGTGTCGCATTGTGTCGCATTGTGTCGCATTGTGTCGCGTTGTGTCGCGTTGTGTCGCATTGTGTCGCATTGTGTCGCATTGTTTCGCATTGTGTCGCAAAAAAATATGAAATTGGTTTTGAACTAAAGATATGAGTTCATAATCAACAGGCCTATGTATTCAGATAAAAAAATTACAAATTTATTTTTTTCATATTTTCGTGAAAAAATCAAGGTTAACCCCTTGCCAAAAAAAATTACATTTTCAAAAACTTCCTCCAAATCCATCGAGTGATACATCAAGAGAAATGTCTCTTTACGCTCTATTCATAACTGTCGCATTGTGTCGCATTGTGTCGCGTTGTGTCGCATTGTGTCGCATTGTGTCGCATTGTGTCGCATTGTGTCGCATTGTGTCGCATTGTGTCGCATTGTGTCGCATTGTGTCGCATTGTGTCGCATTGTGTTGCATTGTGTCGCATTGTGTCGCATTGTGTCGCATTGTGTCGCATTGTGTCGCGTTGTGCCGCAATGTGTCGCATTGTGTCGCATTGTGTCGCGTTGTGTCGCGTTGTGTCGCATTGTGTCGCATTGTGTCGCATTGTGTTGCATTGTGTCGCGTTGTGTTGCATTGTGTCGCATTGTGTCGCATTGTGTCGCATTGTGTCGCGTTGTGTCGCATTGTGTCGCATTGTGCCGCGTTGTCTCGCATTGTGTCGCAAAACCAAACGTTTATTGGAGGTCTGGTTCCTGAGATACTTCTATACATTTGTTTTTTTTTCTTTCTGTTTCTAACATTCCGAAATCGATATCTTTTGACCAAAGTCACGAAATTGGTTTTAAATTAAAGATATGAGTTCATAATTGACAGGCCTATGCATTCAGGTTTAAAAATTGCAAATTAATTTTTTTCAGATTTTCGAGAAAAAATCAAGGTTAACCGCTTGCCAAAAAAGTTACATTTTAAAAAACTTCCTCCGAATCCATCGAATGAGACATCAAAAGAAAGCTCTTTAAGCTCTATTTACAACTATAAACCAAAAGTTTCTTGGAGGTCTGGTTCCTGAAATATTTCTATACAAACATTTTTTTTTTCATTCTGCTTTTTAATTCCGAAACCAATATCTTTTGACCAAAGCCTCGAAACCAGGTTTGAATTATTATAGATATGAGTTTATAATCATCAGGCCGATGCATTGAGGTTAAAAATGAAAAATTAATTTATTTTCAGATTTTCGAGAAAAAATCAAGGTTAGCCAAAAAAAAAATAGGTACATTAGATTTGTATCCAAACGGCGCAATTAAAAAAAATATATTTCCAAAATCTCTAAAAATCTAAATTTCTTCGATTTCTTCCTATATTTTGAGCGAGCCATAGATAATGAAAATTGCTAACGCAGGATTCAATTTTGATAAGCAATGCAACATTGAAAAGCTATTACATTTGAAAATTCTATAGTTCAAATTGGTCCGGGCGCACATGCATTTCTAAGCAAAATATACTTTTGTAACAGATTTCCATAATCTTAATTATAATCTGAAGTCAAAAACAATCTTTATTCTATAGCATTTAAAGGTTTTTAAATATAAGAACTTCAAAATGTTTTTTATCTTCGAAACATGACATAGAAATTGTTTTTTACCTAAGATTCGAATTCAGTTGAACTCACCTAGTACATTTGTTTTATTTTGTTTTCGAAAAATAATAGAAGTTTATACCAAAACCGAAAACCTTTCCACACAACAAAGTTAGGTCTTTACCATCATTTAACAAACTTTATTAAACTGTAAACAAATAATAAACAATCTGCATGTACAATTATTAACATTCTTGAGAATAAAGTTGCTATTGAAGTGAAGTTCATACGTTTATCACAAACTTATGTGTGTAAGTATGGTAATTCTATTCAAGCTACTTGTGAGAATTGGGTGGCTGCGAATCAAAAATAATTATTTCTTGTTCTTTGACATTGGCCAGGTTAATAATTAGCGATCGGTCATGTAAAACGAAAATCTGGGGACATACGAGTACACCTAATGCCTCTAAAGACAATGAAAAGATAAAACGTATGTAAATATTTACAACAAAATAACCTTTGCGTGACTTGACATGAGAGGCTTTATTCCTCATATGGGCTTTACCTCCCATAGGGTTAAATGAATTGTATAAAAGTGCAACGAGTGTCTTTTGAATGTCAGTTATCATCAAACTTCTTAACTTGTACGCTGGTTCTAAAAATGTTTAAATTCTTTTCATTTTGGGTAGTAATTGCCTTGTTGGTATTTCTAACAACAAGTACTTCTGGTAGACCTCAATCTCGGAGGCAACTTTTGGATAAACGTGTGGAAAATAGAGAACAGGAGAGTGAAGATCTGGATGCTGGAGCTGACGATAAGGATGATCTAAAGGGATCAGCTTCAATTGGCTATGGATATTATGGCGGATACCCGTATGGTGGATATGGAGGTGGATTGTACAGTGGTGGATTGTATGGTGGTTCACTTTATGGTGGTGGAATATACCCTTATAGCTACAGCTTGTCCAGTGGATATTATGGTATTTATTTTAAATCTTATTTGAACATTTTGATATTTCACCTTTTTCATTTTCAAAAGGAGCAGGATACTATCCACATTACGGAGGATACGGAGGATTCCCAGGACATTATTTCTAGACTTTACCTAACTTTATCTATCAAAAAAATATAAATACAATTATAATAAGTATAAGCTAGCTTGTTTTACTTTTAGTTTTCACAACATATAACTTCCTTAGAAGATTCTTCAAATACTGTTCGAGAGGATATCAAAGATACTGAAAGAATATTTTTGAGTTTAGTATCATGTATTAAGGTGACAGATTTCTAATTCAAAAAAGTTCAAAACGTATATTTCAAATGGAGCATTTACCTTGCCCATCGTATTGTTTCGAACCAATTAAGAATTAAGAGTTTCCTATTCCTCAAAAACTGAAACGCCATAGTAAAAACTATTCTATCGCCAGCTGAAATGATTTTTGCCAAATCTATGAAAAGAAAGTCATTTCATTACGCCAAATAAGTGCCTCGTAAGTTTTCTCAGACATTTTAAGCAAATACGTGTGTTTGGATTTTGTATCAAGTTTTCTGCTCACCTCTTTTGTTTCCAACATTCATGGGTGGAGGAAATTAAAAAAAAAAACCATATTGAGGGCTCAAAGTGAACCAAGTCACAAAAAGTGAATTCGGAGATATAACGAGTTAAAGTAAATACTCTACCATTGAATTTCATGGTGAATGTTTCATTTGAAATAAAACACTTTTTGACCAAACTAATGAAAAACACAAATAGAGTTAAGCCTTGCGCAGATTTTAGCACCAGATTTAGATTTTTTTATTTTTTTTACTTGGTCCGTTACATCTGTGAAACCCCAATACATCAGCCAATGTGTGGAAATAAAAATAAATATCATTGGTTGAGGTTCATTCAATATTAATGCTTAAATATGTTTCATTAAAAGAGTCAAATTTTCAGGGACCAAAATTTTGAAAAGTTATGGGAGAATAAGAATTATTCATCCTTTCTTTTATTGAAGTAAAGTATAAAACGAATTTTCCTCCTGGTCTGATACTGTGTATTAGCACAATTTACTGAATTTAAAGAAAATTATAAGGTCACTGTGGCGTATGCGTAACTTCTTTGCGAGCTCTTAAAAAATATTCAATTTTATTGGTCTGTAAGATGAATTAATTTTAGTGCAAATAATGCTTTTAGCAGAGGCACTTCTATGACGCAAAATGTTAGTTGATGATAATAATATGCCATGGCCTGATTGAGTTAATGACCCTTAAAATAAAGAAGACGCTACAAATAAAGATGGAAAAAACCTCTTGATACCAAAGAAGTGATTCCGCATGCACGCATTCACGAATAATGACACCTTATCTGTGACTGATACATTTTATTTCTTCAAATACAGAATAAATTAGATTATCTATCTTCTGCGTTTATTAAAGAAATATGCAAAGATATTCAAACAAAATACCAACGTTGATTGAAAAAAAAAAAAAAAAATAAGGTTTAAAATAAAATATTCCAACACGTGTGTTTCTGTTACAAAAAAAAACAATCTGCATTGAGAGTAAGATGATCTTGACAATCCTTTCATCCTTCTCCCACGATTAACCCAATTCTTTCTTTTTTAATACTTTTGTACCCAATTCTGGAAAATTTCTATAAAAATGGTGTTGCATACACTTTAACTTCGACCTCAGATGCAATTTTCCCTTTAAACTAAACCTCAATCTTGCTAATAGCTTACAACTTAATCACTTATGGTTACCATTGTATCAAATTATGTCGTATCGTGATCTTCACCTGTAAAAATAAATTCATGAATTTTAATGAAAAATTAAGTTTTCACTACCATTTAACATAATTGTCTTGTTTATGTTTTGATCCGGTAAAGTAGTTTAAAAAGTAAGTGCCCTTTGGCAATGTTCTATAATTAACTACTTTAATTATTTCCAATAAATAGATAATTGATTTTTTGACTTCTCTTTTTTTAACACTCTTCCGTTTATAACTTGTCTTTTAGAATAAATTTAAAAGTTGGTACGTATTTAGGCCTAATAAAAATGCTCAGATTGGAACATTCTCTTTTTTGTTTAGCAATAAAAACAAAAATTAATTTAGTTTTTTTTTTTTTATTTAAAGCATAGCATTGATAACAGGTAGGTTCTAGTAAGAATAACCTTACAGAAGAAGGAAAATGATTTTTTTATTGATAGCTCTACTTTAGCAAATTGACTAAATTACAATGTATATTTGAATACAGTCTTATAAGATTCACGCAACGCTAAATTAACATTATTTAATTATTTATACAAGATCAAGAGCTGTTCTAAAAAACTCTAAAGTCAATGAACAAAAAATGATCGAATTAAAATTGTTTATATATTTTAATCTATTTCCCCAAAATGCGAATTTTAAATAAACAAAAAAAAAAACAAACTTGTTTCTTTACTGTTTTTTTTTTTGTATTGATTTTAATTGGCTATTGTTTTGATTTTATTTGGAGGGATTGATTTAAAATCAATTTAAAAGAATATAGATTAAGCAGTAAATTTAAAAGAAGTTAATTTAGACAGAAAAAAAAATATTAAGAACAAAAAACGAGAAACATTCAAATTCTTTTTAGTTTATAGCTTTTTTAGAAGCTAAAAAAAGATTTTAGGGTTTCAACTTTCAAGTTAACTTTTTTTTGTGAAATATGGTACGATATTAGAAAGGATGGAACCACAATATTGATTAACATTTTGTTAAATATTTAAATTTTGTCACAGTTAAACGGCTATATAAAAATATTGTTACTCAACTGGGAAAATATTTGACAAGACTATTAATTCTTGGAATTCTATTTTTCGAGGTCAATTTTATTGGCATTTTTGTTCAAGCAGTTTACTTTATTTGCATTCGTTCAGAAAATTTTGCATTACCATGATTTTTTTTAAATCCAATTTTTTTTTAAATGTTAACAATCGTGGGGCAAATTGTAAATGAGTTTGAAATACAGATAATTACTTAATTCCTCAGAAAGGAAAAAATAGACTTTTCTATTTACAATTTCTTTTTGGCGATAGTGGTTTATTTTTTGTTGAAATATGTTTGAAATTTTGTATTTATAAAAATCTATTTGCTTGGAAACGACTATAAAGATTTTCAATTTGTTTTCTTAAAATTCTTTGCTATACGAGAAAATAAGCGGCATAACTTGTCAAAAGAAGTTTTTGCTATTTTAAAATCAAATTCAATATTATTTTTTCAGTTTTATAGAATTTCTTTGAAACTAAATTATCAATATTCCAAAAAAAACTTTTTTAAAAAGGTGCGATTCAGTCGTACATTTTATTAGTTTCTATTTTTAACCTTTATATTTTTTCGTTTGGGATTTTGAAAAAATAGGTTATGTTAAATAGGCAAGATACATAAAAATACACATTATGATGTTATACAAAGACTTAGAAATGGTGGGGAACTTCACAAATTAAATCAGTTTTTTTTTTTAAATCATTAGAGCCATCAAAGAGTGATTTTCCCAGTTATAATTTAGAAAGCAGGGTAGAAAAATAGCAAGTGTAATATTTCCTCATACTCTTCACTAAGCCTTAAACAGGTCAGGATTAAAATTTAAAAAAAAAAAATGTAAATGTACGCTTTTTATTCTTTTAAATCTTAAATAAACCGCTCATAGGCTCTTTATTTATTAAAAAAAAAAAACTTCAAATTATTTATATTTTTACACACTATTAAAAAAATTCTTATAAAATACTGCAATTCAAATTAAAATATATGCACAGCTCTCGCATCTAATTTTCATTGGGATTTCATCTCCTCTTATAATTATGGTGTTAATATACAAATCACTACCTAGATCACACCGTTTCGCTTCATTAGTTATTGTGTTGAATACTGAATACCATCTCACAGCCTATCCAAATTGACACCAAGCTGATTTCGATTTGATGGTTCAATTCAAAATGATTTGTATCATCGAAATAAAATGACCAAATCATAGGAAGCAAGCTATTAGTTGGTAGTTTTTGTTGATTTCCGGCTTTGAACCAGTTACCGTTACAAGATTTTTAATAAAAAAAAATAAAATCATTTAGTAAGATATAATGTAGGCAATTTCTGAAATCAAAATGTGTTTTGTTAAATTTATGGAAACATTTTAAATCAGTGTTTTCTGCTCTGTATTCTTCATTTAAAATTAATGAATTAACGTTTTTATTAATTAAAATGAGTTTTGTGTATATTAAACGGGAACCAGTATCATTTAAATTAATTTATAAATATAAGTTGGCCAAATTTATTTTCTATTTTTGTTTCCTGATTTTGAGATCAAAGAATGTTATTTAAAAGTTGTAAGACTTCAAAGAACATAGAATATGTAACTTTTATATGTAGGTATACATATGTATTTTGTGTGTTTCCTTGAACTAAAATTACATTTTAAGGTTTTTCTAGGGCAGATTTAATATACCTCTGAAAATTAAATTTAAAAAAATATATAATAAATAATTATAATAAAAATAAATACCCTAATATTTACAACCCCAAATCTATAAGCTCACAAATTGCCAAAAAGTCGGTTTTCTACGACAAAAATTGCCTAGTGCTAAAGTTACAAAAATAGCACGTATACGCCCTGTGGTCCTTTTTTATTTTGAAATACATTAGTATTTTGGAAACATTTATGCTTAGTATATAGATATCTCTGAAGTATTTAGAAGTACATTACAGCAGTACAGTACGTGTAAATTTTTAGCTAAAGAATCAAATTGTAATCGAGAAGTTCCAGAAAAAAAATATACATTTTCAGAAAGAAAATCAAATTCATTATTCCTTTAAGAGCCAATTTTTCGCTAGCTAATAAACCCCAGTTAAGGCTTATTCCTACGAATAAACGTTTTGTTATATTGATTTGATGGTGTAACTGAAGACTGAAAAATTAGGGCTAAATCGAACTTTGTGAATTTACATATGTATTAATCCATTTTTACCAACTTCAAAAAAAGAGGAGGTATTCAATTCGTCTGTATTTTTTCTTTTTTTTTTTGAAACCTCATAACCTTGGACTGAGTGAGCCAATTTTTATAATTCTTTTTGTATTGGAAAGCTGGTGGCTGCAATGTGGTCCCATTTTAATTTCGTTCACTTCTGGCCAACAATTAGAAAAACCGTGGAAGTCGATTTTATTTTATTGATAAAAATGATAATTAGATAAAGTTCTGATAAAAGCACGGATCCTGGAACTTTTGTGTATCCTTAATTTAAATGAGTATTGATTCTGAAAAAATGTCTTTTGGTCAGTTACAAAACTGGGCTCATTTCAAATTGAAATTATTTTGTCTATTTAATTTATTTATTTTAATTGGATAACATTATATTCAAATTTGCTTTTTTGGTTGATTTTATTTTATGAAATTACCACTTTTGGTAAGCGTAAAGCAAAATTGTAATATGAATTTTGTTTCTTTGAACCAAATATAACATTTCAAATAACTTTGAATGAAAATAAAATACATTTTTTTTTTATTTCTAAAAGAAAAAACTTGCGAATTCAAAATACTTTCGCATCACCTTGTACTTCAATGTGAAATTTAAGGGGATGTTAAAATTGAGTTGAGGAGGGAAGTTGAACAACTCTTTTGATTACAGATTTATTTACATAACCACTTGGCTAACACTAACAAAAAAAAAAGTTAAACACTTCACCAGAGAGTTTCCAATAAAACATTTACCTGCCTGTCTACCATATTTTCGGAAAGATTAAAGTATCAATTGCGGAAATGAGATTCCTTCAATTAAAGAACCTTTAACCAATTCCTTAAAAGAATAAATAAAAAAAACCTCACCAAACTGAGAACTTCTTAAGTTTTTTTCTTTTAATTGTAAAAATTCTAAAGAAGACGAAAACCCACTCTAACAACTTTAGAATGAATATTTATTTTCCCTTTTACTTATTGATTTATTGAAATCAAAACATAAGCTTAAAAAAATATCGATTCTATAAGTTCTTTAGACATGCAATCAAATTCAAAATGAACTGGTTTGAAGTTTTAGCCACGCTTAATTTGCCTTCTGAATAATTAAAGACAAGTATTTAATCTAATTTCGCTACAGATTAGTCTTGTTTATCTGTTAATATTGTGTTTATAGCTTAAGTGCTTAATTATAACTCAAAACATTCACTTAGAAACAATTTAAGAGCTTAAGAATGATGAGATCACGGCTTCATACCAAATTAAAATTCTAACACATTTGTTTGCAAAAAATCGAAGTATTTTTTTTTTTTTGTTAATTAGAACTAATCCATGTGGTCCAATTGAGTTCTGTTTGGAAAACCAAGTTAAATGATAGAGTGCTATTAACACCACTTATAGATTGATCATTATAAAGACCAGACTTGAACGACTTTAAGTTCTCCAAAAACAAAGAAAAATATATAACAAAATAGGTATCCAGTATAATCATCGCATCACCTACGCAATGCTATAGTTGTTTGTTTTTATCTTCTCAACAAGAAAAATTCTCTTCCGTTTTAATATAGTCATAGGGGTCTAATGTTTATTCAAACTTGTTTCATCTTTTTTTTTTTATTTTTTTGCGATTTAAATGCATACTAATGGAAAAAAATGTATCTATATGCAAATAAAAATAACATAGTCAAGAAACAGTTCCGAAAGAACATCACGATCAAAAGACAATGAATCTAAATACTTTCCGTCTTTTATGCTCTGATGCATTTAGACAAAAATTATGCCCTTGCCTTAATATGAGTGTTCACTAATCGCACCTTCACGGAAAGGTGCGTTGAGTTTTTTGAACGGTCTTAAATACAAGGTTAGTCGAATTATTGGTATCGCACCTCCACAAAATCTGAAAAACAAAGCTAAGGTAGATCAAGATCCGGCAAAAGCGGTTACGATGAAAGTCAAAGTCATCATCTCGTCACTCATCAATAACATTAATCTGCACTGCAATTTTTTTTTTTTGTGTTAAATCGATTTATTTATGGCTTAAATTATGCACATGTATTAGTATATGCGTTCACTGAATTGAATAAATTCTTAGTAGAGTTGCCAATGATCAAATTATATTCAGTAGAGTAAACGAACAGAACCAAAGACTAACTAAGGAGAATTTTGTTTAACATCTGCTTGCTTTAAAGCTGTTAAGCTCAAGTATCTTAATTTTTGAATGAGCATTTGAAATTAATATCCCGAAACTACATCAACACTAAATATTTTGCCTAATTTTCAGGCACTGTTGCAAATGAAATTGTATTATCAATAAATATGCAATCAAAATTTCGCAGCGGCAACCCTTAGTTAAAATCATTATAATGTAGACTGAGGACAAAAAAATAAACTGCAATAAATTGAGATGGGTAATTTTATGGCCTGAATGCAGTGGCGGCACTCCTACGAAACTGCTGTGGGTAAACTAATTTCGCTTTATATTTCTGAACTCGTTTATGACAAAGAAAAGTATAATGTGCACCGCAAATGCCTACGCAATTCGTTGACCTTCAAATCGGGATTGTTTTATTTATTCTTTCTTTCAATATTTAAACTGCGAGGATTAACTGATTTCACGTCGCAGACAAGGCTTTAGTTATTTTGATTTTGTACAGTTTTCGGTGTGTTGGACAGCCAAATTACAAATGCATATTATCAGATATTTCTAACAAAAATAACTTTTTTATTTTTTGTTGGAGAGATTACTGATAATTTGCATTGAATATTAATCAATTTATTTGGTAATACCAAAGTCGACAAAGACAAGTTAAGACTTATCAATTCGATCAACCTAAAAATTATGAGGCAGATTTACAACTTATCCAATCTAAAGTAGGTATATTTTTTTCCAAAATCCCCTTTTTGTTGACTTGTTTAGTTGTAGGTACTCAGCTTAATACATTAAAATGCACATTTCATGAGTCTAAGGTTATTTAAAAATTTCTGAAAACAATTTTGAAAATGTTATCCAAGACTGGAAAACGAACGTATTTGTCACTATGTTTAAATCTACATACTTTATCAATTACATCTCTCATGGAAGAAATCTTCTGTCAGTTTTAATTCGATATCTTTTCTGTAGCCTTTGTGCTAAATATGTTTATGATCAGATTCAATGGTGAAAATAATTACCCTTCTTTGGGCCAGTTCAGTATTATTAAAATTAAGAGTGATAGATTTGGATATCTTATTATCAAAGTTCAGTTTTTTCATGTTGCCGGAAATTTCTTAGATCCAATAGATTGTTGGTTCTTTTTTCTGATTCTTCTTATTGAATTCCGTCACTGGTAATTTTGTTATTTCAAATTTTGTCCATAGCTAGTTTACTTTTTTTACAACAAAAATGGGATTATTATTTTTAGTTTTTGATTTTTGAGTTTACTGTTTGACAACTTTATCAAAGAAGTAAGATTTAAGAGCTATTTATTTGGAAAGTTCAAAGTGAAAAACATAAAAGTCTGCCGATCATGCACTCTAAAAAAAATCTATTTTCAAATTTCAGGCGTTCAGAATAATAATGGGTCAAGTCCATTTGAATAATTTTGATTTTTGAGTAGCTTTTTCTCAGGAACTAAAGGAGCTTTTGAAATAAATGTTTCACAGATCAATAGCTGTATACTGCCCATAACCTCGTAAAGGCCTTAACTACATTTTTCTTAATTCTGAGTTATAGAGGGAAATAGTAAATCTAATATCCCAATTTGCATATAAAAAAGAAAACAATCAAAAAGCCTAAAAAATAAAAGAGATGTGTACTTGACCCATTATTATTCTGAACGCCTCATTTAAAGATGCAGCGCAGAATCATTCTGTTTTAAGTACCTACTTTTTTTTGTGAGAGAAGACATAATTGCAACCAGAAAACATGATCGCAGACTTTTATGTTTTTCACTTTCTTGTATTCCATCAGAACAGAACGTGAACTTGAAAAATAAATGGCTCTCAAATCTTACTTTTTGATAAAGTTGTCAAACATTAAACTCAAAAAACTAAGAGCGGAATTCATAGTCGTTACTCGAGTTAAGATTTTTCTCAACTCAAGGGAATTGAAATAAAGAAAAATCTTGTCTTTGAAAATATCTTGCGTTGGAAAATATTTTCTCAAACTCGAAAGTTTGACTGATTTGAACTAACTGTCACCAAGAAAACATTTTTTTTAAATAATTCGTCAACATACTCGTCGAATTCTCGTCCCACTCGTACAACTCAAATAATTTATTTTATTATAACATTAGTACAAATTTTAATTGTTAAATAAAATATACAAAAAACAAACAAATAATTATACTTGAAGTCTGATAAACAAAAGTTATCTGAAAATTTAAAAAAAAATCAAAAATCTCATGGCACAAAAAATTGATTCACGTTTTTCGGACCATTTTTGAAAGGGGCTATTTTTGGCTCCAAGATTTTTCAAAATCAGCTCCTAGCCCCTAAAATATTCTGGCAACACAGCTCCAGTGATGACTATGAATAAGGATTCGCTTGAGCGAATGCTTAAGATATTTCTCAATTTGAGTGACGACTCTGAATTCCACACTAATAACACGGTGTTACAAAAATGAGGTTTCAAAATATACGCGGGCGGAGACCTATCAGGTTTTGTAGAGCTAGTCGCACTGATTACGAAACGGTATTTGAAAATCCCCTAACACCCCCAAAATCTGGAGTTACGGGCAAAAAACGGTTTTTTGGACCTTCACCCATTGAAAAAATTCTAGCTTCGACAATTTTTTACCCATTTTCGATTTTTGTACAGTTTCTGATAGGAGATAAATATACCTTTTCAACAATATAAAAAACATGTAACTCGGTTAAACCACTTAGAATTTATAAGCTGTCAAAGTTCAAAAATTCCATTTTTTTCGTCATTTGCCCAACTTCGGCATCAATTTAAAGTATATGTTTTCAAAACAACATGCTATTAAAAAAATATATTCATAAACTATATCTATTTCCCAATCAATCGAGGTATTTTTTATGAAAATCACTCCAAAATTGTCTTAGAAAAAAAAATTTTTCGATTTCAACCCAGATACAGAAATTCGAACTTTTAGGTATAGAACAAAAATGTTGTTTCGGCACGTAGTAGGATAACCTGGGCGCCAGGATTTGATAACGGGTTTTTGTAGAGGAGCTCAATACAAACATTTTTTTCTTTGGAAGGGGGGTCTATCTCCCCCCGTTTAGGTGGGAGGGGCAGTTTTCTAAGAAAAAATTATCAAAATAAAAAAAAATTATTAAAAAACAACGGCAACACTTACAGTAATAAATGATACCATTTCCGAAAGGAAAAATTGTACATTTGATTCTAATTTTTAAATCAATATAACATAACCAATAGTTTTTGAAATAATCGATTTCAGAGTTAAAAATAGGCGAACAAAAATTTTTAAAAACTCATTTAATACTATTTTTGTCCAGGCTGTGAATTTTAATAAAAAAAATTTCACACACAAAACTGCCTCAATTGATTCCTTATCGAAAAGTGAAAACTATATGTTTCTATGTCTTCTAGTTTTCGAGAAAATTGAAAAATAAAAACAAATAAAAACAAAAAATATTTTGAAAAAAGAAAAATCTGATAAAATAATTTTTCAATTTTTCCACCTGTGCGATAACATGAGACAATTGTCAACGATGTCTCCCCTCTGTGCCACGTAGTTATGTGTTATATGTGTTTCTGTTGTTCTTTCTATTCTTTGTCTCTCTCTGTTGTATAAATGTCTTGTGCTGTATCAGCAAAATGGACTAAGTTTCCGAAGCTGTATGTGTGCTTTGTCCGTAGATTAATCTTCGGATTAAGTTAATATGTAATGTAATGTAATGTAAAAATTTTTGTTCGCCTATATTTAACTTTAAAATCGATTATTTCAAAAACTATTGGTTATGTTATATTGATTTAAAAATTAGAATCAAATGTACAATTTTTCCTTTCGGAAATGGTATCATTTATTACTGTAAGTGTTGCCGTTGTTTTTTAATATTTTTTTTATTTTGATAATTTTTTCTTAGAAAACTGCCCCTCCCACCTAAACGGGGGGAGATAGACCCCCCTTCCAAAGAAAAAAATGTTTGTATTGAGCTCCTCTACAAAAACCCGTTATCAAATCCTGGCGCCCAGGTTATCCTACTACGTGCCGAAACAACATTTTTGTTCTATACCTAAAAGTTCGAATTTCTGTATCTGGGTTGAAATCGAAAAATTTTTTTTTCTAAGACAATTTTGGAGTGATTTTCATAAAAAAATACCTCGATTGATTGGGAAATAGATATAGTTTATGAATATATTTTTTTAATAGCATGTTGTTTTGAAAACATATACTTTAAATTGATGCCGAAGTTGGGCAAATGACGAAAAAAATGGAATTTTTGAACTTTGACAGCTTATAAATTCTAAGTGGTTTAACCGAGTTACATGTTTTTTATATTGTTGAAAAGGTATATTTATCTCCTATCAGAAACTGTACAAAAATCGAAAATGGGTAAAAAATTGTCGAAGCTAGAATTTTTTCAATGGGTGAAGGTCCAAAAAAACGTTTTTTGCCCGTAACTTCAGATTTTGGGGGTGTTAGGGGATTTTCAAATACCGTTTCGTATTCAGTGCGACTAGCTCTACAAAACCTGATAGGTCTCCGCCCGCGTATATTTTGAGTGTTACACCGTGTAATATAATCACATTATTTTTAGTAAAAATAAAAAAGTAAAATATTCCAGAATCTAAAAACTATGGACAAAATTTGAATTTATTGAAGTTCCAGTGTTTGGTATAAACATGATAACTGATACCTATCCCGTTTTGAGAAATTTATAGTAAAATCTTATGATCACTTTTAAGGTCGGGATAAGGAAGTTTCCTTTACGGTATTTCTGTTAAAAAGCAAAATGGAATTTTTGTTTTTTATATCATTCATCTTCAAATTTCACTCGTTTGAATAAACGCATTGAAATATTTCTAAAAATAAATCTAAATTAGATTTATTACACTACCTAGATAAACTATATTAACATTTTAATGCGTAGAACTTATGGCACGTGAATGCTGTATAAAGCAAATTCCATCGGAGACCACTGTTTTTTCCATCTTCTGAAGAGCAAGCCCACACGCATTCATATTTTTTCATTGTTAACTTTTTAATGATTTATTTATTGATGATTGGTTAACAGTCATAAAAGTTGAAAACAACAACATGTCACAATCTGTTCTTCTTTAATTTCAATGCGTAAGCCTATACCTAAAAGATTTCACAAAATACGTCAACGCATCCCCTTCCGGGGGATTTTTTTGTAGGTATGCTGCGTCACAACTGTCGCAATCGGATCTGTATGATTATATTTTTGCGGTTTGAAATGATTAAACAAATTCTTTCTTTTTTTTCTAATTTTAACTGATTAAAATTATTTGTATGGATCACTTCTTTTCTGTCGCAAATGGATCTATATGACCACGAAGAATATCGATGAATATTTTAATTCTTAATTTAAAATTATGCTAATTTTACCTCAAAAAAGAGCTTGTGTTGATACTTCTTTTACATTTATTTGCTTTTTTAATCTGTTCTCTTTTTTGTTCTAAGTTTTGTACTTTTAAAGGTTTAATTGTAATTTTTTTATATGAAAAGTAAAGGGCAATTTTTAAAATCCGATTCATTTAAATCAAGCTGGTAAAAAAGTCTTTTAATTACTTTTCGATAAGTCTCACTCAATGTTCAAAAATTTTAAATACTTGTCTTGTCACTAAATAATAAGAAATTATTTTATTAAAACCATAAAATTACTAATTTTTTTTAACGGAAAATATAAATATGTACTTAAATACTCATAAGCAGCACTTTAATTCCAATTAGCCTTCAACCAGAAACTGCAAGTACGTTAAACTTAAAAATTAAATTCAACCATAACACAAGGTGTGGTATTACCAACTTTATTTCCGATTTCTTTTCCTCAGGACCATCAATGTATATAGTGACATGCCCCCAGTTGACTAAAAATTTAAAAATAAACCTTCTGTGACCTTGAAAAAAAAATCCACTGGTCCCATCATTGCACCCAAATCAAGTAATAATAAATTAACAATTTCGGTTTTGTTTTATTTTTATGGAGATACTTTTCTCATTCTTCACCTCCTACATCTTGTAAATTCTTACACTCTTAGTCAGATACAGATTATACCGATTCGCAAAAACACACAATCGAGCCGATAATGGTTTTACTTTATAAATATTTAAGTGAACGACTTTTGTCGTGCATATTTTAGGCAAAGGTTTAGCATATGTGCTTAAATCTTTCCCGTGTATGTTCTCTATCATTTTTTGTTTGGCGTCATATTAAAACCAGCTTCTAAAATATCACACATAACAATTATATTCCAAAGAACATTCACTAAATTTGGAGTAGAAGTATAAAAAAAAAAGCGTTAACCCCATCGCAGAGTTATATTATAGAGTCTTGAATCTTGATACACTTTTCAAGAGTTCTCTTATAAATACAGCACTCGATGCCGATTTTGTTGTTATTTGGTGCGTTGATTTGCTTGGCATCGGGAGCGGTTTCTATGAGAGCTTAAGCAAACAGTTATTTAGTTTTGTCGGAAATTATATTGGATACATTTTTTTTTTAAACCAAGATCAATTGGATATTTATCAACGATCATGGTGAGTTCGCGGGACACTTGGGTATCCGTTAAGTGCAATTTGAGGGAATTATTTAACACTTTTTTGGCGCCATATGGCAGAATAAATACAAATTTGAAAATCAAACGTTCTGCAAAGTGAAAATTAAAATTTGTGTTAAGCCCCAAAGATACATTGAACCCCTAAGATGTTGTGTGTTAGGTTGTTGTACCATCCAGCAAAGATATTTAGTGATTTTAGTAGCGGATAAGTCCATCAATCAGAACGAAATAATCCACAGGTGTTTTCACGCTTCGTGACGTCCTTCAAATTGAGTTAAAAAAAAAAACAAAAAACAAACGCACACGCAATTTAAAAATAAGAGTTGCATCTCGAGACTTTATACAATCGAGAATCATCAAAAAGAACCCATGTTGCGATGGGAGTGTTTTTGTTTTTAATTAAATTCTAAGTGCGAATTGGCAATTCTAATTTAAAAGTGCAAAATAGTCACAGAGTGGTGTATATTGAATTGCGAAATAATTAATTATGACTTCTAAATAAGGCTAAATAAAAGCATGTTTAGTGACTTTGGAAGATCGATTATTCAAAAAAAAACTGAAACCAAAAGTGTAAACTAAATAGAATATTTTGATTTATTAGTTCTTGATATAGAAGTTGTTGTGATGAATCGATTTATTTGAAGGTTACATAATTGTGCGATTAAATTTATTTAAAAAAAAAAAATTAAGAGAATTTATTATGGAAATTTCAATGTTTGATGACAAAATTTTAAAACAAAAAAAAAATTAACAATTTGAAGGACATCGTATATGGAAGTGTACCTACTTGCTACAGTTTTAATTAAGATTAGTTGCGAAATTGAAGATGAAGGTCGGTTATCGATCTGTGGAACTTTAAAGTGATAAATTTTAGCAGTTGATGTGTGGAAAAATAAAATTATAGCAACAGTTTAATTTCAGAATTTCAATTTTCGACAGTTGGATTAGACGTAAAAGGGCAATAAAATTTGCCCTTTCACAGCTTAAGACAATTTTTCTATGAATAAAAAAAACTTTGGTTATATGCACCTTAATAGGAAATGACAAACGATTTAACCATCTTCCGTCTCATTTGTAATTCAATAAAAATTTCGGTGAAGAGTTGAACGAAGAATTGATATTTTCTTTTTGTCAGATATCCTTTTAAACTAGCAATCAAATATGACTTTAAGATGATAGAAAATGCGAAATAAGTGGGTGCTACAAATTCTAAACGGATTGACCGATTGACATCAAACTTGTTTTTTTTGGAATCAATTTTGTATAAGAAATCATTTATTTTTGTTCCTATAGGAACCTCTCATATACCAATTTTTTAAAGTTTTATCTTCTCAAAAACAACTAGATAGAAGGATTTTAATGAAAAAAATATACATTTTTAAGCAAGGATGAAAAAAGTTGTTTTGGAAAATCATTACCTAAACAGTTTTTTTTTTCAAACCAGAAGTTTTCAAACTGACCTCGTAAATTGAACATTTCAAAAATTGTTAAATTAAGTGTTCAAAAATCTGAACAACTTGAACGTTGAATGCAAGAACTTGCAATAGTAAAAATTCTGCAATTTAAACGATTCCTTTTTCGAGGATAAAAAAAATTAATCTGCCTCAGGGTGTCCTCAAAGTTATAGTGGATCATTTTATTTTCAGTTCTCTATTTTTTCAAATATTGAAGTTACAAAGTCCGTTAGTTCCATAAATAGTCTTAAGGATTATAGCACTGAGTAAAAAACGGAACGTCAAAAATATGGGCAATGTTGGTTCAAAGTTGAAAAAACTTAAAACGTCTATATTTTAGAACTAAAAAATTTTTGAAAAATATTAAAATTTTTTATCGTTACATTTTTCACAACAAAACTTTATCTAAAATGCAAGAAATCACAAAAATATTCATTTGGATTAAAACGACTATCCTTAAAAAAAAGTACGTACTACAGTCAGCTTGCATTTTTAATATAGGACACTAATTGATTTTTTTATGTACCTGTTCAAATTTGGGATAGCTTATTATGATAAATTTCAAAAATCAAAAATGACTAAAAAGAAGATTTTCCAGGCGTTTAAAAAAATTCTACTTTTCCTTTTATCGAGTATTTCATGAACCAAAACAAAGTTTTAAATTATTTTTTTTTCGCTTTTCCATTTTGTTAAAAAAAAAATATGAAAAGTTTTTGAATAGTTTTTAATTAATTTCTTATCATCAGAAATAATATATTAATTAAAACACATTTTACATACTGTAAACAACAACAAACAGCAACTTTTATTGTTGAAGAGACAGAAAACGAATATTTTTTAGCTTGATGGTGATAACCTTTTTTGATGATTTTATAAGTTGTAAAAACGGGACCGTTTTACAAAATAATAAGTTTATCCTTAGCAATTTTTTGTGTTTGTTTATTGTGTTGAATCTTATTAAGCTACGAACACAGATACTAATAAAACCCAAGCCAGCTAATATGTGACACACAAAAACTCTTAGCTGTTACAAAGTGTATTACAGATTAGATACAAAACAAGAAGTTTATAATTTAATTCTTTTTTATTAGATTTTTTCTTCTTGTAAGACTATAATGTTTGTCTAGCCTAGCTATAGTCTTATTACAACATCAAAGTTGTCTACAAAAATACCAAAAAACCAAATCTGGTTTCGCACTTGTGTACTTGTTTGTAAACAAAATTAATTTGTTATTGGTGCCTAATAAGTAATAATTATGTGTCAACGTCAAGTAAATTATACTTAAGATTTAAAATCAATTAAATCGGATTTTGCAAGCTACTATATATTTTTCAATCAAGCGCTTTGAAGTTAAAAAAAAACATTGAATTAAAGGAAATTACCGATTTATTTCGGTGCATAGATTTTGTAATATTGAATATTTTTGTTATGCGGATAAAGAATGAATTGCACTGCATAGTAGGATGAATACATTTTCAATGTCAAATCAGCAAACACTGGAAACTAGAAGTTAGCGTGCCAGAGCATAGTTAGGCTAAGACTTTAGCATTATATGTATTTGAAAACAACAAAAATTGTATAGATTATCACTGTGATTCAATTATTTTTCTGAACGATGTTATGCAGATTAAGATGAAAATTATAAAATGCAAATATGACAACACTCATTTCTTGCTGTTACCTATTCATCTTTTAAGCAACTTAAAGTTCATAGTGTTTGTTTCGCTCTGTAAAAATTATTTATTAGAATTAGGTGCAATGAATTTTATACTAACCGTTTTATAATCAGTTTCTACATAGTGTTATAAAAATCAAGGTTTAATCTTGCTATATGTATATAAAAGTTGTTAATTAGTATTCAAGAATAACGTTCTGCGTTAATAAAAGTATTTGTGAAAAATGTGCGTTGACTTCTCAAACTAATTTAACATAGTTGTGAATTTTTTTGGAAATTATTTCGTCTTGCATTGGATTAAAAAAATTAAAATTTTTGTTATTCTCATCAGCCTCCTTTTACAAAATTTATATTCAGAAAACCCCAACGAATATATTAGGAGAAATACCACAGGATTCTAAAGCAGGCTGAAAAAAATCTTTTGAAAAAAGTTAACTATCAAAAGAGATATTAAGAAATAAAATATATCAAAATTTTTGAATAAATTAAAAAAAAAAAAGACTTATAGACTCCCTTCTAATAAATGTAAAAAGAATAAAGATTTGAAAGCTTTTTGTGGTTAAAATCAATTTTTGAAATCACTCGGTTATCAGGTTTGCTCTCTAAGCCGACGATATGTAATATCAATTTAAAAAATCTTTTTTTTTGAATATATTTATAAGCAAACCGGAAAGACAATCTAAAATTCTTTTAGAGAAAGGACCATATGGCGTTCTTAATTATTATTTATTTTGACAAAAAAATCTTTAGCAAACTAGAAATATCTTATTCTTATCATCTAAATTGGAAGTTAAATAAATGCTAATTTCTTGCACAAACAGCAATCAAATTATCTTTTTATACGTAAACTTCTGTGGTTTTATTAAACAAAAGGAAGTAAAAAAAAACAAAGCAGAACAGAAATAAAATTAAAAAAAAAAGAATCGAAAAAGCTATCAAGGATTTTTTTTTCAGGAAAAGAACATTAATAATAGTCTAAGAGCCAGGAGCAGATTTCTTGCGTGAGAGGTAACCGATTCATATGAATGTCAGAGGTAGCGTGGGTAATGGTGATGACGAATACCTTAGTCTGCCTGCATTTATTTGGGCCGTTGTCGAGAAAAAGCGCATCAAAAGTACCATTTTTCTGAAAATCGATTTAGTGAGGGTAACCACTTAAAATTTATTGATAACCAACGCCACATACTCACTGATAACAAATATACCAATGGCAGACATTTTAAGTGCGGCCAAAGCCCCGGCAGACTGTCCCGAAAATGCGTTTTTTTTTGCGTTTTTAGACTTTGGGGTAACCACCTAAAATTAATCGCATCCTATAGCGGTGGACTCCCTGATAACAAAAATACCCATGGCAGACATTTTGAGTGTGGCCAAACCCCCGGCAGACGGTTTTGAAAATGCAGTTTTTCTGAAAATTGATTTATTTAAGGTAACCACTTGAAATTAGTCGCATCCTGTAGCGGTGGACTCCCTGATAACAAAAACACCCATGGCAGACATTTTGAGTGTGGCCAAACCCCCGGCAGACGGTTTTGAAAATGCAGTTTTTCTGAAAATTGATTTATTTAGGGTAACCACTTGAAATTAGTCGCATCCTGTAGCGGTGGACTCCCTGATAACAAAAATACCCATGGCAGACATTTTGAGTGTGGCCAAACCCTCGGCAGACGGTTTTGAAAATGCAGTTTTTCTGAAAATTGATTTATTTAGGGTAACCACTTGAAATTAGTCGCATCCTGTAGCGGTGGACTCCCTGATAACAAAAACACCCATGGCAGACATTTTGAGTGTGGCCAAACCCCCGGCAGACGGTTTTGAAAATGCAGTTTTTCTGAAAATTGATTTATTTAAGGTAACCACTTGAAATTAGTCGCATCCTGTAGCGGTGGACTCCCTGATAACAAAAATACCCATGGCAGACATTTTGAGTGTGGCCAAACCCTCGGCAGACGGTTTTGAAAATGCAGTTTTTCTGAAAATTTATTTATTTTACTTTTTCACATAACTCGCGTATTATTGGACCTAGCAGAAAAAATTTTATAGCAATCTTAAAGATAATTGAATTTCCTACAGAATATGCTAAATAAGTTTTTTCGATTAAACCTTCGGTTTAAGAGTTAGGGTGGTTTTTTTGAAGCAAGTCAAAGGGTGATTTTCTTATTTTCGTCATATCTCTTTTATTTGAGCTTTTTTAAAAATTAATTTGAAGTAAAAGTTGTAGATCTTTTTATTACCTTCATTTATTACATTAACGGTTTTTCGATTTGACAGACCGTTTTCGATCTGTAGGAAAAAAACTTCAAAAAGTTTGTAATTTTTTATATAGCTTTTTCCTATATAAAAAATTGCAATCTTTTTGCCCCTCCCCGCCTAAAACTAATTTTTTTCTTGCCTGAGTGCAACCTTCACGCCTAGGTTTTTTGTTACATCTATTGCAAATTACCCTGTACTATGTAGAACCTTTTTCCTATATAAAAAATTGCAAACTTTTTGAAGTTTTTTTCCTACAGATCGAAAACGGTCTGTCAAATCGAAAAACCGTTAATGTAATAAATGAAGGTAATAAAAAGATCTACAACTTTTACTTCAAATTAATTTTTAAAAAAGCTCAAATAAAAGAGATATGACGAAAATAAGAAAATCACCCTTTGACTTGCTTCAAAAAAACCACCCTAACTCTTAAACCGAAGGTTTAATCGAAAAAACTTATTTAACATATTCTGTAGGAAATTCAATTATCTTTAAGATTGCTATAAAATTTTTTCTGCTAGGTCCAATAATACGCGAGTTATGTGAAAAAGTAAAATAAATAAATTTTCAGAAAAACTGCATTTTCAAAACCGTCTGCCGAGGGTTTGGCCACACTCAAAATGTCTGCCATGGGTATTTTTGTTATCAGGGAGTCCACCGCTACAGGATGCGACTAATTTCAAGTGGTTACCCTAAATAAATCAATTTTCAGAAAAACTGCATTTTCAAAACCGTCTGCCGGGGGTTTGGCCACACTCAAAATGTCTGCCATGGGTGTTTTTGTTATCAGGGAGTCCACCGCTACAGGATGCGACTAATTTCAAGTGGTTACCCTAAATAAATCAATTTTCAGAAAAACTGCATTTTCAAAACCGTCTGCCGGGGGTTTGGCCACACTCAAAATGTCTGCCATGGGTGTTTTTGTTATCAGGGAGTCCACCGCTACAGGATGCGACTAATTTCAAGTGGTTACCCTAAATAAATCAATTTTCAGAAAAACTGCATTTTCAAAACCGTCTGCCGGGGGTTTGGCCACACTCAAAATGTCTGCCATGGGTGTTTTTGTTATCAGGGAGTCCACCGCTACAGGATGCGACTAATTTCAAGTGGTTACCCTAAATAAATCAATTTTCAGAAAAACTGCATTTTCAAAACCGTCTGCCGGGGGTTTGGCCACACTCAAAATGTCTGCCATGGGTATTTTTGTTATCAGGGAGTCCACCGCTATAGGATGCGATTAATTTTAGGTGGTTACCCCAAAGTCTAAAAACGCCAAAAAAAACGCATTTTCGGGACAGTCTGCCGGGGCTTTGGCCGCACTTAAAATGTCTGCTATTGGTATATTTGTTATCAGTGAGTATGTGGCGTTGGTTATCAATAAATTTTAAGTGGTTACCCTCACTAAATCGATTTTCAGAAAAATGGTACTTTTGATGCGCTTTTTCTCGACAACGGCCCAAATAAATGCAGGCAGACTAAGGTATTCGTCATCACCATTACCCACGCTACCTCTGACATTCATATGAATCGGTTACCTCTCACGCAAGAAATCTGCTCCCGGCTCTCGGTCTATAAAATTTATTTGATTTTACAATAAGAAGTGCTTTTTATTCCTTAAAATTAAAACAGTTTTTGTATTCAACTTTAATAATTTTTTTTAAATTTATATTTATATTTCAGACACGCATAGCATTACTAGTCATCATCTGCGGATTAGTTAATTTATCAGCAGGACAATATTTTGATGATGGATACAACTATCCAAAACCAAGTAATCCTCTAACCTATGCAGCTCCAACAGTTGCAACCGTACAAAAAGGTTATGATTATCCAAAGCCAAAAGAACAATTAGTACTTCCTACGAAACATCAAGGTTATGATTATCCAAAGCCTAGTATTCCATTTGAAGTCCCCGTTAAGCGAATCGAACCCAAGAAAGAACAAATTGTTCCAAATAAAATTGGATACGATTATCCAAAACCAAAGCAACAACTGGTTGTTGTATCTCCTGTCGAAAAGAATTATTTACCACCAACAAGCAAACCTATCGAGAAAAATTACTTGCCGCCCACCAGCAAACCTATCGTTCCACTTGAGAAAAATTACTTGCCGCCCACCAGCAAACCTATCGTTCCACTTGAGAAAAATTACTTGCCACCAACGAAAAAACCAATCGTTCCTGTTGAAAAGAACTACTTGCCACCAACACCCAAACCAGTTGTTCGTGTAGAAAAGAATTACTTACCGCCAACCGTTGCTCCTGTAGAGAAAAATTACTTGCCACCAAAACCTTCACCTGCAGCACCTAAACCTGTTGTTTTGCCAAAAGCCCAGTCTGGCTACGATTATCCAAAACCAAGTAAACCATTTATCGTTCCCTCCACGGCAGCCCCAACAACAACAACGGTTAGTCCTCGTATCAATCCAGTACCGACCAGTGGATATGATTACCCAAAACCATCCAAACCACTAGTTCTTCCCATTTCAACACCAAAACCAACGACAACGACAACTACAACTGTAAGAACAACTACAACAACGACAGCTGCTCCCGTTCAGTACTCTGTAGCTGAACACGGATACGATTATCCAAAGCCAGCAGTGCCTTTCAATGTTAATTCAATCCCAACAACAACGATCGCACCTGTTCCAGTTCGTAAGCAAGGTTATGATTACCCAAAACCTTCGATCAGTTTTGAAATTCCTTCTACAACTTATAAACCAATAACAACTACAACCACAACTGCTCGACCAACAACAACTACTCGACCAACAACAACTACTCGACCAACAACAACTACTCTTAGGCCAACAACTACTCCTAGGCCAACAACAACAGTTGCTCCAGTCAAGTACTCAGCACCTGAATCTGGATATAAATACCCAAAGCCTTCAATTCCTTTCGAGATTCCAGCACCAACAACAACAACACCAAGACCAGCTCCAAGAACCACTTCCCCACCCGCACAAGTTGGTTATAGTTATCCAAAACCTCAAATTCCATTTGAGCCAGTGCGAGTAAATGAAATAGTTGAAGAACCTTCATCAGGTTATAAATATCCAAGACCTTCGGTACCATTTAGGTTTTGAAAATAAAAACACACCTCCCTCCTAGTAAATAATTTTTTTGTTTTATTTAAATTAATGTATTTCTACGAATTTTACAGTACATAATTTAGATTTTAAGAGCTAATAAAAAGTATTGATTAAGATTATAACGGTGTACATTGCATTTTATTCAAAGAAAGTATTTTTGTTAAGCTTTCATAGGTAAGGTTTTAGAACTGAATTTTTAAACTTTGTATTGTTTTTTAAAGCTGTATATGAACATGAACAGTTCAACAGTCCTTTCGTTTGATGGGCAAACTTGAAAGATTTATTGATAGTGAGAATATTTACATTAATGACGTTTTATGATTTCAAGAGTCTCGGCACATAAAATTGGGAATAACTTTAAACAAATTCTCACATTCGGAGAAAAATAATTAAAATCGAAATTACTATTTTATACAGTCGTTTATTGATTCAAAGTAACTATTTTTACGGTTAAAATTGACTATTTAAAAATTAATTTGGAGAATACAAGTACTTCGATTAAATAACAATTTTTAACATTGGTGTTAGTGTTTTTGATGATTTCCTAGAGGGGAATTGAAATTTTTTAGGAATGAAATTAAAGGTACCTATATCAAAAATCAAGTCATTTGGAAGTCGAAAGCGTTCAAAAGGATAATTTCATAGTAATTTAAAAAAAACAACATTTTACTTCAAAAACTAAAAATTATTTGAAAACTTGAAATTTTTCTTGTACTTTTTTCCATTTTGATTAGCTTAAAATTAAAAAAAAAATTTTGTTTTTTTTTTACAAAATTAAGAATTCTTTTTGTATACAATCAATTTTTCAAAAACGGAAAATTATTTTGAATTTTTGATTTACCAGCTCTGAAAATTTTTATTTTCCCTTTTTTTTAATAAAACACTATTTTTAAAAAAACGGGGAATATTTTTAACGCCTCAATAAAAAAAATTGTGTCTCGTACTTTTCTTGGAACTAAAAACTTGTTCATTTAAGAACTTGTTGTTTTTTTTATTTCATTTTACTAAAGCCTTTACTACATTCGGCATTTCTAGCAGGAGTACAAAAGTAAAAATATTTTTCTTTTAGAATTAACAAACCCACAAAACAAAAAAAAAAGTTCGCTGCTCAGCTCTTTTGTTTAAACGATATTAATGCTTTCTGAAAAGCGTTTATTTTTTTGTTTTTAAATTTAATTCGTTATAAAACCAGGTAAATGAATATTATATTGGTTTCATGTAAATATATTATTTTTGCCATGATAATGTTCTTTCAAAATTTTCAAATACATATATCTCGAGTTTTAGACAAATAAAGAATTTGAATTAAAATTTTGATTTCATGCGTACAAAGAAATGCTGTTTTTCTCATACATTAGTCATTAGAAAAACAACAGCTGGATCGTTACAAAATTGTATTTTCGAGTTGTAAGACAATAAAAATAATGAAATTAATAATGTTTTGAGTAAAATCTCGAATGCAAAAAAGTCGAAAGATGAAATCTTACGTTTTTGAAAATTAATTGATATCACCAAAAATAATATTATGATAAATTGGCATCACTATTTAAAAAAAAAAATTAATAATTTCGGCATATGAATTACATATTAAACGAAATTCAAAGCAACAAATTGAATAGTCAGAATAAAGTTATCCTGAGTTTGGTTTCCGAAATAAAATTGCGATTTTTGACGATTTAACTACTTTTGCTTTAATATTTCACATTTGAATTAAATTTGAATTTTAACTGAAGTTTTGTTTTATAAGTGACTTTTTCAAAAGAAGTTCTATAAAAGTATAGCCTATTTTTAGTTAGTGAAATAGTTTTTGTTACAAAAAAGCCTTAAGTTAGACTTTAATTTTATAGCATTTGAAAGAATTTCAAGCAGTTATACTGAAGTGGTCGGTACAAAATCGTTTGAAATTATAGTAAACAAGGGGCACAACATTTTTTTTTTTTTTAATTTTTAGGATTTCAATATTTCTTTGAGAAACACAACTAAGCCACCAAAATGATGAAAGGACATTAATTGTTTGAGATGAGTGTCACTTCAGATTTGAAACTTACTATGAAGAATCTGTTCATAATACGAACCCGAAAAATTCATTAGCTTTATGTTTTAAAGTTATAGGATTGCACAAATTTTATACAAAAATAGTAAATTGTTTGATAATTCTGATTCTTAGAATATAACCAATGATTTTTTCTTAATTTTTGCATCAAATATTGAACTTTTATTTTTTCGATTCATTTGTTCTCAAAAGAAAAATATTTGGAATTCAAATCCTTTCTAGAAATTTGGGATCTACGATTTTTTGGTTTTTCTATTTCGATCGAGTTTTTGGGTGGACTGTTGTTTTCTTTCAGTAAATTATTAAATTTTGAAACAGATTTCATAGATGGCGTTACAATCTGGACTTTATTTTGAACAATTAACGATTTAACGCAACAGTTAAGATTATATCAACAGGCTGCGTTCAGAGTTCTTGTTTTATATAATTCAGCGTGTTGTTGTTTACCAAGCCTCTGCACACTTGAAAGTTCTTGAAAAATGTTCATAAGAAATGATTGAAAACTGTTATAGAAAAATACATAATTCACTAGAAAAGTGGAAGATAAAGTGCTATAAAATACATAATTTTCTTAATATCAGAAGCATAAATCTTTTTAAAAGCTTCTTTTTCAATTTTTTTTTTTGTCAAAATCCCAAAGAGAATTGAATCGTTTATTTCAGAAACAGCATAAGTCCACTTTTTCCAAAAATTTTTTTTTGGAAATATCTTATTTATGTATAGTTGTTCATCTTCTGAAAAAAAATTAAGTATGTCAGACCACCCAAAATACGAAAACTGAAAGAAAAGGGTTCAAAATATATGGAAAATTTTCACCCGGTGACAAAATTTTTGACTGTTAAATACATGACTTTTTACCAGATTTAAATTATTTTGGCAGCAATCTTGACACGCACCCCCTTTTTTTATATATCTATAAAAAGGTAAAGAATTACTCTATCTTTATCTATTAAATTCATTAAAATTGTACTCAGGGTTCAAAAGTTATAGCCAGATTTCTGGTGGTGGCAGCATTTTTAACTCTTGAATAATATGACATTTTACCAGTTTTAAATTTTTTTGGCAAACACCATGACACGCAAGCCTTTAAGTTATACATCTATAAAAATGTAAAGATTTACTCTTTACGAATAGATCTACTGCTATTTAATTTATTAAAATCGAAAGTAGGGTTCAAAAACTATAGCTAAATAAAAACAAAAGTTTTACCACAAAAATTTCGTTTATTTCAGAAACGACATAAGTCCACCGACTTTAAAGGCTTAAAAACCCGCAAAGACCTAAGAAAAAGTTTATATTTTAAAGGTGTCTAAATGCATCTTAGGCTAGATTATAACTCGGCATACCCTAAATTTGAAGTGTTGTGGAATTTTAAGTAAAAAACAGTTTTTTGTTGCTCCTGAAAAGTTTATGCTCATGGACTTATGTCGTTTCTGAAATAAACGATTCAATTAAAGAATAACGAAATTTCATATATTTATCTTTTGATGGTCCTTAGATTTTAAATTTAAAAAAAAAGCATTTCGAACAATTTTTTGTATAATTTATTTGTTTTCTTTCCTTGAAAGATAACTAAAACTGCTATAGGTAAATAAATTTAGAAAAAAATGTGTAAACACTTAATGACGTCTGTACTTAAGTCTTCTTACAGTTTTGTAACGGTAACCATCATCGGCAAGAACAGTTTCTGGTTCGAAAGATGCACTTACTGGAGGCAAGTACTCCTGGGATGGAGCAAACGATTGTTGAACTGGAGGAAGGTACTCGTTGGATGGCAATTCGTTGACATCACGACGGTGACGATATTTTAAACGACGGACGGTCTTGTAACGGTAACCATCATCGGCAAGAACGGTTTCTGGTTCGAAAGATGCACTTACTGGAGGCAAGTACTCCTGGGATGGAGCAAACGATTGTTGAACTGGAGGAAGGTACTCGTTGGATGGCAATTCGTTGACATCACGACGGTGACGGTATTTCAAACGACGAACAGTCTTGTAACGGTAACCATCATCGGCAAGAACAGTTTCTGGTTCGAAAGATGCACTTACTGGAGGCAAGTACTCCTGGGATGGAGCAAACGATTGTTGAACTGGAGGAAGGTACTCGTTGGAGGGCAACTCGTTAACATCACGACGGTGACGGTATTTCAACCTGCGGACGGTCTTGTAACGGTAACCATCATCGGCTAAAATGTGAGCTGGCTCATCTTCAACTGGAGGTAAGTACTCATTGCTGGGAGACAATGCATTTTCCACAGGTGGAAGATATTCATTGGATATTTGGGCAGCAACAGCTGAAACCGCAATTGCCAAAAATACGATACAGAATTTCTGAAATGAAAATTACGTCATATTAATAACTTAATTTATAAATAAATATAATAAAATGTAATATAACCTACCATTTTGGTGGTTGTTTCTTTTCTTGACCAAAGAAGAACCAGAACTAAAAATATGCTAAGTTAAGTGACTTGTATTTATACAATCCTTAAAACCATTAAGAATGTTCTTGTATCATCAATTTACATCAAAATAAAAAGAACAAATTAGATGTTTAAACTTGTTTTTTTTTTAAGACAAATTTGAATAAAAAACTTAACATGAGAATCTTTAGTTCAATAATGTCCGTAGGCTTTAAATTACGTAACGTATAAGGGTGTGCCTTGGGCTATCATCATTTAATGGGAAACACTAACCATTTAAATTGATTTAAGGAATCTTATAATCATGGACTTAATATTGTATCTAATCTATACAAGCTTTCGGCCGCATAGATATGTTAATTTTAATCTTATTTCCGATTTTACTTAAGTGGCTAGCTTCGTGAACATTAAAAAGAAGAGTGGGATGTTATTTATAATTATTATAATCTTCTTTAATCCAACCCTTCACATAGTGACCAAAACATGCTTCTCAACTTCTAATACCTATTCAGTTGAAGGGTGTAAGAGATCAATGTAAATGTATAAATCTATGAATGTTTTGATTCTATTAAAACTGGTTGTCGGTTTTTTTTTTTTATTTATTTATAAGCGTTACAAATGTGCCTACTGCTTACTTATAAATTTAAAAATTTTCAAATTTTAAGGTTTCCAAAAAGGGTACAGATTGTTTTGTTTCAACTGCGATGGACCTCTACCAAAAAGACAAATTCGGTATAAAGAATGGTTTTACGATCTCGCAGTGAATCAGTGTTTTTAACGTAAAATGTCATTAGTTTTTATAAAGCGCATTTTTAAGACACTTTCCTATTTACTGAAAGTGTTTGTGGTCGTTATTTGTCGGAAATTTGTAAACACGAAACGATTGCAGAACTTATTTTGAATCATAATAAAATAAGTGTTTAGTTAATTTATTTGGTTACCATTTTAAGCCCCAGTTTGTTCACACTCGATTATCTTTTAATCACGGATTACTCCAACGAAAATCGTTGATTAAAAGATAATCGAGTGTGAACAAACCGGTCCTAAGTCTTGTAACTTTTTTTCAAAAAACAAAATCAAAAAAACTATCTTACCTAGCTTTTCATTTCAGGTCGAAAGAATGCCTTGGAAAACAGGTTACAGTCATTTAAACATACGCTAAATTGGTACGAACGCCAATCCGTAAATTAGGGTTAAGAAAATTATTACAAAGAGAATACTTGCTGCGTTGAGATTATTTGAATGTATTTTGAAAAAATCGGGATTTTTTTTAACACTTTTTGCAATTTTTGTAAGTGTCGTGTTCGAATTCAAAACTTATCATGTTCATTGGGCCATAAGACATATCTACCCATAAACAACTCTACCAAAAGTCAGTAACACTTCTAAGAAATGGAAACGATTACTGGACTTAAACTCAGATTAATAAATTTTAATTGGTGTATTTGCACTATTAAACTTTTAGTATGACTAAAATATACAAACATTAGAACCAAAATATCCAAACTTTGTTTCTGTGGAAATAAGTTCCACTTTTCACCTGAAACTTTATATCTTCTGTACCTGTTCTTGAAACCGTAAGGTTTCACAGAATGTGAAAGATTTTATCTGCCTCTTCATCCACCCTACCCTTGCGCGATGGGTTGATGTCACCATGCCTACTGTATATCAGAATGCTTTACGGTTTATCATAAATTCAATGGCGATTGGGACGATGATGATTCCTTAGCCTTTTATTGCAATTGCAATGTATAATGCATATTTTTTTAAAAGCTCAAGATTTTTTGATCAAACTCTCCTGTACCAGTTTTTTTTTTCTTCAATATACAGCATTTCTAATGCCATCTCAATAAGGATATTTTTTCTATAAAAGTTTGTGAATTATGAAAACCGAAAAGCCAAGGTGGCAAGTTTGGCACCTTTTCCCCCAGGTATAAGTAAAACAAATATAAGTACTCCAGTCAAAGCGTCATTTGACCTTGCGATGAGAGGCACTGTCTGTTTTTATTTCATGGATCGATGGGGGTATATTTAAAAGGCTTAAACCCAATTTCTCACCACCTGATCATTCTTTTTAGCGGAGTTATTCACAAAAATGCATTTTTTGGGATATTTTACTTCTAAGCTAATATCTTTGCTCCAGATTATCGTAGACCAAAAAATAAACATACATTCTCTTCCTTATAATATTTTCTATCGTTGTATATAATTTCATTGTATTTGAGTGAGTAAATATAAAATGGCAACCATTTAAAGTCAAATTCTTGTTGTTAAAAAACACATTTTTGTCATTATTTCGAAAAAAGCTTATATCATGATTGACATTTTTCCAACCTATTTTGTAGCCCTGTTCATGTCCTGCATTTTACAGAAAAAATCAGCTCTTTATCACCAAAGATGACCGAGCTATTGATAAATGAACGCATGCAAAACCGGTGCGAAAACACCCAAAAATATCGTTTTTTGGGAATAACTCGACTTCAGAATGTCCTACGGCAAAAAATAAAGCAATGAATTGTTCGTTACAACATTTTCTATCAATTAAGTGCACAATCTTTTTGTTGAAACAAATAAAAAATAAGTAATATTAAGTCAAAGTCGTTTTTTTGTTTAGCAAACTCTTGCCTTATTATTTTGCAAACGGTGCGAGTATTGGCTAAGAAAATGCATTTTTGTGAATAACTCCGCTAAAAAGCATGATCAGGTGGTGAGAAATTGGGTTTAAGCCTTTTAAATATACCCCCATCGATCCATGAAATAAAAACTGACAGTGCCTCTCATCGCAAGGTGAGGCCCTTTTTTCCGACGCTTTGACTGGAGTAAAGGGACATGCAAAAAAATTTCTATAAATGTGCCATCTCAATAAGGCTGCGTCAAAGAGAAAAAAATAAAATGCACGACTGGGTCGCACGTACTTGCTCTTGTAGTTCAAAGCATCTTTATCTTAAATATCTATTGGAAATTTAAGATTTTGTGGAGAAAAAAAAATAAAAACAAAAAAAAAAAATCGAAAGTTAAAAAAATTCATTTTCTTAAATATTTTTTGAAAAACTTTTTTTTTAAATTTTTTTTTACATTTTACACTTCAATACCTATGATGTCTGTAAATTTTGAAAAAATTGACTTATGCTTTGATGAAATATATGAACTTAAAAAACATGTCAATTTTTGAAAAACGGCAACGCCATATTTCCGCTCTCGGCATTTTTTGAGAAAAACTAAAACTGCAGTTTTGTTAGAATCAATAAGAGTACTGCGCACACCAAATTTAAACGAAATCGTTAGAGCCGTTTTCGAGAAATTTGAAATACCTCGAAAACGTTATATGGGAGATATGCGTTAAATTGGAGATATTAAAAAAATTAAAAAAACGGTCCTAGGGAATTACGTAAAAATCATCTGTACCAAGTTTCAAGCAAATCCATCCATCCGTTTAGGCCCTAGCTCCATGTACAGATGGACGCACAGACGCACAGACCGACGGACGGCATGACGAAAACCACTTTTTTGATCTTCTCCATCATCGTAATGTTGGTTTTGATTAAAACCTCGATTTTTTTTTCTACACGAAACCAATACTTGCCCTATAGAGCAAGTAAAAATGAGGAATACCACCTGTTTTCCATAGCCTTGCGAGTTGCGACCGACTTCTTTATAAACTTTATAAGAAAATAGCGTTTTCCGAGAGTTTTGGCATTTACAGAGGGAATCCTGCTCTACAAAGCTGTTATCAACAAATAAGTTGTAACATATCAACATTATTTAATAACTTATTTTTACTTGCTCTATAGGGCAAGTATTGGTTTCGTGTAGAAAAAAAAAATCGAGGTTTTAATCAAAACCAACATTACGATGATGGAGAAGATCAAAAAAGTGGTTTTCGTCATGCCGTCCGTCGGTCTGTGCGTGTGTGCGTCTGTGCGTCTGTGCGTCTGTGCGTCTGTGCGTCCATCTGTACATCGAGCTAGGGCCTAAACGGGTGGATGGATTTGCTTGAAACTTGGTACAGATGATTTGTACGTAATTCCCTAGGTCCGTTTTTTTTATTTTTTTAATATCTCCAATTTAACGCATATCTCCCATATAACGTTTTCGAGGTATTTCAAATTTCTCGAAAACGGCTCTAACGATTTCGTTTAAATTTGGTGTGCGCAGTACTCTTATTGATTCCAACAAAACTGCGTTTTTAGTTTTTCTCAAAAAATGCCAAGAGCGGAAATATGGCGTTGCCGTTTTTCAAAAATTGACATGTTTTTTAAGTCCATATATTTCATCAAAGCAGAAGTCAATTTTTTCAAAATTTACAGACATCATAGGTATTGAAGTGTAAAATGTAAAAAAAAATTTAAAAAAAAAGTTTTTCAAAAAAATTTTAAAAAATTGAATTTTTTTAACTTTCGATTTTTTTTTTTGTTTTTATTTTTTTTTTCTTCACAAAATCTTAAATTTCCAATAGATATTTAAGATAAAGATGCTTTGAACTACAAGAGCAAGTACGTGCGACCCAGTCGTGCATTTTATTTCACAACACTTTAATAATTTCATATACCTAATTTTATTTTACTTTGCTTCTTATTTCAAACTAGTTTTTTTTTTTTTTTAATTTTCAATTTTAAAATTTAAATTTTGTATCCTTTAATTTCAAATTTCAATACATTTAAATTTTCTATTCTTTAAATTCACATTTTGTTTAAACTAAAAATCATAATAAATAAATGTAAAAAAATCTATGTATCCTATCCTACAACAACAGAAAACAATTTTTTTAAGTTTAAATAAAGAGATTACTTTGATTCTTAGGCCTATTTGCTCATACGGATCATAAATTTAAATCCTAGCTATATTTCGAACATTGTTCTTATGTTCTACTTAGTTTATTCTACGTCTCTAAAAAATATTTATGTAGAACCTAGCAAAAATATACTTTCATTGGGCAGGTTTAGTAAACGTTACGGACTAAATATTTAGGTAATTTCTCGGCCTCTGATTGGTCAGCTGTCAAAAAAAATCCTTCCAATTTAGGTAATTTTGTTGGAAAGCTGACTGGAAAGTTAGGCTAGAAAATTTTCCCTAAACATTTAGAAAAGTTTTTTTTTGTCAACATGACATCAGCAGATTGTTTTTAATTAAAGAATTAATTTAGCAAAATTAAATTTATTTGTGTGAAAAACAACTAAAAAGTGCATTATCGGTTATAATTAATTTTATTTATTCATTATAATTAAGTGAAATTTGGTGTCTTACCTATTCTTAAATAAATTTCAAAATTTGACAATAGCATCACATCCAAACTTATTTAGTCAATTCGCTCAAATTTCCGTTCAGAAAATGACGTTGCCTAAATGTCTAGTCCCTAATATTTCCTGAACGTGCCCATTATAGAAATCGCTGAGAATTTCAAATTCAAATGTCAAATCAATACAAAAATGTCAATTAATTTAAATTGTTTTTGAGCAATTTGGATGTAATATTTCAACAATTTTGTTTTTCCTATCTCAAAGTTTGTTTTTTGTATTTCATAAAACGTTTAAAAAGTGATATTGGTATAAAATGTGTGTTAAATTAAAAAAATAAAAATTTATTCATGTGAAGGATATTTTATCTGAATGTGTTTGTGTGTCAAAATTTAAATTTTTAAAATAAAAACAAAGTGTTGAATACACCCAGAGAAAAAACGCATAGTAATTTTTAATACGTTCTACATTGAATTAATGGTGAAAAATATATTCATTAATTTTCTAAAAATCGTCCTATGCTTAAGTTACAATTTGTCACATCAATTTTTATAAGTGAGATGGAACAGTGGTAAAGCACAAGCTAGTCAACCCAGGTGTAGCAGGTGTACTATTCCATCTGCTTTTTTTTTATTTCATTTTGTTCCTCAATTAAAAATGCTTAGGTGGAACATAAATTTTTAAGTTCTACTATTTCTTCCCCCTAAGTTATGTTAAACTTAGGTTCGCCCGAACCGGTATGTGAAACTTAGGTCCTTATGTTTTACTTAAATATTTAAGATTCGTTTCAGCAAATGGGCCTTAAATACTGTGTCTGAGTTGTTATTTCGAAAGAAATATTTTTTTGAATTAGATAACAGCTGAAGTTTTTTTATACCTACCTAAAAGGCACGCTAGGAGTTCCTCCCGGCAACCAATTATATTAAAGAACAATATTGCTCAGTAAGAGTTAGCCAGGAGTTCCTCCAGCGACATTACTGTTACCACCCGACCACGTTCACTCGTCACTGTTACAAAATAAATACTAACTAGAAACAAACCTTAGCAGAAGTTTTCAGTCATTTTTTTTTTTATGTTTTATGTTTTATGAGTTGAGATTGTATTTTTATTTGTTCTATACAACCAACAACGTCCACCCAAAATGAATCTGACTGCTAAATAATTGTGTTTCTTCCTTTATATACCGCTAATACCGCACCTCGCTACTGTCACCGTATTCTTATTAACAAAACCAATTAATACAAAAACTTGATAGGTTAAAGAAACCAAATTATAATATTCTTGTATTCGATTTAGTTTTAGCTATGTATAAAAGTATAACGATCAAAAAAGATTTCATCTCCAAAATCAATACATAAATTAAACGAACTAGTTTTAAAACTCTCTAATGACTAGAACCCTTATTAATTGCACGCCTTTCTTTGCGTACAAATTTAATGCATCGTGGGCGTATTTAAAAATGTATTTAGATTTTTCATTTTCAACCGCAAAATTTTAACAATTCAAAGCTTTGTTAGAAACTCTATTAAATATGTTAGCAGCCTCGTGTTTATAGATTAATTTTAGTTTTGTTAAAAAATAAAACATCATCAATAACACAAGAATATCAAAAAAAAAAAACAAATATAACTAATAAGATGAGTTCAGATACAAAACTAAAAAAACACACATAAATATGTATCTATCTTAAGCAAAGTGGATTGATTTGCACCTAAACTTGTTTTTCTTGAATACAAAAAAAAAAAAACGAATAAATATTTAAGCGTTTGCGTTCGTTTTGGAATTCCCTTCATTAATTAAAATAATAAAGAATTTATTGTATAACTTAAATACTAAAGGCATCAAACATGTTCTTTTCCATAATATTGATGTTTAGTAAATTGAAATAAAAAAATAAATACATCAGTTTTGATTTTTATTTGTTTTTTATTTTCAAAATAATTTCCCGCCTTTTTTTGAGAATCATGCAGTAAATTTATTTAAAATTAAATACAAAGGCCTTTTGAAGAGATTTGAATGTCACAATTCATAACTTTTTAATTAAGCATTGAATCAAAGTATAAATAAAATTATCAAAAAAATTAAACTGCGCTTTTTGTATTGCAAATGGAACATCAACTTAATAAGCTATTCAGCTATTCCGTTTTTGAATATTATAATTTTTTACTAAATTTTTTATTTTTTCTAATAATTTATTTGATTCAATCTTTTTGTTTTTTTTTTTGCCACGATTTACAAGATGCATTTCGGATTTTTTCTCAGACCCTCATATAGCAAAATCTAACTTTCCCGTACTATTGAGATACCTTTTAGGGCGTCTGGCAGAGGGTATGCTGAAACAAAACTGGCTTAAACTTACATTTTCTAAATCATCAGGAAAAGGCAGAGAAAGTTAATATTTGGCCATCATAGGTATGGTTACTCTAAACAAAAAAATATTATTTCAATTTTATAAGAAAAAAACAGAAACTAGGTGTTTTTTGTATGGAAAAACCTGTTTGGGAAACTTTTAAGGGCGTCTGGCAGAGGGAAGGCTGAAAAATATTTGGCTTAAACTTATATTTTCTAAACCAGGAATAGACATAGAATTTTAATTTGTTAGATACCATCATACGGTTATACCCAACAGAAAATAAGCTATTAGGTTATTTATTAGGTTTATTAGAAAAAGCTGAAAAAAAAAAACTTCTGGTACCCGCATTTTTGAAATCAGGGGATTTTTTATAATTTTTCGGTGTATCATTTATTCGGTTAATGCCTAGCAAAACGGATTTTTGACTGCACTTTGGATGCGTTTGGCAGAGGGAAGGCTGAAAATAGCTGGCTAAAAATTATACTTTCTAGACCTGGAATGGACATAGAATATTAATTTGTGACCATCATACGGTTATACCTAACAGAAAATAAATAATAAGGTTTTTTATTAGAAAAATGCATTTAAAAATGCTTTAAAGCGGTCTGGCGGGGGGAAAGCTGAAAAAGAAACTTGCGGTACCCACAGTTTCGAAATCAGGGGATTTTTTATGATTTTTTGGTGTATCATTTATTCGGTTATACCAAAACGCCAAAAGTTGATTTTTTGCTTCACTTTAGATGCGTCTGGCAAGGGAAAGCTGAAAAAGATCACTGCCAGACTTTTCCCGTTGACATACTGTGGTGCATATCTAGATATGTGCACACTCGAATTTCGGTTATATCAAAACTGCCAAAATATGCTGCCGGCTCTCGGTCTATAATTAAATATACATATAGATAACTTTGAATCAAATATAAATTATTTATTACTCGTATATTAAATATACTCATTACTCTTCCTTGTGAATAAAAGTGTTTATTTTTGAATTTTTTGACATTAAACGTGTAAAAAGCGACTTTTCGAAAAGGTACGAAAAAATGGTTTTATTTCCCAAGCTATATCTCCGAAATTATAATAGTTAAAAATCTGATGATAGCTACAACTATAAGGTTTAAGTTTGAAAAGTTTCAAATTTTTAAAACAAATAGTTTGGGTGGACTTTAAAATTGATCGGACAAGGTCCGAAACCCAATGTTATTCGCATAAGAGACTTGAAACTTGGGGAATATTTTTGTTAAATTTATTTATAACCATATAAGCCCTTAGGAGCATAGAAATTCCAATTTTTTTTTTAAATAACGATCACCCTAACATACACATGTATGTATGAAGTTTGTAGGCTTAATATTGTGTAGCATTTTGTTGTTGTTGATATTTTTCACAAACTTATTCCTTGTTGTCGTAAATATTTTTATTACTTTCAATGATTTTACTACCCTACGAACAAGATCGTACGACCTTACTATGTATTTTATGTTTGTTTGACTGCCAAAACTTGATGTTAGAATTTTATTCCAATGGAATTGTATTATTTATGAAATCAAGACAGTAAAATATTTTACAGAGAAATTATGTTTGATATGTAAATAAAATCTTCGACTTGGTCGCACGTACTTGTTCTTATAGTTAAAGGTCCTTAAAATGTGGTTAATTTTAATTTTCCCGTTAACGAAAAACTTAAACCGTAATTTACATTGTTTTTATTTTGGAATATGCATTCGTTTAATGACGACAACAAACGTGAACTTATTTCTTTGTTTGAATTGTTCGATTGCTATTATATTGTACTTTTTTTTCTCAAAACCAATAACTGTCCTCTTGAATAATATTTTAAATATTATGTTAATTTTTATATATTTTTTTAATTAATGCCAACAGGTGGCAATTTGGAATTTTTTAATGGAGTAGATTTGACCTGTGAGCTATAAGCTATTAAAAACATATATTCAATTCAAGTCAATAGGGTTAAAATTATGAAAAGAATGTTGGTATGAGAATCCGCTATATTTTTTAAACTAAGTAAATATTTGCAGTTATAATTATAGAATGAAGCCCGTTTTTGTTCTTAACTTAAGCCTCATAAAACTACTGTTTTTAGATTTGTTTGTTTCTACGACACCTACTTTACATTATATAACATCCAGTTTCATCATAGTATTCTTTTTTGCGTCATAGTACTCATTAGTAGGCTTAAAAAATTGATTTTTTTATAAAAAAAATTTTGTTTTGTATAATTAGGGTCATTTATTTTTATAGACTCTTGCTTTTTTTTATTATGTCGATCCTATAAAATACCAGACTTGGTTTACTATATTCTGGTCCACTTAATTAGGCGGATATAAGAACGAAAGTGGAGTAGATTTAAGAAATCCTTGAAAGTTTTCTTAATCTTAAATTCAAATTAAGAAATAAGTTACCAAGTAGATTTATAGCGTTTGTGAGGGGAAGGGGGAGGGGGGGTTTTGCTATTAGAAAACCGAATCTTTAAAATGTTTAATTCTTGACAACAGAACTTTCCTAACTTTTTATATCCATACATACTTCCAACATTTAAGAAATAAGCGTTAATTGCTTGAATCCATAACTTTTATTTAGCAGTTTGCGTTCAGTACATTTCTTGACTCAGCTTAAACGGACAATTTATTTATTCATTGTTGATGCGTTTAAATCTATGAACAAATACAGTTTTAAATATTAAAATATAAACTTAGGAGAAAATAAAGGACTAAACGAAAATTTTTTTTCGACTTTCAAATGGAAGTATCTTCGTTAAAAAATTTTAAATTGAAATAAGTTCACAATATATACCTGGAAAAAAGGATCTTGAGTTTTTTTTAATAAGGATACCTATGTACTTAGGCTGTATCACTCATTTTAACCCTTAAGTCTTAAAAATTGATTTACCTAAGTTATTGGACCTATAACTTGAATAGCTTTTTGACATGTAGGGATGCTGAATTGTACCAATTGTCCAAGGCAGCATCCGTTTAATTGACAGTAAGCTACTGTCTCATTAGCCGTGTTTTATTGGTACTCAGTATTTTACTGAGTAAACATTTTATGCTCTAAATAACAAAAAACAATTACTTTTATTTATTTTTTATAATCCTTTATTGTTGAAGGGTAAAAAATGTATATGTTAAGAAAAAAATTTTCTCTGTAAACCAACAAATAAAAAACTTTTGTTTATCCTTAGCAATCATTTGTTCTTGCTTACTGTGTAAAATTTTACTAAGCTAAGTACTGAGTTACCTATTCAACGTTTTATGATATGAAGGCAGTTCTTTCAGCGTAAGACCCGATATGCAAGTGTTTTACTCAGCAGTCGTCTGGGTGGCCTGACGTGCTGTTGTCTTAGATTTTCGTTCCTATTCAGCACCAAAGGTTCTGTTAGAGCCATTAAGTTTTGTTTAGGAAAATTATTGGGTATTTAATTTTTTATCAGAGAGATCACTACCCGACAAACAATTTTGGTTCTATAAAGCTTAAAAGATGCAATTTTTGCTTCTGTAAAGCATTATAGAAGCAAAATTGTTAGTAGGGTAATGTCATCTAAGAATGGAGCACCAAAAGCTTGATACCTTGGGATAGGGCTATGGGCAGTTGCAGAGAAAATGTTCAAGTATTTCTTTATAATGTGCTGATTTTCATGATGCTAGATAGACTTTTAACCAAAATACGGTCACTTTTAAAATATTTTTTTTTACGTATTCTTTAATTTTTCCAGTAAAGAATACCAATCTTTTAAGGTCGAGAATAAAATCTTTTCACGTGAGGCATGTTGTGTCGAAAAAACCGACACGTGAAAAATCTGTATAAAGTCGTATTCTTTTTACGAAACCTTTCTTAAAGTACCTATTTTTTTTTTTTTTTTTTCTTCTAAAATTGCTTGTCCAAAGCAGAGCTGGGAAAGGGGAGAGTGGGTTGCTATGGTTAATACAAAGTTCGCATAGTGTTGATATCTGAATAGATATTATCGTATAAAGCCATAATAATAAAATAAAATTGCATTTTGGTGGAAAAACTTTGGCGTATTTTGATCTTTTTATACTTGTTATGATTTTAGAATGTCGATTTTAAATCCTGAAATAGAGAGTATGGTTTCAGGACTACTTCATTTAGGTACATGTCTTCCAGTTATCCTTTTGTCATATTTTTGTTGACTAAATGCATTCAATATATTGGTTCATCATTTCCCTCTTCTGAGAGCCATGATTCGTTGAAGGATTTGTCAGTATTCGCTAATTCGTTCATTTATTTGACGAGTTAGTACGTTGTTCTTGAGTTACATCTGTTAAATCAGCTAATTCGTCCATAGATTTAATAATTTTTTATTCACCGAAGGTAAAGAATAAAGAACTTGATCCCAACTAACTAAAAATCGCTAACCGATATTATTTCTAAAATGCTGCAATTAACTGTATTATAACTCTTGAAGCATGTAGAGTGTAGAGACCACTAAAACTTTTAACCAACCGGATATCATAGCGATTTTTGGTAACTTTAACCTTGCATCCTGGACAAATGAGTGTATTAAACCTTAGTCAAGAATCAATGCTCATCTCATCAGTTAAAGTAGTTTTAGTTTGTATGGGGTTCCAAAGCGCTATTTGTTTAAAATAACTATGAATTCATTGTTTACGGATATTTACTCAATTGATTATATTTTATTTTTATTTTTACTTATACTTTTTGTTAATTTCATCTAAAATTTATGATCTAAACACAGGTTATTTTTAAAATTACAGACTTCTACTTTAATTTAACAAAAAAATACACAGAATTTATTAGGGTCCCGACATAGGTTCAAGGTAGAATTACTTAAAAAAATTTTAAAAATCTAAAATTAATAACACTACAAACTAAATGGGTGTTTCCAAATAACCAAAGAGATCCGCTTATTATAATCTTATAGACAGAAAACAAAAAAATACAAATAAAAAATGCAATAGATCTTAACAGGTTGATGAAGCAGCAAAGAAGCGATGCCGATGACCAACGTGTGAACTACGCAGAGTTCAATAACTAACCAGAAACTTATATGACGATAGAGACGATTCCGTTTCTTTAGAGAGCTATATATAATTTGTCAGAGACATTTGATGAACATAAAGCATGTATCATCTTTTCTGTTAGTTTTAATAGCTTCATAGACAATCGCCAATCGATAAAAATAAACCGAAAACTTGTTTCGTTTCGAAAAATTGTACTGGGATCAAAACCACACATAAATATACCAAGATTATTGTTTTCATTTAAGTTTTAATCTAATGTTGTGTATATTTTTTGTATATTAATCTGTTCTATTCCAATAGAAATATAAATAAAATCTACTGTTTAAGATATTTTTTTGTTGTGTTTTCTAATGAATGAACTTCCTCTGACCTACCTCATTAATATTTTCTGGTTTAGGCTTTAAAAATATGCGCTAAGATTGTGTATATCTTCTTTTGTTAAACATTATCAATTTAGAATATCAAGAAATTAGTAGATTATATGCTAACCTTCACAGTTTCTATTTAACATATTTGCACATACCTACCAATAAAACCCAGAAATATTAAATAAATTATGAAGGAGTTTTCATAGTTTCGTCTGCCCCGTAGTTAAGTGGTGCGATGGTATTGGTGTAGAAATCCGGTAGATAGCACAAACTGCTTTGGGTTTTATTATTTTGTTAAGATTTTTTTTGTTTTTGTCAACTTTTATATAAAATGTGAATATATTCTTAATCCAGTCATTCGTCTACATTTTGAGGTAGAGAACACACCGAGTTCTTGACTGTGGATATTTTATTAAAAATGGTAAGGTCACTTCGCTGCGTTCATAAAATTTGCTTTGGAACTCAAGATTATAAGTGAATAAGTTTTTAACTGTGATTTCTTTTCTGTTACAGAAAGCCGTAATTTTATTTGCTTTGGTCGCCGCTGTGTGCGCTGATGTTTCACACATTTTGCAAGAAGATGGATACCATTACCAAGTTCCAAGCCAACCCTTCCCATCTCAGCCATTGGTTGTAGATATTCCAGTTCCAGCACCATCACCAGCTGTTTACACACCAGCCCCATACAAACCAGTTCAACCTGTGCAACCAGTGCAGCCACAATCACAATACTTGCCCCCAGTACCAGCCCCCAGGCCACAACCTGTTGTCCAGATTGCACCCAGACCACAGCCAACATTCGCTCCAGTGCAACCTGCTCCAAGACCACAACCAACTTTCGCCCCAGTGCAACCAGCTCCAAGGCCACAACCAACTTATGCCCCAGTGCAACCAGCTCCAAGGCCGCAACCAACCCCAGTGTTGCAACCTGCACCAAGGCCACAACCTACATTCGCACCAGCTCCAAGACCTCAACCAGCTCCAGTGCAACCAGCACCAAGGCCACAACCTACCCCAGACAGAGAATACTTGCCACCAACTCCAGTCGCACCAAAACCACAATACCAAGCTCCCCAACCTACATATAAGCCACAACCAGCTCCAACCCCAGCACCACAACCAATCTACAGGCCACAACCTACCCCTGCTCCACAACCAATCTACAGGCCACAACCTACCCCAGCACCTCAACCAATTTACAAACCAGCTCCTCAACCACAATACCAAGCACCCCAACCTACATACAAGCCTGCACCAGCTCCACAACCAATCTACAAACCAGCTCCTCAACCACAATACCAAGCTCCCCAACCTACATACAAGCCAGCACCTCAACCACAATACCAAGCTCCCCAACCTACATACAAGCCTGCACCAGCACCAGCTCCACAACAAATCTACAGGCCACAACCCCAGCCTGCTCCTCAACCAATCTACAAGCCCCAGCCAGCACCTCAACCAATCTACAAGCCACAACCAGCACCACAAGTTGTCTACCAACCTGAGCCTCAGCCAGAATACGAAAACCACTCTGAAGACGGTTATGTCTACAACAACAACCCTAACCCATCTTTCAGCTTCTAATTTCAATTAGATTAAATGATCGATTTAAGTTGCCATGAATTCTTTTACGATTATGTATTTTAGTTGATAACACAAACGAAAAAATAAATCTGTTTACCAAATAAATTTCTTGTAGTAAAATTTATTGTTACTTATTACACCAACCCTTAACTTAACATTGACATGTAGCTAATGTTAGAACAAGTTTGTCAAATGCTTACACGAGTTTATGCTACTTTCCCGCTCTTTTTTTCATATAATTTAAGATTAAGTCATCAGATTGAAGTTAGTACCGATTCTACAAGAGATAAACCAGCGATAAATTGTTCTATAAGTTGGTGCGAAAAAATAAAACTGGTCTATGGTGTAGATGCTTTTCTTAGACGTTTTTAAGTTCGGCAAGAATAAAGATTGACACTAAGCTAGATAATATTTAATGAAACCTTAAAAATCTCTAGTCACAATTTTTACATTTCGATCGGAATCCTTCAAACATTATTTTCTCTAATCGTCCAAAAAATGTCCTAGTGAGCATATTGCAATAGTGAACTTTGAAGTCAGTTGAGCTCCAAGCAGATAAGCCAGTCATTTGACTTGCTTCTATCAAACCAAAGAAACATTGAATACAAACATGCAAATTTGAAATGTAGACAAGAACTTGCACGTGTGGCCGAAGGTTTATCCTTGTGTTATTCATGAGCACAAGCAATTAACATAAACATTCAGTTCGGCGTCACACAACAAACCTGCTTTAAAGTCGATGGTTTCTATTTTGATTTCACCTCAAACAATTCCGACCCAAGAAAAAAGCCAACTCGATACGCACCTTTGCGACAAATTTTCAGGTCCTCACTTTATTAACGCATGGTAAATTTAAGTCTTCAAAGCACCTTTGGGCTACTGTAAAAAAAAAAATTATAAAATGATTATTTTGTTGGTACAATCTGGCAGCAGATAAGGATGCAAAATATAAAAAATCAATACATGGGGTGCGTTCATAAATGCATGGTTGCGCAAGTCAGACGAATGCAAAGCTTAAGCTTTCATTAATGCAAATGACAAAAATGTCAGGTGTTCATAAATGTAAAACGCAAATATTTGGAGCGCAAATGTGCAAATGAAAAAATTCGTATGCGCAATGAATTTAAACTTGAAGAAAGAAGGAACATGACGTAAAAAATGATACAGCTTTCCTTTATTTCTCAATTCAATCAAAATTTTGAATATAAATTCAAAATTCAAGTCAAAATAACAAAAATAGCCGCGAATTTCTTGCATATAATTAATTTGTAAACATTTGGAGAAATGTTTAAAAAAAAAGATTTTTTTCTCAAAGGATGGAATTGGTTTATTTTGAAGAAGAGGCTGAATTGAAACTTCAAACTTTTGACAAAAGACCCAAATCAGAAAAAGTGTTCATAAATTCAAAGTAAAATACATGCGCAAATAGTTTTTCTGACATTAGTTTGATCGCAAATGGCCAAATGGCATGTTAATAAAGCAACCATGCAATTATGAAAGCACCCATAATGTGTGTTTTAGAAATATGTATGCATATTGGAATTATTTAATATAGTTAGATGGGCTCTAGTATCTAGTAGAAACACCAATGGCAATAGATGGACAAAGTTTATGGTTTAGTTCCTTTAGGAACTTCAATTGAAAATATAAAAATTCATAGAGGGTTGTTTTATACAAAATATGTGAACTCACTAATCAAGGGGCATGGTGTAGTACCTAGTCAAGTTTTCTAGCTACTTTGACACTGCAACCGAAACTTCGTCTAACTTCTACTGCACAAATTCAGAAGCTGCAAACTCGTATTATTTATTGAGATACTTAGGCAAAAACAAGGAGTTTAGTAAATTTCAGTGACTAAGGATTTGAATGGTTCCTGAAATATAGGAAATATCTTGCACAGGTTGTCAAAAACGAGAACAGTCAAATGAAAGAATGTAAGATGCATTTCTAAGTTTTTGTTAGCTGCGTTATTAAAATTGTTGTTGTTGTTTGTTTTAGAAATTGTTGTTGCTTTTGACTTTGACTTGTGGTGCATACAAAGGTACAAAATTAAGATTTTTAATTTAAGGGGCGTGGAAACAGTCCATTTCCCCTACATTAATACCAACAATTGTGGAGCTGATTTATTTTATAAAAAAATATTTTTTACTAAGGGTACCTGTCATAGAACAGTTTTCTTACTTTTTCGCAAACTACTATACCGATTTCATTGAAAAAGCTTACACAGGGTGTCCCAAAAGTAATGGACCAAACGAATTATGATGATAGGCTTACTTAAGGGCTCTCAGAATTCGGTAACTTGTTTATCCCAAATTCTTACGGTTTTCGATTTAATGCAGTACTTGTGAAATTTCGAAAAATCCCTCCTTTGAACCAGTATTTTGCTTCCTCCGCCTACAATTAATTTTTTTTTTTTATTATTCTTTCACTAAAACATTGCCCAATAACAAGAAACAACTAATTGTTTGTTATTCCATGCGCCATTTTGCTGCAAATTAATTAATAGTTTTATAAAAACTCTATTTCTTACATTTATTTGAGAACAAAAAAATTTTGTTTGGCGTGATCATGGTTTGTTATTTTAAAAACTTGCCCTGTTATTGCAGTTTTCAAAAAAGTATAAAAATTTCCAAAGTTAATCGAAAAATATTAAAATTTGAATTCAACAAAACATGGTTTTTCAGAGCAAAAACCTTGGAACTGTTAATTATTTTGCAGCTAAATGACGAATGAAAAAAAAATATTTTGATCAGTTGGAAGAATATTAAAAAACAAGAAATTATGGTGGGAGGAAGCTATTATACTGTTTCAAAGAAGAGATTTTTCAAAAAAAAACTGCATTTAATCGAAAACCATAAGGATTTGGGATGAACAAGTTATCAAATTCTGAGAGCCCTTAAGTTGGCCTATCAGAATATTTCGTTTGATACATTACTTTTGGGACACCCTGTATATTTCAAAAAAAAATAATTTTTAGATCAAAAATTTAAAAAAAAGAAGTTTGTTTTGAAAATTAATATTTTTTTAGAACTAGTCAATGAATTTCTTTGAAACTTTGTTTTTACGTGTTTAATATATTTTATAATTTTAGTGACATAGATACTGAAATTTTGTTTTTCGAAAATTTTTTGAAAATTACAGAAAAACTATTATTTTGACTCATTAAATTTTTTTTTAATTCTGTGTTATAAAGGAAATTAAAAAAGATATTTTTATAAAAAAAATGTGAGATTTAAAATTTTATAAGGCTAAAATATTAAAATAGATCCAAAAAAAAAAAAAAATTTGGTATTTGTTCAAATTCAAGCAAATTCAAGCGACCCAGTCGTGCATTTTATTATTTTTTTATATGTACATATTTGTATATATGTAAGCATTAAACAAACACCGTGAAAAAAAATAACAGTAAAAACATCTTTATTTACTCTAAGATTGTGGGCCAATTTTGCATTTTCAATTAATGACAGTTTTGTGGTTTTGTCAAAATTAACATGTGCTAAATGAAAAACGTATATGTTTCGATTTTTGCCTTAATCCCCTTAAACGAAATGAATTGAAAATTATGAATGAAAATAATGAACAAGAAATATTAATATCAAATGGCGAACAAAAAGAGGAATAATTCATGAATATTTGTGGTTTGTAGAAATGAATTAAATATAAATGGAAAACACTTAATTTGGCACAGTCGTAAAAAAAAAAACGAAATAAAAACGTATAGTGGAGTAACTAAAGCTCAAAAATTGGCAATATTAGGGAACCCGGCCGAACAGCTTGACGATTTTTTTTTCAAACGTAGGTAATTAAAAAAAAAATTAAAGTCTATAGATTAAAAATTGCCGGTGTTGCCGTTTTGATTTTTTAAATTTAATTGAAGATTTTTGTGAACAAAAACAAATTTTTTTCAAAAATTTTTCTTAAATTTCATAAATTAATTGATGCCAAAAGATTGTCTAGGAAATTCAAGGAAAAAAAATATACGGGAGTGAGGGACAATCTTCCATAGTTCAAGCGATAGATGCAATTTTCTTATTAATTGACTTCAAACAAAAAAAAAATATTTGAGCACAACGGCAATACCTACAATATTTAAATATACATTTTTAAAAAGCTAGAAGCCTAGTCATATTTTTAAAATTAAAATTAAGTTGATTGAATGAACGGCTTTTGAAAGAATGGTAATTGAACTCAGATTTTTGAAAAAAAAAATTATTGAAAAAATTTTAACATGTCGTTTTTTAAACTTGGTCGTAAAAAAAAATGCATTTAATTTCAAATTTTTTTGGCCGCATTTATTATGATTTCAAATTATAAAAGGAAATGTCAATATGTATTACGGTTTATGAAAAAAATTAAAAAGTATTTCATTTTCGAAGAACTTTTTTTAATAAAAGTTTTGAAAAAAAATGTAACTTATTTTTTTTTTTTTAAGTTCAACATCTAAAAATAAAATTATTTTTTATTCATTTAATAACCCTTACTGTTGAAAGTTAAATAGCAAAAATTTAAAGTTCCTATTTACCACAGTCTTTGAGAAAATTAATTATTTCAATGCAAAAATTCAGTTTTAATAAAAAAAAAAACCATTGAAATTGAAGTAATTTTTCATTTTTTTTTGTAGGTGTTGCCGTTGTTTTCAAAATATTTTTTTTGTGTTTGAGGTCAGAATGTTAGAAAATTGCATTTATCGCTTAAACGATGGAAGATTGTCCATTACTGCCTTTTATATATTTTCCTTAAATTACCTAGAGAATCTTTTGCTATCATTTGTTTTATGAAATTTAAGCAAAAAAAAAAAATGGTTTTGTTAAAAAAACATTAATTTTAATTTTAAAAAACAATACGGCAACACCGGCAATTTTTAATCTATAGACTTTTAATTACCTACGTTTGAAAAAAAAAATCGTCAAAATCAGAGCTGTTCGGCCGGGTTCCCTAATAATTTGCTTTAGTTACTCTACTAGTATGACGTATAAAATTGTGAAACGATCAAAGTCGAAAAAAAATTGTGAAATAGTATCATATAAATCAACATAATAAACACACGTGATGAATTTAAACAATTGTATGAAAATGCACCTTGTAGTTTTTTTTTTGAAAATCTAAAAAAAAAAATTAATTTTTGTACCTAAATAAATTGGCCTGTTCACTTTGAACTCATATCTTTAACATTAAACTCATTTTGAGGCTTGTGTCCGAAAGCATCATATTTGGATTTTAATAACTCTGCAACCAGACCCCAGAATAAGTTTTTGCTGCCTTTCATGAATTTTCTTTCCCTTCGATAGATTTGAAAGAAATTTTAAAAAAGCATTTTTTTCGTAAACTGATTTTTTTTTATTTTTGTCAAAAATCTAAATAAATAAATTTGTAATTTGGAGAGTTAAGATTCGAATATAATATATTATTATTTATTATATGTTCTTTCGAATTTTGTCGGTCTTAAAATGATACCGTTTGCAATTTCTTGAATATCCCTGTAAAGGCTTTGACCATATTTTTCAATATGACAGATTTTTTGTTAAAACTGTTAGTTAAAGCTTAACAGATTCTTAGACAATTTTCATGGATACATGAGAATATCACAGAATTCCCAGAACACAGAACTCATTTGTTTTTTTTTTTTTTCTTATAATAAAAATCCAAAAACTATATGTATTTGCGTTTTGTGCACAAAAAAAAATTATCATAAAAACGGTATCAACAAACAAAAGATATAAAATTTTCTTAAGCAAAGGCTTGCTTTTGAATTGAACATCTACATCTTTTGTTATTTTGATTCAAATTTAATGATTCTAAATCCAATTAATAGATATTCAATAGTTTGACATAAATTTGAATAAAAAATTATGAATATTTGCTATATTTTCAATCTTTTATTCTTTTTTTTATAACTAAATTTATACACCAAGCAACTTAATTTAATCAAAGATATAAAGTAAGCCTTCAGAGTGAGATCAAATTTTTTTACAATCAAGTCACACGAGCACAAGTTATTCTTTTTTCCTTTCCTATTCGAATTCAAAGATTACATAAAAATCCTGTTTTTATTTTTTTTTTACTTAAATTCTTCAACACTGTATAATCTTGATTCTTCACAAAAAAAAAATTCTTTTAGTCAGCTAATTAAGTACTTCTTATCAGTTTAGACGCACAATTAAGAATGATCAACTTTGTTTAAAGACAGTTTAGCTTTAAATGCCAACAACCTACTCTACAATTATTTATAAAAAAAGACCAACAAAAAAAAAATAACAAACAAACATCTTGATCATAATCTTCAGATGGATCTTCTTTAAAATTTACGAGCTCAACTAGTTTCGGGAAGATAACTTTACCATAATCAAATAAAGAGTAAACCCAATAAAAACACACAGTCACTTGACCTTGTCAAAACAAAAGCATCATCAAGAATTCGGTAGATTAACAATTAAAAAGTCAATGATGCTTGCTTACCTAAGAGTTTCAGTCTTCCCAAAAAAAAAAAAAAACAATTAAAAATCCAATTGATTTTGCCCACACAGCTGTGCCATTCTAAATCATAACTTGTCCAAAAATCCAAAAAAAGTGAATGCTTAGACCTAGAACCTTCCTAACAAATTTATATTACCACACGCAAATGTATCTCATCACATAGAAAGCTATATAGAATTTTTAATATTCAAATTAATTTTGGTGTTTTTTGACCCATCATTTGGAATGGTGGTGATGGTGGTGGCACGACATCAAGCACGCGAATCAATCGATGATGCGATAAACGCTAAAATACCAAACCCAAATCCATTCTTTTGATAAATATTTTTTTTTAGTTTCTTTTATATTTTTTAATCGTATTTTTGGCTTTGACGAAAAATAAAAAAAAAAATAAAACACTACACCGTGCACCGCACTTACTCCTCTCTCCCTTAAAACCGATATGATATGTGTAAGGTGTTATGGAAGGCGTTTGTGCGGTCTTGTGACTCTTCTTCGGCATTGGTTTTGGCTGATGATGGTGATGATGATGGTTTGGTCACTTGAATGCCATTATTGTGGTCCATATAAATATCATAGTGATTTGGAAAAACATTATCATTCGTCTTTAAACTTTGTGGTGTGATATAGAAAAAGACGAGATTTTTTGTTGTTTACCAAAATGGTAGGTGATGATCGATTAATTGGAATTTAGTTTAAGTTCAGTGATCTATTTTAAGAAATAACAAACTAATTTAATTATATAAAGTGACCCCTTGTGAATTTATTTGATTTATTGAATAAAAAAGGAAGTTTAAATACGGTCGATAATGCAGTATTCAATTGATTAATGTGTGTTTTTAGTCAAATTGACTTTTTGTGTTAAATTATTAACCTGCTTTTGTGATTATTTATTACCGTGTGTTTCTTAAGTTTCGGATTTTCAAATAAAAATCAATTTACCTCTATACATTTAGTCACAAATTCATTTTAACCTGCGTGCCCCCGATAAACTTCCTTACCATAAAAAACCTTTAAACCATGTGTATAATATAAAATCTCAAAAAAATAAAAACCCCTGATTGAGTGGACTCTTTTAACGACTTTTTTCCATTTGCAGAAATTGACATTAATTATTCTGGCTCTTGTTGGACTTGCTGTCGCCGATGTGTCACATCTCGGTCGTCGTGTGCCTGATTCAGCTACCCAAGGACCAAACCCTCAAGATATTGCTACTCCCGAACCAGAATACATTGATATCGATCTTCCAGAGCCACCAAGACCAGCTCCAGTAGCTATTCAAGCTCCAATTGCAGCTCCAATTAGTGCTCGTTATAGCCAAATTCCTGCACCAACTTATCATCATGAACCTGCACCAGCTCATAGCTTTACTCCAGGTGGTGGATATCGTTACAAGCGTCCTGTGACTTATTACAGACGTACACATCGAATTCGTTATTAAGTAAAATCGACAAAAAAAAAACAGGATTATTGCCATATTATTTAACAACGTTGTACATTAATTCCATTTGTTTGATTGAGCAAGCTTAAATCCATGTGATAAAAAATTATGATTGGATTAATGCGATGACCTCTTATCATAATTATTGAAAAACATTTTAAACAAAGTCTAATAAATTATTTATAAACAAAAAAAAAATTATATATCTCCCCAACACATTTATTCGTTTTTAATTATATTCATTTAAACAAATTGCATAATGATGGTGGTAAGTATGAGAATTGAATTAGCATAGAGCTTTGGAATTATAGCTAGTCAGAGAGCTAGTGAAGCAAACATTCCACCATAACCTCTCTGGATTGTGGATTATTGAAATTATTAATTAATTAAAAGCTTTGAGTCTTCCCTTAAGTCGAATTTAAGTGAGATTCATTATTTCATTTGTATTTTATAATTACTCGTATTTTTCAAGAAATAAACGAATAGTTACTCAAAGACGACGCTACCCATTTTGAGATGCGTTTTTTTGTTTTTTGTTTTTGTTTAATTTTTATTTTATTTAAATCTTTCAGAGAGACAGAGAGCATAGTTATTTTTATTTATAACGTATTTCTCACGAAAAAATGTTTTCGTTGTTAATTTACTTTCTAAATTAGTTGCTATGTAGCCTTGCTCAAGTTTGGCCTTGCAAAGATCATTTCCGGTAGATAAATTTTGAGATGAGCATAGTTTTGGGTATTTATTTTTTGTTTATTTTATGAGTTCGAGAGAACAGTAAAACCATGTAAAAGGTTCTTCTTTTTTTATTTATTTCTTGTAAATTTTGTATCATATTTTTTGTGAATGAAGAAGTAGCTGACCTTGGTCTTGGATTTTTATAAACCCTAATTTAATTTGGTCATGGATTACATTGCATGCAAGATGTAGCACAGAGTTAACTTGTTTTTCATCTTTGTTTTTTTTTTCAAGAAATTATATTTTATGTTAATTTGTAATTAAGGTTATTCATCGTTCAGCTGGTGGGTTTTAATAATAATAACAATTTTAGGGATTTCGGTGAGACATGAGGTCGCCATAATACGTAACAGATGAAGCTGATGAAAATTTAAATTTCAAGTTGTGTTATAACATTTTTTGCTTTTCTTTGTGTACTTTAGGAAAATCCTATTTTATAATAATTATAGAAAGTAATTTTATTTAATTAAGTACAATACAAAAAAGATCAAGGTACTCATTTATTAGGGAATACAGTATGATTCAGAGTGTGGAAACTGTATAAAAAAGTGAAACCTTGTTGATTAAGTGGAAAAGTGTAAAGTTCCATTAATGAATAAAGATGAAATATTTTTTATTCAAATCTTACCTTACAACTTGTACTTCAATCACGAAACTATTAACATGAATGAATGAATATCATTACGAAAAACAGACTTCTAAGCATCACTCATGCACGCAACAAAATATTAAAACTTAGTACACTTTTCAAGGAGCTCATATACCTACCTATTATAATATCTTGCTTCAATGTCTGCTCTTGAATGTATGCCACTATCTGAGACAACAACAGTATTTAAAATTTTTGAAGTCAGTTTGTTAAAAACAAATCTTTCTTCGAAAATGATGGCATGATAATGAAAGTATTTTTTGTTGCATGCCGAAAATAGCTTCAAATCAGATGTAAAAATATTGGAATCACTTGACGTAAGCATAAACGTTTATTTTGAATAACTAATATAATTGGCACTTTTAATTTATAATAGAGTCCTGAAACTTAATACATATGTACTATATCACTCATACCTACAAAGTTACATTTTTCTATGATTTATTTTATGAAACTAAAAGCAAGACAATCTATAACATAAAATGGACCGGTGTTTCTGTTCACCAGCTAATAGAACGAAGATTTTTTTTAATACTAACACATTTTAAGGTAATACAGCAATAGAATGGTGGAATAAAAAGAATAAAAACGTTTTTATTATTTGTTTATTTGTAAAAATACAGCTAACACAGATGGTGTTCCTTGTTACTTGCATTATAAGCAACTACCAAACTTTCCCTAGTGCAGAAATTCAATTATTTTAAGATCTAAATTAGCTCTCCTTGCCATATTATGACTTATACGGAAAAGGTGGTTTTGAAAAACGGCTCTAACGATTTGGATTTAAAAAAATACGAGTACTGTGCACTACTAATACTTAAGGCAACTTTAAATAATGAAATGGTTAAAACTAATTTTTCTCAATATTTTGAAGTTTTAAGCTCAGCTCTTTTGTTTTTATATGAGCTTTAATTAAATTCAAATAAGGGTAAAAAAGAATAAATATACACGGAAGGAGATCTATCACGTTTTGCAGAACTTATTGCACTGATTATTAAACTTTATGAGCAAATTCCATAACACCCCCAAAGTCTGGACTTAGGACAACGAAAAACGAATTTTTGGACCCTAAAAAAAATAGCTGCGTCAAGTTTTCACATCTTTTTACTGTTTTAGAAAATAATTTTATTCTTCATTTACCGAACTTCGACATCAATTTAAAGCCTAGTTTTAAAAACAATTTATACTGTTTTAAAAATGTATTCAAAAATAATATTTATTTCCAAATGAGCTATTTTTTTGAAAATCGATTTTGACTAAGAAAAAAATTTTAAACGCTTTCAACTTAATTCACCACCCAATCGGGGGTGTAAATGATATATTTAAATACCGTTTCTTAATCAATGCAACAAGCTCTACAAAACGTGATAGATATCCGGAGTGTAACATAGTGTAGTCAACAACAAATTTTAAGATCTTTGGCTGAAGTGCAATGTCGAAAACTTCGGTTAATCATTTGTCCAACATCGACAAAAACCCAACAAAAACCACTACATTCAAAGCATCTCACGAACAGTCCGTGGTAAAAGTGGGTGATGGCGGTAACTATGGCATATACGTACTTTTTTTTAAATGTTAGCACAGTCAATTTATGACAACATTTTTCGTCGCTTGATCTATGTTTTTTATGAAACTTGTATTGTAATTGTTTCGGAAAGAGCTAGACAGAGATGCCTTTTTGAAAAACATGTTGGTTTGTATGAAACGAACAAATTAGGCTCACTCGGTTAACCTGTACTAGCTTTCATTTTTGAAAAAAATAACCAAAAAAGCCAAGAATAAAGTAAAAAAAAATGTCTCACGACATTTTTGTATTTCCACAATGTCCTGTACGACATATAGGCAGGGTCCAAAATTTTGGATTTTTCTACAAACAATAAACTAAACTAAAAATTCACAGCTCACGCAATTCATGCACGGTCTGACATAGGAGGGTACTGGAAAAGGTCACTATAGCGTATACGTAATTTGTTATCTTCTTATATTCTATGCTTGGAAATGAATAAATAACTTTTATAGAGTTAGAGCAATTTCTATCTTTGCATGCGGTAAATAACACCAATTTAATTTTGATAAATTTAAATGTTCGAAAACAATTTGTCCCACTGTCAATCTTCCATGCGACAAGAAAAAACAAAAATCAATACAATAGGTAGCCAAACTAAAAAAAAAAAACAAAAACAAACATGAATCAAGACAAGATTCTTCTCACGTGCAAATCGAATTATTAAACTATTTAATAAAAAAAAACAAATTCAAACAAAGGTTAAGTGTCACACTTCTCAAATTAATATGTTGGACATTATACTCATTGGTATAATCTTTTTTTTCTCACATACAAAATGTTAATTTCTTTGATTGATGATGAATGTGTATTGTTTTAAACTTATTCATCCTTCCTGATTGGCTTTAAATGGCAACAAGCAAAAATTGCCAATTGGCCATTAACTATATTGTCCATTGATTTGTTCACTATCTATAATAACAACTAATAAAAGTGAGCGGTTATGTTTGCTTCGATATGTGTTATTTATTGTCTAGTTGATTTGATAATTCACACACAAGCGTCACACACTGCTGGAGCTCTTACCTTGATGCAATATTTTGATCCAATATATACGTCGCACTTTAAAAGAAAAATAAAAAACACGAACTGAATCTCGATAAAAAAACATGTTTTTAACTTAATTAGTTGATTTAAGTTTTTGAACGATTTATTAAAAATGTGTTATATTTGAAGCAAAATTGGGAGTATTATTGATTATACTTATAGTGCTTTAATGTGCATAGCGGTGTAACAATTTTGAGATAGATGATAGAAATTGTTATGCTCTCATAGATTAGATTAGAACATTGTCTTGCTGACAGCTTTTGTCTGGGTTGTTCAGGTCCGGTAGTGTTGTTATGGAGAGTGGAAGGTTTTACACACGGTCAAGTCATCATCGAGTAGGTCAGTAGCTACTAGGTATCGAGGGTCGGGAGAAATTGTCATAAACAAGGTTCTGTAGGGTATAAGAGTAGGGTGGATAATGCAAGGATTTAGTTTTTCTCCAAATGCAATTTAGGGAGTGAAATAATTTCCAATAACACATACCTAATAATATCTTAGTAGAGAAGTAGAGAACCAGATTCGTTGTCATTTGAGTGGAAATTTGATCTTCAAAACAATTTCAATATAGTATTAGAAAAGAGAAGCATACCTTGAGAACTTTCTTTGAATTATTGCTAGCTATTTCAACTACTCCATTTATATTCTAAGTTAAAATTAGCAATTAATTTTCTTGTTTTTCATTATGTACATAATTATAATCTTTAAAAATGATAAATTGGGCCTAATAATAGGTTAAAAATATAAATTAGGTCTAATTTATTAATTTTACATTTAAAACAAAAGAACTCAGGCACAAACTTGAAAAAATAAAGGAAAATTTTGTCATTTGACACCTGCCTTAAAATTATTTTTAGACTATAATCTATAATGAAACTTGAAATGATATTCCCGGTGCAGAAAATTCTAGAACGTGAGAACTGTCAAAATCACTTGGGGGTATCGACTTTAATAAATAATTGATTAGCATACTAATTCTATATAAATAGCGCCATAATTCGCAAAATGGATTCATTTAAGAGAGCAAAAGAGGCAACACTTTTTTTTATATGGTAGAATACAAAACACTCAATAATATGGCAAAGCTGAGAAATTAAAGTATCAGCATTCAGCAGCTTATTTTTGTAGAAATGAAATGAGATGCCTAGAAGGTAGACCGAATTATCAATTTGGAATTTTATTCCATAGAAAAATTCTTATGGTTGAAAAAAAAAAAATATTGAAATTAATAACGTTTTTATTAAATATTCAATTAAAACAAATTTTCTAATACAAAAGATTTTATCCAGCCTTTATATAAATCAAAAACAAAATTCAAATTATACCTACATTTTTGGATTTAAGAAAAATCAATTTTCCATAAACGGGACATCGGATTTTTTTTTAAATTTTGGTTTAGGTGTTGAAATATAATTACTACGTAATGGAATAACGAATTTATCTCAAAAAAATATACATTTTTATTTCTTTTTGAAGTGAAAACAAGATGAAACGAAAACGCGACACGAACATTCAACTTATTATAACTTTTTTGTTTCAATAGATAGATAAATGAAATTTGTACTGTAAGTAGGTAATTAAATAGACTATAAATGTCAATTAATTTCATATTCAAAATTCTGAGATAACAGTAAAAAGATGTTCTTTTTCTACACACGTTATATCTTTTGATCTAGTGCACATACAAATTTGATTTAACTTTAATAGGCATGCTAATAACATAACCTTTCATTTGATATATCACAATTAACTGTACAAGCTCTACAAGTTACACAATCTGAAATTGAAAAACTTGAAAAATACCTCAAAACACCTGTGGAGATCTGTTGACGATGACCAGTGCAGGAGTTACCGTAATCTCAGCTTGAAATTTCGACATAGTTGGCTTTACAAAATTCTTATATTTTTTCTAGGCATGGTAGAAATATGATTCATACGTCATATAACAGGTGAAATAACTTTTCAGATGATATAAAATTTAATATATGTTGTCATTTAAAAAAATATATTAAATGGTGTTAAAAGAGAAAAAAGATTGATTATTTTGCTTTTTTGATGAAAAGTGATTTGGTTTGAAAAAAATAAGCTCTTTTTGTAGATGTTGTATAGACATGGACGATATAAATATTTTGAGCTGAAAAAAAATATAACTAAAATAATAAAAATTATTAAAATTATTTTTATTTTAAGCGAAACGCTTTATAAATTTTTGGAGTTGAGGTCACTTGAACTTATAAATTGAAACAATAAGCTTTCAGATGATATAAAATTAATATAGGTTGTCTTATAAAAAACATGTTTTTAAAGGAGATAGAATAAAAAATAGGTAGATTTTTTCTTTTTTTTTCAAGAAAATTTTTTTTTAAGGTTTCACTTCTACCACGTGTAAATTGCACACGTACCTTTTTTTTTATATGCTTCTTAGTAAATTAATTCAAGCTGCTTTCTTCTTTTGGATCTCAAAATTTTTGCGGACTTTGTTTTAATCCTTTGAAGAACGAACTCTATTTTTTTAACTCACACTTACCATCTTGCAAAGATAAATTTACAAATTTAAGAACTTCAACTGTAAAAGCAATATCGTGTCTTCTCAGTCTTTTTTTTTTTCATTTTAATTTTGATTTAGAAATTATTTTTTCTGAAAATGGTTATTCAAGCCGTGTTTCTTTGGTAACTCTTTATTTTGCTGATTAAAAATTTTTGCTGTGAAAAAAAAATGATTACTTTTATTTATTATAAATATAATCCTTTACTATTGAAGGATCCAAAATCAAGTTTAGAAAAAAAAAATTATTTACTGTTGTTTATTGTGCTAATAGTAATAGTAAACAAATCCGATTTGTTAATCTTTTTTTCTTTTTAAATTTTTAACAAAGTGCCTCTCTTAGCTTTAATTTTTTCTTTAAATCTTGCCAAAAGTGCCAAAACAAAACAGTTAGTATTTTCATCAGTCATCAAAATTGAACCAGAGTAAACGAATTTGCTAGAAGCACTTTATATTTTAAGGGTAAATAGTGTCTCCTCTTTATGTTTAAACTTTAAATACATACAAATTTCTACCAACGTTAAACGTTTATAGTTTACCATTGTTAAAATTTACCATGTACGCATATGCAATATAAACAAAAAAAACCAGATGAATAATCACTATGGCGTATGCGTACTTTATTTATTAAAAATTTCATTCAAAACAAAATTCATTACATTCAAATTTAAATTATATACAAACTTTGTCAATCGTTTTCTGTGGAATATTGCCTGCTGAGTAATTTCTTGAGAACAAATATTAAAACAAAACTAATTTTTCTAATGCACATTTTTCACACACTTTCGCTTTTTTTTAAAGTAAGTGCAGTGTGACAAAAATATTTTTTTTTTTCTCATACTCAGTAGCTTCTCATTTTTTATTTCATTCACAAAACAAAAACAAATTACACAAGTAAGTAATTACTCGTTCTTATCTTTCGTATAAAATCAAAAAATGGGCAAATACTGAGCTATAGTAAAAATTGGGATAATAATAACAACACTTCTTCTAATTTTTTATGAAAAATGAAAAAAAAAAAAAAAAACAAAATAAAAAATTACACAGAGAAAAATATGACCCGCTAAAAACTAACAGATTGCCATATTGTTTTACCGTCCATACATTTCATAAGGAAATCTTATTAAAATCAACGATTAATAAGGTTTTTTTAAGGAGATTTCTTATTATTTTTATAGAGAAAATCTTATTAAAATTTGACTGAAAAGTTGATTTTTTTTTGCAACTTAGCACTAGAACAAAAATCGCGATCAATATTTTCATGGCAGGTTGGTTCAGATGGTAAGGTGGGCGACTAATGATTTGAAGTCTCCGGTTCGATTCCCAGCCTGGTCATCGTTTTTTTTATTTTTTTGCAGATTTTAAAACAATAAGGAAAACCCGATTGTTTTAATAAGGTTTCCTTCTTGGATGAAAACCATAGAGAAATCTTATTGTTTTTGTTCTATTTTATGTGGTCTATTTTTCTCTGTGTAAGTTCGATGAAATAAAAGCCGAATCCTTAATTTTGTTCTTGATTTCCAACGCTTAGTTTTGCAATGCAAGATATTTTATATTGATCCAATAGTCATTTAAGTTGCGAATGCTCACGCACTATTAACCTTGTTTTCCCCAATAAATAATTCGAATATCTTATGATGCAAATTTTAATAATGAAAATCATTATTTCGACTCTGCAAAATTATGAAAAACAAAATTTTATCATCACAAGTTAAAAAAAAAAACAGCAACATTACAACGAAATATTTAATGAGATATTTGAATTCGCGGTCAAATATAACAAACCCAAATCAAATTTATAAATATCTACAAACAAACCAGCTATGATGATATAGTAAGACATTTACATGGTTATCGCATTGCAAATATACATAATTAATTTGATAGATAAGAGTAAACAAACCTACAAAAAAAAAAAATCAATCGAACTTATCAAAAATTTTAATTTTGGTATTTTTTAATTTATAACTGATTTATGTACCACCTTTTAAAAATATATCATTCATAATGTCAAAGATTCATTCAAAGTTCCGTTTCTGTATTATTTCCCAGAAATATTCATAAAAAAGCCCAGCAGGATGTATAACTTATTTATACACTTTGTTTATTAAATTGTTTAAAGTATAAATACACTTTTCTGTATGGAAACTTTATTGCAAATCATTAGGTCAAGTAATTATTATTATTTACTATATGAACAGCAAAAAGTAATATCTTTTCATTCAATAGATTTAATTAACATAAAACAGCAGTCAAAATAAGGTGCAAATAATAATATTCTTCATCATCACCTTTATTATGAGATATTTACCAATCTGTACCCACTACAGGCTTAGTTTTTTTTTTCTTTTTGTTTTTGCAAAAATGATACAAACAAAAAAAAAATATGAAGACTCCCAAAAGAACTGAAGAAGCTAGACATATCACTCATGGGTTTTCAGCTTCAGCTATCTGCAAAGTATATGGTGCCGACAGTGATTAGGTAATCTGTTCAATAATTTTGCTAGTACCTTAACTACCTACCAGAGTTAAGGTGACCATCTGTTTCATATTAAAATTATTGAGAATAAATTTTAACTAAGATTACTAATGATTTTAATTTTGTTTAAATAATTTTTTTCTATCTAAAACTCATAATCCAGACAAACAATTGGCGTTTAAATTACAAAGTTCTATTTCAATTGTTTTTATTCTTATCTATGATTTTTTGGTGTGCTGAACACGTATTTGCTCATGTTAACTTTTGTCCAAGAGGCCAATTTGCTTGAAAAAATGCGTAAATAAGAAAAAATTCTGCCTTGTCCTTGGTCTCACGAAAACAAAACACGAAAAAATATCACTGACAAGCTTAAAAAAACATATTTTTGTATGATGATTGAGAAAAACTGTAGAAGTTAAAGTCTCCCTGATCCTCAAAAGGCTTAGTAAATTTCTTTAAAATATTTTGTATGCAAAATGCACTTATACAAAATATGTATATAAAATGTCCACCATGGTTTTTTTCATGCTAGAGCCCATTTTGTATTAGGTTATGAACATTTATTGATACTAACAGCTGCCACATTTTTGATAACGTTTCGACTATTTACTCTCCTTGATTAACTAGAGTTGCTTCTTTATTGAAATATATAATGTCCTTCATACTTTCCCATAAACAAAAATCCAATGCAGTCGAGTAGGGACCTACCTACAGACAAAAAAAAAATCATGTGGGCAATTCAAACGTGGTAGAAGTGAAACCTTAAAAAATCATTGTTCTTGCTAAAATAAAAAATCTACCTTTTTTTTATTCTATCACCTTTAAACCTTTAAATCCATGTTTTTTTATATGACAACCTACCATATGCCTACAAAAAAAGTAAGAATTTTTTAAGGCCAACTATGTCGAAATTTCACGCTGAGATTACGGTACTTCCTACACTCGTGGCTGGTCATCGGCAACAGTTCTCTATAGGTGTTTTGATATATTTTCCAAGTTTTTCAATTTAAGATTGTGTAACTTGTTGAGCTATTACCGTTATGTGTGATATATCAGGTAATATTAACAGCATGCGTATTTAAGTCAAATAAAATTTTTGTGTGCTCTAGATCAAAAGATATCACGTGTTTTGAAAAAGAGCATTTTTTACCGTTGTCTCAGGATATTGAATATGAAATTAATTGAAATTTCGCACAATTATAGTTTATTTAATTACCTATCTATAGTATAAATTTCATTTATCTATCTATTAAAACAAAAAAGTTATAGTCAATTGATTTTTCCTGTCACTTTTTCGGTTCATCTTGTTTCAAATCACTACGATACTAAAGAAGTTTTCAAATGTGTATGTAGGTTTAGGACAAGGGTAGGCTAAAAACGACACAACGAACGGTCACAACACAACTAAATAAACAGACTCTCAAGTATTTGAGTTATCCATCATAATAAACTAAAATTTTGACACATGGCTTTAAAAATCGAAATTTCAATTTAATTTATTATTGGTTCATATAAAACAAAAGAGTTGAGGTACAAACTTGAATATTAGAGTTTTGCACTATTTAATCTATTTGAATTTGAAGAAGCCTTAAGATTAATTTTACACAACTGTAAAGCTTGAGACAAGCTTAGAGACAATTTTTGTTAGGGATGAGTTAACTAAGAGTTAAGTTGGTGACAGCTAACTCTTCGAAATAAATCAAATCCGACTTAGTTCAAAAGCTAAAGTTTTGTCAGCGAAATATATCTACAAACCGTTAATAAATTTTGATATTTAAGGGTGGTAACACATTATAACTATATGAACATTAGTTAACAGTAATTTTATAACACACAGAAACTACACACCGGTTCGATATCAATTCTTTTAAAAAACAAAATTGAAAATTTAATATTAGCTGCGTGTTTCTTTAGGAGCATTTATCTACTGCTATAACTCTATTAAAAAAGTAGTTCAAACCAGCTTTGAGTACAAAGCAGTGGATAAATGCCCTCAAAGCAACCTTAGCTTTTAATGAAATTTAAGTTGTTAAAAGTCTTTTTCTTTTGTTATATATTTTTTAATACTTATGATCAATTACATGAAAAACATTTAATCGTTCAACTATATTTTTTTATCTTAATTATATTTAATTTAAATACCCAAAACATTGGACGAAAACTGCCAAATCTTCTGATTATAGTTACCAAAGTTGTCTACACAATAATTATGAGATTTTTTGATAGTATACTGTACTTAACACGTAAACCTAATCGAGAAGATTACAAGGTTGTTTAGGTATCAAGCAATTTTCAAAACGAAAATGAACAAAAAATATAATTGTAAATAATTATATTACTGTCCATCAACACAAAGAAAAATATAATCCAAAAATATGGTCACACTATTTATAATTTTCATCTAATTCACTATAGTAAAGGCTCAACTCATCAGATATAACTAACTAAGACTGCAGTCATATATACGCGACCCATCTATCTGTATAATATGATGATGGCAAGTGTATTGTGTGGACGACACCACCATAGTCGACGACGACGACGTGGTTATTATCAAACTGTCTTCGTGATGATGATCCATCCGTTGTGAATCTTCTGGGATGATGGTCTGAAAACGTTTTTAAACTTCCATGGCGCGCACTTATAAGCAGCGCATACAATAGATAGTTTGAACTTTTACACGTTTTATATAAATATTGCTGAGAGAGAACTATTGGCCATCATTCATATAGTGAACTTGCGTCAGATAACTTTGCCGAGTGGAACAAGCTCCTCAAGCTAAAATTTTTTAAAATCTTGGTGGCATCCATCCATCGTAGTAAATAAAACTAAAAAAAAAATAAAACAAAATGAAAATAAAAATGGTGAGTTCGTTGAATTAAAAAAAAAAAAAAATAAAGTAAACAAATATTAAGCAACTAGTATCCAGCCACATACTCACCTACCTTATGTGCCGCAACGAAAGTGATTTATGAAGTAATTTTAGACCTTAACAAAAAATGTAAAAAAAAACCGGCATATGAGAATAGTGGGAGTTGCAACAAAAAAAAAACTCCATAGTGAGGTGGTTATAGTGAAGCATATTGCACGACTAGCTGCAAGAGTATCTCTATATAAAGTGCCCAATTGAAAAACACATCTACAATAGTTTTCAGAAGGAAATTGTTACGAGACACTTAATGTGTGCGGACTACGGAATATCACGGACACACGATATAAACGTGACAACATCGTGCAATTTCAGAGTTACCTACATATTTCAAACTGCACACAAAAAAAAAAATCAGTGAAATTATTTATATATTTTTTTTCTTTAAGTTTGAATTAAGATAATGATGATATTATTCAAGCGGAACTCAAACTTCAAGTAGATATATTTATGTTTAATTGGAATATACTTGATTGAAGAGTGACTCAATATAACCTCATGAATACGGATCTTCAACAGAAAATTAAATATTTCTATTATTTATGATGGCATTTTAATTATTTTTACAAACAAAAAAATATCTTTGAATTAAATTTAATTATGTTGGAAACAATTTATTTTATTTTTGCAGTTACCAGGAGTGTTTATGGTAGCTCTGTTGGGAACCTGCCTTGCTGATGTTTCTCACTTAGATACCGATCTACAAGAAGATGGCTACCATTATAAGCAACCTTCACAGCCATTCCCATCTCCATCGGACGGTAATGGAGTGGGACCTGATGAGCAGCCACAGCCACCGACACCAAGTAGACCTCGACCTATGCCATCACGGCCCACTCAAATAACACCAGAGTATCTACCTCCAGATGATGATCAGCCAGGTCCCCCACCACCACAACCATCACCTTACCCAAAACCCCAACCACAACCTAGACCCCAACCTCAACCACAACCCAGACCCCAACCACAGCCCCGTCCACAACCCCAACCTCAGCCCCAACCTCAACCAGACGAGCCAAGCAGCGAAGAAGGATCTCTGCCATCAGTTGAATACGGTCCCCCACCTACCAAACCTAGGCCACAACCCAGTCTTCCACCTGCCCCACCAACTCCTGAATACATTCCACCAGCACCACGTCCAACACCAGGCCAAACACCTCAACCAGAACCAGAGAGGGAATACTTGCCACCAAGTGAAAACGAAGTCAATCCCGAACCACAACCGGAACAAACATATCCAGCTCCAAAACCAACAGCTCCCGAACAACCTTCACAACCAACATACCCCGAAACAACTTACACTCAACCAGATACATCACAACCAACCTACCCTGAGCCAGAATCAACTTATCCATCATCACAGCCAACATATCCTGGCCCTGAAACTACTAACGTCGAACCACAATCAACATATCCTGCACCACAACCATCATATCCAGCTCCAAGTTCTCAACCCGAAGAACCCGAACCAGCGCATGAACTTGGACCTGAAGGTTATAAATATAAAGTACCATCGAAAACATTTAAATATTAAATGCAAATGTTCATTATGCCTAAATAGTTTAAATTTATTATAATCTATTATGTATCTCTATCTGTATCCTTATTAAATGTTAAGTTCAATGTAAGTAATGTTGTGTATGAAATGCCAAATACAAAATGTTAATATAAAACAAAAAATAAAATAATTCAATTACCTAAACTAAATAATCCATAAATAGCCGAGCCGATGCTGCAAATAAATAGCTAAAATGTGCATCCAACAAAGCATTTTTTTTTTTTTTATTTTCGGTTTTATGTCAAAGAGTGTTGTCACCTGATTCCAGCAAATCAATTGCAGTTTTTCTGTACAAAATGTCATCAGGTCAAGTCCAGTCGTGGCTAAGTAAATTGAGTATTAATTTATTGCTTTGAAAATGTACACATCCCCACAGCGAAGTCGTACAAAATTGCTCTTTAAATTTAATTTTTTTTTAATTTCTGCTATCTAAACGACAGAAGCTGCGTTCCTTTGGAAATATTTATCTACTTTTTAGTACTTAAAGCTGCTTTGAACTACTTTTTCAGTATAGCAAAGTAGATCAAAGTAGTTTTAAGTACTAAAAAGTAGATAAATATTTCCAAAGGAACGCAGCTAGAGTCAGAAAATTTACAAAATTAACAAAAGTTTTTTTTCCAAAAAGCTTTTTTTCTGAAAAAAACAGCTTTTTCTTAAATCTTTTTTTTCAAGAATATTTTTATCTTAAAAGAAAAACATTTTACCAAAAAATATACAGAATTGACCAGAATTTGTATCGAGCTTTTTTCAAATAAAAATCTTAAAGCTTTTTTTTGTATACGATCTCTCTAGATCACAATCTGCTTTTACTGGCGTGTACTACTTTAAAAAAAGAAATCCTGTCTTCAATAAGATCAAAATAGAAAGCTTTTTTCCAAAAAATAAGAAGGGGATTTGAAAAAGCTCTTCGTCAAAATTCTAAATAGTAGATACTAATTGACTGGTCTAGTAGTAAAGCATCTTGTTGAACTGTTTATCTAGAACTTTTGAGAAAAATATTAACGAATATATTTAAGAAAGAATAATCCTTGGAAAAAAAATGATAAAATCCTCTATTAAAAGCTCTTCAAAGCATAGATTTCAAGGATTTGTGTGTGCTTTTTTAACTGTTATATTGATTAAAAATCAATCTTTATATTGCGAGATTCTTGTATTCAGTCCCTTATTAGGTTTAAAAATTTCTTCTTGAGCTTTTATAAGCTTCTGTGATAAAAAGTAAAGAGTTTTCTGTGAACCCATAGCTTACCTTTACGTAAAGTTTCTCAAGTCTTAAGCATTATATCTCATAACTTAAAAGAATATAACGTGCAGACTAAAGTACCTTCTTTACTCGTAAATCATTACTTTATGTTACTTCCATACAAAAAAAAAGTCATGAAGCATTGTCATATTTTTGTTTTGTTTCTTAATTTTTTTTTGTCTACTTACTATTATGCAGCAAAGATACTTTTGTACATACATAAGTACCTTCCTACCTACCATAGTCAGAAGTGTCAGTGTACATTATTTGATATGTCATGCTATTTTTCATTGCGCAATTTTTTTGTATAGTAGATGTTTCTTCATCATCATCATCCCGGTGAGGTTTTGACGCTAGATCAAAAAATTGTTGTTAAGCAATAAGCTACTGATGCACGTTCGTTCACACACAGCTAAATAGAAACATAACTAGCAGTAGCGGTATCTTTTTATATTTACTTTTTCATGAAGGCATCAGTGGGAGAGAAAAAAAAGAAGAAGAAATTTAATTACCATCATTAGTGGAAACTCTATAATGTGATCATTAAAGCCGTTATTGAATAAACTCAATTAATTTTATTTGCACCTTTATTTACATACTTTACCTATGGGCAGTATAAACGGAATTCTTGACCATAAATACTCATGGAAACGTAAAGTACTTAGTTATTTTTTATTGCAGTTAAGGGGGATTAATTGACAAAATATAAGCACGGTTAATATCATAATTTAGTCGATTCGCCGGTGGTCTTCGTTCCAAGCTAGTCATACCATTTTGTGTTTTTTTTTTTCTTTCTGTCTGCCTACATTGTGAAGAATTCACAAAGCTGATTTTTTCATGAAAAAATGCATCTCATCATTTTTGTTCTAGGTTTTAATAAAAGGTAAAAGTTTTTATATTGGTTGTATGTTCAGATGCTATAGTTTCTACATCCACTAAATTAATTGCGACCGACAGTTATGATCTCGAAAGGGACAACCAACTCTCCAACTTTAATGCTTCACACTAAGGCTCTACATGTGGAGTTCTCTCTATCACTCTAGTTTATGTTTAACAGCATTTCTATGGTAACTTCTATGATTTAAATTAATTTTTTAATTTAATTTTTAAAAATGCATTAATACCGCTTTTTAGCAAGTATATGTTTCTATCAAACAAAAGAGCTGAGCAGCAAACTTTATTTTAATTTTAAATTCATTTTAAGTTATTCGTAACAGAGAATAAAAGAACTAAAATTTCAACTTTTCTTTATTTTAGCGATATCCTGTGTGAAAATTATTGACACACAAAAAAATACAAGTAAAAATAGGTATCTAGTTTTACTAAAGTTACAAACTACCAGAGAAGTCAAATAAGTAAAAAAAAAAACTTTCAATAAAACGATACCCCAATGAAAATTGGTTTACCACAGGCACCAATTACACCGGCACACAAAAAAAAAAAAGTGTCATGAACCAGAAACCAGACCTATCTTTCTATATGTTTTTGGGACCGCTGAATCCGTTTGGCCCTGTCACCCTCTAGTTTTGAGTAATATGCAAAAATACAAAGAAAGGTAGTTTTTGGGGCTTTTTTACACTTTTCTCAAAACTGGAGGGTGACCGGGCAAAACGGACTTGAAATTCGGATTCAGCGGTCCCAAAAACATATTATTATTATTATTATTATTAATCTTTATTTTTTCAAAGAAAAGATACAAACTTATAATTAAATAAAAGATATACAAGCATGGCTTATAAGCCGTCTGCCGGTTATTTCAAAGTTATTTCAATTTGAGAGAGAATTATTATTTTTATAAAGCAAATTTAAAAAAAAAGAAGTACAAATTAATTAATATTTATAATTAGATAAAAATAAATGAAAATAAAGACATGCCAGAATGATATGCTACAATTCATGAATTTTAAAATTCAAATTAAAGAAAAAATACAAAATGGTTGTTAAACAATATTTCAATATTTTTTTTTTTTTTTTTTTTTTTTTAATAAATCCGGGCTTTTAGTTTAGCTAAAACAAAAATATAATTTAATAATGACATTAAAACTTTAAATACATTTTTTGTTGAAAAGTGTTATTATAATGGAATAAATCCGGGCTTTTAGTTTAGCTAAAACAAAATTAATGGTAACTACATATTTATCACAGATTGTGAACTTAATTCTTTGAAATATCAAGATTAAAAATTGATGTTTAATGTTAAATATTTATACAAAATACAACCTTAAATATAAAAAAAAAGAATATAAGACTTGCAACATCCTGTGTAAATCGGGCTTTTAGTTTAGCTAAAACAAAATTATATTAGATTGGTTAGGTTAACGTATGTATTTCTATATGAAAACGCTTCTGAAGAAAACCGGATAAGCAATTTCCAACAACACTCTCCATTAAGAACCGCAAGGCAATCTTCTAATGAAAGGAAACTCTTATTAAAATAAACACGTCGTATTTCCTGTAAAATAGGACACGATGCTATTAGATGAAAAACGGTTTCGGCTTCATTTAGATTACATAATGTGCAATTGGGGTAAATATCATTTCTGTGAGGTCTGTAGTTTAGTTCTAGCATTTCCGTGCGCAGCTTGAATATCAAACTCATCTCGTTAACAGTGAACTCGTTTCGAAAGTAATTTGATGAACCTAAACAAAGATTAAGTTTACTGTATATTGACCTTGATACCGACACCCTCGCTCGATCGAGAAATGACTGAAACATTTGATCATCTACCGCAGAAATACAGTCGTAAAGGGAAGTTCTCCACGAATCTAAGCCGTCCAGATCCAAAGCCAATGTTAAATTGTGTTCCGAAGCCAACTCATACCAATCTTTGAAGGGGGAATACCTACAGTGTAACGCCACTTGAAGAATCCTTTTCTGCAAATTATTGTTTGATCTTTGCATGACTTTGATCATATAGTCTGCATTTGCTTTAAGATTCCTTATGAAAATTGGAGGTAGCCCAGATTCAATGTGAATGGCATAATTCGGTGTATTCGGTGGGAGTCTAAAGATACGTTTGAAAAAATATCTCTGAATCGTTTCCATCTCTTCTGTTTCTTTGTACCCGTAAACTTCATTACCGTAACAAAAACAGCTCTTAATGGTTGCATCGAACACTTTAAATTTTGAGGCCGGATCAATACTTTTGTTTTTGAAAAAGTTTGACCACATGCAGTTGATAGCTGTTTTAGCTGCGGACAATTTGTCTTTTATGTGAACTCGAAAATTCAAATTGTGTGAAATGGTGAAGCCTAAATATTTGAAATCTTGAACTACTTCTATGATAGAACCATTGAGATTCCAAGTGCGATCGTTCCCTACACCACGGTTCTGGGGACGAAAAATCATAATTTTAGACTTCGAAGTATTGATCTTTAAGTCCCACAGATCACAATATTGTTTCAACTTATTAATTTGAAGTTGCAGTGTCACAGGGTTATCCGTCAAAATCACGAGATCATCCGCATAAAGCAGCACTTTAATAAAAAGATCACCAAAAACAACGCCACCAGGTAAATGATCCTCAACATCGTTAATAAACAGAGAAAAAATTAACGGACTCAAAATACAAAAAACATATAGAAAGATAGGTCTGGTTTCTGGTTCATACAACTTTTTTTTTTGTGTGCTAGCAATGTCGCGACATGTCGCTGTCATACCCGGCACACAAAAAAAAAAAGTTTCATGTACCAGGAAGCAGACCTATCTTTCTATATGTTTTTGGGACCGCTGAATCCGATTTTCAAGTCCGTTTTGCCCGGTCATCCTTCAGTTTTGAGAAAAATGCAAAAAACTCCAAAAAAGTCATAAAAATTCAAACAAAATGCACTCACAGCTCAAAACTGGAGGGTGATGGGGCCAAACGGACTTCAAATTCGGATTCAGCGTGCCCAAAAACATATAGAAAGATAGGTCTGGTTTCTGGTTCATGACACTTTTTTTTTTTTGTGTGCCGGTGTTATCTAAGTAGTCTTTTTTTTTTCTTTTTGAAAAAAAAAGAAAATGCGTGATAAATCTCAAAATCAATAGTTAAAATGGAACCCTTACGAACAATATTAAAAATAATGTCTTTGCCATAGGAATTGCGAATATAATAAGTCTATACATTTTTTTTTTTTTAATGTTAAAAGGTGTTTTTTCAGGTCTAGGGAAAAACTAGTTTTATCACAAAAAAGCGTATAATAATAATAGTACCCTTCTCAAATCCAGCAATTATGTTTCAATTTGTTACCTAAAATATTTTTATTAGTCGAGTCAAATTAGACATAAAATTTGTAAAATCTCGGAATCCAGGGAAAGTCGATGCATCTGAAAAACGAGTATAGGGCTGCATTATAAAAGGGTCAAATAAGAAAGTTAAAAAAAAAATTTCACCGCTCTCGATTACAACAGTTTTTATGGACCGTTTACTGTCATTCCGTATGCAAGCGTCAATCGGAATTGCTGTCTCATTTTAGATTTTGATCAAACTTTGTAGGGATGTTCTCTAGGACTGTAAGGCAGCAAATCCATGATGATTTAATTTTAAGTTGCGTGGTTTCCCCGCTACCCGCATTCGAACTTTTTCAGAAGGTCATTTTTATGTTATTATAGCTTTGCGTCTAGTAAAGATATCTTTTTGTTTGAAACGCCATTTTAAAGCTTAAGAATAGTAATTTTTGAAAAAACATTAAAAAATTACGTAATAATTATCCCTGAATTAAAAATTATTTTTGAAAAACTGGTAATTTTGCTGATTTTTCATGGTTTTTGACTGGCTCCAGAACCTTGGCTATTATATGTAGGAAGCTTATACTTACCAAATTTTAAATATACATATTTTTCAACAAAATAAATCTAAAATGAACTCGATGGCTGTACTCCTTATGTAAAAATTTTAAGTTCAAAGTATTGAGTATTTTAAAAAAGCTAATTTTTATACTGTCATTTTCTACGATTTGACTAAACGAAGAAATGTGAAACTTACAGTGTGTTAAGCTAAGAGTACGAACTAAATATACTATTAATTTCATGCTTCTATCTTATGTCAAACATAGTGCAATCATAGCCTTAAGTAGGGGTTTTTTTTGGCTTTTTAGCATTTTTGCGAATTTTCAAACAAGCGGTACACTAAGAAGATATGAAAATAACACAATTTTATTTAGAGGAATTAAAGTTAAAAGTTTCAACTTAACACACTGTTAGTTTCATGTTTCTATCTTTAGTCAAATCGTAAAAAATCATAGTATAAAAAAATATTTTTTCAAAAAACTCAAAACTTTGAACTTAAAATTTTTACATAAGGAGTACAGCCATCGAGTTCATTTTAGATTTATTTTGTTGAAAAATATCTATATTTAATATTTGGTAAGTATAAGCTTCCTACATATAATAGCCAAGGTTCTGGAGCCAGTCAAAAACCATGAAAAATCAGCAAAATTACCAGTTTTTCAAAAATAATTTTTAATTCAGGGATAATTATTACGTAAATTTTTAATGTTTTTTCAAAAATTACTATTCTTAAGCTTTAAAATGGCGTTTCAAACAAAAAGATATCTTTACTAGACGCAAAGCTATAATAACATAAAAATGACCTTCTGAAAAAGTTCGAATGCGGGTAGCGGGGAAACCACGCAACTTAAAATTAAATCATCATGGATTTGCTGCCTTACAGTCCTAGAGAACATCCCTACAAAGTTTGATCAAAATCTAAAATGAGACAACAATTCCGATTGACGCTTGCATACGGAATGACAGTAAACGGTCCATAAAAACTGTTGTAATCGAGAGCGGTGAAATTTTTTTTTTTAACTTTCTTATTTGACCCTTTTATAATGCAGCCCTATACTCGTTTTTCAGATGCATCGACTTTCCCTGGATTCCGAGGTATAAAGCTAATTTGACTCCACTATATAGACTGCATAGATTCTTGGTTCGTGTAATAAAAGAAAACAAATTCATAGCAACATATTTTTCATAGTTTTTTATCTTAATTTTGAATTTCATTATTTCTTAAGAAAATATAACTTTTAAGACCCTTCAGATTCTTATTTCTTATAACAAACGAAAATTTTTCACCAAGTTCAAAAATAAACAAAACTTACATTAATGTCAGCTGTTATGAAATCTTTCTCAAACATAACTCAACCATTAAAAAAAAAAACTCTGGCCAATAATATTTTAGAGGACTTTATGGATCCCTTGTAAATGCTTCATCTAAGATCCTCATCCCGCATTGTATATAGTGTATAATGTTTTTCACATGGGTTTCGGTTATATTTAAGCTGCTGTAGTGAAAAAGCAAGCACACTTGCATTAAACCGACAATAACGTTTTTTAGTAATCATATGGACTTTAATGGCATTCGACTCGGTTTAAAAAATAAAACTTAAACATGTGTACTATCATTATATTCCGCAAACAATTTTTTCATTGTTCGGTTGACCTTCACTGCCCTGCCTTCGTTTCAAGTAAAAATACGTTTTTATACAGCTCTTTAATAGACTCTTACGATCCTTCATTCCAATTACAAAAAAAAATGTTTGCCAAGTTTCATGGTAAGTAAGTCTTTTCTTATTTAATAAACTAATACCTACTATTTTATACTATTTTACTGAAACTAATACCAGAGCTTTATCATTCTAAGTTTCTTTTGCCTAAGAACAAGTCGTATGACCAAGTCGCGAGCATTCTATTTAATAAATATTGACCAAAGGCTCAATAAAAACAGAAACCACATTTTCTTAGTATCGGAAGAAATATGAAAGTATAAAAACATCAAATTTGTTTAAAATTAAGAAGCCCATGTATATGCATAGGAATACATTACATACGTTCAAAACAAAACATAAAAATTAAAAAAATTATTTGTAAGGCAAAAAAAACGTAAGCTTTTATTGCAAATTAGAAAGAAATAACATCTTCAGTTTCTAATGGTTCGTGAATGCTACGCATCCCTATAAATTTAAATGATTAATATACACAACTTAAAACCATAATTAAAGCATACAGGTATTCAAATTATATTTTTATATTGAAATATTCTAATACACACTTATCTTTAATTCATAGTGTTCCACAAAAAACCGCATTTTATTATCACACTTTGAACTAATTAAAATGGGAATAGATACTACAGCGTATTCTTGTTTTTTTTTTCTCTTTGATAGAACATGCGGTTTTAAAAATGGTTTTTGAATGCAAATCCAATCCGGATAAGATATGTGATCACTTAAGAATCTAAATCTTTTGTCGGGATCTATTTTGAACAAATGCAGGTTTATGTTTTAACATCTTAATGAATTAAATAAAATACCTATGTATAAACACTAAACACATTAATCAAATCAAGTGGTAAAACTAATTAATTTTTCGGGAGCTGAATTTAATTAAATTTGAAGTACTTAATTAAATCTATCCAGACCACAGCATAATGGGGAGGGGATAAGTAGAATAAAATAATTGGTATATTAGCAAGCATACTAGGACTAATTAAGAGATAAAGTTCATTTTAGTTTGAATCAAACATTAAGAAGGATTAAGGATCATTAATGGATCAAAGTGAATTATTTGTAGGTAATTACATTAAGCATTTTGAAGGTAAGTAATTTCTACCACACGACTTCAACATCCAAAAAGTCTTTTTTACAATGCTGACCTTTAAAATCGTTATCGTATTTAAATTTTTGTCTAATCGAAAAACGGATTTCCTCTAATTTTCTGCAAAGAATGTCTATTTTTCTCGTACCTATTCGCACCTTTCAATGCGTTCATCACGCAACCGTTATGACTTATGACTCATATGGCCCAATATGTCTTGTCTATTAAAAACCTATGTACATTCTGTTGTAAGTTTCATTTTAGCATAAAAGAGATCTTAACGAAGCATGAAAACCATTTTCCAATATTCTGTAACTTTTTTTGCACAATATAACTCCATGAATACTCGTATAGGTACGATGCATAATAGATCGAATATTTAGAAATGGTACCAACTTCTGTTGGTGTTAATCACAAATAATAAAACCTATAAAGCCATTGCTTTGAGTAAAATTCCTTTTATATGGGGACATAAAATTAATAGTTGGATAGGTATTTCAGCAACAACAACAACATAAAATTGCTAAATAGAATCGTGACTGAAGATAATCGTTATTACAACTTCTTGGATGTTACTTTTCACACTTAGATGGTTACCTTCAAACGGTACTAATTAGGCGAATCGCAAGCAAAAAAATTAAAAGGGAAAGATAAGAATAAGCGAAGAATTATTCTTGGCAGACGCGCTGCCACAGAACCTTGCAATGGAAGTTCATCTAACCTCGGAAGAGAGCAAAGTACTTCGAGAAGTAACATTGTTGTGGAACGTAGTTCATTTTGTTTTGATTTCTATCACAACATCTTACTTTAAACAAAAATATAAAAAACAAAACAAAAAACAAAGAAGAACTTATAACTAACGGAGTGGGTTTGAAAATATTTTTTTATATAAATTCTTTTACAGTTACGCAAGGCATATATGCATATATTTATTCAAGAAACAGAAAGTCTATGGTTGGTTTTCAATGCCAACAGAAGGTTAAAATCAACGGTGCATTACTGGCTACCAAGTGCTGTTTTAACGCAGAGGTGAATAATTTTTAAGTGTGGACAATGTATGGCTTCGTGCGTTATTAATACGCACTTCCGTCTTTACCTTGCTATTATGTTTTTTTAAGCTGACAAACGAATTATTACCTTCAGTAATTTTGCGTGTCTGGTATCTGTGTTGAGAATCTTCCTAGGTCAGGGAGTGATAACCACCAAACAAAAGAAGATAAAGGTTGCTTAAGAACTCACAAAAGCAAAAATATAAAGGAGCAACCATTAATAAATCATTACGTTTAAATGTCCTGCTAATTCATTACACCTATAAGAGTCGAAAACAATTTAAAGCATTGTAGCATGAACAATTAACATCCTAGGTTTTCGGACTCAAGATCATGGCCTATTGCAATACAAGCAATTTTTCACAAAAATTGTAAGATAATTAACAAATTCTGTTGCACCAATTCTTAAATACATACAAAAAGTTACAAATTTGTTTAGAACTACAATTACAATTACAATTACAATTACAATTACAATTACAATTACAATTACAATTACAATTACAATTACAATTACAATTACAATTACAATTACAATTACAATTACAATTACAATTACAATTACAATTACAATTACAATTACAATTACAATTACAATTACAATTACAATTACAATTACAATTACAATTACAATTACAATTACAATTACAATTACAATTACAATTACAATTACAATTACAATTACAATTACAATTACAATTACAATTACAATTACAATTACAATTACAATTACAATTACAATTACAATTACAATTACAATTACAATTGCAATTACAATTACAATTACAATTACAATTACAATTACAATTACAATTACAATTACAATTACAATTACAATTACAATTACAATTACAATTACAATTACAATTACAATTACAATTACAATTACAATTACAATTACAATTACAATTACAATTACAATTACAATTACAATTACAATTACAATTACAATTACAATTACAATTACAATTACAATTACAATTACAATTACAATTACAATTACAATTACAATTACAATTACAATTACAATTACAATTACAATTACAATTACAATTACAATTACAATTACAATTACAATTACAATTACAATTACAATTACAATTACAATTACAATTACAATTACAATTACAATTACAATTACAATTACAATTACAATTACAATTACAATTACAATTACAATTACAATTACAATTACAATTACAATTACAATTACAATTACAATTACAATTACAATTACAATTACAATTACAATTACTATTACAATTACAATTACAATTACAATTACAATTACAATTACAATTACAATTACAATTACAATTACAATTACAATTACAATTACAATTACAATTACAATTACAATTACAATTTCAATTACAATTAGAATTACAATTACAATTACAAAAATATTTATATGGAAGTCCAAATTACATTTTCAAATAAGATCGAATTGTATTTCATTCTTCCGGGATCTCCTTATCCTTATTGCTCACTCCATATTATAAACAAAAACATCAAGACAAATTCTTGTAACCATTTCCTGTCTTCGGGGTCATTCAGTTATACCATATCACCTATTATTCAGTAAAATCAAATGGTTAGGAGTAAGAGACTGATCGTCCTCGGAGTATTTATGAAAGGAAAAGTTACAAACGACAAGAGCAAAATCATTTTGACGAACATAATTTACATAGAAAAACACGAAAAACCAAGATTTAAAAAATTGTTAGACCATCAAATAAAATCTAATGTTAACTATAAAACTTTATTTCGAATTGAAAGACTTTTTCAAAGACCATGAATTGTTTTCCACACTTTGTTCTCACAAACCATTGCACTTAATATAAGTCCTGATGTTTTGCGGTTCGCTTCACATTTTTTCGAACCGTCTGCATCGTCGCGTCGACATAGCACCATCTTCTTCGTTATAAAGAAGTTTTAAACAACCTCTTACACGTGTTAATGCAAAGTTTATAAAGAAAAACAAAAAAATAACACTATTTTCGCAACAAAAACAAAAACCCTAGTGGGTCACAAATGAGTGATTTTCTTAATTTTTTTCTTAATCGTCGACTTAGAAAACCTTATAGTGGCAAGTTGTGAGTTTGGTTCTTTGATTTCTATATCTCAACCGCAACGGATAACGTACGTCGTCGTTTAAGAAACTTTGTGCGCGGTTTATATTCATTGTATTTTTTTTATTTAAAATGTAAAACGAAACATTTACTTGTGATTAAAGGATACAAAATAATGTGACGCAAAAATGTACACAATTAATCTTAGACTTAAAGGTTCAAATATGAAACGTGAATGTGAGTTTCAATATTACCTTAGAATAACCTGCTCCTTAAAAAAAAAAAACAATTTTTACCAATACCTGTTGATGAATAGTGAATGGTGAAACAAGTGTGCAAATAGTGTGTCTACCAACCGTCTTTCTGTCTTCTCTGTCATCTCGAAAAAAGAAGGTCCTTAGTTCACTGACGACGTATAAGCCATTTTAACATTGAGTTGTTCTATTTTAAAAGCATTCTTTCCATATTCATATTCTCTGAGTTTCTCGAATATTAGCAGTGTTTTATTAGTAACTCAGTACTTAGCTCAGTAAAAATTTGCATAGGAAACAACAACAAATGATTACTAAGGATAAACAAAAGTTTTTTTTTTCTAAACTTATACGTTTTTGATCCTTTAACAAAAAGGATTATTAATAATAAATAAAGGTAATCGTTTGTTGTTGTTTAACCCTCTACTGCATGAATTAATATTAGTGGACGAAAAAATTAAAAATGCTTTACATGGGTTCTTTGGGTTGTTTCAAAACGGTTTACATTTAAAAAATTTGTTTAAATTAATTTGTTTAAAAAATTTGTTTATAAGCCAAATTTGGCTTCGTATGCATTAAGGGGTAAGAAATTTTACTAATTTTATTTATTCAGATTATGTAAAGAATAAAATTAAAAAAATCAAAAGATAAATGTTCATCATTTAAAAACAAAATAAAGTAAAATAAATACATTGCATTACAAAAGGTTAAGAATTTATTCAAATTTTGCTCATTTTAAGAACATGAACCGAAAACAGCAATTTGTTTTTTCCGTTATATATATTTTTTTCTGGTTCACATTCTTTCCACTGTCAAAGTAAGTCTTGCTCCAACATTTTCACCCACTCCCAGATCTTAAAAAAACTAAAAAGTAATAAAATGATTGAAAAATATTATAGGTAAGCCTCCCTCCCTCTAAATTTTTTGTGGTTACGCCCCTGGAAATGGGGTTAACGTAAAAAAAATGTCTCTAAAAGTGAAGGGGCTCCATTTCTGAAGCTTCCAAGCAAAAAAAAATGAAAAGGAACAAAATTTCCCAACAAAAAAATTTAACAAATTGTGTAGATTTAAAACCCCTTAATGCATACGAAGCCAAATATGGCTTTCGTACTTTTTGCCCTCCCAAGACCAGGCCAATAATTATTTTTCAATAAAAATTGGTTCATAGCGTACATAATAAGACAATCGATCAAAAATAAATTTTTAATTCCACTTTTCTTTCCAAACAAACGCAGTAATTAACACTTAAAGTATGAATATATTCTACACTTTCGATTTCAATGCACACGACTGATCGACTCACCTGTGATCATAAAATACACCTTTATTTTGTGTCGGACACACGAAAAAACTATCCTTATGGGTTCTCAGAAACACAAAGAAGAGGATTGTATTGAATCTTTATAAATTTTTTGTGACAGAGAAGAGAAAAGTGCATACAAATAGACAAAACCATATTTGGCTTCGTATGCAGTAGAGGGTTAGGATAAAATGATTACTCAGTAAAATACTGAGTACCAATAAAACACGGCTATTTATTTTCTCGTTTAGTAGCTAGTTTCAAACAAAAACTATAACTGGGCTATGGAAAAAAAATAAAATCTGAAAAATTCATATAAAACTATTGCCAAGATATGAACTCAAAATACGTGGAAGTGAATTAGAGAAAATTAAAATAAAATCCATATGAGCAAAAAAAAATACTGCAAATTTTTTTCAAATATTGAACTTTAACTTTGCGTTTATCCAAAACGTATTGGTTTTAAATTTATAAGACCTACGGAAGAATAAAAACAAGACCTTAAATCTTATAACTAACCTACTTTTTGCAAAATTACAAAAGTTAAAAAAAAAAACAATTTTTTCTTACTAGAATTCAATCAAAAAGAGTGTTAAAATTATTTTAGAAACATAAATTCTACTATATGTATATACGGTGACCATCCGTCCCAGTTTACCCGGGACTGTCCCGTATTTCTATAGCTTGTCCCGTGTTTTTATTTAAGAAACCCGGGACGTGTAAGTGTCCCGTGTTTTGCAATTTGTCCCGTGATTGTCCCGTATTTCTACATTCTCTGATTTTTGTATTCTAAATTTTAAATAATTAGTACGGAAGACAAGAGAACAGTGGTTGAAGAATAAAAAATGTTTCTAATTTTTCGAATAAAACCATTAGTGTTTTTACATTTTTTCGTCAATTATTTAGTTTTAGCTTGTGTTTGTCAGGTTGAAAAGCTACAAAATTTTTGTTTGAATAATGAAAGAGGAAAGAATCCGCTTAGTTTAAAAAGTTTAAAGGACATATTAAATGTTGAATTAAATATTACAAAATTTTACAATCATTTAAAATAAAATTAAAATGTTAAAAAACAACTCTCACTATTTTGATTGAAAAAAAAATATTTTTTTAGAAGTTATTAACAGTACCCATTATAAAACTGTTTTCTTGATTTCTGACTTCCTCTTAAACGACTTAAATGATTTTAACGAAAATGTTCCCATGAAATAGTTTAAGAAATCTTGATATCAAAATTAGGAAAAATTATGAAAACTCATTTTGTTATTTATTTATTTACTTAATTATTAATTTTTTTTAAATCAATGTTTTCAAAACAATCCAACGACTTTTGTATCTGTCCCGGGTTTTGTCCCTAGAAATATGGTCACCGTAACTATATAACACATTTTTTTAGTCAGAAAAATTATTTTAAAAAAAATCAAACAATTCACTTTGGTTAGGTAGGTCACTGTGGCGTATGCGTATCATTTTTTCTATTCAAAATTTAACAGCTATAGTTTTTTTTTTTTTATTTCTTCGCTGACCAATTTCTGGTCTTTTCAATTAAAAGTCAATAATCCACGAGAAGGGGTAAACGCTATTTTTCAAAATTTAGTTTTTTAATGCTTTGAGATTTTTTGAAAGAAATAAAAAACAGCCAACAAAAGTCTATTATAGAGAAATTTCTGATAACAGATATAAATTACAATGTTAATATCATGGGTTTTTGTTTAATTTTTTTATGAATTTATTAACTAAAGAAATAAAGCAAAGTGTAAAATTGATTTGTTTGATTCAAAATAAATTCACTTGTTCTCATAGTTCCTTTTACAGAGATGAACTAATGTCAGTCATAAAAATTCACAGATTGACATTTGGAATATAGATATGTATATCTCTAAAAGGGTTTAAAAACAATTTTAAAACTTTCAAATAGGTGTACATGTGTAATACATAAAATAGGTTATGTAGATTGTTGTTATTTTTTTCTGGACCACTGTGGTGTATGAGTATGGTTTTTTTTTTTTAATTAAAAAATGTAACAAATAGTTTGTCAAAATTTTTTTTTACTGACCAACTAATTTCGGAATCGATACGTTTCAATTTTTTCTTGATTGTCGACGGTAATCATGATCTCGGATTGGACCACAACCCTCCCATTTTATCGCTGTTCGCCTCCATCGATACCTCATTACGTAGAAGTTTATTAAAAGAACATATTACTTTGGTAGCTAATGAAGTGTATTAAATGTTTATTGATTTTATTGTAGAAAAGTGATTGCATCAAAGATTTTCCTATAATGTAGCAATTTTTGTGCACAAATTTTTGGTTTTGTAATTAAACGCGACGACAAAAACACAATGACAGCAAACAGAAATCTGCAATTAAACATTATTCCACTTACAAATAGATGTGCATCAGTCTTGTCAATATAGCTTATAGATACAAAAGATATTAAAGAAATTGACAGAATTTGCTTGCACATATGGTTAAACAACATAAATCATTAATTAATTTTATTCAAAAAACTATCACCATCGAATGACAATCGACGACATTCCATAGAATAATAAATTAAAGTTAAGATTAGATGTTGTACACCTATACCTTCAGAAGAATATTATGAACAACTTTTACTGATTGGCATAAACATAACAACACGACCTCTCTGCTTTACGGAAATAATTAACATTTTGTTGGTTGATTTATGTATCATTTTGTCGGATGGTTAAGTTTAATATGGTTTGTTCAAAGGAAGCTGAATTATGCTACGAACATGTATAAACGGATCTATTTGAAATTTTAGTCACATTTTCTTACTACCGGACGTAGTTTTAGTAAAAAATGCATTATCTCTTGAATATGTTAACCTCTTTAAACTTATATTCAGAGTTGCTATTCATCATAGGTTTCCATACATCTTTATTATTTATTTTAGATCTTGTTAAATTATAATAAAAATAAAAAATAATAATAATTAAAAAAAAAAAAAAAACTATTTTTCATTTTTCATATTTTTTGTATTTTGTATATTTTTTTAGATATGAAGGTGCAAAGGAAATACTATGTTAATATTAATCTAAATCAGTGGACCTTATACGTACTCCTTTTTATAGCTGTAAGTATGTTATGCATTCCGTTATACCAAAAATGTATTTGAAATAAGACTTTTTAAAAGGTTATATCCAAAAAAGGTTATGTGAATGACTTTTTTTCATAACTTAAGTTGCTCAAATATTTAATGAACATCATAATACAATTTTCAGATGAGATTATTTTCTTCTCTTAAATTTTTTTAGGGCTGGATTTTGGAGTAGCCGGGTTTTTTTCAGATATTAAACTGTTTTTATTTGAATTATTTTGAAGTAATAGTCTCGTGATAAAATATTTGCACTGCAGCGAAAAACATAATTCATAAGTTTTGTTCCTAGAGGGTGTCATAACTCATAATCAATTTAATTTTCCGGCAAATAGTCTATAAACAGAGTATGCGCAAGACGCTTTCAACGTTCCATCACTTGTCAAATTGCGACAGGCAATTTAGAAGCTATGATGCAAAAGATGAACAAATGAACATACTTAAACTTTCTGACGTTGCACAGTGCGGTATTATGACTTAAAACGTGGTCATAAATCAAATTTTTCAATTTTGCCATATTGTCCCATAACAGATAGATAACCGAATACTTTTTACTGAAATCTATCTATAAATTAGTCCACTCAGTTCGCGACACCATCAGTTGCAACTTGCACTATTTGGGTAAACACGATTTTTTCTGCGATTTTTATAAGAAAAGTGAATTTTCTAAGTATTTTGTTTTTTTACTTAAAGTGATTTTAGTGAAACATTTTGATAAGGATATTGACAATCAAGGTAATAATTGTATTCTAAAAAAGGGGTACGAAGGGGTTGAAGTACACACTTAAAAACTTGCACTTTTTTCTTTGTTTTTTTTTTTACATTACTGCATTAACATGATTAAACTGATAGATATGTAGAACATATCTACATACCCCCCCCCCCCCCCCGGAAATAAGAGCCCTTTGAAAAAAATAACTCCTCAAAAACGACCCTTACTAATAGATTCAGAATCAGTGCAGTAGTTTTGAAGTTATGAGGCTTTGAAAACGTTTATTGTGGGGAGAACGATTTAAAGTTTTGAACTCTGGAATAAAACATTCGTAAGCGAAGTATTAAAATACTCATAACTTGGAACAATATTCTTGAGATATAATGCATTCAGTTAAAAATTAAAAAAAAAAAAAATGCAGATAAAAAATTTTAATGCAAATAAAAAAAAATAGGGTTTTAGGAATTTTGTTATTTATTAGAATGAATTCTTTAGTATTTGGCTTAAAACTACCAGGTCATTAAATAATGATTAAAAAAAAGTCCATGATATTGCTAAATCTTATACAGAATCAATTAATTAACGAAAAAAAAAATGTTTCTAAATTTCATCTTTAAAACTTAATTTCTCAAAAACTTCTTAATGAAACAACTTGAGTTAAAAAAAAACAAAATAAAGAATAAACTACTAGCTTTAAAAAAAGTTATAGCACAGGACTGTACGTGCAATTTTTGATTTTTAACAATTTTCTTCACCGCTAATCGGGAGGTAAGCACTTAAGTGGGTTTTACTGTACCAAGAAAATGAAAAATTTTCCTTCTATATAACTTTTTAGTCATTTGGTACCTATTGGATGTGAAAAATGTGCCCAAATATTTTTAATATTTTTGGCCAGTTTTTATACCAAAATACCGCATTGTGCGCTCCGGCAAAAAAATATTTAAAAAAATCCTTTCAAATTCAAATAAAAACCTATTTAATGATTTTACTATATCCTTGGGCACGGATTCAAAAACTTTCGAAGTACTTAATTGACCAACGACTTAATCTTTGGAACTTTCTCATTTCGATATGGTAGCTTATAAACTACAGCTAAATTTCAATCTGTTCACATTTAAGTCGTTGTCGATTGGACGTCCAGAAGCGTTCGGAAGCATTCAGAAAGCTTCTGAAACCGTTTTACTGGCATGAAATTGACAGCTAGAACGCTTCTCAGAAGAGAAATTCTTTTCTCGGTTTAAAATCAGAAGCACTTAATACTTAATACAGACTCTAAAATGTCAACAAAAAAAATACTCAATCATTTTTTTTTTGTTTCCATTCAAAAATGTATTGTTTTCTGAAATTAAAATTAATTAGAAAATTAAAACGAGTACCTTAATTCAATGGAATGATTTTTTACCATTTTCTTCTTCATCGTCGTCTTCAGATTTATAATTTTTATAATTTTTGCGTTTGGAAGAAATAAAATAAAATCAATATTTGACATTTTAAATATCACAAACACACAAAAACAGAATTGAGTGGAAGCGACTTGACATGGTCCATTCGATTCGAATCGAAAACAAAAATTATAAAGAATCCTCATCTAAGAACGTTTACAAAATACAGGACTCCATAACTGTCATTGTTCTATATTTCCTCCTAAGCTCAAAAATCCATGCTCATGGTTGATACCTATTTTTACATCGACCAAATATGTGGTTATTTTTCCACCTTCAAAAAATTCGAAATCGTTGATTTTATTACCGGATGTAGGTATGTTGTATAAACAAAACACAAGTACATCTTAACAATAGATCACAGATATCCCAAAGAATCTCTGTTCTTGAGATGATTTCTATTCCAATTTCATTTTTGCAAGCATGTCTAACTTTACGAGTATACTGACTTAACAAATCGAAACTGTTCAATAATTTTATTCAGAACTATCGCAAATCTTAACTCGCAATCTTTTTTTGCTTTTATTTTTTTGTTGTTGTGTTTATTTGCAGTTAGTTTCACAATGCCTAGGAGAACCCATCATGGAGTCTACGACTGAGTTTTCTGTAATAAGCAAGACATCAAGCGTAACGATACGAAGTAACAAAACAAACAACTTGCCATTGCTGCCTCCTCTGCGAAATAGTTCGCCAACAATTACACCAAAGCTTGCTAAAAGAGCTGGACTTTTATCAGAATCAAAACATAAAGTGAGTATAGTTATATCTTTGATATAATTGTGGCATCCGTTAAACTACAAGAAGCTAGTTAGGTGCATAACAGGTGCTTACATTTTTTGCTTCTTAAGACTTTATCATCTATAAATTCTTGAGAAATCGACGAACTTTATGAATGAAATTTAAAATATTTGTCGTAACACCTACGCAATTTTAAGACCATATATGCAAAGTGATGAATTTGGACATGAATTAGTTAGTTCAGAGCATTTAATCTTACTTTATTTCTTCAGGAAGATCATATATCTGATTCAACGGGATATGTTCCAATAACTTCATACCGTCCTTCAAGAACTCACTTATCTCCTCGGGAGCATTATGCTGCTAATTCGATTGGTCATAAAAATGTTTATCATACGGCAGTGTATGATAGTGAAAACTGGAAGCCCGATAACTGGGAATTGGATTATACTAAAAAGCATTTGAGATTTAATAGTACTCGAGTACAACGTAAGAATTATTTTGGAATCAATATAAATACAATTTTTTATCTTCATATCTTCAATCCTTTTCAGATATCGAAGCCGAATGTCAAGATGATTACATGAAGATACGTATAGGATTTAATGGCTCTTTTAATGGGCTTGTTTACTCAGCAGGTAACAATATTCGAAAAATTATTTTCAAATGATAAAATTTTATTGACAGGATATGCATATGATCCCGATTGTATGTACATCAATGGTACCGGAAGTGACTACTTTGAATTTTATATTCAGTTGAATAGATGTGGAACACTTGGGAAAAACGCTCTTAATGATGAAAAAAGAAAGAATCCCACGGTAAGGTTAATTCCAAGTTCTAGAAGTTTAAAGAGAAAAATGTCAGCAATTGGCTTTTCATTATTGAAGCTTTGAGGCAAATTTATGCATAGTACGAAGGACTAACTCAATGCAAGAAGTCATTTAAGCTTTAAATACATACGTTTTTGAGGTTTTTTATCACTTCTATTGTTTTCGTTCACAAAACTTCTCTTAACTTAATTTGATAGTTTTCTTAATTTTTTCTTATTTTTTTCTAGAATTTCATGTGGAATACAGTCAGTGTACAATATAATCCTTTGATCGAGGAAGAATTTGATGAACACTTTAAAGTAACATGTGAATATGGCTATGATTTTTGGAAAACAGTAACCTTTCCATTTCTGGATGTTGAGTATGAACTAAAAAAAAAACACCCTTCAAGATTTATAATAATTACTTTAACAATTTTAGGGTAGCAACCGGAAACCCTGTTGTTTTTACACTGAGTCCACCTGAATGTTTTATGGAAATTCAAAATGGTTATGGAATAGGTGGGTCACGTGTAACTGGACCTGTACGTGTTGGTGATCCATTAACTCTTATCATTTATATGCGTAGCAAATACGGTGAGACAATAGTTTTAAAATAGATTTAAAGCATAGCATCACTTTTAAGATCTTTAAAACTAAATTTTTATCATTTGTATTTACTTTCTAGAGGGATTTGATATTGTTGTAAATGATTGTTATGCACATAATGGAGCTAATAAACGAATTCAACTTATTGATGAATATGGCTGCCCAGTTAATGAGAAACTTATTTCAAGATTCAGAGGATCTTGGTCAGATGGTGGAATTTATGAGACACAAGTATATGCTTATATGAAAACTTTTCGATTTACGGGTTCACCAGCTCTTTACATTGAATGCGATGTGCGAATGTGTCATGGAAGGTGTCCAGTAAGTATTGATTTTGTATATAAAAGAAAAAAGCCTTATTCAATCTCTATTTTTTATTTCTCAATTGAATATATCATTTTACTGGCCATTGTTTGCAGTTTTGAATGAAAGTTATCAGAAAGTCGAATGAGAAATAAATTTTTCTACTCAATCTTCTAACGTCATTTTCTTGAAAAAAAAGTTTTAACTGACGACTAAATACTAAAATCACTTAACCCTTCTTGACCATTCACTGACTTCCAAAACTATACAGTTTTCAATCGAAATTGTAAAGATTTCACTTCCTCGTTTAGATCCATTGATCCATGTGACAAATAAATCGTAAGTGCCCTATACACGAAACACGATTCAAACGTTGTACTGATATTGCAGCAACCATACAAAAGGATTGTTTGGTGAAGTTGTTAGCTTCGGACATCGGTACCTATTTGTCCCGATTTTATTTAAGCTAGCTAAAATATTCGAACTAAAATTTATATTTAATTTTTTATTTAACTTCTCATTGACTGTAGTACCTACCTACTGGCGAAATAGCCAGATACATTCTTCCCCTGAAGCATTTTCCTCGTAATACCCTCCCATCCAAGAATGCCTATCGAAATATGTACCCTTGACCCTTACCTTGGACGTACAGTCAAGTATAAAGATTCTTTCCTTACTCGAACTTCACGAATGTTGAATTACTCTCTATTTTTCCTTCTCATTAAGCCATGTGAAATGCATTTAGATCGTTATCATTTTCATTTCTGTTTCTTAAAAGCTTGTACTATGGTTAAACTTACCACATAAAGGATAGTATAGCTGTAAAGCCGCTTGTATGCTTTAATAAATAAAAAAAAAAACCTTTCTGAGCCATAACAATTTCTCATATAATTTCATAACAAAATTTTTAGCTTTCGCCCATCAAAATAGGAAATCCTAATTTGTCTTTATTTTATTTTTTTCAGAGTCAACCATGTCATTGGAGAAATTTAAAAGCAATTTCCAAACGTGATGTTTTAAAATCAACACCTAAGCCCGAAACAAACGCATCACTTTCGGAAAATATCAACTTATTTCAATCTCTGCGGGTGTTACAAGAAGAAGAAGAAACTCACGAAACCACCAATCCAATAAGATTATATTCAAATAGAAATATTCCAGAAATTTGTGTTACAACATCAATGTTTTCAACTGCTGCCGCTGCTATATCGCTATTGATTTGTATTTTATCAGCACTTGTAATGGCAACTTGTTTGAAAATTAAAAATCTATCTACACAAACACAAGGTTATGAATCCTATGTTACACATAAAGGACAAATTTCATAGAAATAAATATAAAATAAAATTAGGAAAATTAAATTTATAACAATTAGTTCCGCCATTTATTTTTTGAAAAAGGAAATTTGTTAAATAAATGAACTAACGCACTTGTTACCAAAAATTAATCGAGATTTCATGAAAATATGCAGAAGTCCTACTTTGTTTCAGCAACCCTACTCATTTTCTCGCGAAGCTACATGTACAATACTCGTATAACCAATTGAAATTACAATAACTTTTAACTACCTAACGCAGACTTCTTATGAAAATCTTATTTAACGCAAAACAGTATTACTATTAAAGAACAAGGTTAACTTTTATTAAAATATTTTCACTTTACATTAAGTAATTTATTAACTGTGTCAATGTATTTTCCATTTTTTGTTTATGTGTAAGAACATAAATTATTTTGTTTTTATTTTCTGTTTATATCTTGAACTTTAAAGTCTTGGTTTATTTTATTTTACCACATCTACATACTTGAAAGTATTTTTAATCTCTATTATATAGTTTTTTGTTTACTGATATTTGTTTTTCTTTTTTTTTTTTTTTGTTCAAATAAAATAACTTTATTACATTGAATGTGTCTATTTTATCATATTTTTTTTTTTTGTTTAAAACAATTTGAAATTAATAATATAAACATAATAAAAAATAATTTGTTTATAAATAAAAATGACCTAATATTATATATATTTTTAATATAATAATAATTAATAATATAATGTATAATTCTACAATGTGTGTATAATGGTTATAATATAATATTATTAATACGAATACAATTTTATATATTATACACTTAACAATAAGGTCTACATTAAATGTTAGAAAGAGACAAAAATAAAAATATATAATTGACTATAAAAATGTGAAAAGTTTGGAATAAGGTACATTTAAAACATTGTCATTTGTTTGTTTCTTAAATTTTTTTTTCTTTTAATTTCAAATTAACAAAAGCTACGAACAACGAAAAAAAAGCATTACATTTATGTAAAACATTTATAAAATTTTGTTTTTTGTTTACTTATAGTTTTAAAAAATATAACATATTACATTTATTTTGGAAATAAAAAAACTTGCTACGTGTTTTAATATTTCATTCAGCAATTATTTTCCTTAAATTCATACCAACACAGTTTTTTTTATTTTGTTGTTGTCTGAGTGGAAAAATTTTGAAAAATAATCTCAGTCAGTCTCATTGTCGCAATGCGCTATTTTTTTTTTAATAATTATTCTACGTATAGCAATTAGTTAATAAATTTTCAGCAAATAGTTTTTTTCTTAATGGCAAATAATTTAATTTTAATAAGAAAATATGTAGATTTGATTTGTTTTTCTTTTCTTTTTTTTAATTTTTTTTCGTCACATCATAGGAGGCCTATTTCTTACAATGTTGATCTAATTTCGCCAAATTTTCCTAATTAAATCAGAAAACATTAATACATTATAGCGTTTCGTTACATTTTTTTTTTTTTTTGAAAAATTCGATAGGAGGACATCCGTTAATTTATAAAATTGTTTGAGGACACAAAACAAATGTAAAGTAACTTACACAAACACAACAAAACATAATATATTAAAAGACGATTTGTATAGGAAAGCTGGTCATGCAATATAAATTATAATTAGGAGAGATTATTTTCAACACATAAAAGGTTTAACCTTTGGATTATGTTGTAGGGTTAAAATTTTTTTAGGAAACGAAGTTCTGAACTATAAAGTCAAATTATTCGTTGCTTTAAGAGAATTATAGAAAACGAATTCTTTTCATATTTAAATAATTACTTATGTATACTTCCAACTGCAAACCTTGGGATATTAGGTACAGTGGTAGTTGGTTCGAACGAAAGTTCTGGAGATCGTAGACGTAATACCAAACCATTAATATTTTTTTTTATTACATATTCACTAACATTAAATTAATCTACAAATTAAAAGCAAAAGCTGCAAGGTGTTGTATTGGGTTTTTAGAAAAGACTTCATAAAAAAAAAATCTTTTATAAAAAATTATAAGAATTCCTTATATGAGAACTATAAACCAGGATCAAGATCTGTATTGCACGAATCGTGTTTTTTTCTTGTTAGTTTTTAATTAAATCTTGGTTATCACAAAAACAATTTCAAAGAGGCCCTACAAAAATGTGATAGAAAACTGATTCTCGTTCGGAAATGTTAAAAAATGGCGAACAAAAATATTTCTTTCAATTCAATAACAATTCAACTAGAATACCAGTAATTTTTGGGTAAGAAATATTAATACCTGAAAAGCTTTTTCATTTTCCAGAAAATTGCGGACAGAAACCTAATTGATTTTGGGAATAGAAATCAATTTTTGTCATCGGACTTTAGAAAAGCCGTAGGCTAGTCACGCACTTGCAACTTTTACCGTTATATGGAAGTTACGGCCAAGAGTCAAAAATATATTTATTTATTCAGACAAAGCGATTGCTGTAAAATGTTTGAAAATCGTTTAAGTTTTACGGCGATGGCAGAAGACTTAAGTCTTAGGCAAGTCGCGCACTTGTAACTTTATCGAATTCAAATATGTTGTTTAATCACCAGTTGAACGAGCAAGCAATCAACGAAACTAACACCTACACAACATCTACAAGGTACCCCAAAAGTAATGGTTCAAACAAAAGATGCTGAAAGGACCATTTAAGATACTCAGAATTTGGTAACTTGTTCATTCCAAATCCTTACGGATTTCGACTAAATGCAGATCTTAAGAAATTTTAAAAAATTCCTACTTTGCAACAGTATTTTGCTTCATCCGCCCATATCTAACTTTTTTACAATTCTTTCATTAAATGTGCCTAATAATTGGGAATCATTAATTATTAATGAAAATATTTTTTTATTTCATTAGCCATTTCGCTACAAATTAATAAATAGTTCAAAGTTTTTTAAAAATTAATTTTCTTGCTTTATTATTTATGAGCAACACCTCGAAAAAATTTTGTATGGTGTAACACTGGTTTATTATTTTTAAAACTTGGCCTGTTATTGCCGTTTCCAAATAAGTATAAAGTTACCAAAGTTGAAGTTAGATCGAAACATATTACAATTTGAATTTAGCAAACGGGGTTTTTTCAGAGCAAGAGAGAAAATTGTTCAACTATTTAGTTGAAAGTCCGCGCTTTTACATACAATTCTGTGTGACACAAGCAAACATACTGATTTGGCTCAACCGTTTAGTTTGTGACAAAACACAAACCACTTTGTCGCTCAAATCGACAATTGAAAGGTTTCTGCATGTGTGCGCGGTGATCCCATATAATAACATATGTTTTAGAAACCAAACATTATTTTTAACATTTCTGACCCTATTGAGTATTACATTTGAAACAGTTTACTTCAAACAATGTATATAGTCCACTCAAAATATAAATTCGAAAAATCGTTGACTTTCAGGTATAACATATTCAGAGAAGTTTTTAATCTTAAGAAGGAAAACGAAGGGGGTTTGAGGTTCTCTTTTTGGTTCTTCGCAAAAATTTCAAAAACAATCGTGATTATTCCTTTCCTTCTTTTTGGTAATTCGTTAATATTTCAAAAAAAAAAATCGTACGATGGGAAAATAATTTTCTACAAAATAAAAATTTAAAAATATTTTTTTTACAATTGTTTTCATTATTTTTTCTCAGTGACAATGGTTAAGGGGATACATTTAAAACAAAAAGCCGCGTACATTTAATTATAGGAGAATTTTAAAGGATTTCAAAGTTCAAAGAAGTTTTCACAATAGAATAGAAATTATAGACGACCAAAATTGAACTCTAGATTAAACTATAAGCGAAAGTATAACCGTTGGAGGGTTTGAATACAAATTTCAGTCAAACTCTATCTTCTTGTAAAAATAAACAGCATCAGCCATGCAAATCAGTTTATTTTAATAAATTATGAATAAAAGAGATCAAATGGGAATTCAGCATCATCCGCCGCGAAATGTTTGGATGCAAAAGAATGAGAATTAAAAATAAATACAATTTTCATTTAAGTTATTAAACTTTGTATTCAGAAAGTAATAAATCTCGTTAATTTATAATTCGGGACTATCCAATCCGAAAATTTGTTAGTTGGGATTTTAAAGTTCGGGATTCTGTAAAACGGATACAAAAAATCGGGATTTCATAATTCAGAACAACGCAAACTTGGCGTATTCCACTAGATTCAAAATACAAAATCTCAGCTGACTATTCTTATGGTACATACATTCAACATTTAAAACTAGTTCCATTCTATCTATTTCATTTAATAGCTGCCCATCATAAAAAAAGCGGTCGGCTAAAAATCTACAGAGATATGTACAATAGTTAAAGTAGCCTTCGATTAAAACATATAATTTTGTATTATGTATTTCTTTTACCGACGACAACGACAATACAATGACTCTATCATTCTATTAATTTATAGCTTGTTCTGTCATTTGCAAGCACAAGAACTCCAATTGTTCCAAGCTTTTAATATCACTTATATTATTATTTTTAAGATGTTTATCTTTGCCAAGCAATAAACCAGTTGTTGGAGATATAAAAAAGTTACTTGTTATTGCTGTACAAACATTATTAGATAAAGCAGACGCACACGCATTATTTGATGACGTACACAAACCAACGCTACATACTTTACTTGTTCTGTTGATATTAACGCTATTGTTATTGTTTTCAAAATTGCTAAAGTCCTCTAGTACATTATTATTGTTGTTATTATTATTAATATTATTGTTATTATTTATATTTTGTTGATTACTAACCAAAACGACAGCGGCCATTGTTTTTTCCATTGTTGGCTTTTTTACAGCAACATTTGATGATGTTGTTGGCTTTGGTTGCATATCAACAGATTGCTGCTGGTTTCTATTTGCCATAGATTTCCGATTTTTGCCTTCGTTGGGTTTTGGAGACATTGGCGAGCCGATAGCAGTTGATGGTGACAAACTTCCGTGACCCGAAGATGATACTACTACCAAATTGTTGAGCGAGCGTCTGTGCTGCTGCTGTTGTTGTTGGTTGGTAGATGTGGGGACAAAGCTTGTTTGGTTGACAAACATCGATTGTTGGCTAATTTGAGGCTTTGAATGATGAAATGATTGCACAGGAATTGAACTTCCACTGATGAAATTTGGGTAAGAAGAACTTTTATACTGATTATTGCTGCTGCCACCAGCTGAATTAGATGTACTCGCAGATGTTCGCTATTTTGATTAAGGGAATTTTTAAACAGGCTAATTATTGAAAGGATATTGTATTAAATTACCTGCGTGCCCACTTGAAGTTGTTGTTGAAAGTTAATATCAGTTGAGTTCTTTCGATTTATTTTATCACTGCTGCCGTTCTTTTGATCAGTTTTACGTCCTTTACAGTTCCATCTAAAGAATATTTTTTAATTAAAACTACAAAAGTCAATAAAATATAAAAAAGACTCACCTTGGTTTACTTAGATTACTGCTGCTTGAACTTTTGAGATGATGTACTTTTGGAGCAAATGATATCTTCAATTTAGCAATTTTGAATTTCAACTCCTTTAATTGATTAACATGCGTTGCAAAGGTTTCTCCATGAATAGTTCGTTCCAATATCCAAAGTAATATTGAAATATTTTCTTCGTCAAGTTGACCACAAGCATCTTTCTGAAGAATTGCACTTGAAACTGGAAAAACAAAATTTATATAATTTCTTTGATTTTATTAAACTAAACAAAAAAAAACATACTTAAATCAATAACTCTTAAAAATTTGAATGCCACATTTTCCAAAACCGAATCAACAGGTTTCATTGGAGTGAGAACAATACCAGCTAGCTCTTCAATTGCCTGATTCAATTTTAATTGACCATTTAGTAATTCTTGTTCTATTCGTGTCAAATGTATTTCGCGATCCTTTAACTTCTCTATGCAAAGTGCCAATTTATGACTGGCACCTTTTGTCACACCCAATTCTTGCAAATATTCCTCTGTGATTTCCAGCATAGATTCATAGGTGATATTTTTAAAAAGTTCAATATATTTATGTAGTCTTAGGCTTTTTAGCCATTGTCCAATATTCGACATTCCACTGTTGGGTGTAGAGAATTTAAGGTAATTTGGTTTGATGTCATCCAGTCTTGAATCAGAATCACTAGATATCATAGAGGATCGTGGATTTTCGATAGAAAGTGAAAAACTTCGCGGTTTCAGAGCATATTGGGCTAAATTCTCAGATGAATTCGAGCAGTTATCACCACTCACTGCTGTGACTAGTGGATTTGCTGATGCAAACGAAGATATTGCCGTTGTTAAGCTGTTTGAGCGTCTGGTTTTCATGCAGGCAATTTTTCCGTCCAAGCCCCAGCTATTTTCGTTAAAATTATCACAGGTATTCAGCGACGAAGGATATCCAACCTGGGCGCAGCTACAGCTTTCGCAGGTATTATTCGAATCGAAATCAATTATTTCTGTTCCATTTCTGGAGAACGATGTGTGATGGTCTTCGGGAGTGGTATTGGCTGCACTGTTTATGCTGACGCCACCCACTGCTCCGCCAATAGACAGTCCTAAACTATTTTGACTAGAACCTAATTCGTTTATTTTAATACCGCTAAAATTATCACAGAGATTATTGGAAATGGTCGGTAAGCTGACATTCCAGTCGGGTGTGTCGGACACTGGTTGTTGTGATTGTAGCTGAGCTTTGTTTGATTGTTGTGGAGGGGCGATTGCTTGCCAAGCATTTTTAGAAGTGACACTACCCACTGAGGACGACACGGATGCGGTTGAATTTGTCGAGCATCTGTCGGTGTTATTAGATAAACCGTAGAAACTATGTTGACCAGCGGATGCACATGAAGTTTGAATAATCTCTTCTAAGTTCCGCAACCAATGGTTTAGGGACCTGAAATATAAATACATACAAAATTAATTTCCACTCTCAAAATCAAATCAAAACTTTTTTTTTACCTTCTGTCGTCATTTGAAATAGCAGGATGAATAAGAAGATATGAAAAAATCTGTTGCACCAATTCTGTTGAAACAATTTCTCGGCCAGTATCTTCAACAGCCAATGGAATAAGCGATAAATAAATCGCTTTGGCTTCGTCACTGCCAGGCTTTAAAAGTGGTAAGATTTCCAAGATCTCATTGAGTATATCTTCTTTTTTATTGTATAATTTTCCATCATTTTTGAACATAAAATCAGAGCCAAAATACATGGCATCTTTGTCTGTGTTATCTGTACTGTCGTTTGATGGAAGTGATTTATATGCATTAATTAATGTTTCTAGATATAACGGACTGTTGGCATTTATATCGAATGTTGGCATGCCATTGTATAATCCAGCATTCAGAGTTAAGGAATTTTCTAGTGAATACTGTAGAAATCTTAAACTCGGGTAGCGCATTCGTTTTATTAATGCATAGATGACAACTGTTCGCTCGCAATCGCTCCATTTGTCAAACAAGGAGGCGACTGTGCTAACTTGTTCGGAGAATACGGCTGTAGAACTTCCGCTGGAGAACTTCATTTTGATGCTTTTATCTGTATTCAATGCACAAATGAAAAAAAAAATTAAGAAGAGAATTAAACAAATTTTAGGTAAGAATTTAAAGGTTTAAAAAGCAAAGCTATCCACATTGCAGTTGGGATAGTTATATCTTCTGCGAACATAATACGCATCTATCGATAAAAGCAGTAAGCAAATATGTAATATCAAAGTATTTTTAGCTTCTTGTGGGTGAACTCATTACTGTCAGTTGATATATCTTTGTGTGCCCTAGATCCTTCAATACTCAATATATGAGGAAAACCTTAATCGATACATTTTTCAAAAATAACGATTAATGTTAAAACTAAAATTATTATTTTTTAGTGTACTTGGAACTGTTATTAATCATAGCTCGTATTGTTTTTGAATTTCTCGTAAACGATTCAAAGAATTTAGACGAAACTATTGCATATCATAAAAAAGGTTTAAATTCATATACCGATTTTAGGAAAGTTGAAATTTCTCAAAAACTGAAATTTTGGTTTCAGATGTTGATTAGTGATTTCTAGAAAATGGCATACCAATTTTATTTTGGAACTTTTATTCCAAAAATTATTTATACAAAATTAGTTTTTTTTTAACGGCTCTAAAGATTTTGAAATTTTTTTTTTTCTAAAAATGCATCTTAATAAAACAAATGAAACCTCATACTTGTTTTGGGGGACAAGATCAGATGTTGTTTTATGCCTTTGAAAAACGATTTTGATGGGTTTTTGTTTTTAATTTTTGTTTTTATATACCAACTAAATTTCCATATAAAATGTCTTAAAAATTCTAGCAACTTCAACCCTAAGAGCAAGTTCGTGCGACCCAGGTTAGCATTTTATTTTTTTTTTTTTTGTACCAATTAATCCGCTCTGTTGTTTTTGTCGGATCATAACCTGAATTTCAATGTATATGCTATTTCTTTTATGAATGGTAATCCTAACCAATGTTGCTATCTGCCAACTACAAAATCAGCAACTAAGAGTGCGCGACGCACATAACCTTGAGGTACCATACTGAAGATAAAGGTTGACATAGCTATGGGCAAAATACTTTTACTTAAAAAAATTTCGATTTTTCGACTTTTTTTAATACAAAAAATTTATCAGGAGCTCCAGTAGAATAACATATTATTCTGATTTTAGATAGTTTCACCAAGGGTTATTACCCGGGTTCCTTTAAACGACTTAACTTTTTATTTTGAGCGAATTGGAATTTTTTGTTTGGAAATATTTACTTTCTACTTCAGCATATATTCATTGTTTAATTGAATAAGGCTTTAACACTCAAAGCGTAATCGAAACCAAAGCAACACCTTTGTCAGGGTGAGGTTTAAAGAAATTGTTCAATGTTTTGTCTTTTGTGAGTTTTATTTTGAAATTGAGATAGAGAACAGACTCAAACTAAAAACTACAAAGTACGAATAAATTAGCAAGTTTCAAACCGATTATGAAACAGCCATATTAGTAAAGTAAAGAAGATTCACTGTGTAATCTGTGTATTTTTTTATTCCGACATCTCAAATTTAATATTTATACCACATTTTTAGCAGTCTAGTACTGGTTTCACATTGAACTAAATTTGGCACATCGATTTCAAACATAACGTTTTTCGTTTAATTTGATGACTAACTTTTAGAACTATTGAGATATTTCTTCTCAAGATTCAATTGCGCTCAAGTAGTTGAATGAGAAATACATATGTATATCAGGAAAAGGATTCCTCAGTAAAATGAATTTTTTTTTTTTTCATAAATCTTCCGAGGTTTAAAGAAATCTATATCCGTTAACCTGAAAGGTGAACTACAGATAGGTACAGCTTTCGAAATAGAAATAGCACACTATCGAAAAAAACATGTGTTCCACTTTCAAATGTGTGGAATGCTTTACATTTTTTTTTATTTTTTTTAAGTCTTAAAAGTACCGTTATTTTGGTAAGTTATTGCAGTTGCACATAAACAACTTCACTGTCCCTATACAAACTGGTAAAATAAAGTAGCTACGTTCATAATTTCGTATCAGAAAAACAGGCATTTTCTTTACGTCCCATGAATAACATTTGATACATAGAAGTTTTCTGCACTGTATTTCCAGCGTCCATGAATCATATATGATCATAAATATGAAAAATATTCTACGTCCCTAAATAAATTGATTCAAAATCTTCTCTACGTCCAAAATTTATTTTTGGTAGAAAGTACTGCGACTGACTCAGATATGAGGCAAAATGCTTTTTTACCATTAATAATTTTGTTGATTTGTTAAAAAAGAAGTTTTACTTTGTGTTTACATATGATTCATGGACGTAGTAAGTGTTCATATCATATGAACACGTCCTATGAATCAAATATGATTATTGACCAAAAACGATTTAGATGATTGTTATAGTTGGTCTCATTAAAAATGATTATACACTCTAAGAACATGTAATAAAAATACTCAATTTAGATTAGATTGAAATGATCAGGTCGTCTATTAATCCAGTCAAATAAGGGTTTAACCTAAAAATGAATGCTAATAGAAATTTTTTTTGCTCAATACCTTCGTTTTGGCATTGTATAACATACCTCAAAAGTCTAGAAAAATTTCATTTCCGCAACTCGCGATTTTCAAAATCAAACCGCGAAATGGAGAGGATGGTATTATATACACATATGATACATGATATCATCTGTCAACCCCTAATGCATTATCATTAAAAATCAAAACAATGCAATGCAAAAAAAAAAAAAACATTCATATGTACCTATCTATGGCAAAATGGTATTTTTTGAGAAATGGGAAAATTGTGGGATGCACTAAAAAGCATCTTGGTACAATCTTGGAATTAGTGCTAATAGGCTTATTTTTTGGTTTCTATCTTTGTTTGGATCTTCTATATCTTATGTCAAAAATCTAAAAAATCTCATGTCCCCAAATCCTAATTTTCCTGGTTTGAAAATAAGGTGCAGATTTTAAAAAATTGATAAACTACACTTCAGATATTTGTGTCAGATCAACATGAATAAGGTACATTACTTTTCGGGGATGGTCAGATTGATTTGTTTGTGGGTTTTGTTGAAACCAGCGTTAAAAAATACCTTGAAATCATATGGGTTATGTTGGTATAGGTGTAGAAAAAGCTTTGTTTGGTTGACATTTAAAAACTAAAATTTTTTGGTAAATGGTCTGCCCGACAAAAATGTTTTGAGAATTGTGCCCATAATTATGAAAGTGGACTAAGTCACTTTTTGCATTATTTAAAGAAAAACTTACATAATGATTTTCTTATAACGATTTAATTATATTTTTTTATGAAATCACTAGAGGAGCAATAAATAAGTTTATTTACTGCAATTTCGCTTTCAAATAAACCTTACCCCTTTAATAATAATTATTTTTAGGCTAGATTTGATGCCATTTTTAGGAGTGACTTAGTCCACTTTCATAATTAAGGGCACAATTAATGTGTGAGAGAAATTTTCGTTCCTTCAAGGCCCCCCTGAGAAAGCGGGCCCTAGGCACGGACCCCGTGTGTCCTTATGGTGAAGACGGTATTGCATACCTACTGCTTAACATGCTTTAACGCCGCACACAAAAGTGTGTTCATTCTTATTTAATTTTTTTTATATTTTCTTGTTCGTTTTAAATGAATTTACTCATTAGAATATACAAAAAAATCTCATTGAGGAAAAATGCGTTTTCTTAAATATATATCAATTTTTACTGCAGTCATATTTAGGGGCTGTATAAACCTACAAAAGGACATTAAAATTATTTCTCTGATTTTTTGTATAAAATATATCCGTTATTAAATATACATGTTCACATATGCTTCATGGACGCTGTAAACGCGGTACAAAAAATAATTAATGTTCAAATGTGATTCATAGGACGTCATATTGATGTTTTCTTTCCAAGCAAGAACGTAGAGATGTTTTTCTACAAGATTATATGGGGACGTAGAATAATATTCGTTTAGTAATATTGTTGAATCTTATATGATTCATGAACGTAGGAAACATGGAAAAAATACAATTCATGAATCACAAATGATTCATTGGACAGTGAAGTTGTTAATGTCTCTAGTGGAAACAGGTATATCAAGTATTTTTTAAAACGTTATTCTGTTTTCAAAAGTTGTAAATGCATTTTTTTATTGCAACTATTTAATAGACAAGTGTTAACAAAAAGATTTTTTTTGATTTTTGACTTGCAAAACTTCCATACGAGTGGATAGAGCTAACACTAGGAAATGCAAATGTGGGCTTTTAACTTATCTAGCTCGGTTTGAACGGGTCAAGTAGACTTATGAGAATGAGACTTTATGATACTGAGTTATATGGAGCAAGAAAAGGCGATATTTAAAAAAAAAAACATCAAAGATCGCTTATCATTTGTCAAACATTTGACAAAAAAAAAAGAGGCGGTTTTAAATGAGCGTTTTTTGTAATTATGAAACAAAGGTAAAATGGACTCAATAGCAAAACATTTGTCCATCCCCCGAAGTCTAAAACGTTCAATCTAAATTATACTCTTAAAAGAGCAGGGATAAATTCTTTAATTCCAATACACTGCAGAATATTATGAATTATAGTTTTCGCCAGAAAATTAGATATTCACACGCCACAATGACCCCAAACATGCATCAAAAATAGTAAAATATTGGTGTTCGGACGAAAAATAAAATGTACGACTGGGTCGCATGAACTTGCTCTTAGAGTTCAAGTTGCTTCAATTTTTAAGACTTTTTATAAATAGAAATTTGGGAAATGTAAATGTGGGAAACATAAAATTCGTTTTTTAAAAGAATAAAACAAAATCTGAAATCAAATGGCCCTCCAAAACAAGTATGCAGTTTTATTTGATATATTAAGGTGCATTTTTAGAAAATTATTTTTTATAAATAATTTTTTGGAAAAAAAGTTTTAAAAAAAAATTGGTATGTATGCCATTTTGTAAAAATCACTGATCAACATCTAAAAACAAAATTTCAAAAAAATTCAATGTCCCGTTTTCGAAAATTTGATTTTTCAAAAAAAATTTTCAAATTTTTTTTAAAAATCTAAAAATTAAATTTTTCATAATTTTATGTCGACAGACAGACAGACGGACTTCCAGGACCCACTTTTTTGGCATTCTCTATCATGGTAATGTCATGGAAAAATGTTATCTCAACTTTTATTTTTGTACGAATGCATAACTTGATATATAGTACCTATATCGCAAGTAAAAACGATGTTAGAACCTTCCCAGCTCATAGTTCCGATCTTCAATCCATAGAACATTTTTATGGAATGATGTCAATATTAAGATTGGGCAAATGGCATCCACAAAGTAGATGTCAGACGTAAGTTGAAAGTTTACCAAAAAGGTGCCAAGCAACTTTTTAAAATTGTGGTCAACAAACAAAGTACTAACTTGGTTATACTGAATTTATTGGAAATAAACTTATTCAGGACAAATATTGAAGTAGAGTTCAAATAAAAAAAAAAGAAAAATAAAACAAAATGTTGCATCAAAATTGTTTCAATAGAGACAAAAAAAACATTCATCAGATTTATCAGACACAATCTTGGGTATGTTTAAAGGCCATTCAAATCGGAGAAAGCCTCAAGAAGTAATTTAGGGAAATAGCTACGGAATAGTTCATCTCAATACAGCATTTGAATATAACTAACATCACCTTTTAGCATCCTCTGTAATAGAGGGCTTACATGAGGTATTCTGATGAATTTTACTTTAAAAAATTAACGACCAATTTCTTCACAAAAGTCCTAACTCAGCTTAGTACCCGGCCTAGCTAGACCAGGTACTAGCACTAGTACTCGGTCCTAACGAAAAGTTAGGACCCGAGCATTTCTTCACGTATACATATAGGATCCGATCTAAGTTCACAAGGGAGTACTAAGAACTAGTACGTATAAAAAATTGACCAAATTAAAAATAGAACAAAGTATAAAATTAAAAAAAAGAAAAATAATGTGATGAAACTGACAAGAAACCAACAAGCAAAAAAAAAAATTCGATGAGGTTTGTCAAGAATTTTCAGTCAAAAATATATTCATGAATGCTGAATGCGGTAAATGTAGATGAGCCTGAGAAACGTGGATCTGCGACTTTAATGCAGCAGTTCCATCTTAAGTTAAAGAGAGTTTTGGATAGACGTTTGCAACAGAAATGTATTTTAATAAAAATAAAATAAAAAGACAAGTTTTAAAAAACGCAGTCCTGTGATTATGTCTTTTTTTATTATAATGCGACTAGCATTATTTTATCATGACTTGTTGGTAAGCTGGAGACAGCCGTAGGTTTTCTGACCACACGTTTCTAGACGTGATTGTTAATTGCTTTCCGCAATGTCCATAAACAGAATTCAAACAATTTTGTGCTTAAAGTTAGAATATGGATTACTGGTGTGGAGAAATGTAAATGTAGATTGTCTACGTAAAGAGCGTCTTTCTTGACTTGATTGTCACTTTTCGAAAGATTGAAAAATGTAGAAATACTTTTTTTATCAAGCAGTGTACATTTTATTTATTCCTCCCAAATCAAGCGAAACAAGAGCCAAGAAATTGAAAAAAAAACTAGGACTGGTATTAGTGCTAGGACTCTGTGAAGAAATCGGCCGTAAATTAAATTAAAAAAAAAAAAAAAATGTTTTGACCTGAGACTAAGCAGGTAGACCTATCTCAATCTTTAAAAAAGCCACACATGAAGTGTAAATGAATGCAGGAAACAATGCTAGTTAGTTAACCACACAAAAGCTACCTAACCATTTGTAATGTAACACAGATTTAAAAAAAAGAATCACATTTAACACGTGATAGTTAGGGTTGTTATAAAAGTGAACACAAAGATGCTAATGAGCTAGAGGGTGCTGCAAACTTACAGAACCCTCAGTTATTTACCAACAATTTCTGATTATAAAATTGATCGAAATAATAGAAATTCTCTCGCAATGTTTGATAATAATTATAAACAACTATATGGTAATCAGTTGTGCCTATTGGAATAAAAGAAAGCTCTGCTAACATACGTATTATATCAGTAAATTTGTGAAATACCGTTACAGTGCAAGTTCTTTGCACATTTTTATGCAGTTCTTGTTTTAGATAAGAAAATGGAGAAAACTATTTAGTAATTAGGATTTTATTTATCAATTTAAGAGATATTTATAACAATTTAATGACTTATAAAAATAATTGAATGCGAAACATCGAAATACTTACAATAATTAATAATCAGCCGTCCAAGTCACTGTTTGTGACATCCAATATCAATAAAAAAAAAAAAAACTTGATATTAATTTTTTGCACACGAGAAGAGATCGCACCACGACGACTGAGAATAATAAAATTGTTAACAAGTTTTTTTTTTTAATATTTCTTTAATTTTAATTCTAGCACGTTTGTAGGTCCACCATTATAATTAGCAGGAAGTGATGAACCTATTGGGCGCCTTTTCTAGATGAAACTGTTTTTTTTTTTTTTTTGTTCCTAGATTTTACCGTTTGTTCGAGTGCAAGTCCGTTTGGTGGTGAATCCTCTCCCCCGTTCAATATTAATTGATTACAATATTACAACTCATTTGATGCAAATTGTGGACTTTTTGGTTTGATTATTTTTGTTGGTTTCATTGTTGGGGTGTGTGTTTGTGTGTGAATTTTGTGTTGCTTGAGAAATTAGCGTGACTAATTTGCAAAGATTTTTGGATTAATTTTTGTTAATAAATCTAAATAAATTTGTATGCATAAAACACTTTTATTTTTTCTATTGAAAATTAAATTCACGGATATAAATTAAAGAATGTCTGTCAAAATATTTTCCATCTGTCAACATAAAATGGACGTGAGTGAAGTTGGATGTTGTTGGAGGTGTTTTTTGTTTTTTTGCAAAGAAAATTAGATGTGTTCATTGAGTTGTGGTTTTTAAGTTCGGAAATTGGGAATTGGAGGCATTGATCTATGGAATGGTTAATCTAATCATACAAAAAATTGAAGAAAGTGCAAGAATTTAACATTTCTGTTTTGACTGGAGTTTTAAGGAAAGACCACACCGGAAAGGTATGCGGTAGCGGTACGGGTACTTGTATGAAGGCTTGGCCACACCGGAGGGTATGCGGTATAGCGGTGAGGGTAGAGGTAGCGGTACTTGTATGAAAAAAATTCCAAACTGACATATCAACGTTCAGATGTGGAATTTTTTTCATACAAATATCGTTACCGCTACCCGTACCTCTACCGCAAACCCTCCGGTTTGGCCAAGCCTTGAAATAAATTTCAAACGGACACATCAACGTTCAGATTTTGAATTTTTTTTAATACAAGCACCGTTAAGGCTTGGCCACACCGGAGGGTATGCGGTAGAGGTACGGGTAGCGGTAACGATATTTGTATGAAAAAAATTCCACATCTAAACGTTGAAATGTCAGTTTGGAATTTTTTTCATACAAGTACCGTTACCTCTACCCGTACCACTACCGCATACCCTCCGATGTGGCCAAGCCTTTAAGGCTTTATTTTCTCAAAGCTAAACCAACAAAATCAGAAAATTAAATCAGCTCTGTCACTCGCGATGACGTCAAACGAAAACAAAATGGCGAAATGTCATTTCATATCCAACATATATACCTTGTATATTTCTTATACCATGCACATAATAAGGTAATATCTTCCGAACGTTTTCAAAATTTTATCGTTAAATTTGGCAAAATTTGGGACCTTGTCAATTTGTTCACTTTTAAATTACCGACGAAAAACGCACAAAAACCGTTGACTATTTTCCGACAAGAAAGAATGAAAATTTGTTGTTTTTCAATTTAAAATTTTTTCACACATGACATTTTATAAATTAAAATAAAAAAAAAAACAAATTTCCTGTTTACCTGTATAAAATTAAAGGCCGAACTGACAGATAGTTCTCAATTTTTTTTTTTTCTTTTTTCTTCGGTTTATTATGGTTGTCGGCTTGTCGGTACTCTTGTCCCGTAATTTAGTTTCTTTTGATGTAAAATAATTTGTGAAAATTAATTAACCCGAACAAAACAAAGAATTAAATTATAAAAATTGGAAAAAAAAAGAAGAAGCAACAGTTAGAAGAACAACCCTGTTAAAAAAAACATCATGGATTTCATTCATGCTTCAATATTTACTATATATAAGAAAAGGGGCGTTCACGATCTATTGTAAAAAAATAAAATTTTACATTTTTACTAGGCCTGTTGCACCAGATCGTGAATACCCCTATTACCTTATTATGTGTAGTCTGGCCTGTTACAACAGCCCTGTTCCTTTGGGAGGTGGCAAAGTACTACTAGTAGTTTATTAGCGATTTTCAATGGAACGCACCTTCAACGAATTCAATACAAATCATATCTACTCGGGAAGAAGAGCATGAGTAGATGATTAGATTAACCAAAACATCTACTAGTAGTAAACTACCACCTCCAATGGAACAGAGGGCTAACAAATGCATTAATTCTTGTATTAAAAACAAAGGGGTTAGATTTTGTTGTAAAAAATAATTAGTATTATTTTTTATGAAAGTGTGGAAAATATATATTTAAACTTTTTTACTATTTCAAAAACAAATTAGACTGAGTATCTATTGGGTGTTGTAGGCTACATTTATATAAAGTGCCGTAGCTCAGGTATAACTGAACCTTCTTTTAACTTTTTTCACACAAACACTCTGTATACATCAAATTCGTTTGAGTAAAGGCTTATAGCCTGTTTTCACCACAGTACACACAAAAAGGTAACATATTCCGAACTGACATTGGTCGCCAGATTGTCAAAACATGACACTTTGGCGACCAATGTCAGCTACCGAATTCTTAATTGTTTAAAATACCGGCGAAAAACGCACAAAAACCGATAAACCACGCACACCACTAATTTTTAAACAATTATTTACCATTTTTCGCGATGAAACACGAAGAAAATTTGTTATTTTTCAATTTATAATATTTTTAAATGACATTTTATAAATTAAAACAAAAACAAATTTTCTGTTTACTGCGATTGAAATATAAAAATTTAAGGCAGACCTGACAGATTGGTGCCCATTTTTGACAAACAAATTTTGACAACGTTCGGAATATATTACCTTATTATGTGTACTGTGTGTTTTCACTACAGCCCAAATGAGGTAATTTAGCAAATTTCCAAAAAAGTGTTTTGACTACAAATTATCTCATTTGGACTGACAAGTAGTGCCAACACGTCAACACTGAAGTATGAGTTTTGTTGAAAGGCCTGTCATTCATATGAAAAAAAAAATATTAAAATAAAACGGAAATCAAAATGCCAGCAAAAAATGGTAAGTTAAATAATTATCTATTAAAAATAATTGCAATACAAACAAATTGTTTTTCAGAATAAAAACAAATACGACTCCTTGGAAGTAAAATAAAAAAAGAAAACTAAAAAAAAGACTCCAGCCCAAAAACCACCACCGAAGAAACTAATCGTAGTCAGTGGGACACACATCATCGCTATTCCTGAAGTTGAAACTCGCATCAGGTAATGAAGACGAAGCTACATATAATCTATATGCCATGCTCACCAACCAGACGACAGTACAAACAGAAGTGGGTAATGCTGTATTCGAACATTCACTGACCCAACTCAAGGATAATCTACAAACAATCACAAAGAAGCGAAATAAACACAAGAAAAGCATACAGCAGATCTAGGTATATCACTTTTATGAGGCGACGTTCGACGACGGCGATGACCAAGGGGAGAACGCAGCAGCAAGACATGTCCTCAAAATAATCTTTTTAAAATAATCGAGGCCCAACGAAATGTAGTATAATTTTTGACAAAATAAAATTGAAACTAATAAAAAATTAATTAAAAGAAAAGATTTTTTATTTTTACACGATTCTTGGTGTAGTCAGTATCCAAACAGAGCAATGGTTTCTCCTGGTTTCATATGTTGATCTAACACGCATAGAAAACCCTTGAACTGCTTGGAGCTTCGTTGATTTGTACATTGTTTTGCACGCCAAGTGCTTCAATGCTTTTGAAATAATATACTCGGTACATATGACAAATGGGACTGAATCTTCATCACTTTCAGTGGTTTGTCGTGGCGCAGTACTTGCAGCTGAGGACTGTTGTCGGCAAACAATTTTTTCAGTTTTTCGTAATGAAATATTTCTGTTTTAATTTCGCGAAAAACAAATATACACGTTTTACATCCTTGGGATGATATTGGATAGTCTCGACTCCTAGTTAATTGCTCGGTCACGTCCAGCTTTTTTAACAAAGATCTATTAAAAAAAAAACAAAGTCAATTCTATTCAATCATCAAATTTCAATTGTTCAAAAACTTACCTCTAACATTTAATTGCTTCATAGAATGAAATAGAGGTAGAAACATTGACCTATTATAGGTCAATGGGTAGAAACTAATGATGGAAATCAAAGTATTATGCTTTATAATATTTTTTTATTTATTTATTATTTACCGACGCGAAATACACAAATTTAAATTTAATTCCCAAGTAAAGGCATAACTACATACACCACTTTTTGAAAAAGTACAAAAGTGAAAAGATTTTTTTTCTGGCTATCGCAATTGTTTTGTGATAAAGAGTATAAAAATTGTTTTTTAGACCAAAAAATAAGCTTTCTGCATCATTTCTTTTAATTTTTCATCGCGAAAAACTATACAAAAATGCGTTTGAAAATTTTCACTTTTGTACTTTTTCACTTTTTGAGCCAATGTAGTTAAGCCTTAACAATTTTACTTGCATAAGGTCCATTTTCTTCGATTCGGCAAGCTATAGTTTGTATAAGTTTAGTTTAAGGCTTACTTACGCAAATCATCCATTTTGGAAACAAAGGAGGTCTCCTTAAGGTCATCTGGAAGTGTTTAGAATTAGCCTTGTAAATATAAGTTAAAGAAGACCTTCATAAGACCTGTTTGAACCGTTTTAAAGAAGCCTTCTATTTTCAAGTGACAGAAGGCTTTCATGAGACCTGTTCCAAGAGGTTCTTCTAAGTATGCAATGTTTTCATCTCTCAAGTATACAATGTTTTTCACCAATAAGTATGCAAAGCTTTTATCCTGCAGATATGCAATGTTTGTAACACTTTAGAAAAAAACATTGCATTTTTATGTGAGGTTTCAATTAGCTCCCTTTTTGCCACTCATCTTTAATATTCGAGTATGGTCTACTGGTAAGGTGCTGGCTTGGTATGCAGGGGTATGTGGGATCGATTCCTGGCGGGGCCATTTGTGAAATAAAAAAAAATGTGTTCTTTTTCAATTAAAATAAAATTCTTCCCATTTCAGAACGACAGGAAAAGCATTGACATGGCCAAAAAAGAAGAAAAAACAAAATAGAAAAAAATTAAAAGAAAAAAAAAAAATCAATAAAATCTTTTTTTTTATTCCTAAATTCAACATCTTATAACAACCTCCATAAGGCCTTATTATAACATCCAATGCAAATGATAGTTTCCTTAGCGAAGCTATAGTTTCCCTAAAATGTTTCATTGTTTTGTAAAAAGGCCTGCATAAGGTCGTTTTACGCTGTTCGTCACAAGCTATTTGCTTGTGGATTGCCCGTGGAGGAAGGTCTTGAGGAAATTCGGTAATGTGCGCCAAAATGATTTGCATAAGACTTGTCCTTCTTTTTAAACAAGTCAAAAAATGGCTTGCATTGACCCTTATGAAAGCTAAATTGTTACTTGGGATTTTACCGCTATGATTTTTTTTTTTAGATTGACGTTTCGTAAAATGCCACAATTGTGGCCTATTCACAATGAAGTTTTATGTGCGTTCAGGCGATTTGACTTAATTTCCTAGCTAATTTCGTTGAAATGAGATGATAATTATCTCATTTCAAATTTGAAATTTGTATGGGAAATTATCTCATTTCGAACCTCATTTGGCAAATTTGATCGAAATCATCTCATTTGCTCTAGTGAAAACAGGCTATTAACTACATGCACCACTTTTTGAAAAAGTACAAATGTGAAAATATTTTTTTCTGTCTAGCGCAATTGTTTTGTAAAAAAGAGTATACAAATTGTTTATTAGACCAAAAAATAAGCTTTTTGCATCATTTGTTTTAATTTTTTAGGCCGAAAAAATATACAAAAATGCGTTTGAAAATTTTCACTTTTGTACTTTTTCACTTTTTGAGCCAATGTAGTTAAGACTTAAAGGCTTAAGTACATACACCACTTTTTGAAAAAGTACAAAAGTGAAAAGATTTTTTTTCTGAATAGCGCATTTGTTATGTGATAAAGGGCCAGTTGTACAAATATTTAATCCGTGGTTCAGCAACTTTTATCTTCTGAATTCGCTGGTAGTTTTGAGTTTTAGCACAGGTTCTAGGTCAATATAGGTTGAAATAGCTAAATCCATCCTAGAACCAAAGTTGATCCACTGCTAATCCGCCGAAATCGGCGAGTTAAATTCCTGATCCGAGGCTGAACCACGTTCGTACAACAATATTTTTTTCTGTCTAGCGCAATTGTTTTGTAAAAAAGAGTATACAAATTGTTTATTAGACCAAAAAATAAGCTTTCTGCGTCATTTGTTTTAATTTTTCAACCCGAAAAACTATACAAAAATGCAGCTTTCTGCGTCATTTGTTTTAATTTTTCAACCCGAAAAACTATACAAAAATGCATTTGAAAATTTATACTTTTGTATACTTTTTTTTTGTATAACTACATAAGCCTGGTACGCTGCTCGCGCTAAATTTTAGCCGAGATAAAATTCCCATACAAGTTATCGATAACTTGTATGGGATCCATTTTATCTCGGCTAAAAATTTTCGATAATTTGTATGGGAGCTAAAATTTAGCGCGAGCAGCGTACCAGGCTATAGGCTAAAAAAGTGAAAAAGTACAAAAGTGAAATTTTCAAACGCAGTTTTGTATAGTTTTTCGGGCTCAAAAATTAAAACAAATGATGCAGAAAGCTTTTTTTTGGTCTAAAAAACAATTTCTATACTCTTTTCCACAAAACAATTGCGCTAGAAAGAAAAAAAATATTTTCACTTTTTGTACTTTTTCAAAAAGTGGTGAATGTAGTTAAGCCTTTAAAACAAAAATTTTATAAAAAGTAGGTAATCGCCCTTAATTTTTAGCCATTCGTATAACAGTTTTAGAAATGTCAGACTGCCATCTATCGGTATATAGCAGAATCTGATATGTCACACCCTATGTGTACAATTTTGATTTTCTTGTTTTTTGTCTTAATTATTTTCGTAGAAAAATGAAAATAGAAGAAAAATGTTTTGATTTTTGTTCCTGTTACGAATTAAAAATTCAAAAATAAGAATTTTACATTTATTCATTACAAAATTGACGAGAATCTGACCACAAGATGTTTGGTCTAGCCGAATCCCAAAAGGATTCTTTTTTGGAGCAAACAAAAAATGCCCGAGAAGAAAGGGCTTTGGAAAAGAAAAGGGATAATGCAGCAATTAGTATTCAGTCTTGTGTGAGGGGATTCTTGGCCCGCAAGAAATATAAACAAAAGATTTTGTAAGAATTATCTTCTACACACGACCTAATTAACTTTTATCTATGCTAATTACATAAATACATTTTTTTGTTTTTTTTTTTTGTTTTTGTTTAAAGAGATGACTTCGATAAAATTGTGACAAATTTTCAATCGGATGAATGTGACCAAGAGTTGAGTCCTTGCACAGAAGTTTATGCTGTGGCAAGTTGTTTTTTGACACTGTTCCAACCAAATGATTTGGGTCAACGAGAAAGATTCGAAAGGCTCTGCAGATATGTCAACAAATCAGTTGAGTCGGAATCAATGAAAACAAATTACGCGAGTTTGTGTTTGCAGAAAAACTCAAGGTAGAAGGAAGCTTTTGTCATCTTTTATTGGTTTATGTAAATTGATTGTTTCTTATAGCTTGCAATGGATCGCACACATTAAAAAGTTATTGAACTATTGCTGCCTGGTCATGGAAACACTCAAACCAGGTAAACCTAAATACACTTCGCGTCACTTGAATAGAAACAACAATTTTTCTTTAGAAAATACCGATTGGCGCTTCGGTGAGGTAACTTAGTAGATTTTTGGTTTTGCATTTTCAAAGACGAACTTTTAACAAACAATGTTGTAAAAACAAAAAACCCAAAACAGAAACCGTATGGCTACTAGTTGCGTTTTTTCGCATTACTTCACAAAAAACAGTGTTTTTTTTGCGTCACTTGAATAGAAACAAGCTCTTAAATTAGATAAAAATGATAAAAAATCATAGACAACACTAATTTTTGTGAAGCAGTCCTAAACTTCGACATTATGTGCACATTATAACCAATAATGGGCTACGAGCTACCATTAGGCATCACAGAAAATGCATAAATAGAATTAAACATTGAAAATGCACTTGTACTGTACACAATCGGGGACCTAATTGGAGAAAGTGACTATAGTGTTTGGTAACTTCTTACAAATTAAGAAAATGACATTTTCTACAATTTAAGGTTTGAATAAGTGAAATAAACTTTCGTTTTCATCCGGAATGCATCTGTTTTGTTTCTATTGCGTTGTTTTTCTCTGAACTATCCTTGTGCAATCTCTAAGAGGGTTGTTTTTCCACGTTCCTAAACTTCCCAAGAGCTTCTTCCATTATTTCTTTGTAAAAGTTTGCATCTTTTTTCAAAGCGTGAAGCTTCAATTTTGCTATTGCACATCATAAAAACAAAGTGTATTACTATAACACATTTTAGTGCCCTTTGGTGGCGATGCGATAAAAGTTATTCTTTCATAAACCAATGAAATAGGACTAATATTAACGTGGTCCATCTGAGTTGGTATGTTTTCCTTTAAAAAACCACTCTTTACCTCACTTCTTTTCAGTTCGAATGCAACTATAAAATAGTTAACTTTTTTGTAATCTTAGTAGAACTTAAAATGTTGTTATTTTGCATTTTGAGGCTTTTTAAATGTTGTGCACCTTTTATAACTTCCATGATGGAACAAACCAACACATTAAGATCGCACTAACACCACGTTTTTAACCGATTTTAGCGGCAAAGTGAAGGAAATTGCTGCTAGTTTTTAAATTATTTTTTTTTCTCTGCTCTTGATTTGGGTCTCACCTGTCTTATTTTTTTATTCAATCACTAGTTTACGATATTTCAAAAATATTCTCATGCAAATTTGGCAAATTTTCCAATATCTTTCGCGATTTTGCATAGTGCAAGTGCATTTCCAATGTTAGCTGCTATTTATGCATTTTCTGTGATGCCTAATGGTAGCTCGTAGCCCATTATTGGTTATAATGTGCACATAATGTCAAAGTTTAAGACTGCTTCACAAAAATTAGTGTTGTCCATGATTTTTTATCATTTTTATCTAATTTAAGAGCTTGTTTCTATTCAAGTGACGCAAAAAAAACACTGTTTTTTGTGAAGTAATGCGAAAAAACGCAACTAGTAGCCATACGGTTTCTGTTTTGGGTTTTTTGTTTTTACAACTTTGTTTGTTAAAAGTTCCTCTTTGAAAATGCAAAAACCAAAAATCTACTAAGTTACCTCACCGAAGCGCCAATCGGTATTTTCTAAAGAAAAATTGTTGTTTCTATTCAAGTGACGCGAAGTGTAAATGATATTGAATATATAATTTTAAGAAGTTTAGTACAAATGTATTAAGGGCCATTTTATTCACTATGACTCAACTTCGGGCAAACTCTTAAGTTTACCAACTTTAGAGTCGACTTCAACTCAAATCAAAATCTAAAGTTGATAAACTTTAGATTTAGGCCCAATTTATTCACTCTCCATTATTTTTAAAGGCTCCATTAAAAATTATAAAACTGTCAAATCGCATAGAAATTTTAAAATTTCCCTTTTTTAATGGCGATTTTAAATTTAATGGAGTGTGAATAAATTGGACCTTAGAGCGATTTTATTCACAAGAAGTTGAATTCAACTTAGGGATTTTTATGTCGTTTTCGTTTGGCTCTCCGGAAGCGTCCGAAATCATTCAGAAGCCTTCTGAAAGTGTTTTATTCGCTCGAATGACGGAACGCTTCTCAGAATAAAAATTCTCTTCTCGATTTCAAAACAGAATTCACTCAAAATCACTAATATTTAAATAATTAAACGTCAAACCACTAGTACAAAATCAAAATATTTTTATTTGATTATTCACAAATACAGATATAAAATTTCAGAATTGAGTGGAAGCGATTCAGACTGTTTTATTGCATTTCATAATGAGTTAATCCTTGAGTGAAACCAATCGAAAACGACATTAGTTTCAACTTCGGAATTTGTATTTATTCACTGATAGTTGACATTTTCAACTTTAAATTTTCAAATCTAGAGTTATGTCGTTTTCGATTGGCAGTCCGGAAGCGTCCGGAATCATTCAGAAGGCTTCTGAAAGTGTTTTATTCGCACAAAAATGACAGACAGAATGCTTCTTAGAAGCGAAATTCTCTTCTCGATTTAAAATCAGAAGCACTAATACATGAACACTAAAATGTCAACAAAAAAATACTCAATCATTCTTTTTTTGTTGTCATTCAAAAATTTATTATTTAATGAAATTAAAATTAATTAGAAAGTTAAAATGGGTACCTTAATGCAATGATATATTTTTTTAACCATTTTCTTCTTCATCGTCGTCTTCAGATTTATAATTTTTCATAATTTTTTCGTTTGGAAGAAAAAAAAATAAAATTTATTTGACATTTGAAATTTCACAAACACAAAAAAAAAACAGAATTGAGTGGAAGCGATTCAAACCGTTTTATTGGATTTCAGAATGAGTGAATCCTTGAGTGAAACCAATCGAAAACGACATTAATTAACTTTGGATTTTCTCAACTCCCGAAAATATCCAAAGTTTTCGAACAAACTTTAGATTCTACACTTCAAAATGTCATTTTTTAAATTTTATTTTTGTTACAAAAGGTTGTCAGTCTTAAAATATCGTAAGAAAAAGAAGAAAAAACTTATCAAAATAAAATTACATACTTCTTTTGGAAAATCGGCCGTGTACCTAATTCAAATAATTACTGAAGTTGATAACATGGAAGACCCTTTGTTCAAAAATTCAAAACGATATCTTATTTTCAAATATAGTATGCAAATAAATGTAGTGATTTCTTGAAGTGAATTCCTTATTATATACGTGCGTATATAAATGCGTAAAGTTGAATGCAAATACAAAAAAAAAATTGTGATAAAAATTGTTGTTTGTTTCTATTTCATATTTGTCTATTTATTTTTGAAAAAAATAATTTTTCAACTGGCGTTTCAAACATCGATTTGTAGTCAACTCAAAAGTTATCAAACTTTGGAGTATCCTTCAAGTTAAGGAATAGTGAATAAAATGGCCCTTAGTATTCGACATTTGAAAACTCCAACTTTCAGTGAATCAAACCAAATTCTCAAGTTGAAAATAAAAATCCTAAATAATCCAGTCAAATAAGGGTTTAACCTCGGAATGAATGTTAGTAGAATTTTTTTTTGCTCAATATCTTCCTTTTGCCATTCTATAACATATCTCAAAAGTCTAGAAAAATCTCATGTCCGCTTGTCGCGATTTCAAGGTCAAATCGCGAAATGGAGATTTTCAAAATTAGCAAAAATAGGCTATGGTATTATATACACATATGATACATGATTTCAAGGTATTTTTTAATGTTGATTCCAAAAAATCTAAAATCAAGACAATCTGACGTCTCTGGAAAAAGTTACACCTGTTTTTCATCTGTCAACTCATATTATTATAACAGTTGCAAACTTACTGCCGAAAAACCCTTAAAAGTTATGGTAGATGAACCAAATTTTGCATGAAGATTTTAGAATCCATCATTATTAAAAATCAAAACAATCCATTACAAAAAATATATATAACTACGAAATAATGGCATTTTTTTGATGGAGGGGCAAATTTTAGGATATGCACTAAAGAAGATTCTTGTTCATCTTAGGAATAAGTGCTAATAGGCTGATTTTTTCATTTTAATCTTTGTTTGGATGTTCTTTAACTACCCTCAAAAATCTAAAAAAATCTCATGTCCGCAAGTCCTAATTTTCTTGGTTTGAAAATAAGGTGCAGATTTTAAAAAATTAATAAGAAAAGTTTAAATTTTTATATGTATACCAACATAAGCGACATGATTTAAAGGTATTTTTTAACACTTATTCCAACAAAACTCACAAACAAGTCAACCTGACCATCCCTGAAAAGTAATGCACTTTATTCATGTTGATCTGACACAAATATCTGAAGTGTAGTTTTTCAATTTTTTTAAAATCTGCACCTTATTTTCAAACCAAGAAAATTAGGACTTGCGGACATGAGATTTTTTTAGATTTTTGAGGGTAGCTAAAGAACATCCAAACAAAGATTGAAATGAAAAAAATAGCCTATTAGCACTTATTCCTAAGATGAACAAGAATCTTCTTTAGTGCATATCCTAAAATTTGCTCCTCCATCAAAAAAATGCCATTATTTCGTAGGTATATATATTTTTTGTAATGGATTGTTTTGATTTTTAATAATGATGGATTCTAAAATCTTCATGCAAAATTTGGTTCATCTACCATAACTTTAAAGGGTTTTTCGGCAGTAAGTTTGCAACTGTTATAATAATATGAGTTGACAGATGAAAAACAGGTATAACTTTTTCCAGAGACGTCAGATTGTCTTGATTTTAGATTTTTTGGAATCAACGTTAAAAAATACCTTGAAATCATGTATCATATGTGTATATAATACCATAGCCTATTTTTGCTAATTTTGAAAATCTCCATTTCGCGATTTGACCTTGAAATCGCGACAAGCGGACATGCGATTTTTCTAGACTTTTGAGATATGTTATAGAATGGCAAAAGGAAGATATTGAGCAAAAAAAAATTCTACTAACATTCATTCCGAGATTTACCCCTTTTTTCTCCTTATTTTACTGTATTAAAAGTTATATTCAACTTCGACTGAATAAAATCGCCCTAAAATATTTATAATAATGATGTATATAGAGGTTAATGGATGGAACCCAACTCATTCAAACATTTTTTGTAGTTTCTTTTTCTTTAATTAAAATGTCATCATATTTGAACAGTTCCAGATCTCAAAATTATTAAATAATGTACAAATTTTATATACCTTATGAAAATTCAAAATTGTTTGCTTTATTAAACTAAATTATATACCATGTATATTAGAGTGGTCCACGCTTGTATGGGAAAAATAAAATTTTCAAATAAACGTTGGAATTTTCAGCCTCTTATCTTATATAGAAGGGGTGCTGATCGCTATTGAAAAATTGTATTATTATTATTACTTCTCACTTTTTTTTCGAAAAAAAAAAAAATATTTTGTATGTTTCATAAAGACAAGTGAAACTTAAATAAAACATTTTTTTTTTTTCAAAAAAAATGAAGAAAAAAAATCAAGATTACCTACAAAACATAAAAGTTTTACTGTTACTAGCACCCTCTTGCGGTTAGGTTAGCGAATTGAAATTTCACAACGTTAATGTTGTAGATAAGTGAAATAAATTTAAGGGGTGGCCCGACCGAAAATCGAAAAAAATATTTTTTGGACCACACTAATGTATAATAAAAAACTATGTAATACCTTTCGTGGTATGATGCATTTGTCTACTCGTGTCAATGAGGTGACTTTAGAGTCCGATTTGGGACGATTCGACAACTGCCTCTTGTTATTTTGTTTTATCTAGTTTTACATAAGTACCTAATCACAATGTGTACATTCTGAAAAATGCCTTGAGCAACACTCAAATATTATGTAACTAGTTAAGTTATCTTATAATTTCTACACAAGATATGTAAATCTTTTTATAAATATTTATGCATAAGCTGGACCAATTCCAAGTCAGCAACAACACCTAGCCTTAGTATTATTACTTAAAAAATATGTATTTGATAGAAAGTCTCAATAAAATTTGAATTGAATTAACATTGAGACTCGTAATGAAAAACTATATATGGATATTTAAAAATATGTAGGTACTTAAATTTTTTACTTGCGATATAGGTACTATAGGGCAAGTTTAGGATTCGTAAAAAAAATCGAACTCGAGATAACAATTTTACATGACATTGCGATGATGTAGAATGCCAAAAAAGTGGGTCCGGCAATTCTGTCTGTCTGTCTGTCTGCAGCCTAAACGAGTGAAGTGATTTTCTTCAAACTTGGTAGTTAGCAGTTTTTGGTGATTCCCTAGAGGGGAAATTGAAATTTTTTTTTATGACCAAAACTAACGGTACCTACCATACAGGGTGTCCCAAAAGTAATGGATCAAACGAGGTATGCTGATAGGGGATCTTAAGGGCTCTCAGAATTTGGTAACTTGTTCATCCCAAATCCTTACGGTTTTCGATTTAATGCAATTCTTGTGAAATTTCGAAAAATCTCTACTTTGCAACAGTATTTTGCTTCCTACGCCCATTATTGATTTTTGATTTTTTAAATTCTTTTACAAAAACATTGCCAAATAATTAGGAACAATTAATTAATCAAAATATTTTGTATTCCATACGCCATTTTGCTGCAAATTAACTAACAGTTTAAAGTTTTATAAAAAATCAGTTTCTTACTTTTTTTTTTAGAGCAACACCGTTAAAAAAATTTGTATGGTATGAGAATGGTTTATTATTTTAAAAAGTTGCCCTGTTATTGCAGTTTTCAAAAAAGTATAAAAGTTCCCAAAGTTGCAGTTGGATCGCAAAATATTACAATTTGAATTCAACAAAACACGGTTTTTCAGAGCAAAAATACAAACAAAAATAGAGGCTTTTGTTCAAAGAAAAATAAACAAATAACAGTTCGAGAAAATGTGTTTATTTTTGATTGTTTTTTGTTCTGAAAAACCCTGTTTTGTTGAATTAAAATTGTAATATTTTGCGATCTAACTGCAACTTTGGGAATTTTTATACTTTTTTGAAAACTACAATAACAGGGCAACTTTTTAAAATAATAAACCATTTTCACACCGTACAATTTTTTTTTTGCTGTGTTGCTCTCAAATAAAAGTTAGAAATTGACTTTTTATAAAAGTTGAAACTGCTAGCTAATTTGCAGCGAAATGGCGTATGAAATAAAAAATGTTTTGATTAATTAATTGTTCCTAATTATTTGGCAATGTTTTAGTAAAAGAATTGTAAAAAACAAAAATCAATAATGGGCGCAGGAAGCAAAATACTGTTGCAAAGTAGGGATTTTTCGAAATTTCACAAGAATTGCATTAAATCGAAAACCGTAAGGATTTGGGATGAACAAGTTACCAAATTCTGAGAGCCCTTAAGATCCCCTATCAGCTTACTTCATTTGATCCATTACTTTTGGGACACCCTGTATAACGGAAATAGAAAAGTTAATTTTTTTCAAAAACGGCTCTAACGATTTTGATTAAAATTTTTGTGTGTAGTACTACACATAAGGGCCAACTTTTTAAATAAAAAAAATATTTTTTTGTACCGTTATTAACGGTACCTGTCATAGAACGGTTTTTTTTTGTTTCTGAATATCTCGTACAACATTAACCCGATTTAAATGAAAATTTTTATACAAAAGTGTGTAAGTAAAGATAATATTAAAATTTTAGAAAATTTTCAAAAAACGCATTTTTGGTTTTTTAAAAAATATTTCAAAATTTTTTTTTGAAAAATCAATTTTTTGAAAACGGATCAATGAAAAATTTTGAAATTTAATTTTTATGTGTAAATTAATTATTTCTTCACAATGGCATACCAACTTTTTTTTTGAAGAATGTTAAAAAATTTTTATATACAAAAAATTATTTTTTTAAAAAACGGCTCCTACAATTTTCGAAAATTTTTATACGAGAAATAAAATGGCATATTTGTTTTTTATTTTAAGATAATTTAAAACGGAGTTTAATTAATTATAAAAACAGATTTAATTTTTTTATACTACTTATGAAATTTCTTCAAAATATCAAATTTTAAATTTCTTGAATAAAAAGCTTTAACATTATAGTTACTTTAAGCATAAGAGCAAGTACGTGCGACCCCAGTCGTGCAATTTATTTTTTTTTGATGTATTATTTTTATGTGTTTATTATAATAAAAATAAGGTGTTCATTATAATTAATTTCCTGTTAATGACAGACACTATTTTTTTTTAAAAATACTTTAACATTTTAATTTATACAAAACTATTAAAAAAAAACGGCACTTACAAAAAAATTCTTTAGTAAAAGGCAAAACTTTCCATAGGTGCATATGACAAAATTTTATCTAAAACACATTAATATTTTCTATTTGTCTTACAGAAAATCATACTGATAGCATCTCATTGACTCTGTATTTGCACACTTTGATTGTATTCACATCGCCAAGATCATGGGCTTTGATGCACAACAAAAACATGGATAAGATTCAACCAGCTTTACAGAAAATATGTTGCAATATACAAGGATATTTGATTAAAAATTCATTTTTCCATTCAATGAGGGTAATTTATAAATTCAAACAACAGAAATATGTTTATAAAATTTGTATCTTATTTTGCTAGTGTATAATGCTTAAAGGATGTGTTCGTGAGGAATTATCTTTGAAACCAGTTTCAATTAAAGCAATCATCACCTTATGCACACGGCCACTTATTGATGGTGACTTCAGTGAACCATTGGTTTCGAAATTTCTAACCGAAATTTTATCTATCCCTGCGTTGATCTTACATTTGGAGTCGAATGCACCACAATGCGTAACCCAGTTGCAATCTATGAATATTCTAAAAAGAGCATTAAAAATGTCAGAAACTTCTGGTTGGCATAAAGAGTTTGTCAAGACATCATCGGTAAGGATTAGGAATCTAAGAGAAAAAACCATAAACTAAAAATTAAACTACACTTTTCAGGGAACCAAATCATTGGCATTTTTAGGTAATCTTGTGAACCTTTTCCACATCGAAAATACAGACGAAGCTCGTTTGCTAGCATATCCTCAAATGACTGTAAGTTTAACCTTTTATACTGTAAGTCAACCTTTTTTACGGAGTTTATTTCGATTTCAGGAAGTAACAACTTATATTTTGGAAAAAATCCCAGAAAGTGTTGGTACAAAAGGAGTATTTTCACAATGGCATGATTTGCTTGGCTGGTATACACCATCACAAGACACGGCCCAAAATCAAAATGTTCCTTTGTTAAAGAAACAATTTCACATGCTTTGGGGTCACAAATGTATAAAATTGCTGCTCGGAGACGTTCTCAAAGAAATCAATAAAAACTTTGAACGCCTCGAATTTCAGCCTCCTCCTCAAAATTCTAGTAGCAATTTGTTGCGTCGAGCACTTGAAAGAAGTTCAACCAAAGGAAGTTTAAATAAAAATGGAAAACAATGGAGAAAATTGGATTCACCAGAATTTATGATGGTCGCAAAAGTTTGTTCAATGTTTTTTGCTGCACTAACAACACTATCACAATTGAAACTTGACATTTTATCAGGTAATGTATTACATGAGTTTTTTTCTATTAAAAATAGACTGTATGTCATAATCTTTTTTGGAACAGGAATATGTTATAATGATTCAATACTATACGATCTTTGGCAACTTATTACTTCGGTTGGGCAGTATTGTGGTATACGAGAATTTGCAGAACTTTTAAAAACCGATCCCACCGGTTCCCAACCCCAAATTTATATGCTTATGCTGTTTTCGGATTGTATGACGCATTATGTTACGTAAGTTCAAAAAGATTTATAAAATTATGGGATTTTCTTTCTTGCTACAACGTACGTAATTAGTTTTCTGTGTAACTTCCATACAGTTTTTATTGTATAATTTTTTTAACAAAAAATCTCCGTTATGTAAAAAACAATCTAATCTCATTTCGTGAGAGTTTTCTATTTTTTGTTTTTTTTTGCAGCTTTGATGACTTAAAATATTGATCGTCTTGGGTTATAGTTAATATTAGGTTTTTGTTAGATAATCTATGTAATGTAGACAGAAAAAAAAAACAATTTTTTTGCTTTACTTTGCTGAATTTGTTCATAAAAAAATTCGAGGTAAAAACAAACGGTCAAGAATTTACAATAACGTGTGTGAAAGTGCATTTGCAAATAGGTGGAATTCTAGCCAAAAATCGAGATCTGAAAAATTAGATCTCGGATAAAAAAGAAAGATTTCTTTTGTCAAATAGAATTTGAGATACGAGTATTTCTTAGGAGATCATAAATAAAATTAATCTTTTGTGACAGATGGAAATTCACATAAAAAGCTATATAATGTAACTTTTAAAAGAAAAAATCATACAAAAGGAGAAACCACCTTTTTTTGATTTTTTTAAGTTTTCATTTTTCTGCAATAAGCTTCTAAGCGAGATATAAAAAACAAACAAAAAACAACTTTAAAAAAATCGTACAAATCATCTGTACCAAGTTTTAAGAAAATTCGTAAACCCATTTGGTCTGTAGAAAGGTGTACAGACTACAGATGCACTTACAGACGCAACGATGCACAGACCGATACGGGCGTCTTGACATTTCCCCATCACGAAACCAATACAAATTTTTTTTACATGAGCCTGCTTTTAAAGCTATTCGACAAACTTTTTTTTTTCATAAAATAAACTGGTAGGTAGGTACTCAGTTATTTGATGAAATGCACCTTCCTAAATTTTTATTTCAAAATGGTGAATCGACTTACCCTAGGTGTTTTTCGTGCAGTTTTCATGTAATTCACATTTTGAAGTGCGAAATTCCCTACGGATCTTACTACTTGCACTAGAAACAATATTCAAAATACAATCCGATTTTCACAAAATTTTGAATTTGATATTTTGAAAACCATTAAGTCTACAGTGACTATTTTAGCCTTAAACTATAAGAAATATAACCAGCTTCAAGTTCGTCACCTCCAAAAAATCATAGTTGTTTGAAAACCAAGTTTTTTTTAGATTCGATTTCGATTTTTTTTAGATAACATTTTCTGCATTCTTGAAAATTTTGCGTTCAATACCCAAGGCCGAAAACTAAGGATGTTCATTGGGCCATGACTACCTATAACAAGCTGATTTTAAGTGTTGGTTTAAAATCTGTGAAAAGTTCTTAAGAGTGTATAAGAAAATTTAAAAAAATAACTTTATGTCAAATTAGATTAGCTACAATTACATGAAACATTTTTCTTTTTTTTTTTTTTAAATAAGTATTTGCAATCTTCGACCCCATATAAGAGGACTAGCAGACGGAGGAAACTTCAGAACTTTTCGCATATTGAAAACCACCTCATTACTAACCCATTTACCAAAAATCAGTTTGTTACGATTTTTTTCCTTGGAAAAATGTTTTTAAGATTTTCCAGTTCCAACATAAACAAATAGAAGATTTTAGTGCAATTGTACTAGTTTTTTTTCTGCACCAATAAATAGGAAGTTTTCGGTCACATTTAAAAAATAATTAATTTAAAAATAAAAAAAAAGTTAATTTCCGAATTTTACGATATTTTAAATTTAATTTAATTTAACAATTCTAATGCCTTTTTCTGTTAATTAAAAACTTATTAAAATTTTATAAATAAATTACCGTTACAGAATCTTGGACGAGTACGAGATGTACACAGAACAGAAACCATTTTTGTTAAATGACTTTGTTGGATTGTCGCATTTCTTAAACAATTTTTTGTATAAGATTATTCAGGATAACATTTTAGGTATTAAATAATAGAAAATAAATTTTCTTTAGTTTAAATCAAATTATATTTTAGATCGAAAGAACTTGACACAGTTACCGCTTTTTGTATCATTGCACACCCTTCTACTCTGCCTTTACCGCAGAGATTGCCGTAGACCTTTTGCCCTGCCAAATCATTGGCTTATACAAGAAATCAAACCTTCGCATTTTCTAGCCGACTTGGAAAAAGGAAAGAAGCATGCACAAATTTTATTACAAAAAATGCCGCACATTATACCCCATGAAGATCGAGTAAAGCTATTTCGTCGATATGTACAAAACGAAAAGGCAGTTCTTGGTCTTACTGAATCAGCATGTGCATCGCCAAGATCAGCTTTAATCGTCATACATAGGGAACGAATTGTTGAAGATGGATATCGACAGTTGGCAGCATTACGTGCACATGCCTTAAAGGGTGTTATTCGTGTTAGATTTATTAATCAGCAAGGTCTTCATGAAGCTGGTATTGATCAGGATGGTGTTTTCAAAGAATTTCTCGAGGAAACTATCAAAAGGGTCTTTGATCCATCATTAAATTTGTTCAAAACAACATCAGATGAACGGCTTTATCCATCTCCGATATCATTTGTCCAAGACAATCATTTGCAACTCTTTGAGTTTGTAGGAAGAATGCTGGGAAAAGCTGTTTATGAAGGAATAGTTGTTGATGTTCCATTTGCATCGTTCTTTTTGTCACAACTTCTGGGTCAAACTCAACAAGCTCTTTATTCTTGCATGGATGAATTGCCATCTTTAGATAATGAACTCTACAGAAGCTTAACTTTTATAAAACACTACAAACAAGATGTATCAGATTTGAATCTGGTTTTCTCGGTTGATCAAGATGTTATGGGAAAGATTGTTACTCATGAGTTACATCCTGGTGGAAAAGGACGTGGTGTTACTGATCATAATAAGTTAGTTCATAGAGGTTTTGAAAAGTTTATTTTATTGAATTTGTATTTTCAGAATCATATACATCCATTATATGGCCTACTTTCATATGCATACGCAAATACGTGAACAAACAGCTGCTTTCAATCGTGGATTCCGTAGCATTGTTAACCCCGAATGGTTGTCTCTATTTTCTGCCCCTGAACTGCAAAGACTTATATCCGGGGATACGGTTCCATTAGATTTGAGAGACTTGCGCAAGCATACACAATATTATGGAGGATTTCATGATTCTCATCGGGTCGTTGGATGGCTATGGGATATTTTAGCTAAAGACTTTACAGAAGAGGAACGAAAATTATTTTTAAAGGTAAAAAATTTGTAGTCATTTGTTTAGTATTTAAACTTTTTCTTGTCATTCAGTTTGTAACAAGTTGCTCGAAACCACCTTTACTTGGATTCGCACATTTGGAGCCTCCATTTTCAATACGTTGTGTTGAGGTAGGCGACGATGAAGACACTGGCGATACCATTGGAAGTGTTATTCGTGGCTTTTTTACAATTCGCAAAAAAGATCCTCTCAATAGACTTCCAACTTCTTCGACTTGTTTTAATTTACTAAAATTACCAAACTATCAAAAGAAGTCCACACTTAGGGACAAGCTTCGCTATGCTGTTTGTAGTAATACTGGATTTGAACTTTCATAGTCGTGCAATAGAGGTAAATCAAAACAACACTTATCATTAAATTTGATTTACATACTTTGTTTTTCTTTAATAGAAAAAGTATTTGGACACATCTTGTTGATTTTTTCTCAAAAAAAGACACTGCATGTCTTCTTGTTTGGACATAATCTACTCATAAAATTATTTATTAATAATAACATTATAATATGAATGTACATATTGGTTATGTATCTGTGATAGATTAAATTGTGTTATTAAAAGTGAATGTATATAAAAGATTACAAAATATGTTTGTAAGGATAAAATTTAAAAAAAATTGTAGGTATACATAATTATATAAGCAAATAATATTTATAAATATCTATTTCATATAAATAAAAAACAAAATATTTTTAAAATTTGTTTTATTATAATTCAACATAATTATATGGATTATTAAAGGCGAAGCTTTTTTATTTAGAAAGAGCTAAGCAACTTTTTTAAAAGGGCAACTTCAATGCGGTAATTTGGTTTAATTTGTGTGCTGGTAAAAATTCCCTAAATTTCTTCAAATTTATTCATTTATAAACAATTTAAAATTTGATTAAATACTTTTCATTGTCCTTTTCCTTCATTTTTACTCCAAATCGCGTCGGCATCACCAAGTTATCAAGAAAATTCTTGATGCTTTTTTGTTTGATATTTGCGCATCAGTTTATCCAAATTTGCAATAATGAACGATTGACTTTTAGGGGATGGTATTTATTTGCGTTTATGAACGTGCTACAGGAATGATCGCAAATCATCTCTGCAGTGATGCGTTTGTGAGTTTCCACAAGCATTCAAAACTTGATCAAAATTCGCTTTAAATAGAAGTTACGCATCGAAGTTACATGTAGAATCGGCAAGAAAAAAGCAAAATGGAAATTCCGCCGACTTAAAACAAGTTGTATTGAAGGTCTGTACCGGATGCATTTCAAAGGACACGACAAAACACAAAAAAGGCCGCAATCTCATAGGGAGCCTCTCGTGGTAGACAAACTAATCTAGTGCAGATAGTAAAAACGATTACGTTCATATATGTGAATTTTTGATCATATACTCATATTCATTTTTTTTAAGATTTTGGAAAAATGTACAAGGGATACCCCTTACCTAATAAAAAGGTATTTTCAAAAATTTCCTTTTGGAGGTCTGGTTTCTGAGAAGCAGACCTCCATCCAAATATTTTTTTTTTGCTCTTTATTTTTGTTACATTCCTTAGTCGATATCTTTTGACCAAAGTCTCGAATTTGGTTTTGAATAAGTTTATGAGTTTATAATCAACAGATCTATGCGTTCAGGTAAAAAATATATAAATTAATTTTTTCAGATTTTCGATTAAGAAATTTTCGAGAAAAAAGTCAAGTCAAAACTCTAAAGATTACGGGCGCTTTCATAAATGCATGGTTGCGCAAGTCTGACGAATGCAAAGCTTTCATTAATGCAAATGACAAATGTCAGGTGTTCATAAATGTAAAACGCAAATATTTGCAGCGCAAATGAAAAAATTCCCATGCGCAATGAATTTAAACTTGAAGAAAGAAGGAACATGGCGTAAAAAATGATACAGCTTTCCTTTATTTCTCAATTCTATCAAAATTTTGAATAGAAATTCATAATTCAAGTCAAAATAACAAAAATAACCCCGAATTTCTTGCATATAATAAATTTGTAAACATTTGGAATAATGTTTAAAAAAAAAGATTTTTTTCTTAAAGGATGGAATTGGTTTATTTTGAAGAAGAGGCTGAATTGAAACTTCAAACTTTTGACAAAAGACCCAAATCAGAAAAAGTGTTCATAAATTCAAAGTAAAATACATGCGCACATAGTTTTTCTGACATTAGTCTGATCGCAAATGACCGCATGTAAACAAAGCAACCATGCAATTATGAAAGCACCCTACATTTTTAAAAAACTTCCTCGAAATCCACCGAGTGAGACATCATAAGGAAGGGTTCCTTAAGCTCTTCATAACTGAAAACCAATAGTTTCTTGGAGGCCTGGTTCCTGAGATATCTCCATCCAAACTTTATTCTTTTTCTTACACTCAGAAACCGGTATCTTTTGACCAAAGTCTCGAATTTGGTTTTGAATCAAAGATATGAGATCAAAATCAACAGGCCTATGCATTCAATTAGAAAAATTTTTTATTTATTTTTTTTTTAAGATTTTCGAGAAAAAATCAAGGTTAACCACTTGCCAAATTACAAATTACATTTTCAAAAACTTCCTCCAAATCCATCGAGTGAGACATCATAAGAAACTCTATTCATAACTGAAAACCAATAGTTTCTTGGAGGTTTGGTTCCTGAGATATTTCCATCCAAACTTTATTCTTTTTCTTACACTCCGAAACCGATATCTTTTAACCAAAGTCTCGAATTTGGTTTTAAATCAAAGATATGAGTTCAAAATTAACTGGCATATATGCATTCAATTGGAAAAATTTTAAATTTATTTCTTGTCGTGATTTCAACTCTAAAAATTGGAATGGTCTTCACCAGAAGCTAAAGCTCAAAAGTTTGTTGGAAAAGCTTGAGAATTGATTAAACTAATTTAATTTTAAATTTGTTATTAATCGATTCCACTTATCTTCTGGTACTAATATGAACAAACTATATGATTTAATTTAAAATCCATCTTGCAGTTTTGCTAATATAAGGCTTTTCATATGTGTATAATTCTGTACTTCAATTTTAACTAAACATTTTTTTAAAACTTCTTGCTAAAAAAAATCCTACCAATAGGGCGTTATTTTATGATCCAATTGAAAGTGATCAAAAGAAAAGAAATTCCTCTTGAACTGAAGATGATAAGAAGATAATCTTAAGCGGCAGCATTTTATGTTTCATCGTGATAATAATACTCTGCCGCCTGACGCCGCTGCTGCCGCTACTGATAGTCGGCAAAAATATACTATATGAAACAATTTTAAGATAACTTCACATCAATGATTTTGTTGTAAAAAGTAATTGATATTCAAGCAATTGTTCATCTTCACGGTATCTATGGTTTGTTTTCAATTGTTTTTGTTCAGAAAAAGGTGTATAACCATTTAACGCCCTATTGCACATTATATGGGGATTTTGCCTATCGAGTACATATTGCACCCTAAAATTTCACATCTAAACACAGAAAGAAGGATATTTATCCTCTAGGTCTAGACCATAATCATAATCCTAGATGAAAGCGGATCTATTCAGAACGCATCAGGTATGAAGAATGTTTTTGTCACAGGTTGTGTGATCTTTGCCGCTTTGAACCTTGTTGAAACATATATGGAAGTCACGCGAGTGTATCTATATGTCCTTTGCGTATGCTTATATGGATAGTATACATATATAAAAAAAAAACTAAGTTTGTTTTTATTACAGAAATTTAAGTTATCCATAGGAAGATTGAATACTTTCTTCAAAGCTAAAATACAAATTTATATTTGAGCCGAGGATCTGATAAAATGTTTCAATTACCTAAGTAATATTTTCATAAATTAACTAAGTTCGTAGCTCAGCTCTTTCGTTTTGAAAATCAACTATAGCAAGTTAAGTAAAGCAAACTGAACTTTTCGTGTTTTAATAACTAAAAAACACATTTTTTTTGTATTTCTTACATGTTTGCTGTAGAGAAGACAAAGTCTCTGCAAATGAAGAACAGAGTGATACAAATAAGATTAAAAAGAAATTATCTCTTATTGTCTGGCAGCTTACAAAAATTATTGAATTAGTTCCCTGAGTATCATAATATATTAAAATCAGCCTTGAGAAAATAAGAAAAGTAAGTACGTATTTTTCGTACCTTTAGTACCTTTTACTGTTAAAATGGCCGCCGGCACAAGATAGCCAGTATCCATACACTAATAGTATGTCCTAGCACTACGTAATTCCATACATTTTTTTCTTGAGAAAATAAGTAATGTCTGGTGGCCCTGGGATCTTGCTCTATAAGTAGTTTAATTTTTTTTAAACAACATTAGTGACAAATTTAATTGTTTTCAAGGTTGAGAAAAATATGTACTCCGGACTTTGTTAATCGCTTCCTATCACTTACTTAGATTTATTATGCTAGCACTATGCCTTCATATAATAGATACTCTATCAAAAAATATGGTACTCTTATTACGTATTATCCTTCACTAAAAGGTATACTTTTATATTTACTTCACACTACTTAATAGATACCTATAGTACACCAAACAAGAATAACTCAAACATTTAAGTGAAAGGCTTAATTTAGCACCTTAAATTGATCGTGACTTCTCATTCTCAAATGTAAATTTCGTCTTAAATACATAAGTTATTATGCAAATTTAATTTCTCACCTACTGAAGTGTCGTGAATAACATAGTACTTTTCAGCATATTTTATTTATTTGTCAGGTGAACAATATTATTCTTAAAAAAAAAAAAACTTCCTGCATCTACAAGTTGTATATTGTGTTACATCAAATTAGCAGTAGGTACCTATTTTTGTAAATAATACAAAAGAAAAAAATCTATAATAGTTCGTGAGGCGTGAATTCATTAAACTATAGTCAACAAACTTCTATTTTGAATCATAAATTATTCATAAGCACAGAGGTACTGAGATGGATGAGTACAATGGGGTTGTCATATGAGAGATTTATGAATAATTTCCAAGTAGCAGTGTGAGATATTCCAGCTAAAAGGTTCGGGCTGCAAGCTATTTAACACATTGACATTGATAACTGATAATGTGTACCTTTTTCAATATCTAATTTTTTGTTGGGCTAGTCATTAAAAAAAAATATGAATTAATTTTCTCTTCAAAAACGATGCACTGCAAATATAGAAAACGCAAGAAAAATAGTCGGCGTGTAGGTTCGAATTCATAGGGATATAAGGTTTTCATCAGTATGTTCCTTCAACACAACACAATTTTTCTAGCGCCTTACAAGAATATAGATTGATTACATACTTGAATTTTAGTTTGTTGCATCTGAATGTTTTTTTGTACTACGATTTATTGTAAAACATATTCCCTGAATGTAACAAAAAAGGCCTTTCGGATTAAACAATGCATTTGAATCGTTTCACGACCTCTCACGTTACAGCCTTTTTACAGCATTTTTAAAGTCAGGGGTCGAATTATGGCATACGTTCGTTAACGTATGGTTGCTATGTATCCCTATCTGTTTCTACTAAATAAATAGAGACACAAATAGTAAAAACGTTAACGAATGATCGTAATCGTATGCTGTAATTCGACCCCAGAATTTTAAAAAGAAAAAAAAGAAAATTTTTTCAAAAACTAGGTATCATTTCAATTTTACTCCGACTATAGGACGTTCTTATAGGCTTCACTTAAGCAATTAAAGTTGCAAATACCTGCTCTAATTGTTATTTATTTTCATCTTTGTATCATTTTTTTCTTCTTGTCTTTTTTATCCATTTTACATTCATTCCAAAACCACGAATCTGCAAAATTCTAGTTTTGAGAAAAACGGCTTCAAAGTTTTACATGATTTCATGCAAACTTATGGAAACTCGTGCAACGGACATTGATAGTTTAGGCTGCTACACAACAGATGGAGGTCGACGCAGTGAATAGAGGAACCGATAATAAATTAAATGACGCATTAAACTACAAATGTACAAAAATGCTAATTCGCGGTTTAGGCTTTGTGCCGACACGATAAGATCATTCAAGACTTTTACAAATATTTAGCAAATTTTTTTTTCTCTTCTTCGACATTTTGCGAAAATACTATGTGTCCCTATCTTTTTCTACTGATTAAATAGAGAGAGCAAAAGTCAAAACGTTAACGTATGATCGTAATCGTGTGTGGTGGGTGATTCGACCCCAGTATTTTTTGTATCACTTTTAATTCATGATACAGAATTTTGAAATACAGAATTTTGTTAAACAGCATTATATTATACAGTATTTTACTCATACAGTATTTTCTGTTACAGGATTTTGAATTCACAGTATTTTGAAATACAGAGTTTTATTCATACAGTATTATGATCATACAGTATCATACAGCATTATAAAGAATTTTGATCATACAGATCATACGACCCACTCCCTTCTTGGGATTATTTAGAGACAGATTCCATTCACTAAATTTTCATTTTTTAATACCAGTATGTATGTATATTAATAACAAACATCCAAAGTTTTCGAGTCAACTGCATAATTAAAAAGACTCAAGAAGGCGATTTATTTGCACAATACTGATCAACTTTTAATGTTAGGCACAAAATTTATTATTTCTAACAACATTTAAGAATGGCATATTTCAGTTTTCAACCAGTAATAATATTGTAAATATATAATATAACTAATCGAAAGTGTATTTCTATTAATCAAGTTTGTTGCTCAGCTCTTTCGTTTTTTTCACTTTCTTCAAATCGATGAAGAAAGACAAGAAAAGACAAATCTATGAATTTTGTTGAGTAGAATTAACAATTTTGGACAATGTACAAAAGTATAAGAGTAAGTTGATGACATCTGAGACGAAGACCCTTCGTATGACAGCAGAAGATCGAATAAGAAGTACAAAGATTCCAGGAAGTTTAAATTTTTAACACTTTGATAGCCAAAGTCATTTAAGGATTTTACCTTATAACAGGCCAAAATGTGTAGTGAAATGATCTGTATGATTTGAAGTCGCTTGAAATTGTGAGAAGGATCAATATTGTGAATCAGATATGTGAAATATCGAGATTAAAACAGCGCCTAATAAATAAAGGAAAAAGAAGGATCTCTCATATTTTTGTTACACGGCGCACAGAAAACACTAGTTATTTTTACCCCGCAAATCATCATCATGACATATTTTTTTTTCTTTTTTTGTATTGTACAGAGTCTTTGAAAATATGTTGTTATCACAAACTTATAACCTTAAATAAATAAAAAAAATAAATATTCTTCCAGTATGAAAAAGCCATATACACAAACTACTTCTAAGAAAATATTCTGATCTAAAATTGCTATGCTGTGTGAAATTCATTCGATTTCTTTGGTCATTTTAATTTATATTCGATTTGCATAGTTATCTTTCTACAAATTCTCATCTGCTCGTTCAGTTTTCTGCGACAACTATAAGATATAAAAGCTCGGTGAGAAAGATCAGTAGCTTTAATTTGTTTACATATAATTAAATAATTCTTTAAATTTCAATTGCATTTGGTCATTCGAAATATATGTACATTGTTCATTCATCATAAATTAAATAATTCCCACCGAAACGATATTATTTTCCAGAAAATTTAATTGCACTAAAAGGCGATGAAAGGCATCAGGTAAAGAACTAAGCATAAGATTTGGTAATTTGTTTTATACATTGGTATTACAATAACGATTAATTCTTTCAAACAAAATAATTTATTAAACAAAAAAGAATAAAAATAAATACAAAAAAAAAAATATACTCTAATTAAAAATGTACATCTTTAATGACGTGTCTTAAAACTTCGAAAAACATTAATATTTATAGAACTGCTATGCAATGTGTGTGGCATTTTAAATTAAATAAACTTCTGACGACAGTCTTGATGCGGCATTTCTTGTATCACCTTCTTATGGCAAAATATATCAGCGATACACTATATCTCTACACGCTTGTGTGTACGCGACAGTCTTTTCAGCTTTTCATCAGACTTTGCAGCCAGTCAAAGTTATTCTTTAAGATCACGTATAATTAAAAAATTGTTTTGCAAAAAGCAAAACCAAAGAGTCCACACATTTTTTAATATTCCAAATATAACAACTTGAATAAAAAGTTATCTCTTAGCAAATTAGAAGCATTCTCTCGCTTATGTGTTCTGTTTCTGTATATCTGTTGACGAAAAAAAAGATACATTAAGAGTATCTCTGATGATTTGATTTTGGGTTGGGTTATATGTATGGTCCATAAAATATTTATCAGTTTCCACCAATCTTACGCTTTCTGGTCAAAGTGAAATAATGGGTCATTATCATATGGGAGGTCAGAAAATCACTGGCGCCATCTCACCTCCTGCTGATGTGTAAAATATATCTATACGCCTTGTTTCTCAGCTCATTTTGTTTTAGCCCTTGGCATATCAATCATTTTTTTCGTTCGTTTTTTTTTTCTTTTTGTTGGTTAAAAATAGTTAACCATCAGCAAGTGGAATTCTTTATCGTTGTTCGTGTATCAAAGTATTTTTACAGATGTCTCAACATAATTTCCAAAAAATTCTCATGCTATATTATTATGTTATTTTTGATTGTAGTGTTTTTTTTTGTCAACAAAAACCGATTGATGGACACTAAAATGTGGACAGTAATTATAATTACTATAATTATTATTACCAATACGTGCTTTATGTTTCATTATTTGAGTTGTCAAAGATCTATTACAACTTGAAAAACAATAACGTGCAACTAAGAATCTTCATATGTACATACTGAAATGTAACGCCAGTTTTACACAATTTAAAAATCTTTTGGCCCATTAAAATGCTTCTAATTAGTGACTTAAAATGTGCGTGTAGATTTTTAAATGGTATAATATGTTGGCTCGTATGCTTTCTGTATTACGAGTAGTTATTTGTGCAAAGAGTCAAAAGAAGAATATAACGTTAAAGGAGTTTACTTGCTGTGAAATTGTTTACATTCTGTTCACATAAATTGAAACAAAACAATTTACTGATCTACCTTTTATTCGATTCACGTGATTAATTGGTTTGATTTGGTTTGAAAATCTTTAATTTCTCACCACTTACTTGTTTTGAATGGGAACCAAGAGTCATCTGGATTGCGATTGATAATTACGTGTATGCGCATCAGCCAGCAAAATTGAAGCACTGCTCAACGAAACTAAACCTTTTTTTGCCATTACTTTTCTGAAGGTTTTATTTTGGTTCTTGTGGCAAAAATCTTGTTGACTAGAGGAACAAAAGTTTTCCCTTACACTACCGAGTCAGTAGATAAAACATTTTATTAAATCAGAAGCCACGTTTTGAATTCATAACAAAATCGAATACGATATATAGATAACAATCAAACATAACATTGCAATTGTAAAAAAGAAAAAAGTTCAGCTTGCAGATCTGTTTGGTAATCAATCACTTTTCTATCGGTCTAAGCTGTACTTCAAGTTTCTAAGCCACCGAAAAATATTTTGCACAAGCTTGATATAAATTTATAAAATTAGAAATACATTCGTATTAAACGGCTTTAATTATTCAAAACTTTCAAATCCATTATGACCGTTCTTAATTTTTAGTAGGCATTAGCTTTTTTTAATAAACGTTACAATCGCCACCTATGGCGTTGGATAGTTCACTAAACATGGAGTAATTTGTAATATGTCACCAAGGAAAATAAAATGCACGACTGTAAGGTTTTCAAAAGAAAAGAATAACTTCTTAACTGAATGTGAGCTTTTTTAGAAAAAAAAAAAACTATTTCAAAAAAGGTGGTATCTCATTAAGTATTATTTAGTAGTTATAATCAACACATAGATAAAACCTAAATTTCGAAAAAATTTCCCGTTTTCGAAATAATGATTTTTCAAACAAATTCCACAAATTTCTTTTTTTTCATTCAAAGTTACATATAAAAAAATCCATAAGTGCGTTCAGTGCATTCGGTAAAAAAAAAAATAAAAAAGTTGACGACACGTTACAATCGCCACCACATGAAAGCAACTGAACACTCCTACGCGCACAATAAATGGACAGAAACAGAGCTGGGGTGAAATCGGCTAACGCGATAGTTGATAGTCAATAAACGATAACTTATGGAACAAAATTGTCTTTTTTTGACTATCAACTATCGACTTTTTCGTTAGCCGATTCCACCCCTGGCTCTATTCCGAAGGAAATAAAAAGAATCAAAGATTGTCCCTTTTCACGTTAAAGGTGTTCTAATAGCTTTCGTCAATCAAGTTCCAAGTTCCTTAGTTTATTTCTTGACAAAAAAATAAGCCTCATTCTAAGCCGAGATGGTGGCCCTCAACATATTTGCATGCTAAAGCAAGATGCTTTAAGAGATACAAACCTCCAGGGTTAACAACATTCCCACTTGAGTGACTTAAAACAAATGTGGCCAGCTTTAAATCAAAAACTCTCGAAAAAACTGTTTCTAATCCTTAAAAAAGAATATACACTGCGCGTCACTTGAATAGAAACAACAATTTTTCTTTAGAAAATAGCGATTGGCGCTTTGGTGAGGTAACTTAGTAGATTTTTAGTTTTGCATTTTAAAAGAGGAACTTTTAACAAACAATGTTGTAAAAACGAAAAACCCAAAACAGAAACCGTATGGCTACTAGTTGCGTTTTTTCGCATTACTTCACAAAAAACAGTGTTTTTTTTTGCGTCACTTGAATAGAAACAAGCTCTTAAATTAGATAAAAATGATGAAAAATCATGGACAACACTAATTTTAGTAAAGCAATGTTAAACTTTGACATTATTTGCACATTATAACCAATTATGGGCTACGAGCTACCATTAGGCACCACAGAAAATGCATAAATAGAAGCTAACATTGAAAATGCACTTGCACTGTACACAAGCTTGGAACTAATTGAAGAAAGTGATTATACTGTTTGGTAACTTCTTACAAATAAAGAAAATGACATTTTCTACAATTTAAGGATTGAATAATTGAAATAAACTTTCGTTTTTCATCCGGAATGCATCTGTTTTGTTTCTATTGCGTTGTTTTTTCTTGAACTTTCCTTGCGCAATTTCTATGACGGTTGTTCTTCCACGTTCCTAAACTTGCCTAGAGCTTCTACCATTATTTCTTTGTAAAAGTTTGCATCTTTTTTCGAAGCGTGAAGCTTCAATTTTGCTATTGCACATCATAAAATCAAATCGTGTTAGTATAAAACATTTTAGTGCCCTTTGGTGGCGATGCGATAAAAGTTATTCTTTCTTCAATCAATGATATAGGACTAATATTAATATGGTCCATCTGAGTTGGTATGTTTACTTTAAAAAAAACCACTCTTTACCTCATTTCTTTTCAGTTCGAATGCAACTATAAAATAGTTAATTTTTTTGTTATCTTAGAGGAACTTAAAGAGGAACATAATTGGTTATTATATGCAAATAATGTCAAAGTTTAACATTGCTTTACTAAAATTAGTGTTGTCCATGATTTTTCATCATTTTTATCTAATTTAAGAACTTGTTTCTATTCAAGTGACGCAAAAAAAAAACACTGTTTTTTGTGAAGTAATGCGAAAAAACGCAACTAGTAGCCATACGGTTTCTGTTTTGGGTTTTTCGTTTTTACAACATTGTTTGTTAAAAGTTCCTCTTTTAAAATGCAAAACCAAAAATCTACTAAGTTACCTCACCAAAGCGCCAATCGCTTTTTTCTAAAGAAAAATTGTTGTTTCTATTCAAGTGACGCGCAGTGTACCTACTTAACTTCTTATTGATATACATAGGTCTCATAACAGGACACTGTAAAAGGCAGACACGCTCTGTGACTTGGTAGAAGCAGAAAGACGAAGAAGAAAAGATTGGAAATCTTGTCTGTACATGCCTTGCACTAAGTTTTCTTCGAATATTGCCCAAAAACTGGGGAAAGGTAAGTTAGCTTTCTTCAAAACGGCTGTATTATGTCGATTGAAACAGAACAGCTAGTTGAATTTGAATCTTGGATATTTGAAATCCTTTATGGCTGTAAGTTGCACTCCATAGAGAAGAATGCTTATAATGCTTTTGCAATGCTTGGCAGAAATACTATTTCTAATCCTGATCATTTTAAACATACTAGTTAGGAATTCAGTTCATTTAAAACCACTGTTAGAATACGAACTCATATGTGGGAAACGAGTCTTTTGGCATATCGGTAACAATACTCTTTTTGCTAGAGAAAGTTGTCAAACGTCGAAGTCGAAGTTATTCCTAATTACTAAGGTTGTCCATAGAAAGTAGCACTAAAATCAACCTAAATCAGTGCAAATGGATCTTCCTCATAAAAAAAAAAACTAATAGGCTTACTAAAGACCTCCTCAGTCCTCACACAGACAGTGTTTTCAATACCACGTTGAGGAGAAATGGTCGGACACAACTCTAAGCTTGATGAGACAAACTTAGTGTTGTGCTATTGGAAAGGTTACATTCAAAACTTTTCTGAACTTATTTGAATATCGGAAGGAAAGGTTAAAGTGCTCTTTACCACGAGATTTTCGTAGGTTTCACATCCAACCCACTAAAAAATTATACTTTTTCGGGTAAAAATTTAATCCGCAGTTTTGGAGACTTGTTACAATGAAATGGTTTTAAGAATTTGGTAATCTATTCTTTGGGAAATAATATCACAGAGTCATGAGGATAAAAGTTTGTTTATGATCTTTTTTCACAGTAATTTTCAACATTCCAATTTGTATCGCTGTGATTTTTGTAGCTACAAACTCAAAAATATACATAGTCCAGGACACTTTGAGAGCGAATTTTATGTATCATCTGCTTTGAATTTATCCCAACTACAGTTTGGGAAAGACTTCCCCAAAAATGAACATAAAGGAAGTAGTGACAAAAATAAGAGTATCTACCTTTACTTTACGATACCGCAAACAAAGTATCAGATCTTTTAATATCTTTTTTATTGCTGTCGGCAAAATGCCAAAACTCAAAAGGCGTAGGTACCTACCTATATTTCTTGAACAAACATTAAAAGGAAAAGGTACTTGTGTATGATGCTGTGACTCGTTTATATTCTTTCAATCAGGTAGTTGCGTAACTAGCTACAAAAATACTAATCAAGTCAATCTTGCGAAAACACCCTTGTTTTTTACAAATAAAACATGTTTAAAGGCTCAGACAGAGACAATGGGAAGTATGCACTTGTCACCATGAAACAATCGCATAGATAGATATACCCAGTTTCAGCTTGATGACAAGTGGCTCGTCAGTCGTCACAGACGGAAAGATGAGAGAATGGCCGTCATCGTCATCAGACGGAGGTTGTGCTTGTGTCGTAAAAGGACCACAGTTGTATCCAGACACTGTTTTCTTTTTCAAGTGCGGTTTCAGAGTGTGAAACTATTCAATTATTCAAGGCATTCAAACAGGTACCTACAATACTTGGATATGCCATTAGTTGTGTCGCCTAAAAATGTTTTACTCCACAGTGCATTAAGACCCGGCGCCTAACTTAGGTCAGTAGTTCAGATTTATTGCTTATCTTTACTTAAGAGCTGGCTGGTATATGCGCTAGGTTTGTATTCTGAAAGAGGAACGATCGCTACTCTCGATTGAAAGGTCCTGTATCCTGCATACATTATTAGTCTGGGAGGGAGGATATTTATAAACAATGGTGTTAGTTAAATGAATTGTAAATGATATTCGATTTTGTTTTAGCGTGTATTTTACAAAATGCTATGTGATTTGAACTAATTTTTCGTGTAAGTGGATGTATTTTAAGGAGTCGCATACTTCTGTAGATTCTGGAAGAATTTTATTTTTGTTAGGATTATATTTCAGTGTTTATGCGTAGGTACATCTATGGAATAGAAGCCAGATTTGTATTCATTTTTGTGTGACCAAATTTAACTCTCTCATTTAACACGAAGAAAACATACAGTTGCACGCCCTTGTCTTGTTGTGGATTAAGTGATCAGGTTATTCAGCTACCCGTTTGTTTAGTTAAATCGTTATGGATTTGTCGACGTGCCCCAAGCTTAGTCATTAAAGATCCTATCTCCTATCGCAAGGGCGGATCCAGGATTTTGTTCTGGGGGGGGGGGGGGGCACAAGGGACTGATTGGCAAAAAAATCAGCAATAACGGTTAGAAATAAAGTGAAGTATCATACGACTGACTGACAAGCAGCGAATTTTAACGACGCACAGTGCGGTTTTTTAGTCTAAAACCTGGCCAAAAATATTTGGGCACATTTTCCACATCAAATAGGTACCAAATGACAAAAAAAATATTCGAAAGGAAAAATTTTCATTTTCTTGGTAAAAGCCACTTAAGTGCTTACCCACTTACCTGCCGATTAGCCGGGAGAAAAAAAAATATTAAAAATCATAAAATGCACGTATAACCCTGTGCTATAACTTTTCTTAAAGTTAGTTACCTATTTATTTTATTTTTTGAGTCAAGTTGTTTCATTAAATAGTTTTTGAGAAATTAAGTTTTAAAGATGAAATGTAGAAAAAAAAATGCTTTCGTTTTTTAATTGATTTTGTATAAAATTTTGCAATATTATGGACATATTTATACCATTTTTTAATGACCTCGTAGTTTTTGGTCAAATACTAAAGACTTCATTCTAATAAAAAATATTAAAGTTCCTAAGATTAAAAAAAAAAACTGAAACATAGGTAGGTACCTACTTTTTTTCTGGGAAACCCAGTTTTGTTGTTTTCATTTGCAATAAATTTTTTTTATATCTCAAGAATATTGTGTTCAAATTGTAGGTCTATTGGAGCCAAATTGACCAAGTTATGAGTATTTTAATACTTCGCTTACGAACGTTTTAGTCCAGGGTTCAAAACTTTAAATCGTTCTCCCCACAACTAATGTTTTCAAGCCGGTGCCCTTTATAACTTCAAAACTACTGCACCGATTCTTTTGAAATTTGGAACACTATTTCTTTACATATTTTTAAAGGTATCCCTGAAAAAATTTTCTCAATAACATAATATTTATAAAAGTCTATAAGTAAGGGTCGCTTTTTTTCAAGGGGTTTTTATTTTCAGGGGTGCAAACTTGGGCAAACTCTTGAAATGCAAGATTGTTCTTTATATCCAGCAGTTCAATAATATATATTTTATGCAATGTTGTGGCGGGTTGGTCTATTTTAAAAACACTAACGTAAGATAAAAATAACGAAAAAGTACAAATTTTTTAAGCTTGATTTCAACCCCTCCGTATGAAAAAATAGAGTTGCATATACAATTAAATTTTTTTTTAGAATACAATTCATACCTTAATTGTCGATGTCCATATCAAAATTTTTCACCAAAATCAATTTGAAGTTAAAAAAAAAACACTTAGAAAATTCACTTTTTTTTAAATCGAAAAAAAAATTCGTGTTCACCCAACAAATAGTGGTATATTTATTTGTGAGGTGGATCCACAAACAATAAAATTCGCATTTTCAGCGAAAAACACTTAGAAAATTCACTTTTTTTTAAATCGAAAAAAAAAATTCGTGTTCACCCAACAAATAGTGGTATATTTATTTGTGAGGTGGATCCACAAACAATAAAATTCGCATTTTCAGCCAGAAATAGGCAAGAGTTTCACTCAAGTTCTTTCTGTTATTATTTATATATGTATTTTAACAACTCTTATAATTTGATTTGCTTTAAGTATGAACCAGTTCTGAGGGGGGGGGGGGGGGCACGTGCCCATTTACTTACGAAATTTATCAATCATTTGTGAATTTGATATGGCTAAATGAAAAGTCGATCGATATAACGAACGCTTTCGATACATTGAATAGCATCAAAGAATATATCATTAGCTATATTGGACATCCACTGTAATTTTGTATACGAATCGTAAGCTTTCCCTTTTGTAGATACTTATAGAAAGTAAAAATTTTACGTACAAAAATAAAAATTTTAAAAATAGCTGCGTTCCTTTGGAAATATTTATTTACTTTTTAGTACTTAAAGCTGCTTTGAACTACTTTTTCAGTATAGCAAAGTAGATCAAAGTAGTTTTAAGTATTAAAAAGTAGATAAATATTTCCAAAGGAACGCAGCTAATGTGAAATTTATGCTTTGAACTTCTTTGAACATTATCATTCGTTATACTGGACATCTACTGTAATTTTTTACTTAATCATAAACTTTCCTTTTAAGTGTTATCGCAAGTAGAAATTGTAGGTTAATAAAAATAAAAGAAAAAATTAAACATGAAATTTTGTTCTTTGAATTTCTAACTCCAATTCAAAGGAGAACCCTGACAAAAAAATGTTTGGTTTGACACTGGTTTATAGGTATTATTTTGAAAGCTTGTTATTTTATTGTAGTTTTTAAAAAGGTATGTATACACGATTTCAAAGTTGAGCTTATTACAATCATTTAAATCGTAGTAAGGACACTCTTAGACATAATGATAATTTTTTCTTTTTATTATTTTACATATTTTCTTTCTTACTTCTTAAAAGTCAAACAAAACATTTCTGAAAGTGATTTTTCATCATTAATATAATAATAGTGATATTATAATCTCTTTTTTATTTTCATAAACTATGTGGAGTAAAATTTTATTGCCGATCAAATTTTGTCAGTAATTTATACATTTTATCTATTTTCTATTTTTATCAGAAAAAGGTTACCAAATTAATTTGTCTGAACCAAAATAGTTTTATGCAGGCAGTAGCGTAGCGTGCATTTGTGACATCCGAGGCGGCAATCATGGTGTCACCCCAAGAATGCAAAACACAGGGCCAGTTTTAGGGGGGGGGGTGGGGGTCAGCCTGGGCCGTCGCCCAGGGGCGCAAGAATTGAGGGGCGCCACAGCCGCCCCGAACTTTTACAAACGTTATATAAATAACGAAGTGTTTCCAATCGATGTTTTATTTATTTTTACTTTCACAAAGGCGAACCAATTTTTTTCTATTTTACATTTTCAATGGCGCTCGTATTTTGTCCTAAACTTTTTTAAGTATGAAGGCGCCCCACAAATTTGGGTTGGTTCGTTTGGCTTCCGGAAGGACAATGGTGCCCAAAATCTTCATTCATCTTTGAAGAACAAGGCGCCCCAATTTCTTTGAAAGACTAAAGCAATCCTAATATTCCTCCTACCAATTTAATTTTTGCAAAGGCGCCCCTATATATAAATCACTAAATCATAGCTGGTAATATCCAGACTGTAATAATGAATAATAGTACAGGAAAGTTAGTAAAAAAACAGACATTTTGTGGAACGAAATACAGGACGGCTGAATTTTTCAAATCTGAAAGAGGGGTATTAGAAAAGCTTAAGTCCTGGTTTTCGGGACGCCACCCCCCTGGCGAAATCCGCCATTTTGGAAAACGCGAATCGCTCTGTATCTCCAAAACTATGGATCCTATACAAATGGTTATCAGACCAAAGTTATTGGAAATTTAATTATCTTTTTCTTTGTAGTACATTATTTTTCTGAGCGGGCAATAGTTTTGAGGTTATGTTATTTTAATTTATTTTTTTTCGGTTTTTTAAAGATTTTATCATTCCCGGTACCAGTTACATAATTTTTTAAACAGTAGAAGTTATAGACCATCAAATTTCTAATAATTTGGTATATTTTTGAAAGTCATGCGATGTATAAGTCGAAAGTTATTGATCTGAAAACTATAAGCTAAGTGCAGGAAAGTTAGTAAAAAAAACAAGTATTTTGTGGAACGAAATACAGGACGGCTGATTTTTTCAAATCTGAAAGAAGGGTATTAAAAAAACTTAAGTCCTGGTTTTCGGAACGCCAACCACCTGGCGAAATCCACCATTTTGAAAAACGTGAATTGGTCTATATCTACTACACTTTTGGCTTGACCGAATAAGTTACTTAACCGAAGTTGTAGGTAATATAAATATCTTTCCTTGTGCATGCACTCTTTTTCAGCGAGGACAACGCTTTTGAGATTATGTTATTTTATTTTCTATTTATTCGTTTTTTTTTTTTACTTTTCTCAGTCTCTGTGATAGAAACATAAGCACCATTAAAGTTCTAGAACATCAAATTTCTATTAATTTGGTATACTTATATGACTTTTAACACCAAAGATAAGGAACTTTAAGAGCAATCTATCTCAATATTTTCAAAAAATGTACCCACTAATATATTTTTGCATAAGGTATGAAAAAAAGGCTAAATCGTGTACGTTATGTAAAAACAAGAAAAATATGATATTAGAGGGAGTTATTAAGGTGGGTAAGGTAAGACTTACAATATTGTGGTACACATATTTTGTTTTAAGTCAAACATCCAACTTTTATATTTCGATCATAGAGACTGAGAAAAATTAAAAAAAAAAAAAACGAAAAAATAAAAAAATAAAACAACATAACCTCAAATGTGTTGTTTTCGCTGAAAAACAGTGAATGCACAAGGAAAGATATTTATAGTACCTACAACTTTGGTTAAGTAACTTATTCGCTCAAGCCAATAGTGTAGTAGATATAGACCAATTCACGTTTTTCAAAATGGTGGATTTCACCAGGTGGTTGGCGTTCCGAAAACCAGGACTTAAGTTTTTTTAATACCCTTCTTTCAGATTTGAAAAAATCAGCCGTCCACAGTTCGTTCCACAAAATACTTGTTTTTTTTACTAACTTTCCTGCACTTAGCTTATAGTTTTCAGATCAATAACTTTCGACTTATACATCGCATGACTTTCAAAAATATACCAAATTATTAGAAATTTGATGGTCTATAACTTCTACTGTTTAAAAAATTATGTAACTGGTACCGGGAATGATAAAATCTTTAAAAAACCGAAAAAAAATAAATTAAAATAACATAACCTCAAAACTATTGCCCGCTCAGAAAAATAATGTACTACAAAGAAAAAGATAATTAAATTTCCAATAACTTTGGTCTGATAACCATTTGTATAGGATCCATAGTTTTGGAGATACAGAGCGATTCGCGTTTTCCAAAATGGCGGATTTCGCCAGAGGGGTAGCGTCCCGAAAACCAGGACTTAAGCTTTTCTAATACCCCTCTTTCAGAATTGAAAAATTCAGCCGTCCTGTATTTCGTTCCACGAAAAAGTCTATCTTTCCTGTACTATAAGGAAACAGAAGGGAGAGGTAGACGGACAGAATCCCGAAATTAAAAATTCAGAAAGCCCCAAATTCCGAAAACCCAAAATCCCGAAAACCCACAATCCCAAAATCCCGAAAAACTAAAATCCCGAAAACCCAGAAATGCCAAAAATTGACAGCTTCTCCATTTCTCATAAGAACTACGTTTGTGTGTGAGAATAAAAAAATAGGTCTGTTCGTTGTTCCTGCCTCCAGGGCACTCTAAGTCATGTCAATTAAATGTCAAATTAGAGTTTCTCGGGTTTTCATTTTACATCGAACACCTCAGAGCTTTAGTTTCATCAGCGAACATCGATTACAGAGGAAATAACTCTGGTTGAAAAAGGAGTTACAAAAAACGCTTGACAACGAATTTGGAGCGACCCAGAGAGAACAAGATATTTGATTTTTTACCAATACAGATATTAAATTTTAGAATTGGGTGGAAGCGATCCAAAGTTTTTTATTGGATTTTAGAATGAGTAAATCATTGAGTGATTCCAATCGAAAACGACATTAATGTACCTAGTTGAAAAAGTTTTTGAAAAAGTATTGTTCAAATAAAACCAACTGTACCTACTCTTTAAATGTGTTTAAACAAAAAAGTCAGAGATAAAGGTAAACTTTTCAATTGAGTCTAAATGACATGAATAATTAATTTTTTTAAGCTAACCTTATGTACTTTAATAAACTGCACATAGTTTATAAATGCATTAACAAGTATGTATATGAAAGGTAAGACATAATCCGCTATTGCTTTTTTTCGTGATTTCAAAAAATTGTTTTAAGATGAATTTTTTTTTGAGAGGCGCCACTTGCAATCTTGCCCAGGGGCGTCGGTAGTGCTTAAACCGGCACTGTCAAAACAGCAAGAAAAATGAAATTCCACTTTTCTATAATATTAAGATTTTTTACTTGCTCTAAGCAAATTTTGGAATCACAAAAATCGAATACAACCGATTTTTTTTATTTTTTTTTAATCAGCTAAGGAACATTTTCAAAAAAATAAATAATTTTTTTTGAAAATTCAATATATGTAATAAAGGATAAAGAACCAAATAAAATTTTGTTTTTATGTGTCGATTAATATTTATTTTTAAATGGCATACCAATTTTTTTATTTTTAAAATTTGTATACATAAAAACCTATTAAAAACCGTACCAATGATTTTGAAAATGTTTTGTCACTAAATTGCATGGTTTGGAGTTTAAAACCATTCTAAGAATTGTTTTTGTACTTTTAACAAGAAAATTGTATGTTTTTTTAAAGTTTTTACTGAATTCAATTTGAATCTTATAAAATTAAATTAAAAATATAACATAAAGCCTAGTACGCAGATGTCGCAGATCGAGCTAAATTTTAGCTGACATTTTGTATCTCTCTTTTTCTCCACTTTTTTAATTTTTAAATTTAATGGACTTATTCTTGGGTAGGTAGGAAAAAAATTGTTTTATAGTAATGCTCTACCTACAACTGATATTACTTTTTGTCAATACTCTGCGATCTATAAGGGCCATTACTCCTCCAAGTGGGTGACACCCGGGGCGGTACATTTTTTCGTCAACTTTTTATACAGAAACATTAAAAAAGTTATTTGATAAATAAATTAGAGAATACGTTTTTCAACAAAACAATCCATTTCCATTCTTAGATAAACAGAAGCCGAGAAAATCACAAAATGCCTGCCAAACCACACATTTTTGAGACAAATAAAATATTTTGTATGTTTGCCTCAATGTCCCTCATTATGTATGAAATATCAAATTCAAATCCTTTCCAAAAATTCTCAGATGATTCCCTAATGTCTGTAGTATTAGTTATTATTATTTTTGATTTTGTACCTATTCTTAAAATGAAATGTTTCTATTAACTATATACATAGATACCAAAGTAATCTAAAAGTTCTTCTTTTTGTTCCTATTTTCAGTAAAACAGTGACATTACTTTCTAAAATTCTGCTCAAGTAATGGTGGAGTGGTAATATTCTTCATCTGCTTTATGCTGATGTGTATGGGGTATCCCGTATTCTTTATCAAAATCTACTAAACAAAACTACATTCAGCTGATAAATTCATCAAAAATAACCACATAAGTATTGAACAAACTCTACACAATAACACATTGGAGTAAATCATGCAAATGATGGGGCGCTAGCGTGTATACACACTCCATCTTGAAGATGTTAAAAGAAGTACTTGTACGCTTTAAAGATCTAACTCAATTGTGTACTTAAGAATCCTCATCTCCGCTAGCCAGCGCCAGCTTATCAGGTGGCTGTTTCACGTTCTCGTTCTGTATAGATTTTTGAGTTTCATTTATATTGACATAATGTTAATTTAAGTCCAAACATCAGTGCAGGAATGCAACGTAGGTAGAAAGAAAATATTATGCGTATTTACATAAATCCCGATTAAACACCTCTCAATTATATTTCTTCACGATTTTATTTAAGTGACGATGAAAGCCCTTGAAAATGAGCTCGAGCCCCATTCAATGGATGCTGCTGGTCTTTTTTTCTTAGAATCTCTGGCTTGCACTTAAAATGCAGCCAGTTTGTTGATTCACTGTTTGTGTTTTTTTTTTCAACACTTGTTAGCATGACTTTGTTGAAAGTAATTTACATTGAAAATTCTGTTGTTATAATTCGTTTACTGATTTGCTTTTAAGACGTTGGGTTTAACACCATTTTCAAATAAAGGAATATATTAATAAAGGTACATAGAAGAGTCCAAGGCCTTATCCTGATTTCATAAGAACAAAGGCAAAATCACGGTAATTCAAATTCTCCTAAAAACTTCACAGAAGCTGAAATCAATTAATTTCAAAATTTTTTTTTTTAAGATATTGATTTCCTAAAAATAAATAACAGCAATTATAGCAGTAAGATAGCAGAACGCATAGAAAAATAAAATATATTTAAATATTGTCAATATACGAAATTGGAAAAAAATTAATAAATGTTCCCACGACATCAAACATTATCACTTTGCTGTTAAATCACCTTTAGCCCAGTAGAATTAAACATTTCAAATGGAAAAAATTAGATCGTGCAATTTTTTTTCATAGGATGATAGAGGGGATCACTGGGAGCTTAAAACCAGTTTTTCGGGAAAATCGACCTTGTGCTTAAGCCGCCATCTTGGATTAAAGGTAAAACACGTTTTAGTGAATAACTCGGCCATTTTTGATTTTTGACAAAAATTATATATATAAAACTTGTAAAAAATTTTATTTTCTATAACTTTTGTCTTAATAAATTTTTCTATATGACCTATATTTTTCGAGTTAATTTGAAAAAACTATACCCCTACTCAGCTCAAACTTTATACCCGCTTTGATTATAGATTTTAAGATCAACGCAATATGGGAGTGTTTTTATATGGTTTTGGGAATGATAAATCTAGCTGCAATTTTAGTTTTTGCAAATTCATGAAATTTTATAAACAAAAGGAACTATCTCAAAATCGGTAAGTGTCGTTTTAAACAAAATTAGTAAATATTATAATTGATGTTTAGCAAGACAAGCAAGTTTTTGAATTTTTCAAATCGGTTCATTAATGCTTGAGATATGACCAATTGTTTATAATAAAAGCTTAAAAGAGAGTGAGTTATAAACAATTGGTCATATCTCAGACATTAATGAACCGATTTGAAAAATTCAAAAACTTGCTTGTCTTGCTAAACATCAATAATAATATTTACTAATTTTGTTTAAAACGACACTTACCGATTTTGAGATAGTTCCTTTTGTTTATAAAATTTCATGAATTTGCAAAAACTAAAATTGCAGCTAGATTTATCATTCCCAAAACCATATAAAAACACTCCCATATTGCGTTGATCTTAAAATCTATAATCAAAGCGGGTATAAAGTTTGAGCTGAGTAGGGGTTTAGTTTTTTCAAATTAACTCGAAAAATATAGGTCATATAGAAAAATTTATTAAGACAAAAGTTATAGAAAATAAAATTTTTTACAAGTTTTATATATATAATTTTTGTCAAAAATCAAAAATGGCCGAGTTATTCACTAAAACGTGTTTTACCTTTAATCCAAGATGGCGGCTTAAGCACAAGGTCGATTTTCCCGAAAAACTGGTTTTAAGCACCCAGTGATCCCCTCTATCATCCTATGAAAAAAAATTGCACGATCTAATTATTTCCATTTCAGCTTAATTTTTTGTACATCCCGACTGGGCTACTTCATGAAATGGCAATTTATACATATAAAGGACAACCGCCTCCTGTTTGCGATGCCGATGCCGCCAACCAACCGACAACCGTTTCTCGACTCGACTTATTGCTTGTTATTTGCAGACATGTCAAGATACAACCAGCAAATTACAAAGAAATGTTTCTAGGTATGTTGTTGGCGTTAGTGTTGTTGCATGTATAATGACCGTGCTAAGAAGATATATTTTTTTTTTTTTGTTTTTTGGTTGAGAATATAGCTTCTGTTCTTTCGTCGCAGTCGCAGGTCAAGTTGGGTAATCGATATCGAAACTGATTATATCTTGTGAAGAGTTTTGTGCAGATGCCGACGATAAAATCGCGGGCGTCTCTTTGTAATTTTTTTTTTCAATTCGTTGTTTTGCGTTTTGCGCTTGTCTGTATGTCGGCAGGAGGTTACTTGTCAATATGAACGACAGTACACAATTAGCTTATTTTATAAAAATTCTGTTCTGATTTAAGGATAAGCTAGAGATTTTTTTTTCAAAAGCACTTAAAGCATGTTTTAGACTACAAAGCTAAAGTTTAATGGTGGTGGTCAGTATGTCAAACGCAGAAATGGTGGTTGTCTCAGTCTTAGTTTGAATAAACAAACTTTATAGTTTAAAACAGAAACAAAATTGTTTAAATTGAAATATTTTTGTATTTAGGGCCAATTTTTCAATAGTCAGATAAACCTCAGTTATAGCTTATTCCTAGGAATAAAAGTTTTTTTTTTATTTTGACATTTATTCTTCTGATAGTCTACACGGTTAAAATTACACCAGTCAACTTGGTTAATCAAAATTGTTTAATCTTACCCACTTTCTCGGTTAAATTATACTAATATCTCAAATTTTGGCCGAGTTTCTTGATCAATATAACTTGATTATATCGGTTAAAATAACCTTCTAAAATGGTAATTGTAAACAATTTAACTTAACTGAGGCGAGTACGTTGATTTTAGCGACGAGAACTACGTAGTTTTTAACCAAGACTACGTTATTTTTAAACCACCGAAAAAACCTCTCGGTAGGTCCATTATTTTTCTGCGTGAACTGACGATTGAAAAATCAGGGCTTCTGAAAACCCTCAAAATAAACCTTGTTAGTTTAGGATACAAAATTGAAATATGTGAGGAAACTTAAATCAAACGCCAATATTAAATAAAAGAAGAAAACCATAACTAATTTTAAAATAGAACTGGTAATAAAGCTATATAAGGATGTTTGCATACAGGGGCGTACATACCATTGGGGCAGGTCCCAAGGCCCCCAATAGATGCCAGAGCCCCAAGAAAAATCATGTAGTTAAGAATCCAGTTTACATATACAGCAACCAGGGGTCGAATTACGGCATACGTTCGTTAACGAATGGTTGCTATGTGTCCCTATCGTTTTCTAATAATTAAATAGAGACAGAAATAGTCAAAACGTTAACGTATGATCGTAATCGTGTGCCGTAATTCGACCCCAGATCTCACTCGAAAGACTTTGAGGAGTTTTTAAATTTTATTTTTCGAAAAATATGAAAACAGTTACTCACATAAATATTGGGCCAAATGCAAATAAAAAACCTATTTTTTTCGACGAATTTAGTTTTGTGGTCATATTTATTCTTAACGTTCAAAAATTAAGAGTTATTTTTAACAAATACACTGAATATTGTACTATAAGGAAAATCGTATAAAATACTTTGGCTCGTCATACCTGGTTTAAACTATATGAAGAGGACTTAAAACGGTGTAATATAAAAGAGTTATTTAATAAAATCGTGAAACAGAAGTTAAACTGGAACTACAATATCGATTTTGGACTTTTGGCTCAATAATTTTGTGGTGTTTAGATTACGTTTTACAATAATTTATTTTAGGCCAGAAATCAATGTTTGGATGGAAATATCTCAGGATTTGAAAAATATACAAATATCTATGGATTTTTTTTTTTTTTGACATTTAACTCAAGACAAAGATTTGGCTCGATAATTTCGTGAGTGACTGTACCCCAGGAGCCAGACGTCTATGAAACTTTTGGTTTTCAGTTATGAATATAACCTTTATTTTGACGTCTCACTCGATGAATTTGGAGGAAGTTTTTTTTGGCAACGGGTTAAAAAAAAAAATAAATTTTTAATTTTTTACCCGAATGCATAGGCCAGAAAACAATGTTTGGATGGAAAAAGCTCAGGAACCAGACCTCCTAGAAACTTTTCATTTTCAGTGAATAGAGCTAAAAAAGACCTTTCTTTTGATGTGTCACTCGATGGATTTGGAGGAAGTTTTTGAAAATGTAATTTTTTTGACAAGGGGTTAACCTTGATTTTTTCTCGAAAATCTGAAAAAAAAATGAATTTGCAATTTTTTAACCTGAATGCATAGGCCTGTTGATTATGAACTCATATCCATAATTCAAACCGGATTTCGAGACTTTGGTCAAAAGATATCGGTTTCGGAATGTAAGAAAGAGAAAGAAATATAGAAATATCTTAGGAACCAGACCTCCAAGAAACATTTGTTTTCCAGTTATGAATAGAGCTTAAAGGGACCTTTCTTATGGTGTCTCACATGATGGATTTGGAGGAAGTTTTTGAAAATGCAATTTTTTTTTGGCAAGGGGTTAACCTTGATTTTTTCTCAAAAATCTGAAAAAAATAAATTTGTAATTTTTTAACACGAAATCATAGGCCTGTTGATTATGAACTCATATCCATAATTCAAACCGGATTTCGAGACTTTGGTCAAAAGATATCGGTTTCGGAATGTAAGAAACAGAAAGAAACAAAAAATTGTTTGTATAGAAATATCTCAGGAACCAGGGGTCGAATTACGGCATACGTTCGTTAACGAATGGTTGCTATGTGTCCCTATCGTTTTCTAATAATTAAATAGAGACAAAAATAGTCAAAACGTTAACGTATCATCGTAACCGTGTGCCGTAATTCCACCCCAGACCTCCATGAAACTTTTGGTTTTCAGTTATAAATAGAGCCTAAAGAGATATTTCTTTTGATTTCTCACTCGATTAATTTGGAGGGAATGTTTTAAAATGCAAGGCCTGTTCACTGTTAACTCATTTTTGTGAACCAAAACTTGTTTCGGGACTTTAGTCCGAAGATATCTGAATCCGTAAGAAAACAAAATGTTTGGATGCAAGTAGGTAAGTCAGCAACCAGACCTCCAAGAAACTTTTGGATTTCACTTGTTATGATTAAGAGGCCCCTGCTACCTACATAAAACTATTTTCCTGTAAAATTTTGTTTTTTTTTAATCTTTAATTTCTGAAATCTAGCTTCAAAGTTTTGCATAATACATAAATGGACTTGACCCATCGAATCGCTTCAAAAGTACATGATTAGGAAAATACACAAAAATCGAAATAACATACATTCTCCTACTTTTATCTTCCTTTTTAATGTTTTCATTCGAAACTTCGACCAGATTCGTGTTCAGCACCACAGAAACCTAAAAGTTAACCCCAAAAACAGTTACACCAAGCCTTTACACTTTCAAACAAAAGAAATTGGTGTCCAATTCTTAAAAAAATTTAAATTGACTCCCAAAAAAAATTTCAAAAAAAAAATTATTCGATTAAAGAAAGTTAAAAAAAAAATTGATGTAAACAAATATTTTTCACTACGCTTCTGTACAAAAGTTTCGTTGAAATTGATTGAGTTGTTTACGAGAAAGTTAGACATTAAAAAAACGGTGTTATGGCAGTTAATGTTTTTATCTCAAGTTCGATGTGAATGAATTCTAATAGACTAAAAGTTGTGTAAATATCTTTGTTTGTGCATTCAATAGCTTATCAAAACCCTTAAAATATTCGTGTCTGCAAAAGGCGTGATTTGCAAGACCCAAAAGTGTCATTAAAAAGTATCTTGAATTCATGTGTGATGTGTTGCATGTTTGAAACACGTTTTTTTTTATAATTGAACGAACTTGTAGCTCCCGACTAGATCTTGAAAATTGCGACTTGAGAGAACCACAAGTTATAGAATGGCCAATGGGCATATTAGCATTAATTCCAAATTTGAATCCTTGTTTGAATGCAGTCATGGGCAACGAATAAATCCTCAAAACACTTATAAAGAAAAAAAAAATCATAAATATTTATTTAAAATCTCGCACCAAACTTTAAATGTGTGGATCAGAATCAAAACACATTATATCCACTTTTCAAAAAAAATGACTTAGGTATGAGGTTTTGTTTGTATTATTCAAATACATACGTTACGCCCAAGTTTGAGTCTCTAATTACATTTTTTGGCATAGAAATCAAACCACAAAGTTAGAGGTTAATTTCAAAACCCATTTTATCCACTTGAGTTTTTGTTTCAAAACCCATTATATCCAAACAAATTTATTCGCATCAAAATCCATTATATCCATTCAAAATATTATTTCTAAAATAAATTTGAAATTCAAAAACCATTTTATCCATGGGATGAGATTAGATGGGAATATCCGAAAATTTATACGGATTTTTAAAAAAAAAATTTTCGGCATTTAGGATTGAATTTATTTGTTCAAGAAAGTAGGTGTAGTTAAAAAAAAAGGAAATAAAGTTTTCTCGTTTTTAATTGAGTTTTTTTAATGCCATATTTTCTTATTTTGGTCTGAAATTCAGAAGTGATTCTCAAAATCCATTCTATTCATATTTGTTTTGGGTATAACTCTAAAACTAAAACTCTCAGATCACGATTTCTGGACTTAAACTGTAGGGAATCCTAATTGAATCAATCCTGCATTTAAAACAGTACTAAAAAATGTTTCGTTTACGAGATACAAGTTTTTCTCGATTTAATCAAAATCAAAAAAAGTGGATAAAATGGGTTTTGATTCTGATCCACACAAATGTCGACATGAATGAAATCAATTGGTTACATGAGTAATTTATAAAAAAAAAAAAAATACCTACAAAAAACTTTTAGCATTCCAAAATCCAGAATGAAATTTAAAGAACGGAAATATAGGTAATTGAACAAACAAAATGTCTATTTACAACAAGATACCCTCCCATTAGAATCATTCAACAAAAATGCAACCATTGCAACTTAAGTATGCATAACAAACATTTTGTATCTGAATGAATTTATCTAAATGGAAGGAACTCGGACTTTCCGCAGGTATACAACCAAGCAAAAAAAAAAAATCAAACATACGAGCATAAGGTAATTAGTCAACCCAAGACGAATAGAAAAGCAATTGTTATATTGCCAATGACGCCTAGATAATTAAAGTCCTATAGGTGTGTTACACCTACTCCTACATATATCAGACTGAGAGCACTTAACGGACGTCACTTTAGCCTTCAAATAAATAAACAAACAGGACATGGTCTGAGCATAATAATTATCAAGAGGAAGTAAACAAGATTGGAATGTACTTTAATTTCCGTAGGTTTTTTTTGTGCAAAATAGGATGTTTGGTATTTCCTGTTCCTTTCAATGTGTTTTTTTTTTTATAAAAGCAGGTTTTATATAAATCTGGTGAGTAATGCAAATTGATAAAAATTTCACATAGATCACTAAATTGCTCACCATAATATTGTAAAAGTGAATGATAACTAAAAGGAAATGGAAAAAAGCGGTTGTATTATTAGAGAATTTCTCGAAATAAGCTTTTTGTTACATTTATTAAATATACTAATTGGTATAGGTATATCATCTGTGGAGTACTCAACTATTTTTCTCAGTCTTTGATTTTGAAACTTAAAAACTTTTCGATTGGCAATATCTCTTCAATATACAATCAATCGTCCTATTTTAGAGTAATGCTTACAGTTAGTGCAGTATGTTCAACGAGAATTTTTAAAATAGCAGTGAAGAATTATTTTAAGGTTTTAACCTCAGCTCTTTCGTTTGATGTAACAATTTTAATGATTGTTCGCCAAATGAAAGAAATAACTTAATATATATTAATTTTGATTTAAAAATAATTAACATACTTAAATAAAAAAAAAGATATGGTTAAATTTAAACTCGCCTTTGGTTGTTCTTTTGTAAACTTTAGTTATAAAGGAAAAACTACTAGTCGTTCAATATTTTTTGGTATATGTAAGTATTTTTTTTTAAATTTTTTTTCAAGCTAATGTAAAACATATTAAAGCGAGATAAAACGCAAGTTCCCGAAAAATTAGGTAATCCACCAATCATCCCGCTTTTATTTGGAACTACGTATGACTTGAATAATTCACACCTATACCTTTTTTGCAATCTTAAAACTAAAATTCCATGGAAAAGTTTTTTGTTAGGTACTTAAATGAACAAATCTACAAAGTATTTATATTTTTTACACTGCTAGTACCTTTTTAAATAAAAAAAGGACATTTTATTAATTGTAGAAGTTTTGAGTGAGGGAGTGAATGAGGAGTGAATATACGAAAAAAATTGATTATTAAAGCATTTATTTTTTTTTTCACCTTTATCCTTGTCGAAAAAAGCAAAATGGCTTCGTTTTTAAATTGATTTTATTTTTGATGGTTTATCAAGTTAAAAAATAATTTTTCTTTTTATAAAAATAGGCAATACACTCCGACTGAGCTGTGGTTGTTTGAAAATAAAAATCATAAACGAAGAAATTTTAAAACCACTTTAAACCGTTAAAATAATTTACATGCTTTTCAAAAGCTTAAAATGTTTTTGAATTAAGCAATCTTAAGAGAATAAAATAATACTTTATAATTGGAAGCAAAAATTTCACTTATCCCCTTTTTTTCCTAAAAAATGATGTCAAAAGAAAAAAATTCAAGACTAGGTCATTCGCATGCAAGAAAACCATGAATATAGGTATATGAATACGCCTTAAAATCGAGTTCCTCAAATTTTTAACGAAATAATTTAATTTTTCAAAACTTTAAATTTCATTTTTTTCTAGAGACCTATTTTTAATATCGAGTCGAAAATTACAAAAAAGCGGCATACTTTAATAGACAGAGAGTAATGAAATAAAAGGTCTTCTTTTCATTCTAAATATGGCGTTCATTTTATCAATAACAATTTTTGATAACTAACTGATTAACATAGTTGCCCAAAGGTAACTCAAAATTTGTGTTAAACACAGTTTAATGTGTGCACTTTTACACTTAATATATATTTTTTACATGTTTTATTTACGAACTCAAGCTATTCGTCCAACGCACAATTATCACCCCTTTATTTTAAGGTTTGTGCATTTTATTTGCAGTGGGTTTAAATTTTACACCAAATTTTAAACCAGTTTGCTACTTCAGGGATTAAAATTGTATTCTTTTTGTATTTGTATTCAATCTTTTGTGTATTAAAATATTATTATTTAATATATAAATATAATTTGCAATATAATCTATTAGTATCAAAGAGTTCTTTTTCAAATAGAAATGGAAAGCGTCTCTTTTTTAATCAATTAATTTTAAATTAAAGGTTTATTAAAATAATAAAAATTAAATTATTGGTACCCAAGAATATACTCGTACAAGAATTGAAAGAAAGTTAATTGCATTCTTTTTGATTAAACTATTTTCTTTTGTTACTGAATTAAATTTGAATTTTATTCTAAATGTACTATTTTGCACTGGGCAAATTTTACTCTAATTTGGATTATATTGATACCTTAAAAAAAGAATATGTTTTTTATTTAAATAATTGTAAAAATATTCAAGTATGATAAAATGTGGGTGTGGACAAATATGAAATACGGTGAATAGGAGTGAAACATATAAATAAATTATATAATTCTAGTGGAACTTTTAAATAATTTTTTTCAGACTTCAATCAAGATTTTTAAAGATGGCATGATATGGTCAATATATTTTCATATATTTTCACTCAGCACTAAATCATCACATTTGAGATTAGTAATGATAATGAAATGACATTGAGAAAAACAATTTGATCGAAAATTTAAGAAAAATCGGCAGTATAAATAATATTTAAGGTTTTAACGTCAACTCTTTCGTTTGTTGAATAATTTTTGAATTTCTTAAAATTTTAACACGATTATATGCCAATTTTTTTTTTATCAATACGTTTATCTTAAATGATATAGTAATTGAAACAATTACTCACTCGTTTTATTAAAAAACCAAAATTATTGTCAAAGTGAAAATGCACATGTTACTGCCGAAAGTCCATTATTATCTACAAAACATACCGAATTGAGCAAAATTTATACTGGTGTTGTCATTATAAAATACTTTTTCGAAAATAGGGAATGTGGTAGTTTAATCTCAACTTGAATGCCAATTGGTTTATTGTAAACAAAATGATGTCAGTGATGGGTAAAACATGATGTTTCAACTAGAACTTGAAATGCACCACCATGGTCAAATTTCTACTGAAAACAAAATTGAAATAATTTTTAAAAAGATCATTTTTAGAAGGAGAAAAAACGTAAACAAGAAAAGAAAGAAAATAGCATCTAACTGATAAACCTAACTGTTTTGCTGACGTTCGGACGTTATTTTTTTTTTACTAATGTACCGATATTATTTACGAACAAATTTTTTGTATTACTGTTTTTTTTTCTCATTTTTAAATCTTTTATTACATGTTGAAAATATATAATGTTCCATAAGAGTTACTCAAAAGATAAATATTTAATTAACAGGTGTTCGTAATTAAGTCTTACTATTTATGTAATTCAATTTCAAAAGTTTTCTTGTCGCATTTTTTCTTCTTCTTTTGTATCGCACCAAAAATGAAACAATAATAACTCGATGCAATTTAGAATATATCCTTTTTTTTCAATCGTCTATAATAGAGAAACTTTATTTCTTCCCTTTAACTGCTCACTATATGGTAGTATGTTCAGCTTCCAATTTGAGAAGATGTAATCAATTAATGATACACGCTAAAAAAGACGTTATAATCTAGGACAAGGTATTATATTCTCTGCTGGATGGCTGCCATCAACATATCTCTATTATGAACACAGCACTTAGCATAAACATTTTTAAAAACATTTCAACATAGCCACATAGCTACATAAATACTTCAACAGTATACCTAAATACCGCAGCGTAATAATTCGTCTCCTTATCGAATACAAGGTGCCAACTCCATCCTGGCTTAAAGCAGCAAAAAACCAACAAACCAACGAAATAAAAAAAAAAAAAAAGAATCATTTCCACCTGCATATGAAAACATTATACATATATCGAGTCGAGAGCGAGAGACCACCTTTAAGAAAAGTCACTTTGAAGTTAGATTTATTTTAAAGGCGGCAAAGGCATATACACAAGCATCTTCAAAATGTTAATAACAAATATAACAGTATGTCTAAGTATGTCTTAAAAGACAAACTCGCTTATTATAACACACTCTGTGAAAAGGAGGAGCTTGGTGTTTGCTTCACGTATGCGTGACGGTGTGGCGTTAAAAAAATTTAAAAATGGAGTCAACCAACACACTAGGTGTTACAGAGGGCTATAAGTTGGTGTTTTCTAGCAAGCAGCCAATAAGCGCGTTCGCCCAGAGCGTTTTCCCTAACAAAACAATACTTCGTTGGCGACGGCATAGTGCTTACTTGAAAACCTGTTGAGTGGTATTTCGTGTTGTCGCATTCACTCGTATAGGTTGAAATTGAAGATCTTGTCGATGATCAATGCAACAAGAAAAGGGAGATCGGTGAGACACACGAAACACTTTTGAGCTCGAGGAGAAGTGTTGAAAACAGGTAGCCCAGCTTTAGCATTGTTGTTGTCTGTCAGCATCTTTTTGAATCTCTTTTGCAAGAAAACAAAACTGACTGCACAACAAAACATATCGACAATCGACATCGATGATCGCAGTCTCAGAAGTTGATACAAAATAAAAATTCTACAGAAAGAAACTTGCTTTGTATATTTGGAAGTAACAGGTCAGTTAAAGGACGAATGCCGTATCGTAAAGACGTCGTTGATCGTGTCGGTCATATGTGGATTACTTTTGATATACAATTTTTAATGAAAATTGTTCCATCGGAAAAGAATTAATAAATTCTTTAAAAAATAATACGGATTTTTATAAAAACTTAAGTGACTGTGAACTATAAGAAATTGATAAAAAATCAAAAGTGGTTATAAACTGAAGATATAAAAAATAAGATAAAATTAATTACAATAAAATGATTACTATGAATGAATTTGTGGATTTACGTATGCAGCAGCACATTGCCCATGAGATCTATCGTCATCAGATAATGCAACGTATTCCTGGTAAGGCTTTTAAAAAAACTGTTAAGACATCGATATGTGAATATGTTGACATTCAATTGTAACAATCAACAAACAAAAACTAAACACCTATTAAAAACTGTAGTGATTGTAATGTGGAAAAGTTAAAATGATCCAGTGAACGAAACACCGACGGAACTTTGAGTTTTACCTTTGAACACTTATACCAGATTTCTGTTTATTTATATCAATATTCATGATTCATTAATTTTTGCTGGAAATTTTTGTTGCAATAATCAAGTAAAGACAAAGAAGCAATTTTTAATGAGTAATGCCGACAGGAAAGCGGTTTAATAAAGTGTCCTATAAACGATCAATGTTTATTAACAATAAACATTGAAGATTTTTGTTGTCAAAAACATTGGTACTAAATTGCTTCACACGTATCAATGAGTTTTGACAATTTGTTTGCGTAAATTTTGACCAGTTACTACTGAAATACTATAAAAATCCATTCCGGTTTATTCTTCAATTTCATCGAAAGATGACAGTTAACATTGACATTTTATATATATCTTTTTCCAATTATCAATAAAAATGGATAATTGTTATCAATTTAATTAACATTGTTATCAGAGAAAGGTCAAGGGTCGTTCTTTAATAAAACTTGGTCTTCAACAAAACTTAATTATCAAAGTGCACAAAGCAACAAAACTCTAATGATAAACAGGCCTGGCACCACTATCAATGCTTTTATCGTAAATCAAGATCGAAGAACTTATCATCAATTACTGATAAAAGCATTTAATCGAAGATTCAAATTGAAATTCGTAATTAAATGTCATATGGTTTATTAAACGTTATCAAAAAGTCAACTAATTTCTTATTATGACTGGGTGGTCTTGAAAAATTGATTTTGATATTACCTACATACATATCACCTTTTAAAGTGCAATCAATTAACACTCAATTTTGAGTATGGATTTATTTAACGATGATTTTATTTGCTATAAGATAAGAGTTACCGGATTATTGCTCGTAATTTATCAACAACATTTAAGATAAGTCCATGGATATTTAAAATATGGTTAGCTTGAGATAACATTACGTACACTGAGGTTTAATAAAACTGAAACTTTTATATTTTTTGCATCAAGTAACATTGAAACTAAATAATCTTGAAAACATCATCCGATATTAAGAAACCGTCATCAGACAATAAAACCACTGCTATACAGAATTATGGTTTCCTAAATGTCCGGATTTCTTCAGAGCCTATAAACCATCTTAAGAATATATCAAATACTTCCTCTTATTTTCATACATACATCTGGTTAAAATGATTTACTCCCTTACAACATTTTTCTGTAGAGCTTTTCCACTGTAACTTTTAGTTTGAGAGGCTACAACTATAGGAGTTGAATTTTGGACTCCGTCTAAAATTTCATTTTTCAATTAAAGCTGGCTTGTAAAATTTCAGCTTTTTTTCCGATGAGTGAGCTACTACATTTCCACGTTTCGACATCAAAAAGAATGGACTACTTTATTTTTAAAAAGGGCTTTTGAGATATCTACAATTTTTCCTTTCTTTTTGGTTTGCTGGAAAAAGTTCTTTTAATTTGTCTGCTAAGTTTCGTTCAGTTATCGTTTTCCAGACCTCTCATTCTGCATATTTTACAGCTAACTGAACTAAATTGGTAAGAATTCAAGTTCGTTAAGTTTTCCCACAATTTCAGTTACATACTTCAACTTTTCTGCAATTATTTTTGTTATAAGCTGTTTGCAAATAGAAAGTCAATAATTGTCAAAGATTTTTTGAGATCTAAAGAATATAAACAAGTTTACATGTTGTTATGTGTATTACTTTACAGAAGTTTTCTTTAACTTTCCACGTATTTTAATAACAATTTTTATTTATTTAATTTTCAGATCCATTTCCACCAATCTTACCAATTCCCATTCCAAGGCATATCATCCTTCCTCCACGTGTAAGTTTGCCTGGAGTTGAAGCTACACTCCAAAATGACGATTTGTGGAAACAATTTCATCAGATTGGAACCGAAATGATTATAACAAAAAGTGGAAGGTAAGTTAAAAGAAATAGCTTAAGTTATTTCTTTTGGAATAATATAAGCGCATCGTTAGGTTTTGTATTAGATATAAAATCATTCATATAAACGTATCAAACCAACTTTCCTTTTTCTGTAATGTGAGCATTAAGCAATCTTCAAACTTTTCGCTTAAATGCAGGCCCAAGAGATCGAATCGAACTGTGATGGTAGCTTAAAAGATATCAAAACTTAACAAGCTCTTCAGTCTTTCAAACTTATTAACTTAACGAAAGTGTTTTGAGCTAATTCAATAAAAAATCAAAATAAATTTTCCTTTGCGAAAGTCAAGTCAAGCTCTCAAAACTTAACGAAATTGATGAATTAGTTCCTAGTTCCTAGTTCCTCAAAATCAAAGAATTAACTACTTCAAACAAAGTTTAACAATATCACCAATATTGATATTTCAACAATAATTAAAATAGGTTCTATAAAAGATGTTCTTCGGGTTCTAATTTAGTTTAAATATTAAAACCTGACTTTGGCAAATATAAACAAAACCAATTAATTCTTAAGAATTAAAAATAGCATTGCAAACCAACATGTTTAACTTTCTTCAACAACAAAAAAAAAACTGACTGGCGTCATGTTCTTTGTTAACGCCACTTGATTTTTTTTTTCTTGCCACTTATCTTATTTAAACAAAGGTTCTAAGTGTATTAAAAGCAAGACCATAATTTCCAAACACATACCTATATATTCACTCATCCTTCATTTTTATTTAAAAAAAAAGAAAGAAAGAAAAAGGCGACGACCGACGACGCGACGGTAATGTCGGTTAGCTCTTGAAGACTAGACAAATATCCCACGATAAGTTTCAACGAATTTTCCTTGAATCTTTCGTATATCTATTTGTTCAAGAAATATTCTTCATTTACATATAGAAAATGTTTATAGTATGAGGTGCTTAAGCACTTAACGAAACTCAGTTTAGTCAAATCCTTATTTAACGATTTTTATAACAGGTATACACAAAATTTAAGAAGATCAAGTTATAGGCAAGAACAAACTTAATCTGGAACTTGATATGCAAAACTTAGAAAAAAGATATAATTTATGTTACAATCAAGATTAGTTATTATCAGTCAGAAGTTGAATTTCGAAGCCTTTACTGTGTTTACGGCTGTTCAACACATTCAAAGATCATCAAAAATTGATACTTTCTTTAACGAAAATGTTAGAAATGTAAATACGCTGACTCTTTCATACAGGCTAACTATGATTTCTATCTGACTTTCGTTAAGTTATTAATTGACACAACTTATCAAGTACCTAATAGAAAACATTGAAGACAGTTTATCAAATTTTAAAGAATAAATCATCATTTTTTTACAAAGTCACATCACACATTAAAGACGACCTTTAAAAAAAACCAACACCTCATCTTCAAATACGGATACCTAACTTTAATCCGCGACAAGATATGATATCAATGCAATCAATGAGGTACGATTTATTTTATTGTAATTAATCATTCTGGTGATAGGCACGCTGCATGCCTACCCAACTGTCAGACGAACAAAAACGTCGGCGCCACGGAATACCACCTGCTGACCTGCTAACTATGGGAACCCAATGCTATGGTCAGTTCAAATAAGAGATCTCATCCCTTGAGTAGCGCCTCTTGAAATTTGCTAAGGAATTTTTGTTGGTTTCGTTGATTGCGTTGTGTTTGTGTGTTTTTTCAAATATATATTTTTGTTTGTTTTTTTTTTTTTTTTTCGTTTTTTATTTTTTTTTTTTTGTAAACCAGACGTGCGATGACGTTTAATTTATTCTAATTAATCATTGTAATTACAGGGTGTCCCAAAAGTAATGGATCAAACGAAATATGCTGATAGGCCAACTTTAGGGCTCTCAGAATTTGGTAACTTGTTCATCCCAAATTCTTACGGTTTTCGATTTAATGCAGTTTTTGTGAAATTTCGAAAAATCCCGACTTGGCAACAGTATTTTGCTTCCTCCGCTCATAATTGATTTTTGTTTTTTACAATTCTTTCACTAAAACATTGCCAAATAATAAGAAATAACTAATTAATCAAAATATTTTTTATTTCATATGCCATTTTGATGCAAATTTATTAACAGTTCCATGTTTTATAAAAACTCAATTTCATACTTTTATTTCAGAATAACACATTGAAAAAAATTTGTATGGTGTGACACTGGTATATTGCTTTAAAAACTTGGCGTGTTATTGCAGTTTTCAAAAATGTATAAAAGTTTTCAAAGTAGAAGTTAGAACTAAAGATATTACAATTTAAATGCAACAAAACAGGGCTTTTCAGAGCAAAATAACAAAGAAAAATAAACACATTTTCTCGGCTGTTGTTTGTTTATTTCTTTTTGAATAAAAGCCTCGCTTTTTGTTTGTTATTTTGCTCTGAAAACGATTGTTTTTTTGCATTCAAATTGTAATAACTTTCGTTCTAATTTCATCTTTGGAAACTTGTATACATTTTTGAAAACTGCAATAACACGGCAAGTTTTTAAAGTAATAAACCAGTGTCACACCATACAATTTTTTTTCGGGATGATGCTCTGAAATAAAACTACAAAATTGAGTTTTTATAAAACATGGAACTGTTAATTAATTTGCAGCAAAATGGCATATGAAACAAAAAATATTTTGATAAATTAATTATTTCTTATTATTTGGCAATGTTTTAGTGAAGGAATTGTAAAAAACAAAAATCAATTATGAGCGGAGGAAGCAAAATACTGTTGCCAAGTCGAGATTTTTCGAAATTTGACAAAAACTGCATTAAATCGAAAACCGTAAGGATTTGGGATGAACAAGTTACCAAATTCTGAGAGCCCTAAAGTTGGCCTATCAGCATATTTCGTTTGATCCATTACTTTTGGGACACCCTGTATATCAACTGTAGATATATTTGTATGGTGTAGACACTTGTACTTATTTGTTTTTCTTTTTTTGTATTTTTGTAGGCGGATGTTTCCATCGATGCGCCTGTCAATTTCCGGTCTTGAAGAAGAATCGAATTATTGTGTTCTTTTGGAAATGGTTCCTATTGGTGATTGCCGGTATAAATTCTCAGGTTCTCAATGGGTGCCAGCCGGTGGTGCTGAACCTCAAAGCCCGCAGAGAATGTTTTTGCACACAGACAGTCCAGCTTCGGGTGCACATTGGCAGGCACAACCGATTTTGTTTAATAAAGTGAAATTAACCAATAACACTTTGGACAGCAATGGACATGTAAGGATATTACATTTTTAATTTATTTGGATTTATTGACTTTTGAATAAAATTTCAATTTAACTTTACGTGGATTTTTTTAACTCTTATCTTAAAAAACAACTGAGCTAATTTTTTCGTTCAATTTTTAACGATTTCTTATTTTTTTTTTTTTTCTTGCAGATTGTTCTTGCAAGCATGCATAAATATCAACCAAGAATACATATTATCCGGACATCAGACCCTACACAAATACCATGGTCACCACAACAAGCATTTGTGTTTCCAGAAACGGAATTTGTTGCCGTCACCGCATATCAGGTAATAATCTCAAAGCTTGAATGTGCCTTAAAAATTAATATACCTGATTCTCCTTCTACCCAAAAATCCATATTTAAAAGTTTTACTTTAAAAACTTTTTTATTCTTGAATAAATATTTTCTCTGTACTTAAAAAAAAAATCACTCATTGAAAGCAAAAATGTATAAAAACTCATTGAATAAGCAACTCGCATTTCAAAGAGATTATTTTTTAATAAAGTTCGCAATGGTACCTACCATTTTATATCATTGATTTATTCATTATTGCGACTTATCGCAAATTTTACTTACAGGTATTTCCCAAAAAAACACCCCCTCACTTAAAATGCTCAGTCTCTTGGTTTTTGTACCAAAACATCTCTACCAATTTCTTTTGGGGTAGGACTTTTGCCATAATTTTTTTTACCATTAATTCTTAATTTCATCTTTTCTTAAAAAAACACCCTGTCACTTGATTTTTTTTTACAGAGTCTTTAGATTAATATATCTAAGAAAAATTGTATAACTTTTTTAACAAGTTATGAAACCTTTCTCAAACAAAACTTAACCCGTTAAAAAATGACTATTAAAAGAATAGTTTTAAAGACTTAATTTTTTACCCCAAACGGCAAAACATTAGAAACTAACCAGTGGGCCCAGCCCCTCAATAACATTATTAAATGACCTCCAATTCGGAATAATAAAGACAAACCCTTGAATTAAATTGTTTCTTAAATAAAGTTATATTAACTAGTGCTTAACACCAAGAAAAATATTCAAACTTATTTTATTTTATTTGTGCAATTTCTTTTAAATTCCTTTATATCACTGAACCAAAAGCAAAAAAAATCTAAATTTCTTTTTTTTTTATTTCCAGAACGATCGTATTACTAAACTGAAAATTGATAACAATCCATTTGCCAAAGGTTTTCGAGAAACTGGTCAATCACGTTGCAAGAGAAAAATGTCATCATCACCGGAAATTCGATGCACTAGTAATGACATTTCCCCTTTAAAAGCAAATTCATTACCCAGCACTAGTGGATATGAAACACATCCCAACGATGACGATACAGAATTATCACCTAATGCCAAGCGAATAAGATCAAATGGATCTACATGTTCGATGTCATCTCTTGATGAAGTTGGATTTCCCATATCAACAAGTAGCAATAGCACGAGTGGGAAAAATTCACCCAACATTGATCTTGGCAATGAACTACATCATGTTTATCAACAACCACCATCTCAGCGAATTAATGTTACCAATGAATCTATGATGGTTCAGAAGATGCAAACATTTATGAATCCTTCATTTGTTGATTTAGCTTATTCATATTTCGAAAGGCCACAATATCCAATGCATCATATGCATCCTTTTAGTTTGCATCATCACCAACCAAATGATATATCTTTATGCTTGGAAACTAGTGATGTATCAGAAACTGAAATATCAAATGGAGATGCACCCAGTAATTCAACAACAGCAACGACGATATCGCATCAAACACCAGATGTGCCTCATTCTGAAGCTGGAGATTCGATAAGAGCGAATAAAAGTAAAAACTTTTCAATATCCGCTATATTGGGAAGTAAAAGTTAAAAAAAAATGGATAGCAAAAAAAATAAATTAAATCATAATTTTCATTGTATATATTTCGTTTCATTTTTATTTAAGTGCAAATACATATTTTCATAAACAAATTGTTGTAAAAATTTATTATTTAACATAAAACATTAATTTAAAAATTTTTTCAGTTCAAATAATTTCACTTGTATTTAGTTGTCCATTTATGTATAAATAATCTTAGTTATATTGAATGTTATGTAAGATAGAATTGTAAATTAGGTCTATAAGATAATTTAAAAGAAAAATAAAAGAAATGATAAAATAAAAAGGCATATTTTCTTAACCATTTTAATTTTTTAATGTAAATGTAAACCCTGTTGAATGAATGAATGCTCAGGTGGTATGTATAGAAACTTAAAACCGAGGGATTGCATTCTTTCAGTTATCTTTTTATTAAGATTGAGCTAGGAAATAGGAATGTTCGTTCAAGCTTAAAAAACTTAACAAAGGTGATAATAAGATAATTTGATATATGAAAGGAAAAGTGAAAAAATACTAAACAAATTATACAAAACAAAAAAAGAACACAACCTACTCAGTTGGTATTGGCATTGCCAAAGAGGAGATCCTGAGAAACCCGTGAAAAATGCAATGCCATACATAGTTTCAATTCGACAGCAAAGCAAATGTAAATAAAATGCACGACTGGGGTCGCACGTATGTACTTGCTCTTATGCTTAAAGTAACTTTAATGTTAAAGCTTTTAGGGAAAATTTAAAATTTGATATTTTCAAGAAATTAAAAAGTAAATAAAAAATAAAATCTGTTTTTATAATTAATTTAACACCGTTTTACGAAAAACCAAGTTTGCCATTTTATTTCTTGTATAAAAATGTATTTTTAGAAAAAAAAATTAAAAACCGTTGGAGCCGTTTTTTAAAAAAATAATTTTTTATATATAAAAATTTTCTAACATTTTTCAAAAAAAAAGTTGGTAAGCCATTTTGAAGAAATAATTAATTTACACATGAAAACGTAATTTCAAAATTTTTCACAAACCCGTTTTAAAAAAATTGATTTTTCAAACAAAAATCTTGAAATATTTTTTAAAAATCCAAAAATGTATTTTTTGGAAATTTTCTAAAATTTTAATATTGCCTTTACTTTAATGCTTTTGTGTAAAAATTTTGGTTTAAATCGGCAGGTAACGTTAATAACGGTACAAAAAATATTTTTTTATTTCGAAAGTTGGCTCTCATATGTAATACTATACACAAAAATTGTTATCTCGAGTTCGAATTTTTTTTTTCGAATCCTAAACTTGCCCTATAGTACCTATGTATATCGCAAGTAAGAACAGCATTTAGAAAAGAAACAATAATTCAATTTTGGATTTTTGGCAAAATTTAAATTTTTTTTAGGACCAAAATTAACGGTATATGACTTAAACTATAATAAGAATTGCTATTTATATTTTATTTATTTGTATTTTTTTTTTCCTTTGCCTTAGGTTTGTATTTTTTTTTTTTTTTTGTAATATTTTAAAATAAGCTACGAGGTTTTATTTGAATCGAACTTGTTTTTCTGTTTAATTTATTAACACTGACGAAAAAAATGAACATTTTGTTCAATTATTGAGTTGAAATGTTAATTAAATTTTGATTAGGGTATGTTAGTATCCAAGCCAAAGTTGTAATTCACATTATTTGCACGTTTTCCATATTCACTGTGGCGTATACGTGCTCTTTTTTATTGATATTTTTAAAACCCCATATGCAAGAGTAGGGGAGGTTGATCAAGCTAGAAAATTTAGGTTCATGCAATCTGGCTATACGAAACATTGCTTTAAAGACCTTTATAAATGCTGAATGGGATGAGACCCGAAACGACTACTTTATGCTTTTTATGATCCTTTTTATGAAAAGATGAATATTTTTTGAGAAAAAAAAACAGTGTTCTTAAAATTAAGAATTGCGTGCGTATTTTCCAAAGCTATGGGTCCGTCTCCTTCAGTTTCAAATGAGACAACAGTAAAGGAAGTTATTAGGGTGGTACCAAGACATAGCACTTTTTTAACTTTTTTTACGTTTTTTTTTAATTTTTGGTCTGGAGAGATACATACATTTCTGAGTGTCTTTGTCTGATCTATTTCTTTTTTCATTTTTTGCACTTGCACAACGATTTTGTACATACGCATACTTGCACCAAAACATAATATTTTTAATTAATATTTATAAACAAATTCCACGAGATACTTCTTATGAAAATGGGTAGAGAATCAACTGAGAACAACAGGACTAAAACAGAACTGAGAAAAACAGGACACTTAAACTTTTTAAAACTGGTTAAAAAATTACTACGCTATTATTATTTAAATAGCTGACTGTCGAAAAAAAAATATTTTTGCCGCTACATCCAAAATTTGGTGGTGTATAAAAATGTGTACATTATGTTATCAGTGGGACAGACTTTTTAATTGTGTACTTATTTCAAAAAAATTTCAATTCTTGGGAATCACCAAAAACTAAAGTTTTCAAATCAGCCAATCCTTTGATCCTTACTTTGCTCACCAAATAGTCCCACAGATGCTTAATAGTATCCAAATCGATAGACTGGGGGTCATTTGGATCTGGTTTTGAATGCCGTTGAGCAAAAATTCATTCAAGAGGACCAAGTTTTGCTTAGGGTCTTGACTTTTATGGAACATAGACGATTTATCTCAGCCTATATATTCGACACTCTGGTGCAAGGTCTTCTACAAAATGTCACGCCCAAAAACAAATGGCTGTAAAATCACAACGAAATTGACCCAACAACCCAATGTTGTCAATTAGATCAAGAATTAATTGTTGATTTGATCACCAAGTTGTTAAAATTACAGCATGGTTGTAAATTCGATCGCAAAATTGTAAAACTCACAACAGCTGTTGTAATTTGAACGATTTGGTGATCAAATCAATAATTAATTCTTGATCAAATTGACAGCATTGGTTGTCGGGTAAGTTTCGTTTTGATTTCTACTACCGATTTTTTTGGGTGTATATAAGAATACTCATTAAGAATACTCATCCATTGTTTTCCAAGACCAAGTTACCTACACCAAAAGTTAGCAAACACCCCCATTGCCATAATCGATCCAATGTCGTGGAAAGTTTGCCCTCGTAATATCTAGGGGGTTATCCTAAAAAGTATTAATTCCTAAAAAAAAATTAAGGAAGTTAGACTTTTAACTTCGATTTCCCTAGTGTTTTCTTCTCGGTACTTTTGTAATAAAAATTTTGTACTTATGCACGGCTATCTAAAGGGAGACGGACAGAATCCCGAAATCCAAAATCCAGAAATTATATTAAATAATTCTTTTGATTTTAGTTCAACGATTTTCCAACTTAACTCAATCATTACAAAGCATTGCTGAAATCACAATAAGAACTTGAAATCATGTAAAAAAGAGATATTAACGGAATCATAAACTTATATTGTTTTTTACGTAATAACACCTTAATTTCACACTTAGGATTGTTTTCGAAACCGAAATCCCGAAAAATTATATAAAATGAAAAATTTGCGCAAATTTTTCACTTTATATAATTTTTCGGGATTTAGGGATCCCATTCGGGATTTTGGGTTTTCGGGATTCTGGGTTTTCGGGATTTTGGGTTTTCGGGATTCTGGGTTTTCGGGATTTTGGGTTTTCGGGATTTTGGGTTTTCGGGATTTGGGGTTTTCGGGATTTTGGGTTTTCGGGATTTCGGTTTTCGGTTTATGTTTAATTATAAAAATGCGTAAAGTAGCTATAGCTGCACAGTACAATTGAATATTAATTTCATTTTGTGCACTTATTAAAAACCGACACAAATCTTAAGTGGATGATGGTGAAGTTTTAAATTTACCTGCACTAAAAGATCTGTATAACCAACATCAGGAACATGAAAAAGATAAAACAAAACAAAAAACATACAAAAACACATAACTCGCCTCGGATCTCCGCGCCGTCCGTCCGTCGTCGCCCTTTGTCTGTGAACATCAGAAAAAGATAAGGAACGGTGGCTGCGATTCGAATTCGGATACATCGACCCAACACAAACAGAAGGCAATAAAAAACAACAACATTTGATATTAGACATTTTTGTGTTGAGCGTGATGAAGGTTAAGGAACATAACATCGCAGTAAATATGCCCAATCTCACCATTTGACATGGCGCCAGCGTTTAAGATGCGGTCTCCTGTGAAAAGCTGATAGCCGAATTCGATTTCTGATGCGGCAGCGTCAGCGGCAGGTTGTTTTTGTTGTTTGCCCTGGACCTTGCCTTGCATTCGTTTATATACTCGTACCGTACATTGGGATTCGGATTCTTTTTCTTTATGAATTGAATCCACTGAGTAGTGTTTTCTTGTTTTTTTTTTTTTTTTGTTGGTTATTGTGTTTTTGTAGTTTTGATATCTTACACAGATTTTACCACATTAGGAACAAATGATAATGTTAAAACAGATGTGATCATGGTGATCAAGTGACTTTAGTTGGGTAGGTACCTGTTGTAGGTTTTGATATGTCTACGCGTATAGGACATTGGACCAGCCTTTAACCATTTGGACAAGACAAACAAAAAAAAAAAGTCATTCCTACAAACATTCATTATGTAATTAGAAAGGATAACTTCCCACTGCCCTTCATCGCTGATTATGGTAGACACATCATATAGACGGCAGTCTGCTTCAAGAATTCTTTATTAAAATATTAAACCAAAAAGAAATAAAAGAGGCCTGAAATTGGCAAAGTTAATAGAAAAGAAGGGCGTTTTTTAATTCGTCGTGTCGGTATACCGATTATAAACTAAACCAGCTATACAAGGAGGTGGTACCATATGTCACCATAAAATCAATGTGGCACCTAAAGCCATCAGCTAGTGTGTCTGGAAAACGAGACATTTAATGGCTTTGGTTAAGTAAAACAATAATCGGATTATGTATACCAAACCTCTGCTCTATCTACCTACTTCTGGTTCTGTAGAAGGACTAATTTCTGTCTGTTTGTCTTTCTGACAGGAGACGGTGTTAATTTGATGCCTCATATAGCTAATTTGGATGTCAAATGGTAAGTAGCGAAGCGTTGTTCCCACTATTATGGAAAATGGAATTAAGAGTTCATTGTGCACTGCAGATTCATCTATATGCATGGTCTACATTCAAAATACTCGAATACGTAGAACCTCAAACAAAGTGCGTATAATATATTAGAGCAGAGTATACTCTCTGCTCTAATATATTACCTAGGTATAAATATTTGCAAGTTTGTATTGCCATGCAATTCAAATAATTCCTTATACAAACAACTTCAGTATTAAAGATTTTTTGAACAAGTTTTTGAGATAAGGATCAAAAAGATGCCTTATATAATCCCAAACCAGCAATTATAATATGTAATTTGTAATATATGAAAAGAAAAAACATTGAATATGTTAAAATCATATTTGATCTGCAATATTAGATATTAAAAGTGGGGAGAATCCTTCATTGATGTGTGGTTATAGGAACACGGCGTTGGTGAGGTGACTTAGTATCGAACTTATTTAAATCATTCAATAATAAAACCAAATTATTGCGACTGTCTTTTTAAAAAAATGTTATTATTTTAACCCGTTTGTATGTATTATGGTCATAGGCCATAACACAATGTGAAACGAAATATCGCCAACAATATTTTTCAAAAAACCAATGAAAGATGGAACCTCCTATGTTACTTGTTTTAACACCAGGAAACTATGGCCAAACAGTGGCGTATTGAGGGGGGGGGACTCAGGGGGCTCAAAATATTAAAATTAAACAATTTTTTAGGTTACGATGGCTTCATTGAAAGATAATAATGCCTAGTTACTGGATTATTACAAAAAGTTAGTCAAATATCATACCTTTAATTTTTTTTATCGAGAAAGGGACTGAAATTTACATTTTTTTTTTTTGCAAAAAAAAATTTTATATATGGTCATAATTTTGAAAAAAAGATATACAAAATGTTAATGCAGAAAGTGTTTTGTTTTTTTGCTTAAGAAGTAGCATACATTATAGTTTCATAAAAAGTTATTTTCTCAGTTCTCCGACTTTTTTTGGTGGTCATAGGCAGTGCATGTTACTTACATGTAACATGAGAAAAACACATTAGTTTTGCTACATATTTATTATTTTGGAAAATAACTTTTTGCTTAGTTGTGATGTTTTTGACCCGATAATACCGAAAAAACATTTTTTAATATTGATTTTCATAGCTTGGGTTCGAAAGGGTTTTAAATAAAATGACACATATGTAGGTATGTACAAAATTTTAATTCTAATACTTCAATTTTTAGTTTTAGCTACCGACTACTTAGTATTTGCAGGTTTTTTTACGGCCTCAAAATAAAAGTTTCGAAAAATTGCAGCTGCAATCCCTAATTCTGTTTTATGTGGGTACACAACTTTTCGATGTCAATAATTTGATCAGTAGATATTTTTTCTGATTGTATACATATATGTATGTATTATTAAATTCCACGTTGATTAATATTTATAAGAAAGGGCTTTATATTAAACATATTTTGAAAGCTTACCAAAAACTATAATTATTGTAACTCTGGTATAATACTACAATTTTAAGCACTTTTTTAAATAAAAATAGCAAAAGTATATGCATTTTTAACCATGATGCCAAAATAACTATGTCACCATTGGATGTAATTATTGTCACTCTCTGCCAATCCAATATTATAATTACCACTGTTTCTTGGGCACAATTATTGGTTTTCTTCTTTTATTAATTAAACAGTAACTTTTTGGAAAAAAAATCTAGAAACCAACTAAATATCTTAATAACTAAAAAAAATTTCATAAATATGAAATATAAGAGAAATTGGTGAATTGTTGATTCAAAGCAACTGAAATTTCGATTTCCTTTATTTTATGGCACATGTTTTGACCTTTACCTTTAAAACAGAATTGAAGCATTGAATAATTATATATAATTATAATAATAATTATATATATATGTGTATGTGTATATGTGTATAAATTTAATTTTTTCGCCAATCAGATGTAGTAAAAAAAATTGTTAAAGAAAATGGAGCTTGTCCGAGATAATTTTAATTCCAAATACTTTTTTTATTAAGAAGGAAATTTCACTAATACAAAATAAGGAAACAAATATCAAAGAAAAAAATAGTTCGTTCGTCGACATCCTAAAAGAAAACAAGGAAATTTTACTTATATGTACCTAACTAATAAGCAGGGTGTCCCAGAAGTAATCGTTCAAACGAAATAAGCTGATAGACCAACTTAAGGGCTCTCAGAATTTGGTAACTTGTTCATTCAGAATCCTAATGGTTTCCGATTCATTGCAGTTCTTGTGAAATTTCTAAAAATCCCTACTTTTCAACAGTATTTTGCTCTCTCCGCCCATAATTGATTTTTGTTTTTTTTTTAAATACCTTCAATAAAACATTGCCTTATAATTAATTAGAAACAATTCATTAGTCAAACATTTTTTTTTTTCAAATACAGTACCGGTCAAAAAAATGCAAACGAAAAAGGTTTAAAGAATTTTAAACAAGAACTTAGTTATTTTACATTAATAGGTACTACCAATTTTAAAAATAGTCGATTTGTGAAATATCTTACTCCAAGACAATTATTAAGTCAAAAGTTTACCTTAATATGCGTTTCAAGCCGAGCAAGAAAAATGCAAATACATTATGTAAAAAGCAATATAATATTTTTTGTTTTTATTTTTCTTTTTATGATTCATATTTTGTTAATTAAAACTAATATTTTGCTAGGAACACTGTTTTAGAAACAACAGCGCGTAATCTTTTTGGTATTGATCAGTCTATTGAAGACTGATCGAATTTTCTCCATCAGATCTGTGCTATTTAAATGCTTTCGCATGAACTTCGTTTAAAAAGTTAAACAACGTTTTTAGTTCGTAGGTACCTGTATGTAAAAATAAGTTTTTTAGTTCCGTTTCAAATTCTAGAACTCGGCCCCTTTGGTGATTCATTTCAATAGAGTACAATAAACGAATCTATTGAACTATATACATGGATAAGTTCTTTCTTTAACTATTAAAAACAAAATTTCAAAAATTGTTCTCCTTTCTCCTTACATACTTCAGTTTTTTCACAAAGGATATTAATTCCAACAGTACCTACTTAACTCAACCAAACGAAGATTTACATTATTACTAATTGTATTCCTAATTTATGCCATTCTCTGGAACTGTACCAAATTAATCTCTCACCTAGATTAAATAAGTAAACCACAATGTCTGTCCACAATTGTATATGTGGGATCGGGATGCTTTATTATTTATACCTGGCGTCTCCTGAGCAATTCATTGTGTGATTTTAATACCACTTCAGTTTTTAAATCATAAAACTCGAGTGGACATTATACATTATTCTTGTGGGTGAATAAGTAACAACTCATTAGAATATAATAAAACTGGAGTGAAATCTCTTTTCATTTTGTTATACTGCACCGAAACTGAAGCCGAAACGCCAGATGAAACTATTGTCACATTGTGGTAATACAATCTATTTCTTTCTCAAGAGATAATCCCTAAGGAGGTACTCATATGGACATTGTGCAAACAATCGCTAAATAATTGAATTCATACGAACAATATAGTCTATGTCCTTTTATTTATTTATTTTAAGAAGGCGACTACACTTTGTTTGCAGAAAAATGAAAGACAATTTCTCATATTCATTTGTACCGTACTTATAGGTCCAATAATTTGAGGTACAAATCTAAACAAAATAACAATTTTTTTAAAGTGGATTTCATTAAGGTGAATTTGAGCATGGTGTCGGCGTTGTTAAATATTTGAAGCATGAAAAACAAATTGTTAAATCCAGAAATTTCAAAGGTAAGAGTTTGAAAAAGTTCGAAAATTTACATTCTGATACTCCAATCAAACTCCTTTAAACATTATTAAAACATCGGTAAAAAGGTCTTAATTTTTTTTTTTATATTATTATGTTAATAAGAATAATAAGTTAAGAACAAAAAGCGTTGAAAATTGACTCTAGCTTAGTCAATTTTCAGCGCTTTTTGTTTGCAATTGCTAAAGGTAAAAAAAATAACCGGCGCAAGGCAGACTACAACGGCGTATACAAGGGGGTGGGGTCACGGGGTCATGACCTCCCCAAGAAGTCAAATCTTAAACAACAATTTGGTAAGTTATACTTAATTAAGATGATTTTTAAAATGTTTAAGTATCAGAACATGAACGAAAATGAAAAGTGACAAATTTTTTTGGTGTCAACGAACTATTTTACCATATTATTTTGAAGATGCGGTCATATTTTTAGTGAGCAGCTCTTAACCAACAAACAAAATAACGGCCGTTTCTATAAAGCAATCTTAAAAGTTGTTCAACTTTAAACGTATCCTTAACACGTTGACCACCATGTGACCCACCGGTGCCGGTGGGTCACGCAAAATTTTCCCAGGAGGTCACAGTCAGTTCATTTTTAAATGGATGTTTTTTCATGTGGCGATTAATGTTTTTCTTCTTTGGCACCTAGAAAAAAATACGTTCTTGATAGTGCAAAAGAAAAAATATTATGTGTCGAATTCTCAATAACCAAAAATTCGTTCTGCAGTCGACTTGCAGTCGTTACTTTTTCCTTAAATGAATTCCAATGAAAAAAAAAAATTCGCTACTTTTTCCCGAAGAATCGGTCCTTTTAAATCGAGACGTATTTACACACATTTTCACAAACACTACAATTTTGTCAAATACAAAACGTTAAACCAAAATAAAATTTTGTAAAGAAATGAAGAACCAGAGCCAATTTTTGTTTATTTGTGAAATATAAATCATTTTTAGTGAACAAAACAAACAAATGTTACGTTGTTTTGTTCCTACTATGAAGTTTTGTATATTTTTTTGTTTTTCATCGGTCACTTGGACACAAATACATTCACAAAAAGAAATCGCTCCCTTATTAAATTATCTAAAAAGCCAAGAATTTGTGAATTTTGTTTGCTTATAAAATATAATAGTATTTTTTACTTTATCTTTTGAAACAACTATCGATTTGTCAATCATCAATGCTAAACCGATTAAAGGTAAGAATTTAAGTAACCTTGTCTACAGCCAAATTAAATACATATTTCCAGCAAGCTTAGAATATTAAAATTAACATTTAAGAACCAATTTAAAAAAATCTAATAAATATAACTGAATGTGTGTTTATTGTAACCAGAAGGCTGACGAAATCAGACCCATATTTTGTAAAATCCTTAATAAGTAGGTAATATAAAGCATTTTGTTCAAAATAATATTACCGTTTAAAATTACCAAAATTTCTATAGGTACCTTTAAACTAGCATTATGTTTTACGCCAAAGATAGTTTTTTAAATCGGAAATTATCCTAAACATGGGTCGGTCTTAGTTGGGTGTTATGCAAACTGCATTGAATTTTAATATATTATAAAAAATGTTATCCCCCTAGTCTAATAAAATTTGCATAAGATTTTAAAAAAATATTTTTTTTCGAAATGCTTTTTTTTTAACTTTGTGATTCGTTTGCCTTAAAGGCTTGGCCACACCGGAGGGTATGCGGTAGCGGTACGGGTAGCGGTAACTATATTTGTATGAACAAAATTCCACATCTGAACGTTGATATGTCAGTTTGGAATTTTTTTCATACAAGTACCGTTACCTCTACCCGTACCGCTACCGCATACCCTCCGGTGTGGCCAAGCCTTTAGGAAGACTTTCGCCTAAAAAGTTACCACATTGATTTAATAAAGAAGATTTTCATAGGATGTATCTTTAAAAATGATTTTGGGCTAGCGGAAAATCGAAGTACCTATACAGTTTAATTTTTAGAACAGGATGGTCTAAGCAATTGGGCTCAAGGCTAAGGCTAAACTAAAGCAAAACGAATCACATACCTTTCTTTGTTTAGTAATTCTCCGATACTGTTCGGTTCAAAATGCGAAACGAACTTTAAATATTTGTAATTTAACTAGCACATTTTCAAGTCTATACTTTTGTAAAAAAAAAATTTCAGCGTGACCCCCCCCCCCCCCCCCCCCCAAGAAGTAAACCTGTATACGCCCTTGGCAGACTAATTTAAAAAAAATTGCAATGTCTCCGTTCTTCATAATGATATTTCCATTTTTTTTTTTTTCACCATAAGTTTAGGTATTTTTATGATGTAATTTGAAAACAAAAAATATAAAAAAAAAATATAAAACACCTTCACCAACAAGAACGGTTCGTTTGCTTCCGTGTTTAACTTTAACGTATTATTATTTACATTAACGTAGGGGTAACGCGTCCAAAGTGCGTCCAAAACTCGTCAAAAACGACTCTAAAACGCGTCCAAAACACATCCGAAACGCTTCCAAAACGCGTCTTAAACGCGTACAAAATGCGTCCAAAACGCGTCCAAAACGCGTCGAAAACGAGTCCAAAACGCGTCCGAAACGCGTCCGAAACGCGTCCAAAACGCGTCCGAAACGCGTACAAAACGCCTTCAAAAACGCGTCTGAAACTCGTCCAAAAAGCGTCTGAAACGCGTCCAAAACGAGTGCGAAACGCGCCCTACTAACAACTTTGCTTCTATAATGCTTTACAGAAGCAACAATTGCAGCTGTAAAGCTTTATAGAACCGCGTCCGAAACGTGTCCAAAACACGTTCACATCTTCATTTGAAAAATTAAAGAAGATTTTATTCTAGCTATAGACGAACATTTTTCTTTCATGCGATTCTTAATTTTAGGAGGCTTACCCCTGGTGCGTCTTAAATACTTTAAAATATTGTGTCATATGGCCAGATTGCATAAACATAAATTGTCTTAGCTTTCTAAGTGTCCTTTTCTCCCTTTCCAATAAATAAATACAAAACAGAGTACGTATACGCCAGAGTACACGTTAACGACTTACATAATAATAAGAATTACAACTTTGGCCTAGGTACCAACACACATAAATCGAAATTAAATAACACCTGCACTCAATAGTTGAAAAAATGTTCATATTTTCTGTAGTCAATGTTAAAAGTTAAACAGAAATTCAAAATTCTTTCAAATAGAAATCAAAATTTTTTTGAATATACATACATAAATTAGCCCCGCAAATTCTGCCGACAGACAGAATTGTAGCGCAGACGGACACAATTGTATAACAGACAGACAGAGTTGTAGGACATACTTTCTCCTACGCTTATCTAATAATGGCATAAACGGCGATATTCCAATTTTCAAGGTAATCGGTATATCCATTTAGGCCCCAGCTCCATGCACAGATATAGAGGACTGTGGAGTTTATTATTACTTTCTCTTTTGTATCACAATTTTGGGTAAAAAGTGTATTTACAAAAGGATAAATAAATATCCATATACCTACATACAATACAGAGCGTCGATAAAGTAATGGTACAAACTGAAAATGATGACAGACTATTTTATGTGATATCAGAATTTGGTAACTTATTCGTACTGAAACTTTGCGATTATTATCGATTAAATGCAGTTTTTGTGAAACTTCGAAAAAAAACTTTCTTTGAACAAGTATTTTGCTACCTTTGTCTACAATTTGCTTTGTTTGCAATTCTTTTATTTAATAATTGGTTAATAGTAAAGAAGAATCAATTTAGTAAGACATTTTTATTTTCTATTAATTTTGTTACAAATTAATTTAGGCCCACTCTCCATTATATTTAAAGTTCCCAATAGAAATTTGAAAACTGTCCAATCGCATACAAAATTAAAAATTTCCCTTTTTAAATGGCGCTTTTAAATTGATTATATAAATATAAAAAATGTCAAATTAATTATACGTACAAAATACGTTCAGAAACTGTATGAGTTTTAATATTAAAGACAGAAATATTTTTCAACGAATGAACTACTTATGTATGTATATAAATGGATTATCTATAGATGGAGTTAATGATGTTAAATTATTTAAATCTTTTTTAATTTAATTTATGTTTAAATTTTATTGACAAAATTATTTAAATAATTTTTAATTTTAATTTTTGCTATACAATCTGAAGATGGGAATTGTTATTCCCGAAAACGTTAATTGTTGAAAATAAAATATTGGATGAGTATAAGAAGTGTACCTTTCTGTCTTTAATAAAAAATGTCCATTTCGAATAATATTATAACAGTTTTCAACTGGTATTTTTGAACTTGTTTTTCTCTTTAATGAATGATTTTTGGTATAAGGTCAATTTTATTTAATGAATTGGTTTGTTTTATGTCACAATTTAACGTATAGTTTGAAGTTCTGCAATGTGCTAATAATTTTAGCAACCCAACAGCAACTTTTGATGTTTTTTTTTTCGTTAAACAAAGTCTACTTAAGGTCAAAACGAATTGAAGTTCTGATCGAACAGAAATTCAAGTCGCCATCTGTAAAAAAAACGAAATTTAACAAAAAAAAAGCCATCTCAAATCTTCATTATCCATTTCGTGCGCAAAGCAGTAAAACTTTGTTATAGGATAGCTTTCTTCTGACCAATACAAAGTTACTTACATATTATTATTAGGCATAACCATACTGCATTTTATTAATTTAAACTAACACAGTTCCTTCAAACACATATATTTTATTTCGTATAAGCTTACAAATAGACAAAAAAAAACCATTATCAGAAGTGCAACGCACAATATTCTTTAATATAATTTGCATTTAGTGTGTTTTGTTTACGTTGAAATCTAACGTACTCAATAAGTCCTTTTTGTGTCAAATACTTTTATTTAAAAAAAAAATTATTCAGAGTTTACAATATAAAAAAAAACGATAAATGTGTGTTTGAATGCAATTCAAATTTAGTTATGATTTGTCTCATGCCAACTTCTACTTAACTAACCACCAAGTTTTTGAGTGTTTCTTGAATCTCTCCAGCATCTATATCAATCTTGTTATCTGCTGTCGAAGAAAGATTATTAGAATTGCCAGCTGCCGATGTTGGCCTTGCACAAGTCTTCTTATGCATAAACCAATGAAGTCGTTGACACTCTCTGTCGCAATATTGTACAGCTTTGCATTTTGAGCACTTTTTATCTGGCTTCTCCTCTCCACATGTGCTACAAAATGATATTTCATCCTGAAATAAAAAAAATCAATCAAAGTTTGTTCTGGCAGAGTAAAAGTAAAAATAAAATTACTTACAATAAAGCCACGTTGTCCATTAATGGCACTCCTCAATACGAACAAAGCTGGCGGTGATTCTTTATTTGCTAGTTGGGATACAACCTGACGGAATATCGTGCACTCCCTAAACGGAAACTCTCGCACGCAGTCTCTGATTGTGAACTCAATGTAGTCTAATTGGCCTTGTTTGTTTTCCTTTAGCACACGTTTAACAAACAATTCAATGAAATCATGTTTGCCATCTGATTCATTGTTTTTTTCTTTCCTCAGCTGGCATTGCTCCTCGCAACGCATTATCTCAGAAATGACCCATCTCAAATAATGATATTTAAATGCCATCAATTCATTTATATCGTACTTTTTATGCATTTCCTTCTCCGTCATAAGCTGTAGGACCTTTTTGAGTTTTGGCAAATGTTTTATTAGATTTCCATTTCTTTGTAGATTGAGTGCAATGCGAACTGGATGAAGATTAACTTCAATTACGAATTTATGAAAACTATCTAGCAATTGGGGCGGCAAACAGTCGTCTGTTTGTTTTCCCTGAATTTTGGTAAATTGTTCAATTTGAGCTTTTGGCACATAGTTGTTTATCGCTTCGACACATGTATAATTGCCAACAAAGGCAGCCATTTGGGATGCTGTTCGCGATACAGAATTCAGCGTAGTTGGATTAATTCCAGCATCTAAAAGTAAATTGCATATGTCCTTGTTTCCAGATAAAGCAGCAAAATGAAGGGACGTATAGTTTGCACCATGTTGATTGAAATTCACATCAGCGCCCTGTTTAAAGAAAAGAAAAAAAAATAAAACTATAGAATTTGACAAAACTAGCATTGATAATAACTCATAATTCATAAGTAATCCGTTGTAACCGTTATCTCTGTCAATGAACAATTTTTTATTTCTACAGATCTTTGTAAAGAAAAGTTTTTAGAAGTCTTTGTTAAATTGCAAATTAATTTCTTGAATACTACTTGGAATGAAAAAAAAAATATGTATCATTTTGAAAAATTTAATTTTTGAAAACAGGTTAGTTTTCTTCCTTTGCAGGGATGTCTATTAAACATTCTGGATATCTATTTGAATTTGAAATTTTAATTAGATCTGCAATGGCGCCTAACAATAAACCATGTTCTGTTCTCATACAAGTTTCATTAATGTACGCTATTGATTCTAAAATGCCTCATCTTCTATCTGAAAATGTTTGACTTAAGGGCCATTGGCCGGTTAAGTTGAACCGTCGAAACTTGAATACAACCCGAGACAGGAACCAAGTTTTTACAATGTTTCTAAAAAAAGGGTTTTTTGATGGGTCAAAAGAATAGGTTCACCCAGTAAGTTAAGGTAAGTTTCGGTTCAAAGTGGATTTAAACATGTTTTGAGGGAAAACGGGTCATTCCAAGTGCCTTAGTCCCTAAGAAAATTCAAAATCAAGTTGTAGACCGAACAAAATTTAAGTGTGCCCCTGAAATGGAAAAAAAAATAAGAAAGATCGGAGAACCCATTTAGCATTTTTTTAAGAAAAGTAGACTACAAGAAAACTTTAACAAATATATGAAAATACAACGAAAATTTCTCAAAATTAAGCGGAAGAAAAATTAAGAGTTTTTAAAAAAAGTTAAATTTGAAAAAAAAAAATTCATACCAAAAGTTTTTAGAAGTCTTTGTTAAATTGCAAATTAATTTCTTGAATACTACTTGGAATGAAAAATAAAATAGGTATCATTTTGAAAAATTAAATTTTTGAAAACAGGTTAGTTTTCTTCCGGTCTATTAAACATTCTGGGTATCTATTTGAATTTGAAATTTTAATTAGATCTGCAATGGCGCCTAACAATAAACCATGTTCTGTTTTCATACAAGTTTCATTAATGTACGCTATTGATTCTAAAATGCCTCATCTTCTATCTGAAAATGTTTGACTTAAGGGCCATTGGCCGGTTAAGTTGAACCGTCGAAACTTGAATACAACCCGAGACAGGAACCAAGTTTTTACAATGTTTCTAAAAAAAGGGTTTTTTGATGGGTCAAAAGAATAGGTTCACCCAGTAAGTTAAAGTAAGTTTCGGTTCAAAGTGGATTTTAACATGTTTTGAGGGAAAACGGACAAAGAAGAAAACTTTAACAAAAATATGAAAATACAACGAAAATTTCTCAAAATTAAGCGGAAGAAAAATTAAGAGTTTTTAAAAAAATTTAAATTTTGAAAAAAAAAAAAAAAATTCATACCATTTTAGGATACTACTTTGCCTATTTTTGAAAATTTTTGATTTTTCTTTGGTTTATCTAAAATTTAAACGTTATTATTTATTAATAAAATTTTAAAATAATCAAAAAAGAATTTGATTTTTCTTATGAAAAAGTGATTAGAAGTACAGGTAACACATCGGATTTTGTGATCTTCACAAGTCAAAAGCCAACACCTATGAAATCACGAAAACCTCGTAAACTTTGGTTCTAATTGATAAGAGGGCATTCAGAATAGTAAGGTTTTTAAAGTTTTAAAAAGAACTCTGTTACAAGCAAAGACATACGGGATTAAACTTTTGTTCAGTTGCTTCGCATTACAGACTGTTCCCTTGAATTTTAGTTGGAGAGTTATTAGTTATTACTAGCATAAAATTATTAAATTATTATTATTTAATAAATTATTTCCTTCTTACCAAAACTACATTTACATATTTAATCTAATCTGAAGATAAATCTTCTAGACTAGACACACTGCAGCTTTGGAAACTAAGTCCATTTGGCTGATACAGCACAAGACATTAATACAACAGAGAAAGACAAAGAAAGAAAGAACAACAGAACTACGTGGCACAGAGGGGAGACATCGTTGACATCTGTCTCATGTTATCGCACAGGTGGCTTCAGTTAAGCTGGCGATTTTAGAAAAAAATTTCTGAGCCGACTGTTGGGCTTGAACCCACGATGCCTGGCTCTGCAGTCATTTACCTATTCCTCTGTGCCATGGTCACCTGCCTTACCAAAATTTTGAATTTTCCTGTCTAGTATCTTAGACTGAGGTCCTAATGCTTAAGCGTATGCAAATTGGACAGAAGAACGGGTTCATTGTATAACCTTGTAAGAGTTTTCACAAATGAATTTAATCTCGTTTCTAACAAATATTGAGGAATGGAGCTTAGTTCTTTAACTGCGCTCGTCCAAATTAACATGGCTACATAAGTTTTTAAATGCGCTTTTGTTGGTTTAGGCAATGTTGCAACACAGGAAAAATATTTCCAATTTGAGTTCTGGCGCTAACTCTAAGATTGCAGAACAGCTTTCTAAATATTTGCTCGAAAGATCGTCAAAGAGCCGCATAGTAGCAGAGAAAGTGCAGAAGTATTTCGTGGTCCTACTGGTTTTATACAAGGTATAAGGTGTAATTACTGGCCCTGATCAAGTGAAAATTTAAAGGATTTTGGAAAACGCTTGCCTAAGTTTCTGTAATAAATTCTTTTTAATTCGAAGTGGACAAAATATACATTTATATTTTTAGGTGCATAATATTGAATAATTCAGGGGAATCAGGATGATCCTCACATATAAGTCAGATAAGAGTGGCTTTTCCTTTTATAACTATTCAACGCAGTGAGGGATTTTAAGACCCGTTTGCTGAATCGAAACTTAAGTATTTAGGTTCTACATAAATCCTTATGTGACAGTTTACGCAGAGGAAAAAGTAGGGAATTAGAGTTTATGTTCAACATAAATTATTTAAGTTTCAATTCAGCAAATGGCCCTAAGACGATCTGTTTCTTTGTTCAAATTGCATGCTTTTACAAATGATAACAGTTTTAAAACATTAACATTGAATCTGAAAGAGCTCAACATCTCAACGTCTTACAACTGTCTTCATTTACTAAGAAGCTTTCCTATAGATACGATAAAATCTAACATTTGGGAAAGAATTCAATTAGATAAAAGTCGTATGGGTAAGATTCAAATTATATAAAATGTAAAGCATGGTAGGAGCAAGTAATAAATATAATAACACAGCCAATATAAAGTTTTCTTGTGTAATAATAATAAATATTTTGAAAATAAAAGCCCACATTTTTGATCTTCTTCTGAAAGAAAAAAAATTGCAACATTAAAATATAAATTTTATGAAATTCATAATAAAAAAAATCAACCTGTTTTCATTTTGTATATTTTCAAACAAATTTACTACACCTACTTGATCTAGCAAAATTTTGACTGCTTCAATGTTTCCTTTGCTACAAGCATGCTGCAGGGGGCTCATTCCATTTTCATCGACAAAATTCACCGTGGATTTGATATGAGTTATCAACTGTTTGAACTCGTTCGTTTCATTTTTGGATAGTTTTTCAAAAATTTGTTTTTGTAAATCACTGATAACAATATTTTCAGACATATTTTTATTTTATTTTACAAAGCGTGCCCCTCAAATCAATTTGAAAAAAAGATATTTCCCACAAAAATTTTTAACAATACGCAGATTTTGTGTAAAAAAAAAATGTCAATGTCCTTGCAGCACTTTTGTGAAATGACAAGTGACAGATTGAAGCGTTGCCAGATATAAAAAGTGAATTTAATCATAAATTTTGTTTGTGATACATTACATTACGTTACGTTGATGCGATGTTTTTAGACGTGAACTGTTGCAATAAATGTGAATTGTGCGGGCTGTAGGGTTGAACGAAATCACAGGGTTTAAAAAAAACTAGAGAGTCCTCAAGAATTTCTGCATACAATTATTGTTATAGCCTGTTTTTACTACGGCCTAGAGTAGGGGTTTAATCACGGCACAAGATTACGATCACACGTTATACTTTTGCCGTCTCTATTTAATCAGTAGAAAAAGATAGACAGATAGCGGCCATACGTTCGTTAACGTGATTCCGTGATTCGACCCCAGTTGCTCTTCTACTTGCATATCTACATAGCAAGAAAATATGTTTGTAAGTAAAAAGGGTTGAGAGTATTGCAAGTTGCTTGCCAAGTAGTTTTGAATTCATGTGTTCCCCAAGTAACAATTTAACTTGCATAAGGTTCAAAGCAAACTATTTTTTGGTTTGTGTAAGAAAGACAGCGGTCTTATGCAAAAATCATTTTGGCGCACTACCGAAATTCCTCAAAACCTTCACTTACAGGCAATCCAAATCTTAATAGCTTGCCGCGATCTTAATGGCGGCCATTTTACAAAACGAAGAAACATTTATCGCAAAGGAAACTATATCACTTACAAGTTATTAACTTTTTAATTGAACTATATCACTTACGTTACGAAATAAGGCTTTATAGAGGTTGTTATAAAAAATGTTGAATTTATATATAAAAAAATTATTTTCCAACTTATACTCTATTTCTTATTTTCTCTCTACCGATCACGTCCGATAGCCATCTTTTTTACCAAAATAGGTACTAAATTTCTGGCTCAATAAATATGATATATCTCGATAGAAGCCAGGGCTGAGATTCTGTATGGCGAAAACGAACAATCGTTTTCGTGTGTGCGAACGGTTTGGTTCATACAATTTGAAAAACGAAAGAATTTGTTCTGTATCTGTAGCAAATTCGCTTTCGTTTTTTTAAAAACGAATGATCGTTTTCGTTTCGTTTTTTATAGAATCTACCCCCAGTTTTCAAAACAAACATTATACATTCTATAAAGCTTTACAGGAGCAAAATTAACACCTGTAAAGCTTTATAGGAGCAAATTTGTTAGTCGGGTTTGTACGTGTAAAATATATCCAGATCAACATAATAAATGATAAAACACGGCTTATTACTCAATTTCGACCACTTTTTGATTTACCTAAAAGTATGCAATTTTTGTGTTTTAATTAGTAGTGATACAAGAAAATTTTTAAAGGCAGTTTCAAGAATAATACTTTTGTATAATTCTTTTGGCACGTCCGAAACAGTTTTCGACGTCCGATGTCCGAAACTACAGGACATTTCACAAAATGCAAGCCATCATCAATACTAACCTGTATATCAAAAATCGGCCAGTACCAATTTTGTCATTTCTTTCAAATTTGTTTGCCTGTTCTTATCGGTTTTCTTTGTATGTACCTACTAAATTAGGAAGTTTGTCAAAATTCTGAGAGTTGAGAGAGAGATAGAGAGACTGTAAAAAGACTTTTGAAAGAGAGACTGCAAAATGGTCTGAAACAAGTTATGATAATCTTTATATTTTAAATTTATTTCTATACAAAAGTAGCACTTTTGATGCAAAACTTGATCAAATGCTATTCAATTCAACTTTGCTATTTTTTGTAGAAGAGAGCGTTCACGAGATAGACAGCCTTATCACGAATTCCATTCGTATTGGAAATTTTCTACGTTTCCCGAAAAAACAATCACAAAATCCAATCATAGCGACGATTTGTATGAAATTTTCTATTATGAAAGAATTCCGTGATCGTTTTTTACGGGAATCGTAGCAAATTTTCGATACGAATGGAATTCGTGATAAGGCCGAGTACCTACATAATTTCCCACTCTGTCAAGTTTAGTCCCGAAAATTTCTTTGGTCCGGAAAACGTTAATATGAGGTTCACATTGAGCATAAGAAATCTACAAATATATAAATAAATAGTCCTCAAACCTTCGATCTCTTGCTTATGTAGCGAAACTGTTATCATTGAACTGAACCACTAATTTTATGTATTTTTTGGCTAACGTAAAATAAAAATCAAGACATCCCGGTTTAGTAATGTACTGCACAGAGGAAAGTGAAAGAGAAACGTTACACAAATTTCAAATAACCTCGCCAATGAAGATTGGCTTCAAAAACAGGTAGTTGTTTTGTTAATAGGCAAATCATAATTTCGTCTAACGTATGATATCTTGAATCTACATACATCCGCTAAAATACTAAATCGACCTTTTGTTTATCAAAGTAAATTCAACACTTTTGGAATAGTTAGGCCTCAGTTCTTTATTGTGCATATTTTTTAAAATTTCTTTATTGCTAAGGATTTGTAAATTTGAGAATCATATAAAAATCGTTAACTTAACTTGAAAGAGCATTTTTACTTTGTCATTTTTATTAATTAATAATTATAATATTTTTTATAATAAATAATTTGCCGATTATTAAATAAAATAATATATATAATGTATAAATATCATGAAGCGAGTACATACACAAATGCATTTGTGAAAATCAATATACTTTTTATATAAATAGAATGTTTTGTTTAATTATAACCATCAACGGATATATGCTGCCACTGACCCTGAAATAAACAAAAATACAAATTATATAACTGACAATGGGAATAATGTTTATTAATATACTTACAGGAATGCCTATGTGCCAACCAGTTCCAGCTGGGTTTTCTTTTGTTATACTGCATCGTTTGCAAACGATTCCGTTCAACGAAGTCGCCCACACTTCCTTGCCAACGGAAATCGATTTGAATCCTACATTAGTTTCACCATGAGGTGGAATGTTTGGAATATTTGGCAAGAATTGCCAATGAGATCCTTCTGGGAATGTTGTACAAATTTCTTTGCGCACCGCTAAACGGTTATTCGAGTCGAGAGCCCATACTCCCATTTCCCCGGCGGATACAACTTTAAAAGTTACTCCCGGAGGAGTTTCAATTGGTTGCCAAGCATCACCTAGGGCATTTTGTGAGCTTGTACCATATCTAAAGTAAATAGTTCCATTTTTACCGACGACCCATACTTTTCTATTTGTGCCCAAACTTATAGAGATGAGTGGTTGCTCGCAGGGTATATGCTGCCAAGATTCACCCTTAGGATTCAACTGGCTAACTCCATTTCTAACCAATACATCTCCATTAATAGCAACTGCCCAGAGAGCAATATAAGGATCAGATGAATCATTTACATGAAGAATAGAAGCGTCAATTATTTTTGAGTTCCCAAGCTCCTGCCAAGGACCACTTGTGACAAGACGACATTTTCTCAACCAACGTCTTCGACGAACACAATCGGTTATTTTTTTCGAACCATGGTATGATGCAGGGAAATCAACAGCATATTGCCAACCATCTTTGTCAACTCCTCCGGGAGCATTAAAATCAACCATCCAATCTGTTACCCATTCACAATGCATGGATAGCAATTTTGTATGTTCTTTACTCCTCTTGTGCTTTCCAGTTACATCACTCCACATGTGTCTATCAGTTGGTAAACCTTTTGTCGTATATCCACTAAGTGGATTCCATCTTTGGTTTTCGTAAACATAAAAGTTATGGGAATCGGTCATCGTATTTATCTTACCGCAACTACTTTCAAGGCCTTTGAGAAAAGTTCCACCCCAACCACCATTGTATACCCATGCTGTACTGTCACAGCTGATTCCCCATACAACACCTTCGTTGCAGGAGAATATTTTCTTTATGTGACCACCAATTTGACGCCAAAATATATCACGGAGTGGAATTATAACCGATGGGCTTTGGTAAATTATATTGAAAAGTTTTACTCGCCCACTGACGTACAAGCATGTAACAGCATCTGGATCAGTGCAGTGAACGAAATCCGTAAAGAATTCATCATTGACAGTTATTTTGAAGCCAGTTGATGTTGATCTAAAAGGAAAAGTATTACAATTCAATTAAATAAGTTAATTAAAAGAGAAAATAAATTCTGAATTGCACTTCAGTAAAAAGATATACCCACAAGGCTGTACGAAAATCATTGCGTGTTTAGGATTTTTCACATTCGATTTTGTAATAATAAGTTCTAATGAGCAGCGACAGCGAAATAGAAGAAGTTTTGCACTAAATGCTAATAATAGTGATTTTTACTTCATCATGTGGTCGTCCAGTTTTGCCAGAAAATTTTAGAGGCAAGGAGCCGAATTTAAAAAATCTTGAAGCCAAAAATATCCGCTTTCAAAAATGTACCACAAAAACGAATGCAATTTTGCATGAGATTTTTTTTTTATTTACAGATAAGTTTGGTTTATTATTTGCTTTTCATTTTGCTAATACATTTTGGTTCTCATGTTCATTGCCGGAACAAAATTAAATTTGTAAATTATAGGTATATGAAAACTAAAAATGAAAGGAAATTTGTTGTCTTTGTTAAAATTTGTTTTATATTTAATTTAAATTTCCAAGTTCGAAATTTTTAAGAGCCAAATTTTGATAAATAAGAAATCAAAATTTTGAGGACCGAGCGAAATGTCGCTTGTTTGGCTATAAATGAGCTTAAGATCTTTTATCACTTTTCAGAACATTTTCTTGAGATCGATATCTTTTTTTTTTGAGACAGATTTAAAGAAAATATACTGAAAGGTGTTAAAAGAGGTTAAGCTCATCTTTTTGTATATGACTGCTAGCGACGACCAGTGAAAACAATTTTAGGCTTTTAAACTGAATAATTTCTTACACAAAAGTACAAGCATTTTAACGCTACGGTTGGGTTGGCTCAGACGGTTTAATAGTAAGTTAATGAGCAATATATTGTATCCCAACCGACTAGTTTCAAAGGCTAATCCTATGAAGCCAAGTCTGACCCAACAACATCTGGTAACAAGCCAAAAGCTGAGATAGTAACCTGCCAGCTGAAATGCATTAGATAGTTCATTAGGGGTGTTAATAAATTTCAGTTGGAAATCTACGATACACAAAAGGGCCAGGAAAACTACAATAGTACTTTCCACCATAAAAAAGCAATTGGGACAAAATAGATTTTTTCAGAATTTTGAGCATTTATTGGGACTTAAGTAAGTTGTTCTGATAATAGTTTGTTAATAATAGCATTGTACAACAAGGGTTTCGTTTTATTTGGGTTTTTGGGGTGCTGAACTCGAATCCGTAGTCAAAAATTGTCTATCAGCTCCCGTTTTTAAGTAAATAATGCTGAACTCGAATCCGAAATCAGAATTTTCTTATGAGCTCGCGTTTTGGAGATATTCCCGATAAAAAATTTCAATAATAAATTTTTTGTTGTTGTTACATTTTAAGCATTTCCCTAGTACTTGTATCACCCAAACTATGGCTGCTAGAAAAAATAAAACTGAGGGCAGATTTAAAATCAGCGATGTTAAATTAGTAAAAAAAAATTCTTTTGATATTTAAAGAGAAAAAAAGAGGTGTTACATTTTTACTCGATTGGTCACGTTTAAATCTCAAATTTGACGTTAAGTTTTTTAACTTAAATGAAAAATTACTTAGAGTAAACATCACAAATAAATGGAATAAAAGATTCTGATAATCGGATTAGCACCCGTGAAATAGCTATAACTTTAGCCGTAAGACTTAAATATTGATGAAGCTCGTGAACACCAAAATTTCTGTTATGTCAATACTGTCATTTCAAACTGTTAGTTAGTAAGTGGGATTTTGATTATTTTAATAATCACTTAGCTTAGCTTGGTTAAAGTTGAAAATTACTCACCGAATAGTCAACGTAAAAGTTGCACCTGGCGAAAATACCATATTAGAGTTTCGAATTTCAGAAGCCCACTCAGAGTTTTCCATCGAATTCAATACAATGACATTTTCATTAAACCTGCAATGGAAGATATTTGTTTAAATTTATAGATATGCTTTTGTTTTATAAATTTTTAGATTTAAAGTTTTTCAATTCTTAAATCTTTGTTTGAAAATAAACTACCTTGGATTTAAATGCATTGCAATGACCCTAAGCTTTTCTACTTTATGTCTGACTTTTATAAATGGATGACATTGGAAGTCGAATCGAATTTGGTCAGCATCATCATAAACACATCCAGTAATTGTCAGTTTTGTTCCAGGTGCCATTCTGATGTTGGAAAAAAATTCAAAATTAACTAATTTTAATGGCAACAACAAAACAGACATACTAACCCATTATACAAAGTGTTATAGTATGGCGTTTCAGTAGCAGAAACATCAATATGTTCAATATATGCATTTTTCTCATCATTAAACTGAAGTGACTTCAAATTACTCGGATCAAAGACAAACACATCGCCCATGTCAGTGGTGGCCCAGATTGAGTTGTTACCTGGTTTTCCCAATACTTCGTTAATCTGACAACATACCGAGGTTAGATGAGATATCCAGTCTTCCATTTCTGTATCACCAGCAAACATAAGTTTTATTGGAGAACAACCAATTGGAAGTCGTGGAGCATGAATAGATATTCGAGGTGATCCAGGTTCACTGCAACACTGAATGCAAGTTATCTCCGACAAGGAGAATTGAATTTTCGTCGTAACTCCATCTGGATTGAGCACGGTAAACGTGCCCGACCCTGAACCTGCATCTTGTGAACAAGAACTGACCCATTCTAGATCAATGTGACAGTCTTCAAACAATCCTCCTGGTTTTTGAACGCGAGCTTCTCCCGATTTTATCCATGATGACATTTCAACAGCTTTTTCATATTTACTATATTTTAATGATTTCAAGGCTGATTCACTGACTTTAAGTTTTTTAATAATATCTAAACGCCACTCGCGGATCAACTCTTCATTATTGTCCAAGAAAATACTATCATTGAACCAATTGGGCAAGTTTAAAGGGTCTACAACAAGCGCCCCAGCTGTCATACAATTCCACATAACTTCAAATTCCGCCCAATATTGAGACCCACCATGATCATCGTCTTCTCCGAATACACCCGAGTCTCTGGTACAATCGGCGTCAAATACTGCCGAATCACTTTCGGGATGAGCTTCTGTGCCAACAATTGAGCCGACACTTCGAACTGGAGACCAAGCTCTTGGATTCTTGAGTTGAGTTTCAAAATGCTTTCCAGTTATTTCACCAATATCAGCTGCAGGAGCACTGGAAGCTTGTGAGTTTTCTTGCAGAATAGATACGTGTTTTCTGCGATGATCTTTCAAACTTCCTATATTCGGAGGTGAAGCAGAATTATTCTTCCACAAATCTGGTTTGTGACGCAATGGGTCAGTAACTTTGGATTCTATTTGACCAACATTTTCAATTATTGCACATGTTTCAACTACAGCTCTCTCTTTGTATAAACTACAAATACTTCGATGCTTTGAGCCCGGTGAAGATCCACCACTTTTTCGTGACATTAAACTCATTGTACTTGATGTCCGACTAACTTGCATTGGACATTGTAGTAGGCGCCATTTTTTGCCAGTTAGATCTGAAGCCGATACACCTGATCTAAAATATAATCTACGATCTTCGGAACCAATGGCAAATACTTGATCATTGGCAGCAACTGCTACCATAGATATACTTCCCACCATTTCAACCCAACCACTGCCAATGGCTGCATCTTCGCTTATTCCAGCTGCGTCTCCTTTAACACCTCTTCGAAACCATACGTGATTGTCATTGGTAACACACCACACAGCATCGGTTCCTACTGACACTTGTAAGATTTTAATACCATTTCCAGGAGGCTTGACTTCTAGCCATGATTCTCCACTTAAACATTCTCTTCTAACACCAGAACGAACAATTGCACGGCCATTGTATAAAACTCCCCAAACTAATCCGATAGGACCGACACTTATTTGGGCGATTTCACACCCAATTGGGGTGCTGATTGCTGTCCACCGAAGTCCTTCAGGTGAAGTTGTACTAACTCCTGAACGGAACATTGCCTACAAATAAATAAAATAATTAAAAAAAAAAAAAAACAAATTAACACTGCAAAAAAATGTTACACATACGTCACAGTGACCATAGAAGTTCAAAAATTTTAAAATTAACAAAAAAATATTTTCAATTGCGGACTAAGTAATAAACCTGTGTTAACATTAATATGAAAAATTTAGTTTATACTTATCAAACATAGACCCTTTTAAATGCAATTTTCATGACATGAATTGAAAAAAATTGTCTCCAAAACAATGAAAGTTAATGAGAAGGTAAGAAGCTATTTATTTTTCCCTTGTATTTAAACAACTTCAGATATCATTATAAAAATTCAAATATTTGTAAATATTTACATAGATTAAGGTGGTCCATATACTTTTCTTTTCTGAAGTTCTACCATGGATGGACATCAATTAGTTCTAAATAGCGAACAAATTCTCTAATTTTTGCGGATTTCTATTTTATTTGCTTAATCTCCCGGTACAATTCGCGAATCTAATGGAATAACCCATACAAAATTAACTATAAAAATCATAGGATTGGTTAACATGTTAAATCCAGGAGAGGAAGGAAGTAAAAAAAAAATCTAAAAATTGGGAAAATATTTCTCAACATTTCCAACCGGTTGGCGAAGATCCAACTGCATGCCTCCTATAGGAACCACCCTAATTTAGATGCATTTTGTACTACTTTTCAGTTTAGAATTTTGTCAAAAACAAAACTACAGGATTGAATGTCTTTTCCCCAAGTAAGCTAGAATCTTTTTCTAATGCGAAAAAGGTAAGGCCATACCTAAGAGTTGCAAAGATGTACTCGACGTTACAAACATGTAAAGCAAACTTTAACATAGTGGAGAACTGGAGAGTATTTAAATTAAATTGTTCAGGTCACAAAAATGGATACTCTTTAACTTAAATTTCAAGTTCTAAACTCCTTCCACCTTGAAAAGAATTTACTGGAAGAGATTCTGTAAAATTCGTCGAAATATCGACGAATGTTGCCTCTTGCCCAGTCAAACATAACAAAATGCTGTTCCCTCTGGTGGAACTATGATCGTTTAACCTTACCAAGGTGACAAGAAAAGATTTCAATCACTGCCGCAGCTGTGCATTTTATCGGCCGTATAAAGACTCGCTAAGAGTTTGCAAGAGATCAAAAAGTAGGGATGGATTTTGTCAATTCACTAAAAATATGAAAGATATTGCCAGACTTAACCTTTCCTTTTCTAATAAAACCTTATGGGTATTGGACAGATGTTGTCCACCTGAGTCCCTAGATTCACTGATGGAAACGTATTTTCCGTGTTGCGAATGTACAAACTAAACTTTGTTCAGAACTCTCACTCTATAGTCCAACCAGTGCCTGTTTGGTAACTTTATGTTGAATAATTAATAAATCCTTTATTATTTATTCCATCAAAATCAAAAGAATTTTGTTCAAAATCATATTTTCTTAATTTATAATTTCTAAATAAGAATAAAATTCTGCTTTATTTATGGAAAAACTAAATTGGATAAAATTTAATATATCAATTTTTATTAAGTAATGTGAATCAATTGTCAAAAAGTAAGTGCAATAGTTAAATCAAATAGTTTTAATTTAATTAAATGTACCTGTTATCATTAGTTTTTTATTCATTTAAAATCTCTTTTTGTAATTTGATTTTTAGTAGAGTAACTTAAGCAAATTATTAGGGAACCCGGCCGAACAGCTCTGATTTTGACGATTTTTAATTAAAAATACTTTAAAGTCTATAGATTAAAAATTGCCGATGTTGCCGTATTGTTTTTTAAAATTAAATTTAAATTTTTTTCGAACAAAACCATTTTTTTTTTGCTTAAATTTCATTTGCTTAAATTTAGCAAAACATTCTCTAGGTAATTTAAGGAAAAAAAGTATAAAGGAGTAAGGGGCAATCTTTCATCGTTTAAGCGATAAATGCAATTTTCTCACAATCTGACTTCATACACAAAAAAAATATTTTGAAAACAACGGCAACACCTACAATATTTTAAAATACATTTTTAAAAAGCCAGAAGCTCATTCTTATCTCTTAAATTTAAATCTACTAAATTTAATGAAGAGTTTTTGAAAAAATGGTCCTCAAAATCAGAATTTAAAAAAAAATGTAAAAAAAAAAAATTTAAATGAATTTTTTCCAAACTTTTTCTAATAAAATATGAATTTATTTTAAAAAAATTTTTGGCCATAAATATTATCAGTTGAATTCCGAAGAGGAAAAGGTAATATATTTTACAGTTTAAAAAAAAATTAAAAATTACTTCAATTTCAATGGTTTTTTTTTGATAAAAACTGAATTTTTGCATTGAAATAATTGATTTTCTCGAAGACTTTGGTAAATAAGAACTTTAAATTTTTGCTATTTAGCTTTCAACAGTAAGGGTTAGTAAATTAATAAAAAATAATTTTATATTTAAAAGTTGAACTTAAAAAAAAAATAAGTTAAATTTTTTTCCAAAACTTCTATTCAAAAAAGTTCTTTGAAAATGAAAAACTTTTTAATTTTTTTCATAAACCGTAATACATATTGACATTACCTTTTATAATTTCAAATCATAATAAATGTGGCCAAAAAAAATTGAAAAAAATGCATTTTATATTACGAAAAAGTTTTAAAAACCACATGTTAAGATTTTTTCAATAATTTTTTTTTTTCAAGAATCTGAGTTGAGTTACCATTCTTTCAAAAGTCCTTAATTCAATTAACTTAATTTTAATTTTACAAATATGACTAAGCTTCTAGCTTTTTAAAAATGTACATTTAAATATTGTAGGTGTTGCCGTTGTGTTCAAATATTTTTTTTTGTGTTTGAAGTCAATTAATAAGAAAATTGCATCTATCGCTTGAACGATGAAATATTGTCCCTCACTCCCATATATATTTTTTCCTTGAATTTCCTAGACAATCTTTTGGCATCAATTAATTTATGAAATTTAAGAAAAATTTTTTTGTTCACAAAAATCTTCAATAAAATTTAAAAATTCAAAACGGTAACACCGGCAATTTTTAATCTATAGACTTTAAAGTATTTTTAATTACCGACGTTTGAAAAAAAAGATCATCAAAATCTAAGCTGTTCGGCCGGGTTCCCTTATATTGCCAATTTTTGAGCTTTAGTTACTCCACTATTTAAGAATTAACAAATCTAAATCTGATGAAGCCGGAAAAGACAGGAGAAACATTGGGAAAGAATGAATAAGTTTTTAAATTGATTGCTTTGTTTTCATATCGATCATCAAGCCCAATTTTTAATTAACAAAAGTCAAAATATATGATCGAATACCAATATAAATATTACACTAATAAATTAAATGAAATCTGGCCCTGGACTGCCAGACCTTACGTTCACAGTGACCTGACAACCTTTTTTTCTTTAAAAAATGCCATCAGTCTGAAGTTGTGGAAATCAAAATGAAAAAGGAATTTTGCTCTCCTTGTTTTTTACTGCCTCGCTCTTGCAACATTGAGAAATCGATAACTTGGCAAAGCTTCCACCTTAATGAGCTCTCGGAATCGAAGATCAAATACAACAAAATTCTTAATAATTTTTCATTAATTTATCTAAAAAAAAAAAAAATAATCATTAAAAATGGAAAACAAAGGAAAGCCCCAAGGTAGTGGTAATGACAATAAGGAAAAACGTCGCAAGGAATCCATTCTCGATCTATCCAAATATCTAGAGAAAATGATTCGTGTCAAATTTTCCGTTGGACGAGGAGCAGCTGGAGTATTAAAAAGTTAGATGCATAACAAAACAACTGACATTTACAAAACTAAAAACAGAAGGTTTTCTTGTTTTTATTTTGAATCTTATAAAAGCATTTGATATGAAAAAACAAAATAATACAAAGCCACGTTAAAATAAATTGCAATTCGCTTAGATATTAAGAATGAGAAAATAACAACCGCTATTTTTTCTTACCTATCTACCCTATCATGAAGCTTAACAACAACTCCACCTAACCCACATGAACAAAAAGCCAAAAGGTGAATGTTTGGCAATAGCATTTGCCAATTTTAGAAGAAACTTTTGTCAGTTTCAAACAAAAACAAAAATAAAAAAAAAATTACTTACTCTCCCATGAGCAGTCACTGCCCAAACAAGCATTGTGCCAGCAGGGGCATTTGGGATATTCAACCCTCCAATCGCCACATCAATAAAAGGTTCTTGAGTCGGATCCTTGTGCAGTGGTGCCACAGCACACCAATTATTCAAAGCACTATAACGTCGAAAACGCACCTGTTAAAAAAAAACACTCACATAAGTAAAAATGAATCACTTATTTGTAAAGTGATTCAAACTCAAAAGACAACATACCCACTTTCGTCTGCGAACATAACAATTCCATGCATTTTTAACTTGATAAGTTGCTGGAAAATCCAAAGCATACGTCCACCCGTCATGATCCAGAGGTTGACCATCTAAAGTGCAATCAAGATGCCAATCACCTTCCCACTGCCATGCCATCGATGGCAATCGGATTTTATCAATATTTCTATCAATTGTTCCATCCATGGAAGAGAAATGATACCGATCGGTTGGTAAAAGTGTCTTCGAAAACCCTTCGATTGGCAGCCATCTCTCGTTTTCATAAGATTCTTCTTTAACTCGAATTGGAACGTCGAGACCGTGCACATGAACGTACACTTGTCTGTCCCCGCCTATGGCCCACATAAAATTTGTTACTGCAGAGATTTTTTTGAACTCTAGCCCAAGGTAGGGGAATTCTCGCCATCCCGACGACGATGTGGACAATGTGTAAACTCTGCCTTCACTATTCGTGGCAAATAATAGACTGCTCGGCATTTTGTGGCGATAAATTAGAATAAATCACCTCTTTAGATTGTATCACAAGATGACTGTTTTAATTTCTTTGAGAGAAAATTAATTTGCGAAATCGATAGTCATGCATGCGTACAGAGCAAAAGGGGATTCAACTTTTTATTCCCAAATCCTTTTCTTGAAATACTCTTTTTTTCTTAAATTGTAAATTGGAGAGTGTTCTCTTTGTGTAATGTTATTTCATGCCATTTTGTTATAAATTTTGTATTATTCTTTTAATTGTAAAAACAATTATAAAGTTTTTTTTTATTTAATATTTTTTTAAAAACTTTTCTTGTTCTGATATCCTTGTTTGCAAAAACCAAAAAATTGAACAGAACACCTAAAAACATCAAAATGTCATTTTGACAGCTTTGAATTTTGACATAAAAAAGTAATAGAAGAAAGCTACATTTTATTAAATTTTAAGGATACAACACAATAGGTTGCGGCGGCGTGCATCGTTTTGTCTATCACTTGTTGTTTTGTAGGGGTAATTCAAGTATCGGTGTAAACTCTTGGTAAAGGTATGTATAAAGCCTTAACTACATTGGCTCAAAAAGTGAAAAAGTACAAAAGCGAAAATTTTCAAACGCATTTTTGTATAGTTTTACGGCGTGAAATATTAAAACAAATGATGCAGAAAGCTTATTTTTTGGTCTAATAAACAAAAGAGTATACACTCTTTTTCACAAAACAATTGCGCTAGCCAGAAAAAAAATATTTTCACTTTTTTACTTTTTCAAATAGTGGTGTATGTAGTTAAGCCTTTAAGGCTTTTGTGAAAAAGAGTATACAAATTGTTTATTAGACCAAAAAATAAGCTTTCTGCATCATTTGTTTTAATATTTCACGCCGAAAAACTATACAAAAATGCGTTGGAAAATTTTCACTTTTGTACTTTTTCACTTTTTGAGCCAATATTAGGTGTGTTTTTTTGTTTATCTATATAGATTTTGTGCAAAAAAACGACATCGAGATTTTTGAAATCCATTCAAACATTTGGCACCACTGTACATATACTTTGGCAGCTGTCTGTCAAAAATGTTGCTTTTGTTTTTTTTTTTATTTTTACTCCGAAGTGGAAAGGCCATTACATCCATGTTGGATACAAACAAAAATTTTCATATGGCCATGGCATCCATGTTGGATTCAAAAAAATTGTTTTTTCACAAAAAACCAAAAATTATCTGTATATTCTTAGCTACATTTTAAGACCATGACCATTAACATTAGTTGCGTCGTTCTTGTGTTATAAGCGTTTGAAGGTAGCCATATTGAATTTTTTTTTCGATTTTTAAAAAATCAAATGTGAAAACTTTTTTATTTTTATTTCTAATTTCTCGAAAAAACTTTGGTAATTTTATATACATATCTGTTCAACAATCTTATCAGGATCCATTTAAGACTTTTATCTGAAAAGTGCATTGCGTATATCTCGATATATTAACATTTCAATGCAACCATGTCAAACAAATTTTTGATTATTTTTTTCTATGAGAGTTTTTTTCAAACCTCGTTTTCTCCGCTTTTTTTTTTGTTAATATTTTCAGATATTTTTGTATGAACACAACAAATAAAGTACCTTGGCACTACTGTTTTTATCGAGAGAAAGTAAAATCTGGATAATTATCTGGATTTTTCAAAAATCTATACAGATAAAGTTTTTGTTGTTTTTAACACGTAAATTGTTTTGATTTCAAAAATCTCGATGTCGTTTTTTTGCACAAAATCTATATAGATAAACAAAAAAACACACCTATAGTTAAGGCTGAATACTATGTTTCCACCTACGCTAAATCCGAGATTTAGCTAAGTAGATTTAGATTAAATCTCGAGATTTACCCTAAATCTAATACTATGTTTCCACCTATGCTAAATCCGAGATTTAGCTAAGTAGATTTAGAATAAATCTCGAGATTTATTTTAAATCTACTTCGCTAAATCTCAGATTTGGGTTCAGCTACCCTAAATCTAAGATTTTCACCTACTTTCAATCCGAGATTTAGAATAAAACTCGAGATTTATGCTAAATCTACTTAGCTAAATCTCGGATTTAGGGTAGGTGGAAACTTAGTATAAGATTGTCGCCTACTTTCAATCCGAGATTCAGAATAAAACTCGAGATTTGTGCTAAATCTACTTAGCTAAATCTCGGATTTAGGATAGGTGGAAACGTAGTATAACTCTACAACGGCCACTTTTTGCAAAAAGTCAAAAAGTGAAAATTTTCAAACTCATTTTGTGAGAATTTTTCCAACACAAAAATTAAAAGATGCAGAAAGCTTATTTTTTGGTAAAAAAAAAAACAATTTTTGTAGTTTTTTCCATAAACAAATAGCGCTAGAAGGAAATAAAAATTTTGTACTTATATAAATTTCCCACTTTTTCACTTTTTAGGTCATTGTAGTTATGACTTAAATTTTGGCTCGGATAAATTCTGGAAAGAATTAATTTTTGTAGTGGGAACTATAGCCTGATCTGCATACTAGGCTTCATGGGTACAAAAATAAGCATACAAACAATTTTAGGGCTATGAACTCAACGAAAGAAACATGATATTAGGGGTATTCACGATCTGGTGCAACAGGCCTAGTAAAAATGTAAAATTTTATTTTTTTACAATAGATCGTGAACGCCCCTCTCTTCTTATCTATAGTAATATTGAAGTATGATTGATGTTTTTTTTCCTCCACCGTTGCTTCTTCTTTTTTTCCATTTTTTATAATTTAAAGTCTTAACTACATTGGCTCAAAAAGTGAAAAAGTACAAAAGTGAAAATTTTCAAACGCATTTTTGTATGTTGTTTCGGGCTAGAAAATTAAAACAAATGATGCAGAAAGCTTATTTTTTCGTCCAAAAATCAATTTATAAACTCTTTCTTACAAAAAAATACCGGTAGCGAGAAAAAAAATATTTTCACTTTTGTACTTTTTCAAAAAGTGGTGAATGTAGTTAAGCCTTAATTCTTTGTTTTGTTCGGGTTAATTAATTTTCACTAATTATTTTACATCAAAAGAAACTAAATTACGGGACATGAGTAGCGACAACCATTATAAACAGAATAAAAAAGACAAACTGTTTATCATGGGCGACGCGACGGTGAGCTGCCATCTGTCAAAAATAATTTTACTCCATTGTATTTTTATTTTGCAATAGGGTTAGGGTATAGCAAAAGTGCAAGACCATTGTAAAATTTCAATCGATATATTTTGTTGTTGTAGTGTTGTAAGATTTTACACTTTTGCACTTTTGCAATGATACTAGACCAGTTGCATCGGATCGTGAATACCCCTATTATTTTGACAATTCAGAAACTATTTTGAACAAATAAAGAAAACACCTTTTTGTTTACTGTGTGTCCCACATCAACGTCAACCGACGATATAAATGCCGGCAACAGCTTTTTGTATGAAAAAATTCAAAACCTGAATGTTTGGATTTTTGTTTTTATAAAAAAAAGCTCTCGGTCTGGGAGTGCCTCAAAGGTTTTGCCACACCGGGGGGTATGAGGTAGCGGTACGGGTATTTGTATGAAAAAAATCTAAACGTTGAAGGCTTGGCCACACTGAAGGGTATGCGGTAGCGGTACGGGTAGCGGTGAGGGTACTTGTATGAAAAAAATTCCAAACTGACACATCAACGTTCAGGTGTGGAATTTTTTTAGTATAAATATAGTTACCGCTATACCGCATACCCTCCGGTGTGGCCAGGCCTTGATGTGTCAGTTTTAAATTTTTTTCAAGGCTTGGCCACACTGGAGGGTATGCGGTAGCGGTACGGGTAGCGGCAACGATATTTTTGTATTAAAAAAATTCCACACCCGAACGTTGATGTGTCAGTTTGGAATTTTTTCCATACAAATACCCGTACCGTTACCTGTACCTCTACCGCGTACCCTCCGGTGTGGCCAAGCCTTCATACAATTACCCGTACCGCTACCGCATGTAGCCTCCGGTGTGGCCAAGCCTTTAATTGTCTGACAAGTGTGAACTTTAAAAATCATCTAACCAAAATGACAATCCATCTGTCCGATAAGTTTGTCAGTGTAAATCCTCTAATGTCATAAATTTTTATTGAGCTTTTCATGAATTTGTACTTGTCGTTTTTCCTTCTTGCATAAAGGAAAAAATAACATGAAAAACAACAAAAACTATTTCAAATTGTTGTTGTTTTCAACCTCTTCTAAGTTGAATTTTCCTTCTTCAAAATAGAATTTGACATCTATCTAAAAACCCCATAAATTTTCCATGAAAATAGATTTTTTTTTCACATTTCCAAATAAATGTCGGCTAAAATATTTCATTGTGTCAGTAAAGTATTGTTCAAGAATTGCCAACGTGTTCCCAGCTTACCACGAATAACCACCCAATTAAACTTTTCAAGTCGACCAAATTGGGGCACAAATAAAACTCAAAGAAAAATAGTACTTAACTCCCTCAACAAAATGTTATCTCCCGAAGCCGAAATAGCAGTTGCTCCATTGCGACAAAAAGTCTTGGAACAAGGTAATTTAGTTAGAAGCCTAAAGGCCGAGAAAGCCCCCGAGTTGGATATCAAAAAAGCTGTCGCTGAACTTAAAGCCAGAAAGAAGGTTCTTGAAGATAAAGAACTGGAATTAATGGCCAATGTGGTCACATTCGATCGTTCTAAAATGGAAGATTTATTAAAAAGACGATTCTTTTATGATCAAAGTTTTGCCATTTATGGTGGAATCACTGGACAGTATGATTATGGTCCAATGGGATGTGCACTCAAGTCGAACATTCTTAATTCATGGAGACAATTCTTTGTCCTTGAAGATCAAATGCTTGAAGTCGATTGTTCTATATTGACACCAGAACCTGTTCTAAAAGCTTCTGGGCATGTTGAACGTTTTGCTGATCTTATGGTCAAAGATTTAAAGAACGGAGAATGTTTCCGTTTGGATCATCTTATTAAGCAATTTTTAGAAAAATTAGCTTCAGATAAGAATTCCACTGCTGAAGTTAAAGCAACTTGTGAAGATATTGTCATTAAGCTTGATGGCATGTCGAAGGAAGAAATGAGGAAAATCCTTCGAGAATACGATATGAAATCTCCAATTACTGGAAATGAACTCACAGATCCAATTGAATTTAATCTTATGTTTGCAACACAAATTGGACCAACTGGTCTTATTAAAGGTTTCCTACGTCCTGAGACAGCTCAGGGAATCTTTGTCAATTTCAAACGTTTGCTTGAATTCAATCAGGGAAAACTTCCATTTGCTGCTGCTCAAATTGGCAATGCATTCCGAAATGAAATCTCCCCTCGATCTGGTTTAATTCGGGTCAGAGAGTTCACAATGGCTGAGATTGAGCATTTTTGTGATCCATCACAAAAAGACCATCCCAAATTTGTGAATGTTAAAGACACTAAGATGACACTTTACTCGGCATGCAATCAAATGGATGGCAAGAGTGCTAAAGAGTTAACAATTGGTGAAGCTGTTAGTTCAGGACTTGTAGCTAATGAGACTTTGGGATACTATCTTGCACGAATTCACAAGTTTCTAACATCGATTGGAATCAATTCTCAGTGCCTTCGATTCCGTCAGCATATGTCTAATGAAATGGCTCATTATGCATGTGATTGTTGGGATGCTGAGTGTCTAACTAGTTATGGTTGGATTGAATGTGTTGGCTGTGCCGACCGATCAGCTTATGACTTGAAACAGCATATGGGTGCAACTGGAGTTCGATTGGTAGCTGAAAAACGTTTGCCTGAACCTAAGGAAGTTCAGGTAACAGAAATTGCAATTAATAAACAGACATTTGGAAAAGCATTTAAAAAAGATGCAAAGCCTTTAACAGAAGCTTTGACCAACTATTCAACTGAAGAAGTTGAAAATGTAGAAAAGAGTCTAAACGAAACTGGAAAGTATACACTCTCTTTGAATGGAACTGAATTTGAACTTACATCTGAGTATATTTCTGTAAAACGATCGAAAAAAATTATTCATGTAGAGGAAATAACACCAAATGTTATTGAGCCATCTTTCGGTATTGGCCGAATTTTGTATTCATTGTTGGAACAAAACTTTAAATGCCGTGATGGAGATGAGCAACGTTGTTACTTTTCACTACCAGTAATTGTAGCACCACTGAAATGTTGTATACTGCCGCTTAGCAATAATGCCGAATTTATGCCATTTATAAATCAATTATCAACTGCTCTAACAAAATCAGATATTTCTCATAAAGTTGATGATTCAAGTGGATCGATTGGACGGCGATATGCTCGTACAGATGAGATTGCTATACCTTATGGAATTACTATTGATTTTGATACACTTAAAGAGCCACATAGTGTTACTTTGCGTGAACGTAATACAATGGCTCAGATAAGACTTCCATTGCAGGAGGCTTCAGAAGTTGTTAGATCTCTATCGATTGGTACAATGACATGGAATGATGCATTAGAAAAGTTCCCAATATTTGAAGCACAAAATACGACAAAGTAAAAGATTGAAAGTTTTTAATGTTTTGAAAAAAAGAAAATATAAATAAGATAAAATCGCATTTTTATCTTTTAACATTTTTTTTGCGAATAAATTATTATACACTTGCTATTAGCTTCTCATAAAATAAAAAAAATAAATGAATCACATAAGTGTGTTGTTTTTTTTCCTTCAACAATTCATTTTCAGTTTAGGTTTATGGTCACGATTTTTCTCTCGAGTATTTGCAGTTACGGCCATGAAGTCTAATGACGTTGGCCACCCTAAGTAAGTGAGTCATGTCCTTCTTGGAAATGATGCAACATACGCCAAGAGATGATGCAACAAGAGTTCGTTTTTTGTTGTAGAACTCATACAGTTTCCGGACGAAGGTGTTAACGAGATCAAAATTCAATAAAGAATTGGAAAGGAAACGAAACCAGTATAGTTCGTCAAAATTCTATCAGCAGCTTTTATTCTTATCGGCTGCTGTATGTTGTTTTTGTGATACATACATGTAAACTCCAACTGTGGATACGGATAGCAATACAAAAAAAAGAAACTCAAGACTGGGTCACACGTTCTTGCTCTTAGAATTAAATTTACTAAAAATTTTAAGACTTTTTTATACAAATCTGGGGTCGAACTACGGCATACGTTCGTTAACGTTTTGACTATTGCTCTCTCTATTTAATCAGAAGAAAATGATAGAGACATATAGCGTCAATACTTTAACTTATATGAAATAAAAAAAGTAAATCAAAAATTAAATTCGTTCTTCAAATGAAAAAAAAAAAAAAAATAACTTTTTAAATGAAATTGAGCTCCAAACAAAGTATGTAGTTTAATTTTTTTTTATAAAGATGCATTTTTAGAAAAAAAAACTAATTTTATAAAAATAATTTAAAAAAAAAAGTTTTAAAATAAAATTGATATGCTATTTCAAAAATGTTCAATGTATCGTTTCCGAAAATTTAATTTTTCAAAAAAAAAAAGGTTTTTTTAAAACCAAAAATTACTTTTTTTCTCAAAAATGTTTGTACAAAAAATTTGTTGAAATTGAATTAGTAGTTTGAGAGAAAATCAGATTTAAAAAGAATGGTTTTATAGCAGATAGGTAGATACCGTTAATAATGATTTTCGAAAAACAATTTTCATTACGAGATAGAACTTGTTTAAGAACTAACATAGATGTGAATTTTTTTTAACAAAATCGTTGGATCTGTTTTCAAGAAAATTGAAATTAAAAAAAAATTAAACATTTCCAAAATAGGTACATGACAGGTACCGTTATTTTTGGTAAAAAAAAATTATTCCAAAATCGAAAATCCCCGGAACGCTACATATCAAATATGATGTTGATCGGTCCATCCGATTCGTCGCAACGACACTTCGTCCCTAGTGAAAGTACAGTCATGAAACGACTTAACGATGTCGCCCTTACCACCTGAATTGCCTACGGTGCACGTGGCACTCGACTTTATCATACTCATTCTCAAAACAGGAAGTTGACCAAAGGAGGATGTTATGTTAACAGATGAGCCCAGAATTTGTCTATAGGAAGTGATCGTAAATGCAGAGTATACAGACGACCTGGTAAGCAGTTTGTCCCACTCTGCTTTACTGAAACCGTGGCTTCCCGGCGGAGAATGTGGAATTTTAAAGGAATGTAAAAGTTTGATAGTTTTTGATGAAGAGCTCATAGAGTTTTCAGATGAGGGATATTAGTATGGAGAATACGAAAAACAGACAAATTTGTACTAGCTATTTAGGACTAGTATTGGTTTCGTTAAAAAAAAATTCGAGGCTTTAATTAAAACTAACATTACGATGGATGGATTTTCTTGAAGCTTGGTAGGGATGTTTTTTCGTATTTCCAAGGTTGTTTTCTTTGTTTTGTACCTAATATCTTTTTAAGAAAATGTAGGTACCTCCCATTAACATTTGTGAGTAATTGCAATTTTCTCGAAAATGATTGATTACTCAAAAAATGAGGAGAACGGAATATTTCTTTTGCAAAAAAAAAAAACTGTCATTCATGTCGGCTCTTCCCCAGATAGGCAGATATCTTGTTAAAACCAGTTTTTTTTTTTAATTTACATAAAGACAATTCTCACAATAATATGGTTAAAGGTTAACTAATGTAAAGGTACTTTACAACAAGAGCAAGTACGTGCGACCTAGTAGCGAATTTAATTTTATTCACCCGCCTTGCGATTTTCAACTATCATTTGATAGTTGGTGGGAAAACTGGTCAAGTATTTAATGGAAATTTTAAATTACATTTCGATTACTAACTGTTGGAATCATTCTCTGTTTTAAAAACTTTTGTTAGTTATAACTTATAAGTTATAACTAATAAGATATCGAAATTTTTTTTTTATCAACTAGGTCTATTTTTTTTTAAATTTTGACTAGAAATTAATAATTGCAAATCGCAATAAGGATGATAATTTAGATTTTTTGTACTAATATGCATATTCCCAGAGCCTTAGTTAAGACCCTCACATTTTATAATTTTATTGAAAACTGTATCCAATGTAAACTACCCTACTGTATTTTGTTTGAATTGCTTCTTAGGCAAGTCAATCATAAATCGCATGTAAATAAGTATTTTTATACAAATCGAGTCACAACAAATATCATAATTATTACCACAGAGAAAGAGCGAAAGCTTTTGTTTTACAAATTAACTTGTTCAAAATATTACACTCACTATAACTAACTTCACAAAAACTAATTTCGCATGAGGCACATTCCTCATCTTGTGTTTAAACATCATCATAACGAACCCCTTAATGAATGAAAAAGGTAAGCTTTCACGAAAATATAAAAGAAAGGACTATAATTTTCCTTTTAATTTAAAACAAGTCGAAGGTTGTGCACATTTTGTTAAAGTACTTGCTGAGGACGGTTGTGGTCAGTTTGTGGTTCAATAAGCTGTATGACCTCATCGAAATCTTTAGTTCAGTAAAGGATTAAGCACGGTCATATGCATATAGAAAGTGAATAAATTATTAGTGCGTGGTTAGAAGCAAAAGATTGATTTTGAATTTTTTGTGAATTTAATAAATAAGTTTAAAATTAAAGAAAGATAAGATTAGCAAACATTTATTTAAAATTAAAAAAAAGAACAGAGCAAAGAAACTTTTTCAAAATGGGTTGTTCTGGAAGTGCACACATGGTACCTGCAACTAGTGATGTTTCATTGAAACCAACAATTGCTCCTGCAAATAATTCTATTCCAAAAGAAGAACTTGTCTTGAAAGGTACATATATGTTTATGGTTAATTTCTAGATTTTTTTTATATCGATATTAAATTAGCATTTTTTAACATGCAACATAAAGTTTTTTTTTGTTGTTTAACTGTTCAACTAGTGCTTTTTCAAATAAACACTTGAACATAACATATTAGATTTATTTTAAATCTAATAAGAATTTATTAAAACTATTAAGAGTAGTGGTCACGAAAGTCTGAGTATTCTTTATTGTTCATATAAAAATACTATGAAAGTTCATGGTTTTCTAAGAATCAATTAGCATGAGAATGACTGATGGTTTATAACTTCAGAAACAATTTTTTTAAGATCTTTAGGTACATACATACATAAAGAATTTTCCATTTGTAAAATATATATATTTAACAATATCTCATTAAAAAAATAATTAATGAGGCAGACTTCACGCGAAAATCAATGAAAAGCAAGAAAATTAAGAAGACTTATAGACATGCTTGTTTTGAATACCTATGAGTTCATTTTCAATATAAAATAATCAAATAAATTCAGACTGACTCTATTAGATATCAGTTTTGTGTAAGATTTTTAATTATAGTCAAGTAACACCAAACATAATGCACCAATTTATATATCAATTAAAGAATATTTACTGTAGGATTCTACCTTTTATGTACTTATTGACAATAAATCATAATTCAATCAACAAAATAAAAATAAAAATAAAATTGTTTTTAATACACAAGTGGAAAAAATTCAAAGACCAAATAGTAGGTATTCAATTGAAAAATAGTAATTTTGTTTACAATTTTTTTCTAAAATTTGGATTTTAAATTTATTTTTCTGAAACTTGTTTTAGTTTTTATTAAAAACTTTTTAATTATAGGCGTGTTTTTTCTATTACTCAGTAGCTGCTCATTTTTTTTATTTTATTCGAAAAACAATAAAAACAAATACTTACTTGTGTAATTTGTATTACGGCCGATTTCTTCACAGAGTCCTAACGCTAATACCGGTCCTAGTCCTAAAGTTAGTACTCAAATCAGTACCAACTCATTTCTTCACCCAAGTACTAGGTCCTAAAACTGTCAATTTAGGACCGAGTACTAGTTAGGACCTGGTCCTAGCTAGCTCCTCAAAATCGACTAGTACCTGGTTATTATACCAATCGTTAGTACTCAGATCGGTAATAAGTGATTTCTTCACAAAAGTCCTAAGCCTTAGTACTGTCAAATTGGTACCGAGTATTAGTTAGGACTCGGTATTTATTAGGACCTCAAAATCGGTAGTCTAGCGGTTAGTACTTCAATGAAAGCAATGAATTTAATTATTTTTAAGAGATATCTGGCAGATTTCTTAATTTCTTGGGTGTTGTTGCGCTTGAAAAGTGTGTTTCTATTGATTTTAATGATTTGGATGATTTTGTTTTTATTTACCAAAAACATAATAATCGATTTTTTGCATTAGATATAATTCATGAATAATAACGACAAAGCAACTTTTGAATAAATTATTATGAAAAAAAAAATCGTTGGCACTGCATTTCTGATAGGAAAGCCATGGTTAAGTATAAATATAAATGGAGTCACCTACATACAATATTCACTCAAAATATCATCTTTCGGTACCATTTTACGGGCAGAGGACAGGTTTTAGAATTTGTGATGGCCGTGTGAAAACCATCTTCCAATTTCCAACGCAAAATGTATTTGCAAAAGGATTCTATTTACAAATAGCATTGAAGATTATGCTCAAACTTGTCTTCATTCTGTTCGTCCTATGACTGCTATAAAAAAAACTCCACCAAAACAATAAAGCCGCAGTTTTTCAAAAACGTTATTTTTTTTAGATATGAATTTACATTATGAACAAACATCCGCATAGTTAACGTCTTTTTTATTACTTATTTTAAAATGATTTTTTTTTTTTTGGTCTTCGGACTTTCCCAGGCAATGGCCAATCTATATTCGTTGGTGAACTAGTTACCAGTCTTGCCGATACTTTTGTATACGATCCAGACGTTATCTTCATTCTTGATTGTGACAATTCTTAATAGAATTTATCTTCTGTTCTTGTTGGCCTCTTTTTCAATCTTTACAATATTTAAAAAAAAAATATTTTAATGATAATTTCATTAATTTACTGTTTTTTGTATATTTTTCATTTGGTTTAATCTGCTGAAATATCAAAATAAAATATTTAAAACATCAAAATATTGTCAAAATGACAGTTAGACCAGTTTTATACGTATTAATTCTTAGGACTGCGTTGTGAATTTAGATCAGGTCCTATATATGTGAAGAAATGCTCAGGTCCTAACTTTTCCTTAGGACCGAGTACTAGTGCTAGGACCTGGTCTAGCTAGACCGGGTACTAAGCTGACTTAGGACTTATGTGAAGAAATTGGCCGTTATTGTTTTGCGAATAAAATCAAAACTGAGTAGCTACTGAGTAATAGAAAAAACACGCCTCACATTATTTTTCACTTAAATCACTAAGACAATTTTTTACCATTAAATTTTTTCCACTAGTGTATGGTAAGTAGTACAGTTAAATAAACCGAAAAAAACCTCGGAATAAATGCTGCCTGGAAAAGACTTGTGATACATGATTCAAATGTATTTTTTTTATAGAAAAATCCAAAGAGACTAAAATTAAGATGATCCGATTGACATAACGAGAGTTATAATAGGCCTGTTTGGAGCATAGTCTTCTGCTATCAATACAACAGTTAAATTTATCAATGAAAACTTTTTTGTTTTCCAAAATGGTTTTAATCAAAAGATATAAATAGGTTTCAAGAACTTGATCATTTATGGTTCAAGTTGGTTTCTACATACAAAATTCTGTATAACTTTTTATGCGAAAAATTGGCAAGTGTAATGAAAAATAATAAAATAAATCTAAAATTCTTTCTTCGAATAAAAAAACAACAACTTTAAAATGAATTTGAGCCTAAAAAAAGAAGATTCAATAAAAAAAAAAAAATCGAAATCATTAGAGCCGTTTTAATTTCTTTAAATTAAACAAGATACATAGAGAAATTATACTTTTCCAAAATTGATATGTGGCAGGTACCTTTATTATTTATTGGCCCTATATACCTAGGACCCTACTAACAATCAAATTTAAAGCTTACATTAATATTTATCTGAATTCACCATATTTCACCATACCAAAAAAATATGGAATTCAGATATAATATTAACGTGAGCTTTAAATTTGATTATTAGTAGGGCCCATACAAACAGTCTGACGATGATGTAAGGATAGCTAAATATAAATAGATACGTTTACGTTGAAAACGTGTCATCGAGATGTTTAAAATTTTTCAAGGATCTAAGAATTTACAAAACATCGCTTCACTCAATTTTTTTCGATTAAATTCAGTTGTGAAATTTTGAAAAACCATAGACTTTGGAACAGTATTTTGTTCCCATATTAATAAAAAATATAAATAAAAATTTACAACAAAAAATAACAAAAACAACAACAACAACCAGAGTTAGAACCATGGTATAAAAAGACAAGGTATGATCATTAGAGCCGCCATCTTACAAAATGGGGTAATAAGGTTTTGACTTTTGGCATTTGGCAAAGTCAAAAGCAACAACAATTTCCAAGACAAATTTGTTTACAACAACAATTTCAATGGGCTAAGCTGTCAAAACCTTAAGTAGCCATAAGTTTTGACAGTTCTCGATACTGAGTTTTTTCTAATGATCATACCTTCTCTTTTTATACCATGAGTTAGAACGGCCTACGCACCAATACAACTTGCGGAGCCGATCTAACCCATGGTATAAGAAGAGAAGGTATGATCATTAGAAAAAACTCAGTATCGAGAACTGTCAAATGAAAGAAAAAAAGATGGCTACTTAAGGTTTTGACAGCCCAGCCCATTGAAATTGTTGTTGTAAACAAATTTGTCTTGGAAATTGTTGTTGCTTTTGACTTTGCCAAATGCCAAACGTCAAAACACTATTACCCCATTTTGTAAGATGGCGGCTCTAATGATCATACCTTGTCTTTTTATACCATGGATCTAACCAACTTTAACATTTTATGGCAGTTTCCCGGTGACCACGCTCAATGAAATTTGATGCGAAACGTTCGGGGTGAGTACAAAAGTACTTTCTTTGTTTAAAAAACGCGGCTAATCCGAAAATTTTAAAAAATTATGTCTGTAAGAAACCGTGAAAGCCTTAAAAGTTATAAAAAATAGTTATTTAAAAACCATTACTTTTGGGACACCCTGCATGAACTTTATTCATTTATTGGAATAGCCTTTATTTTATTTTTTGTTTTTGTTTTCAAAATAATTTTTATAAATAGAAAAAATTAAATGGCATTGCATAATTTAGGTAGGTGCGAACCAGTGGTGCATTTAATTTTATATAAACCGAACAAAGTAGATATGTACTTAAAAAATTCTTAGGTTTATATGTATACTAAAATATTAATTCATTCTCAAAGAAATTTAAATTTTTTAAGCAAATACCTACGACCACGTCTAACTTTTTTTTTTTCATTTCGAAATACAACATAATATAAATCATCTTATTACCCACTCCCACCAACAGATGTATTGTATAGTATTTGTTTTTTGATAAATGAGTGAAATCTAAAATCGTGGTGCTTATCGTATCATTTATCATTTGCACTTAGCTCTAACACTAACACATTTTCCTTAATCATTTATGGTGGGTACTGGGTGGGTATATAATAAACTTGAGAGTTTAAAAAAAATTTAGATTATTTATTAGTATTGCTATAGAAATTACAATTCTTAAATTCTAAAGTGAATTTGGAAAGCGGCAGTCCTAGTTCTTTCTCCAGTTTCAAAATGTTTAGTTTGTTGATGTATAATTCTGATTCTAAAACTTCTTTTTTTAAACTATCAATAGAAATTGATCTCTTTCTCTTAGTTCCGTATAAGTGTTGTTGTTGTTGGGATTCTTGTTCTTCTTGATGGTACTGTTGTTCTTCCTGTAGGTGGTCATTCCGATGTTGTTGATATTTATGATATTCTTGGCGATATTGTTGTTGTTCTTGGTGTTGGTCGTTATGTTGCTGTTCTACGTTTTGGTGTTGTACTTGTTCAAAACTTGGTTGACAGATTAGTATTGGTTTAACATCAACCTGCTCAGTGAATTTGGTGTCACTTTCAGTTTCTGATTCTAATTTATTGAAATCCGAAGAAGCCTTTTCGACAATTTCTAAAATTTTCCTATCAACTTCATCTAATACTCTTCCACTTTCTGTGGTGGTTATGCTTAAATAATCGCGTTTTGCCTTTATTGAAGAGAATTATTTTATTAATATTTCAAATCATATAATACAACTCTTTGTATCAATCTCAAACTCACCAATGTTCGACTTTTCCAAAGCCCAAATAAATGGTCACGCGCATAATGCCAATTACGATTCATTGATGTTAATCCTAAAGATTGTGCTTTTCTGAGAACTTCAAGCCAAGCCTCTTCTTTTTGTTTTTTGCTAACTAAATTATTTTGTAATGGACAAAATAATATAGCCTGAGCATTTACAAAATAGTAATTAAGAAACTATACAAACTATAAGTTATTTAGTTACTTCTTACATACCTTTTTTCCATCAATTACTTTTAAAACCGCTAACTTTTTTGCTTTTAATTGACTTCGGTTCATTCTTGCACGCTTCATGGTAAATCTCAAATAGTAGATACTGGTTTGCGTTTCTTTATCTTTATCGATTCAATGCTAAGTGACAACAAAACCTAAATATGTGCGCTTGGTGTTTTGTGTAGGTAGGTACCTATATTTACACTTCACAGTTTGATAAGTGATAAAGATAATGTTTAATTTTATTGGGTGAAGTCTCTATCTAGTCTAGCTCTGCAATGGTTGCATATAACACTTTTACCAAGTAAATACTTAATATATTATTTTGATTTATTTACTAGCCGATACGATAAGGAAAACTTGCTAAGTGCGAATGATAAGCGTTACATTCCATTTGCACGGCAAAAACCACAATGAAAGATTTTACTCATTTACCAAACAACAACTGCTTGTATATTCGATATATAATACAAATACATATGTATACTCGTACAATTACACTGAATGACTTGTACATGTGTGGGTAGGAAAATGATGATTTTTCTCAAAATAAAAAGGTAGGCATCTGTGTTGTAAGAACTTGCTCATAAATTAAAAGTTGCTTATAAATATTTTTTTTTTTTTTTAAGTAAGAGCTGGTTTATTTTGGGTAAAATAAAATAACCATCTTGACTTTTAGGTGTAAAAATATATTTTTTTTTAGTTAAAACCATTGAATTATCAGAGTTCATTCTTACTTGCGGTAGGTATATGAAGAATGTGACTATAATCATTCGTTAACAAATTCGAACTTGAGATAACAATTTAACATGACAAAAAATGTTAGTATTTTTTCTCTATGTTTTTTTTTTTTTCTTTTAAGTAAGGGTTTTTGAATTATGTTTTAATGAAAAAAAAAAAAACAAATACCTTCCGTATACTAACTTTTAGAAACCTATTTTTCTCAAAATTAATATTCTTTAAACATTTTTAAAAGCGAATTTTTTTAAATGAACCAATTTTTAGTTTTAACTTTCTCCTAAAGTCAAGGACTTCACATTTTTCCACCCTGAAAAATGTATTCCCAGAAATTTCTTTGGGCAGGATTATGAGTTCTACCAAATGAGAGGTTAAATGATGTCCAATTGATTATATAGTTTGAAAGGCAATGTTATGTAAAAGCTTAATTACACTGACTAGGTAAACTAATAAAAGGCAAATGAATATAAAAGCAAGTCAATAAAAAGCAAAATAAAAATGTTTGGAACTATCTTAAATAAATAATAAAACAATTTAAAAAAAAATTAAAATAAAAAAAAGATCTTTGAGGTGGGCTCTGTTAACTGACATTTTTTTTTTAAATTTTAGCGACTAGAATTATAACAATAATTATATTGTAATCGAATCAATAAATTAAACAAATACCATTTATTTTAATTGCTACAGATCTGCCAGATGTTGTTGAGAAAGTTGTCGATTCATTGAAAATAACAGATTTGAAAACGCTTCAAGAAAAATTAGACCAAGCTGAGAATCTATCAGAAATCAAAGAAGGTATTTCAAGTGTTGAAAAAAATGTTTCGAAACATATTCAAGATGCAAGTAGCAAAATTTCAATGGCCCCAGCAGTCATACAAGGAATTATTATGGACAGTGTTTCTTCATCTTCAAAACAATCAGAATTGGAACATATGGATGAAATCAATAAATTTAAAATTAAAAATAGTCCAACAGTTTCAGCTGCTGATTTAGATAGCTTAAGAACATCGTCACCAGATTCCGAAATAGAGGAGGCTCTAGCAAATAATAATGATCAAAATCCACCAACCCCAAAACCAACATTTTCTGAACTTCAAAATCTTGTGGTTGGTCCAGTTAATAACATGTTAAAAAGTTTTGCTAAACCATCCGAAGCACAAGTTGTAGAGAAAAATCCAGCTTCTGATAATTCTGACAAGTAAGTGTCAATGTTGTTTTTATTAAATGCAAGTAGGTTATAGTTTTTTTTCGCAGCACTTTTCTTGAGGTTTTAAAATAAATCAATGTTAATAAATTAATGTAAATACCATTTTATTGTACATAACTTAAATAATTTTAATTAAATAAAATAAAAAAAGTATTGTGTTTTTTTTTTTTTTTTCAATCTAAGAAATATATTTGCATTGATGCTGTAAATACAATTTTGCAATAACAATCAAATAGGTTTGAAGAGCCCTGGACTTAAGAAGTGGGCTAGTTCTTAAGAAGTAAGTAACAATTTATATTTCTTTTAGACAACTGGCACCAAAAAAGCTTAATCAATAAAAAAAAAATCACTTTTAAATCAAAACTCACAATTGCAAACAAAAATCTGCATGGGTCTAACCACTCTGTGTAGTAAAAATAAAAACTCAATAGCTGGATAGTTCGATATGCAAACTTAAAATTCCAGTTATTGATATATTTGCTAACCATGGTAACACTTAGATAATTAAAAAAAAAAACTGAAACAGCAGCAGTGCTAAACAATCTGTATCAATATTTTAAAATTTAACGGTCACTGTGGCGTATGCGTAACTTAAACATTTTTTTTTTCTTCAATATTAACCAGTTTTTTTAACGTTAACCTTATTAAATGGCTCGTCGAGCCTTTATATACATATGAATTTAAAGTCTTGGTCCTTTTGTCCCATTATGTGTAAGGTCCAAATTTGTAGCTGTCAAACATTTTAAGTAAAATGAATGCAGGAACTTTATAGATTACACGAATTCGTGTGCATGAAATATATGTTTTTTTAAATAAGTGTTCAATTTATTTTAATTTTTGTGTTTTCTATACATGTAAATAAAAACTGTCCATATTATGTAAATATAAACGTATTCTAAGGTTATAATATTATTATTATTACATCCATGCTCAATTATATAATCTTAAATTTTGAAGGCTTGAAGAAAATAACAACATCATCCTAAAGTCCTCGAATCGCAAGGATCCCACTGAATGGGAAAAACAGGCAGATTTATTAGCACTAGCTCAAAAATATAACCCCATCGAAGTGATGCGAAAATTCAGGAGGGATAACGTTGGCGACCGAAATGGTAGCGGATTGATTATAAAAAATGATTTTAAACCAAAAATTCAACACTTTTTTGAAGATCTTAACGAATTCATTCCTTTGCAAAGCCCTCTTCGTTCAAGAATTTCTAGTGCGAAAAGTGAAAAGAGTCTTAACCCTAAGGAACCAACTATTGAATTCATCGATAGCTGTAAAAATGTGACGAAAAATGAATGTGAAGATGATAAAAACCATAAAGGAAAGGAAATTAAATTTAAAAAACCACCTGATGGAAAAATTAAAGATTCCAACTTATTAGCACCAACAACAAATTTTAGACGACATCCGTCACCAACAATGAATATTAGAGGAGTTCCTTCGCCAAGTCCTCATAGAGTTAGAGAAAGATGTGCTGTTTGTTGTAATAAATATAAAAACTATAACTAACAGTCAATTTGTATTATTTATCATTTTTTCCAAATACCTATGTATATTTCTAAAGAAAGTAGGTATATGTTTTGGTTTAAACTTTAAACTCCTATATCTTTTTGAGGAGGATGGTTTCACTTTGTCGATTTATAACTTACCATTAAAATAGGTATCCAACATCATCTCGGTATCAAAATTGAACTATCTCAAACAGTAAAATTTATTCAAACGCATAACGTACACAATTATTTATTATTGCTCTGATTTACATCCAAAGTAAATAAACAATAAGCTTACTATTTCAAAAATATTTTCAGTCTTAAGTAAAAAATAACATTCTTCTATATAGCTGGGATAATAAACAACACCAAATAACACCAATTTGAATAGAATTTCAACAGCAATAAAATTTATCATCATGGTACATCATCATCTGTCTTAGGCGGGGAATTGGAAATATTATCTGAATTTATTACTTCTTTACCTTTAAGAACACCACCATCACTTACTGCTACTCCTGGCTCTTGAGATACTACCTCAAATGGCTTTGTTGGATAATCTTGTTCAATATGTTTTTCCAAAAGTGTTGTATCACTTTCAGCCTTGAGAATCTTTTTTCGACGTTCATTTATAACTTGAAGTGAATCATAAACCTCATTGGAATTTTTGCCACTCATATTTTTCAAGAATATTGTATCGTATTCATTTGATATTCTCGGTTTTGGCCTATAGAATGTATTTGATGAATTACTTCGGTAAAGTATTTTAGTTGACTGGCAGGTCTTTTCTTTGAGTAAGTTTGTTTTCATGTCATTTTTTATTGGTAATGTTTCTGGCCTTGTTTTCTTTAATATGCCAGGTTTAGTTTCAATTGTGGGAGGCTTATCGATTGGAGGTTTTTCGTCACTTTCTGGACTTTCTTCTAGCACACAAGGTTCTATACTGGATTGTCCAGATAGTTGACGTGCTGTTATTGGTTCAGAGCAAATGGAAAGCTGGCTTCTATATATTCAAAGTAGAAAACATAAATAGTATGTTAGTAAATGAAATTAGAAAATTAAGGTTGATGTATGTAAGAGTAAGATTGATTAAATATATGTAGGTATATAAAATGTTTAATTCAATAATATAATTTACAAAAACTATGTTGAAGACCTCTATCATCAAGCTTTTGTTAAACTTAAATTCGAGATTTATGACTCTTAGTCCATTAACGTTCTCAAATCTGTAGAGGAAAAACGTCGGATAAAGGCGAGGTCTTAACAATCCTTATCTTTGTCAAAGTCGAATATTTTTATTTAATTTTGTAAAAGCAGTCAGCATGTCTGCAGAAGGTAAATTATAATTTGTGCTTATGAGTCATTCCCTTACAAACTCTAAATTTTCAATTTGGATAGGCCAAAAATTATTGATTCATAAGATTATATTTTTTTGTACCATTCGTTTTTTTTTTTTAATAAAAATAATAATTTTTATCAAAAAAACAAAAATGACTTCGATGAATCGAAACTGGGTTTTATAGTTTTTCTCATAGTTTCTGTAGCAAGAACTGGACGAAATTGAATTGAATTATCAAAATTAGTTCACTCAGTCCAAAGTTTATGAGGTAAATAACATAAAAAAAATACAGACGAATTGAATACCACCTCCTTTTTAGAAGTCGATAAAAAAAATACTTTTGATAAAGAAGATAAAAATTAAATATTTATTGTAAACAACACATGTAAGTTTTTGGTAGACACTCGCTACGCTCGAACCACAAAAAGTGTGAAACCTATAAGCAATTTTATGTTTTTTTTTTAATTAAAACGTAACAGTGGAAGTTTTGTTTTTTTTTTATTTCTCAGTACTACCAAAGTATTAATATTAAATTTTGTAATTTTATAATTAAACTATAATGCAACAATGAAATTCTTACAGAATTTCAGTTGAAATGAGAACGAAAATAAAAAAATAACGAATAATTCTGTGTAGCACCTGAACGGGTTCTATTGTTATCAATTTTTAAATAAACCTTAAACAATAACTGTTTTCTTATAATAAGCTACCAAAAACTATGTGTACGAATGTAGTACCCAAAACGATCGATAGAACTGCCCATATCTAACTTAAATTTTTGACATCGAAGGAGCTTTTGATCCACTTTTGTATCGGAGATAAGTTTAAGCAAGAATTGTTTACAATGTTAAAGTTACAAGAAGAAAAGTTTTTTTTTTTTCATACGGACAAACGTTAAAAAATAGAGTGGTTAAAAATTGAAAAGATGTCAAAAAAATCAGCCTTTAAAAAATAGTTTGTTTAATAAAATAAAAAGTATATTTGACATTCTTTTACAAACCGTACAGACATTAAAAATAAAAACTCCATAGCTAAGTTCGATATATGTACAAACTTAAAATGTCAGTTATTGATTTATTTGTTAACCATGGTAACACTTAAATAATTAAAAAAAAAAAAACAACAGCAGCGGTAAACAATCTTGTATCAATTTTTTAAAATTAAACGGTCACTGTGGCGTATGCGTTACTTTTAAAAAAAAAATTTTTTTTCAATATTGAATGTAACACGTTGACATTTGTAAAGCAGTTTTTTCAACGTCAACTTTATTTAATGGCTCGTCGAGCCTTTATATACATATCGCTCATTTTCTTGAACACTGGCATAACTCAGAAAAACTGTTTTTTCAGGAAACGCGTCTGTTCTTAATTTGGAAAAAAAAAAACTGACCGACACATTTTTGATTTAAAATTAATCCATCGATAAATGATATCAGCTTTGGAGCTAGACGTAAAAGTCTAAAAAGAAGTAGAACAACTTTTTTTTTAGAATATACCCGGAAACTACCACTTGAGTTTTCTTTATCTACTTTCGGAACAATCTGTTATGAGACAAAAAAGTATGCCGTGTAAATTTTAGTGAATACTAAAATTTTCGCACAATATTATTTTCTACAGAAGTCTATTTTTACATTAAGGTAGCCCAAAAAAAATATTGTATTTAAACTCTAAAAATTAGATCTTATTGAATTAAATAATTCGAAAATTTCTTTGCTTTTGTATTTTATGAGTATTACGTTCTAAAGAAATCTATTAATGTGAACATTGTGTCAACCCGGCGAACACAACAGGCGAATCACTAGTGTGAATTATATACGTGTTAGAGTTATGATACCCTCGACATCGAGATCATAATAGTACACTACGGCGTATACGTAACCGTAAAAAAATTCTTACAAGCTTACTTAATTGAAGACTCGAAATATAATGAGGTATTATGAAGCAAAAATGGTATGTCAATGATAGTCCGCTCTTAAGACTATTCGAAACAACACAAATCTATACAAACCTGAACTCCCGTTCAACAGAAGGTGTAGAAGACGGTCCAGAATTAACTCGTTTTGTTAGTTTACTACAAGAACGTTGAGACTGTGGACTATGTAAATCGACTTGTACTTTTTTCGAGTCAACACTTGGCGTACGGCTTGACATTGATGGACATTTGTTTGTCCATCGTCCACCATAAGATAGATCCGAAAGTGTTGAACTTCGTCTATAGAGAAATATAAATATTTTGAGTTTTATTTTTTGATTTATTGTGTACCACTTAATACCGTCTTGGAACTGATCCATCGTTTTGTAAATCTTCATTTTCTATAGGTTTTTGTCTTAAAAGAAGATGGCGTTTAGCAGTGTCGGATCTTTTTGTTCGATCCAAAATTCTTGATGATTGACTGTCGGATAGACCTTTAATCAAAAAATATGGTTAGACATTCGAAATTTTAAAATGACAATGAGAAAAAAAGCTACCAGTTTCATCAACAGACAAAGCATTCCAGTAAGGTTTTTGGTAAGGCATTGGCTGAAGCAAGGAACACGCAGATTCTCTGGAAGTTCTTTGGACGAGGCTTCCACTTAAACGTGGACTACGAGTTCTAGAGTGGCGCCCGTTTGATTGATGATGATGGTGTCGATGGCGCCTATGTGAATTCTGGATTATATACATTTGTTTTCGGTTCGGAGACAATAGATTTGCAAGACTTGTTGGATTCGTTTGATTGGCTACATTTCCTGAGAGGTTTGGCACAGATCCACAACGCTGGAGTTTCTCCTGTTTTGGAGGCTGTTGATTTGTATTTCTGTTGACAAAATAAATTAACATAAAATGTGTAGGTACAAGACTGGGGTCACATGGCAAAAATAGCAAATAGGCAAAAAATTAAATATAATACGAAATTAACACTTTTTGTATAACAAATATCTGCGTCTTTTTTTAATAGTTTAGAACTTTAAAGAAAGTATGCCATTAAATTTCTTGTGTATAACAAGGAGTTCTTGGGAGAAAAAAAAACTTTAACATTTTGAGAGCCTTATTTTTAAATTAAATGCACAAATGAGTTGCACCTACTTCCTCTTGTAGATCAGAATAGTGATGTATTATTTTACTATTTGAAATATAAGTTCCACGCTTCATTCAAATTAGACATTTTCTCTACACAAAACTCGCATAGAACTGAAAATTGCTCCAAATCTTTATTAAATTAAAAAGCATGAATTAGCAGAAGTTCCCAAAAAGTTTTTCAAGGTTATGTATCGCATAGAATTCTCAAATGGTCCCTCTTTAAGGACACATTTACTTTATTTTCTTTCAGCTTTTATTTCAGTTTCTTTTTAAATTTTAGCTAAAAGAAGGAAAATTCACTTTTTTGTATTTACTCGTTTCATTTCTTTTATGCTTTGATGTTTTCTATAAAAGTCGAAAACGAAAACATAGTTTTTTTTGCTATCGTTTCGAAAATGTTGCGTTTCAAAGCAAAGTCGAAAACGAAAACATTGTTCTTTTTGCTTATATTTTGTAAAGGGTGGAAAATACCGAAAAAAGAATTGCTAAAAACGGCTCAAAAATGCCGTTTTTTTATTAACCTAATAATAAATGAGGTTTTTGTGAAATTTTGTTAAGAAGGTATTTGCTAAGAAAAGTCGATTTAAATAAAAAATGGTTTGTATGGGAGGTACATACATGTACGTTATAAATGCGATATTAAAAAAAAGCAACTTTCAGAATTCCATAAAAACCATCTTTACCAAATTGAAAGAAAAACTATCCACCTGTTTCGGCGTTGAAACTGTGTTCACATGGACGTTTAGATGCACAGACCGACGGAAATTAAACCAATAAACTTGCTCTATAGAGTGAAAAATAAAGGTGTTTTAAAAAAAAATATTTCAAAAAACTTTTAGAAAAAATGTAGCATACCATTCTTCAGAGATTGATAAGGCAAATTAACAAACAACAATCATACAAATTTTTTTTGAACTCGGGTACGTCATTTACGATTAAGAAGAAATCAAGAAAACTGTTTCATTGCAGGTACCGTTAATAAAATGGATCAAACATTTTTTATTTCAAAAGGAGTCTCTTATTTGCCAGTAGATTTTATTAATCCAAAACTTTGAGTGGTCTTACAAATTACAACTAACGGAGGGCAGAAGAGGATTTGTTCTAAAAGTCAGTATACTTTCTCAAGAACAAATGAATCAGGTAATAAATAAACTGCACTCCTAGCAAATAAGCTATAGAGCGAGGTTACGAGTTACGAGGTTATTAAAAGAAAATTCAATTATTGCACCATTGGATTTGAAGTTTTTCTTTGCTTGTACTATAGTTCTGGTACAAGGACAAGAGTTTTCACCATTTAAAATTACAGAAATTCGAGTTACTCTCGTTGAAGCTTAGAAACCCGTTAAAGTTAAATTATTCTAATAAACCGTAATATTTTTGAACAGTTATTTAGTTAAAAAAAAAAACTTTATTCTCACCCCAATGTCTTTGAAAAGTGAATTAGAGCTGCTGTTAGTGCTTGACGATCCAATTGAGCCGGTTGTGGTGGCTCAGCTGGTGAAGACCGAAATACTCCCAAGTGGTGGTCCCATCTAGTGTTCTGATAAGATACACCTAAATATCGAATTTAAAAGGTATTATTACGCGTTACAATTTATATCCATTTCGACCAATAGAACCAACCATTCGCTCGTCTTTGCGATGAAGCGCTGCTAGAATTGCTTCTTATATTTGTTTTACTATTTGTAACAGCCTTGAATCTTGCTGGTACGACTTTAGCAGCTGAATCACGAGCCTCAAAGGTCATAACACAAGATGCAACAACAATAAATCCACCAAATCCCATGACAATAGGACCAACGTATGATAAATTATTCAAATGAAATCCCTTGGTTTCATTTTTAACTCGTACTGTAGCATTTCCTCTAATCTCAGATCCCACAGAAAGTTGATCGGCATAATAACCTTAATTTGTTTAAATGCAATTGTTAATTTCAAATATTTCTTATTTTATTGCACATTTATGAAATTTTCTTTTACCAACAGTTGCCATTCCCGCTCCTAAAAGCATTAAAATCATTCCTAATATCAGTGCTCGGCAAGCATGCCAGAGACATTTCGATGACATTTTTCCACGAACAACTTGTACGTTCCATGTTGCTCCAGAGGCAGGATGAGCTCTTCTTAATTTTCCCAAGGAATGTTTCCTTCGTGTTGTACATTGTGAGGACGCTTTTGAAGGCATTACAATACCTATAGGTGGTACCTATATATAACTGATTGTTATATATTCATATACAATTCACAAAAATATTTATACGATTAAACCCGCTTTATACTGGGAGAGTAAAAACCTTTTATCTAATTTTTTTTTGCCGCAGGATATCAATCGGATATCTTGAACTCACATTATTGTTTTAGTTTTGAATATTTTATTTTGGCAAATTTCTTTCTTTTTTTTTTTAAATCACACTCCAAAACAAAGCGGATACATACACGGTCGTAATTTATCGTATGTACACGAAAATCTTCATATTTGTTTTCTTTCCAATTTTTTTTTTGTGTACAGTGGTTTATAATATAGCTAAGAACAACGTTTAAGAAAACATTTAACCCGAATGAACAACAAAACGACCATTTCTAGGAGTAACTTTTTACTATTAAGGAATGTTTTATTTTTAATGTGCAAAACAATAAAAATTCAAAGAAGTTCAACACGCACATCTGAACGGAACGGCTTTTGAGAAGTGTCTGATAACAATTTGTATGGTGAAAATACTAGTTATGTTTTTCAACTTTTTTCTCACAGACATGGGGATTTCCCCAAGGAAATGCTCTCTTAAGGCTCGAAATATTCAACAGGATATTATAAAAGAGTATTTGTTTATGTATTGGAGTGGGTATACCTCAACATTTATAGAGAGGCTTCTTGTTATATAACTATGTATATGTTACTCTAAGAACTAAAAGGGTTAAAAAAGCTAGCGATTTAGCTGAAAACATTCCTACACAATTAGCCTCCAGCTCAGGTTGAAGGTCCTAAGATTCTTTTCGTTGCATATTGAAAAAAAAAACTCAATTTAAATATCAAATGACATGTACCCCGTGCATCATCAATTCTATAGATGAAATAGTTTGTGCAATAGAATTTCAAATGAGAGTAGGTACATATTGTCTCGTTTATACTTCTAAGAACAGAACGTAATTTTTAAGCAGTCGGGTTTAAGTTTTTAGACCTATTTTTCATTTCAATTTCGTTTTTTAAAATATGAACATATATGTATCTTATAACTTAAAACTTCCAATTCGGATTGTAGACAGGTAGCTCAAAACGAAAGGACTTGTACAAAAATTCAATTCGGTGAAACGCATCAGTTACAATAATTTTCTAGGAGAAATTAAACCGAAATAAAGATTTGCAAAGATATTCTTTAGTCAAACGACATCGAAGTAAGAAGAAAGGTAGGCTTAAAATTCATGTTAACCCTTTCGGACCCAGCGTTACTCTCATGTAACATTTTTTTTAAATTCGTAAAAAATATTAAATTAAACAATTTTTTAGGTTACGATGGCTTAATTGAAAGATAATAATGCCTAGTTACTGGATTATTACAAAAAGTTAGTCAAATATCATACCTTTAATTTTTTTTTATCGAGAAAGGGACTAAAATTCACATTTTTTTTTGAAAAAAAAAGATACAAAAAATGTTAATGCAGAAAGTGTTTTGTTTTTTTTTGCTTAGAAAAAGTAGCATACATTATAGTTTCATAAAAAGTTATTATCTCAGTTCTCCGACTTTTTTTTGGTGGTTATAGGCAGTGCATGTTGCTTGCATGCAACATGAGAAAAACACATTAGTTTTGCTATTTATTATTTTGGAAAATAACTTTTTGCTATTCATATTTCTTAGTTGTGATGTTTTTGACCCGATAATACCAAAAAAACATTTTTTAATATTGATTTTCATAGCTTGGGTTCGAAAGGGTTAAAAGCAAATGCAAAAAAAAACAGCATAATTGGCACTGGAAATGAAATTGGCTTGGGCGATTTGGGATGTCAATCCGGTGAACCCTATATTATGTGAAGCAGATACGTGTGAAGCAGCGCCAAATAAAGGAAGAAGAAGATCCTTAAGTCAAATAGCATTAACCCTTTAAATATTAAAAAAAAAATTTTTTTAATTTCTCAAAAAGTTTGCGTTCTCTTCGAGATTTATTTTTGTATGTTAAATATTTCTTTCATTTACGAACATGTTAAAAAATGTTATTTAGCAGTTGGTGTTAAGTAATGTTAAATAAGTAAAATGAAATTATTAAATCGGTTAAAATATATTGAATGATGCACAGAGCACAATCCAGAATAGTAAATACATACACCTTTCAAATTTTAAATGCACTTTACAGACAACATTTGAGCTGACTTTGAATTCATGCGCACTGCCCAAGTATACATTTCATTCTTTAGTTCTTAGATACAATTTATTAACCCCCATATTTTTTACATTCCTATAACATAATAGCCTGTTGTGTAATAAATGCTAGTCAACAGCCACAAACTGAGCGAAATCACCCATTTCTATGTGTAGTTTGTACTAAAATGGTACTGAATGCCAAGGAAGAGCAGTTTGAGTTAAAGTGTCCTTGCTAAAGTTCCAAAGTGAAACTTTATAGGGTTAAATTTCAAAATTGGTGTGGCATCTACTGCAGATGAAAAGAAGCTCTTGGCTTTTTACAAGTATACAACAAGTCCTATGATATTCAGTAGCTTTCTTTATATCGGTCGCTATAAACATGTTGTGGAAAGCAAAAGGTATTCTCATGTACCAATATTATATTCATGTCAAAAAAAAAGGAATAGTTTGTTTTTATGGTCTTATAATAAAACACTCGTATGCAGCTCCGAAAAATGCTAAAAAAAGGACAGAAAAATTCGTTTTTCAAAACCAACTTTTAGAAAAATACTGTCGCGTATCGGTGGTGACGGAAATTTCACTCCAACATTATTTCAAATATTTTAAAATTTCTCAATTACTAATGTGCGACGTAGTTTCGAGCTTTGTCTACATTACTCTGTTAACAGAATGTTGCTCCCGATAACAAAAACATTCCAGTTTGATTTTGCGCTACATAATGTCGAAATTATAATCTCTTAGACACAAATTTCATTTAAAAATGTTACCACAGCGCTCTTTATTGTTAAAATGAAGGCAATCTTATAAAAGAATAAACCGTTGTTTACATTACTACAAACTTAAATTGCTGTTATTATTCCGTAGATTGCAGAATGCTATTCGCCAGAAAAATTTGTTTCATTTTAATGTCAATTTGTTTTTGACAAAATAATTTCAGATGTTTCAGAGTTCTGAATGCCATCTATTGCAAACCAACCCTTATGTTTTAGAAGATATATGTTTTTATTTAATAAATCCAACAACAGTGGTGTTTTGTATATTAAACAGTTTTCCATAAGTTCATAAAAATCATATTTATGGTTCAAATTTTATATTTATGGTTCAAATGATTTTATAGCAATTGCAAATTGACAATAATTACTAAATTGAACATTGGCAGGAAGCTTTCAAGTTTCAAACTTTTAAGCCATTTTTATTTCAATATTTACAATAAAATAACATTGCCTCTGTTATATAGCATATAGTCAATAATAAGGTTAGTGTAGCTTAACTACTAACTTTTAAAGCATAACTCTGAAACTTTCGTTAATATTTGATTTGTTGAATGCTCATTTTGTAAACTTTATTTTAAGAATCCTGTAAAATAACCAAAGTTAACGGAAAAGACAAAATAACTTTTTATAACCAACACATTACATACAAACATACCTAGTTTTGTAAAATTATCATAAAAACCAATCGTGTCAAAAATCAGAGCTACCGGATTTGACCAAGAACCGACAAGATTATTTGGCAAAAAATTTAAAAAGAATTTTTTTTTGAGAAAAGTGGAAAATTTGTAAAACGAATATCTTCTTCCCTCACCAATGAGACCATCTATTGCAAAAAATAAATTTTAGATGGAAAGATATGTTCGCTTCCGGTGGTTTTGTAAAAAAGGGTACCTACCTATAAATCTGCCAAATGGATTACGTTATGTACATAATATGTACACAATTTTTAAGGTAATAGGGCTTCAATCTACGTGTATTTAGTAAATCGAATAGCAAACAAAAGAAATAAGAAGTACCTACGCTAAATTGCTCGAACTTACCCTGATAGTAAAAGTTGCTGCTAACGTTAAAGCATTTTATCTAAAAAATCACTTGGTTAAGATTAATTTTAATTATTTTTTTCTAAGAGATGTAAACATATATAAAGTTTGTTTCAATATTTTTAAAGTATGTATGTCATTCACTTCTTTCTACAACAAAACAGCTGTTTATTATAAAGTAATTTTGAATATACCTATACAAATTTTAACAAAAATGGTTTAACAAAAAAGTCATTCAAAATAAATTATAAATCCACAGATAAAAAAAAATTCAAAAAAACTCGACATGTTTTCAAATAAATTTTCAAAAAAAAAATTAAATTTTTTATAAAATCTAAAAAAAATTATTTCTAAATTTAAGTTATTTTTAATATTAAAATTAAAAAAAAAGTCCTGTTTTGCAAAAATAGTAGTTGAAATAGTTTGAATTGATTACGAGTATGTCAGAAATGAGTAAAACGCGTTTTAGACAGGTACCGTTAGTAAATGTTCAAAAAATATTTTTTGTTTTATTTTTTTACTTGCGACAATAGGTACCTACCCACAAAAATTTTAATTCAAATCTAAAGGGCTGTTTTTGAAAACAGCAAGTTTTTTTTCCCATTCTGGTTGTATAAAATTATAACTTCATAACTACCTTAACTAATGAAAATATCAAATTATTATGCCTTATTCCGTGACCTTTCTTTATTAAATAAATTTTATCTTCTTCCTATAGCCAGCGAAGAAGATAAAATTTATTTAATGAAAATATCTTCAGTAGTTTAGGCTCTACTTCAACATACAAACAGTCTGAAAGGCAGACAGACATCAGTCAGAATTGCGGGACCAACTTTTTTTGTATTCCCTATCACTGCAAATAAAAATTTCATGAAATGATTTTTCTGATCCTAGCTTCCTATATCTCAAACTGGACCATTTCATCAAAACAAAAATACTATCCCTCTCCACTTTCTCAAAATACAATTTCTCAATAGGTACAATCTTTTTACTTTAAAGTAGGATTGTCTATCTATTTAGAAATCCAAGTGTCGTTGAATGAATAGTTTTATTCGCTTATAATTTCCCAAGAAGTATTAAAATCAAAAGATAAAAAGCTACAGACTCTTGACAGCGCATGTACAAAAATATTTCCTACCCCTTAAAAAAAGTACCCCATTAAAAAGGGGTTCTTTCAAAAATAAAATCTCTCCAAAAATATTTTCACCACTCGAGCAAGTTTAACGAAACGAAATAGCTTTTACCTACTCCAATAGCAACTTCGTCGCATGAAATCGGCAATGCTTTAAATTTAAGAACAGTGACAAATTAAGGCTATTCGTATTGTGACGCACTTAATTTTTATCCGTTCGCAATATTTAGGAATCGAAGGTGTTGTTTCATGGTTCTATAGTTTGAAAGACGAAATCTTAACTCGTGCAGATATAAAAAAAATTCGTATGCCATAATAAGCAAATTCGATTTGGATATAAATTTTCGTGGGAGTACTTCTCAATCTTATTGTGGTTAAAAGATTCTTATTTTCAATATATTATGTGATTATTAATAAAATTATTTTTAAAAAATAAGTAAAATATTGGAGTTTTTTAAAATTAAGAATGTCCCTAGTGAAAGTGTCATCACTTCTTGTGTGAGAAAAAAAAGAGCATCCAATGATTCTGTTGAGGGAATATTTTTTGCTATTAAGTTTGATGTGAAGTGAAAGAAAAAAAAAAAGAAATTGCATAAGTCAATGTATAAAGTACAAATATATTTTATGATATAAAGAGTCTCATGAAAATGTTTGAGTGCGAGGAGTTAAATGCATCTACTGATTAATCAAAATGCGTAACAGTTTAATTGTTGATAAAATATTTGCTGAAACGTTAAATTTTCTATTAATATCGTCGATTGGATATCCTTATTGTGGATATCAAACAAATGCTATGAATACTTCAAAAGAATTTTTAACTTCAACAATAGCTTCTTACACAACAATAGGCTCTATAATAAATCATCATCATTTAAAAAGGCCAAGTAATATGGATAAAAAACATTTAAATGGTAAGATATTTTTTTGTTTCGAAAGATTTTCAAAGATACTATACCTCTCAGATACTACCTACATATCTTTTGGTAACAGAGCAGGGATCTTAATCGGATTATTTATTTTATTGGAGTTCCTGTCTAAGGGATCTTTGAGTTCTAAATTTTATGAAGACACGTTTTTTTTCCAGGAAGATTTTCAAGTCTGCAGTCGAAAACTGGAGATTTTAACTTTTATGATCTCCTTCCTTCATGAAATTACTTCGTAAATAATAAATGAAGTTAATTTTCGTATGTTTATGGGATTTGTTCTATATTGATACATGCTCTCTTATGATCTAAAAAGTCATAAATCCTTTTGAAAAATCAAAAAGAGGGGAGGAGACATTTTTTTCTAGAACATAGTTTTCAGAAGTGGTATATGTCAAATCAAATAAAAAATCTTAGTCTCCTTTAAAAAAAACAGAAGCAGTCATTTCTTAAGGCCTCTTAAGAAATTCTTTTTAGCAAAACTACTAACTTTATGACTCCAAATTTTTTTTTTGTTCTTGAAGTCTTATAGTACATTGAAAAAATGATGAAATGGAAGGGAGGTAAAGAATAGATACATGTTTATGGATTTGATACTGCTTAGGGGTAAAAAGCAAATAAACTTACGCACTGATAAACCAAAAAGGGATATATAGGCCAAGCTCTATTAGTAGATTTTTTTTATTTTCATTTCCATTTATTAACCTTCCTACCAACATATTTTTCCTTCTTGATTTTATAATATTGAGTTAAATGTGGTTTTCTGAATTTATTATTACTCTTGTCGTTCTATTGCATGTGAACACGCCCACATGCCAATTAACAATTGATAACTTTCCCATATTAAAAATTGAATAGGAACAAGTAATTACATCCATGTGGTCATCCGACCATGAGTTTAGAGTGTGCAATTGCGATAGTAACTGATTGGGGTACTGGAGTAGTTTTTGTGTTCAAATGGTACAGGTTCATTAGGTAGGTAAGGTACGTAGCCGAAACATTATTCATCAGGATTTTTTAACGGAGGGAAATTTAAGTGCCATTTTGAAACTTGAATAAAAGAGTTCTAAGATATGGAATATTTGTTTTTAATTTACCCTATCTGCAGTATTTTGACTATGCAGTAATTAAAAAAGTTTTTTTTTTCTCGAGTTCATATAATCAAACCTGCAGCAGTACTGCAAAATATAATTTAAAACACGGCCTTAATTAAGAGTGAATTCTGACTTATTCGTTTTTAGAAACAAAGAATACCTACAGTCTAAAAAGTCGGATGCATTTTTTAACAGACAATACATACTTGGCTGAATAAATGGATGTTCTATTTTGCAGTACCTTACCTACTGCTGCAGGTTTACTTTTATAAACCCGAGGCAATTTACTGCAGTACATTTGACTGATTTAAGTCTTTCAATTGGTTGGTAGCCTTCTGAAGGAATGATAAAAAAATAAAAACAGAAAATTAGCTATAAATTAATGAACTTATAATTTGAATTTCAAAAACATCATTTGTATTACGATCTTAACACAAGTAATGAAGTTGAATGTTAATAACTTATTTGTATATCTTAACATAAAGAGTTCATATTTGGTGTGTATATTGTAGAGGTGTCTAGCAATCGATTTTTTTGGAGTAGGTACCAAATCAAAAAATTAATTTCGATTTTTTTGACCCACCCTAATAAACATACATATTAATTTTGTGTTGAAAGCATAACATCTAAAACACATATAATATTTGAAGATCACACAGAGAAAAAAAAAACCACATAAAATAGAACAAAAACAATAAGATTTCTCTATGGTTTTCATCCAAGAAGGAAACATTTATTAAAACAATCGGGTTTTCCTTATTGTTTTAAAATCTGCAAAAAAATAAAAAAAAAACGATGACCAGGCTGGGAATCGAACTGGAGACTTCAAATCATTAGTCGCCCACCTTACCACCTGAACCAACCTGCCATGAAAATATTGATCGCGATTTTTGTTCTAGTGCTAAGTTGCAAAAAAAATCAACTTTTCAGTCAAATTTTAATAAGATTTTCTCTATAAAAATAATAAGAAATCTCCTTAAAAAAACCTTATTAATCGTTGATTTTAATAAGATTTCCTTATGAAATGTATGTAAGGTAAAACAATATGGCAATCTGTTAGTTTTTAGCGGGTCATATTTTTCTCTGTGCACTTGCACATTCACAATTTCCGAACCACTTATAATTAATAATAATGTTATCACTGATTTTACAAATAAATACATATCGATATATGAAAAAACAGAATGTGCTCTTGCGAGCAAGAGAACTGCATTAACTCTTATTTTTGCTTTCAATCTTATACCTATGGTGTGCTATTCATCACACAATATCAATTTTCTAACTTTATAAACAATTTTTCATTTTGATACCCGGGTACCCGGGTATTCGAGTAACAAAGTACCCGGATACCCGGGTAACCGAATACCCGGGTACCCGGCTACCCGGGTAATACCCGAAAATACGAGTACCCGGGTACTCGGGCGGGTACTCGGGTACCCGGGTATCAAGAGCTCTAGTAGCTATAAACTAAAGAGTTAAAGTATTTACTTAGAAAGTTAAGTTAGTAAAATGCGACTTAAATGACTGCTTTTCTACATTGACTACATTTGTTTTAGCTATGTGATTTCAATCTTACATAGAAAAACTACCGAGTTAATAAATGCTGGTTCAACAATTTTTAACCAAAAATATGTACTTAAAAATTATGTTCATATTTAAGAGAACTAAGTTTTTTTTGGACTTGTGTTTAGCTTTTTAAGGGCTGATGGAATTAAGGCTCATAGTTGAGTTCTGGGACTTTAAAAGGTATGAGTATTACTGGTAGAACCAAATGTTAAATAAGCTCTTAAGTTCTCTTTATAATAATAAGCTATTTCAAAATATTTCTCTATAAAATGAAAATAACAAATATTGATAGATAAATGAATGACGATTATGATTTAAAGATAGTTTTTTCTTAAGCTTTCGACCAGTTTGATATCCGTTATAGCCAGTAATAAGCAACAAGTAATGCTCATGAAGCAAACATATTTGTGCAAGGTTAAGGTAAAGGAAGTTTATTTAAGTTTAATTTGTTTTGTTTTAATCAGGAATTTTGACTAGGAACACAACTTTTTTAAAATTTAATTTTTATTTATTAAAAATGAGGATAGCAATTTTTGTAACCTGTAAATGGCAACACTGAAGGAAAGATTTTTATTTTTATTTTTAAATTGAAAGCTACCTCTATTTTACTTTTTTTGCTCTAAATGGGATAAGGTTTGTCATGTTGCATTTTTTTTCCGAAATATCAGGGTCATAAGTTCAAATAGTTCCCTTCATAAAAATAGTTATAAATTATAATCCTTACAAAATTTCATATTGGTACAACTATTTTCAGTGGTGGCTTAAAGTGGTTCACAGACTTTCACTGATTATGTTTGGAAGGGGTCTAATAATAATTGAAACATATTATTTGAATTCGTATAAATGCCCTCAATGAAGTAAAATCTAAGCCGAAAAATTATTTTTTGTAAAAATTTTGTAAGAAATTGTAAAATAAACCATAGGGTACGGCCACGTGTTGAGCAGCTAAGTGGCTAGGCTAATTGGAAAATCCTAAGCGGAAGTTCAAAAAAGCTACAAATGCTAGGAGATTGGCGATGAGTATTCAACTCTCATGCTGGAAATCAAGATTCGATTCCTTTTCTTTGCCTTCTAAAATGATCGTGTTGGTTAAGAATATAAATGTAATTCGCTGCTCAGCATTTTAATAAAAATAGAACAAAATCCATATTGCATATATTGTGTAACTTACCCACTATTTTTAGACTTAATTTTTAGTCAAAGGCTTACGACCTGATTGTTGAATGTCTTCTTATTAAAAAAAAAAAAAATAAAAAAATTGAAGATCAGTTAAAGAATGAAATAAAATGATCATAACCAGACGCTTACAAAAAAGAGTAAGCATTTAAGTCAGCAGTTTATCTTAAACCCATGTCCGAAAAAGAAAAAGAAATAAAAAATCTATTAAATTTTGTATTAATATTAAAACTTTATTTAATTAGTAGTTTGGGAGAAATTCAGAAATAAACTCTTTACTTAAACCGTTGAGTTAAAAGTAATAGGAACAATGAAAAAGGACAACCATCAGCTTAAAGAATTAAAAAAAGAATAAACGGTTTGAGTTTTAAAGCATATTTTTCAAAAATTTTATTAACCGAAACATTTTCATTTCATTAAAACAACATAATTAAAAGGATAAAAACCTCCTTTTCGCAAAGATTTTTTCCATGTTTTGGTTCAACAGTACCTATACCCTTTTCCGTATGCGATGTGCAATATTCATTTTGTTTTAAACAACAAATTATTGTCCCACTACCAAAGGTTTCAAAAAATTCGAAAATCCCTCAAGAAACAACATTCTTAAATCTCGAAAAGAACAGAATTTAATTTTATCAACACTAGCTCAGGTTTTCAGCATTCTAAATGTATATATCTAAACCCAGTCTACACTATGTCAACATCGTCATCATACGTCCCAATTCTACATCTTCACAATGTTTAATGTGCATATGCATAGAAAAACATGTACATTTGCTGCTTACCCATTAACATTTTCTAAAATGGTTAAACTGAATAAGAAATTCATTGACTAAAAAACTTATTTTCTTTCATTCATATATTATGTAAGTTAGCTTTGAGAAAGTAAAAGTACTTTGGGTAGATACCTACTTTTAAAAGACAGAAGAGCATTTTTTTTTTTTAATTTTAAATCTATGTATGTATCTTTCTGCTCTGGGGTAAGTCAATTGAAAGTTCTTCTTATTTTTAAATTAAAACAATATCTCCTTAACTGCAGTAAGCTATTTAATTTACTATGCCTTTGCACTAAGATATTGTATTGAGGGAAATAAATAAAGTTAAAACTTTAAAGACTTAAGATTTATTGATTACAATTGAAACTTAAATGACGTAAATGAAAAAGAAAACAAAGCAGTGACTTTCACTCGACTTAAAAACTTCAACGAAATTCAACAAGTACGTATAGGTATAGGTATTACAGTTGATGAGCTTCGATACTTTTATGATTTCGCCCATAGTTAATTTCAAAAGTTGTATTGAAAAACATGTTTATGGATAGATTGATTTAAAAATAAAATGCACAACTGGGTCGCACGAACTTGCTCTTAGAGTTAAAGTTGCTTAAATTTTTAAGACTTTTTATATAGAAATTTGGAAAAAAAAATAAAATTCGTTAAAAAAAAATAAAATCTGAAATTAAATTGTCCTCCAAAACAAGTATGCAGTTTTGATTGATATATTAACGTGCTTTTTTAGAAAAAAAATTTTCAAAATCGTTATAGCCGTTTTTAAAAAAAAATTTTTATAAATAATTTTTTGGAAAAAAAGTTTTAAAATAAAATTGTAGTGCCATTTCAACTAATCAACATCTAAAAACAAAATTTCAAAAAATTCAATGTCTCGTAATTTTGAAATTTTTTTTTTAAATCAAATTTTCGAAATTTTTTTAAAAATCCAAAAATTATTTTTTTGGAAATTTTAAATTATATAAATGCTTCTTCACAAAAAGTTTCGTTGAAATCGAATAAGAAGTTTCGGAGATATACGAATTTGAAAAAAAACGGTTCTATGGCAGGTACCGTTAATAATGATTTTCAAAAAAAATTTTTTCATTGATATATAGACCCTAGCTTAAAACTAACATTTGAATTTTTTAAACAAAATATTTAGAGCCGTTTTCGAGATATTTCAATTTTACTAAAATCGGTATATGACAAGTACTCAAGTAGCACACTGGTGTATAAATTGGTGTAAATTCATTAATTTTGGTGTAAAATTGAGGAAATTGAAAAAATATGGTGTATTTCTCAAAATTAGTGGTATAAAAATTATACCACTGTCTTTTCTGTAAAAAATTTCAACATTTTTTTAAGATTCCGTGCAAAAAATACACCGATATTCAGTTGTTTTTATAATATACCATTAATGGTGTATAAAATTATTCGATTCTGAAATCAACCAAAACGGTACATTTTGTAAACTCTCTTTGGTGTAGAAAGCACACCCTGTGGACATAAAATTCACCAGAATGCATAAGTAGGAGACGACATATTTTTCAATGGCCGCCATTTAAAAAAAGTAGACAGCAATTAATTAGTTTTCTATAATAGTATATTTATCGACCTAATTATCCCGCAATTTGGTTTTTTCTATGCGGTTTATTATATTATAAAAGAACTCTTCTAAAAAAAATGTAAAAACAACAAAAAAAAATAAAATTTTTGAAAAACTGATTTTTAAAATCGAACAAAAAAATCATTAATTCACTGATATTTTTGAGGCGCTCGATTTTTAGAGGGGGTAGTATGTAAAATTAGTAGACAGAATGTGTTTCGTTTTAAAATTAGGCAAACAAATTCATATTTAACCATTAGTTTCTTATGGCAATATTATGAAAGTGAATAAAAATTCATTTACATTTATTTCATAACAAATGGTGTGAATTAGAATTCATCACACTGTTTGAGGTAAAAAATAAACTTTGGTTCAAATTTTAAATCAGAATAATTTAAATGGTGTATTTTATCCGTAGATTTATTGTGTATTCTTCAATTTCAAAGGGATAATTTTCACCAAAAACCAGATCATTTAATATACCACTAGTGCCATTTATACACCAAAATCGGTATATTTTTTTAACCACCGGAGTTTATTATATACGAGAAAATGGTGTATTTTTTATATTCAAAATGCATATCACGAAAGTGCAAAAAATACACCAAATATTTTGGTGTATTTTAGACTTTTGTGCTACTTGAGTACCTACCGTTATTTTTGGTCCAAAAAAATTAATTCCAAAAACCCCTCTGGAGAGTCGCCAAATAACGCTACATACAAAGTTTGACATTAATCAGTCCATCTGTTTAGGCTGTAGCTCCTTATATAGACAGACAGACAGACAGACAGACAGACAGACAGACAGACAGACAGACGGACTTCCGGGACCCACTTTTTTGGCATTGTCTACCATCGTAATGTCATGGAAAAATGTTATCTCAAGTAAAAAATGTCTCGTTTTTTCAAAGACGGTTATATTTTTAGCCGCGTTTTTCCTACAAATCTGTCGTTTAAGTCGTGTTTTATTGGTACTCAGTATTTTACTGAGTAAAGTTTTTATGCTGTAAACAACAAAAATATATTACTTTTATTTATTTTTTATAATCCTAAATTGTTCAAGGGTCAAAAATTTATATGTCTATAAAAAAATTTTCTCTGTAAACCAACAAATAAAAAACTTTTATTTATCCTTAGCAATAATTTGTTGTTGTTTACCGTTACTTATAAAGAGACTTTTTTTGTGACCACTTTTTTGAAAAATCGTAATTTTTTTATTTTTGTCCTGCCAAATTCGCACCCTTGTGCCGACATAGAGTTAAAATTGACAGAAGTAGGATGCATTAAGAGGCAATATAAACCCTCAATATATCGTTTTGTGTTAATTGGTTCGCTGTTAAAAGTAAATTCTGGCATGCAAGATGGATAGGTCAACGCCAAAAATCATCCTAGATCAACATAAAACGGCAGTGGTAGACAAACAGGAAGAAATCCCCCAGGACACAGTCAAGTAACTCATCAGTGCCATAAAAAAAAATACACGACTGGGCTGGTAAATTTGAGTAGCAGTCATGAAAATCGCTAGTTATGAACGAATCTAAGCTTATTATCTCGAGAAATATCATAAATAGAGATTCAATTCTGAGAATTTTTGTAGGAAATTGAAAGCTTTACAGCTTTGTTATATGAAGTTTTGTCGTAGAATTACCCATTTCTGAAATAACACCAAAATAAGACAAAAAAAACAAAACAAAAATCGTGAAAAAATGGCTTTTATGACCTGCCCTGTCTCACTGGTGTAAGTTACAGTAAAATCACCTATGACACTTTTATAGACCAATCAACTCTGAATAATATGCTTTTTGATTGATTAAGATAGCATAAAATTCAGATGAACTGTAAAAATTAAAAAAAAATTTCTTAAACTTACGTGTATTTTGTATGGGAAATCATAAAACTCAAATGGCGAATGCTAAATCTTAATTTTAAAGGCTCAAATTCTTAGGGAATTTCTTTTTTGGCATTTTTAACCGAGTTTTGAAATGGATGTGACGAAAATCGATGGTCGCCTAATGTCCTACTAAAGTTAATCATTCAAAATGTAATTTTTTAGGATGAATAATATGGGTATTGTATAGTATACAATGAACATTAATAGAGAAGAAGCAAAAAAATGTGTAAACTTAAACAAAAAATCCAAAAAATAGCATAAAAAAGGTCTAAATTGTGTTTTACTACTATGGTACTTTGTGGTCTTTGTTTTCATTTTTAAATTTTTTCTTCATTAAATATGAACAGTTCTACATAATTCCGAGAACGAACGTCTATTTGGCATTCATTTAGTTAAATTTCTAGGTTATGTACAGTTTTGAAAAAGAAAATTCTATTAACACTTATTCTGTCCGCCATTTTGGAACCACCACTACTGACAACTTTTTTATACATCAAATATTTTTTTTTTTCGGAACGATAAGAGCAGTTAAAAAAAATTTCTTAAAGTTTGCACAGAAAAACTTGGTATACTTTTCTTAAAAAATTATTTTTACAAACAACATTTCTAGCAATTTTTTTTTTAAACCAATATTTCTAAAAAAACATTTTTTCAAATCAAAAAATATGGATCTATCTACATTAGGGCGTTCGTTATTTAGGTTTTTTTCGAGAATCAAGTTCCTAAGTGGAAAAACTGTTTCTAAATACAAAAAAAAAGACCCATAAATTTTTTCAGATTTTTATTTTGACACTAGATGGCGCCCCAAGAGGGTTAAAGTTTTTTAACATTTGAAATAGGTATGGTATAGGTATTTTTTTAGATATAGACTTTAATCAAAATTTTTTGATGAGGTCCTTGTCTACGTTAAACAACGTTTTCAAAAAGATATAGATCATTTTTTTAGGACCAGGGGTTTAGTCAGGGCATGCATGGCTTTGTTGGATTTTATTTTATTTTTCATGCTACTCATATGCTTGTTTTCGTAAAATATGCTTGGTTTTATAAATCCAAATGCATGCCCTGACTAAACCCCTGGTCCTAGAAAAATGATCTATACCTTTTTGAAAACGTTGTTTAACGTAGACAAGGACCTCATCAAAAAATTTTGATTAAAGTCTATATCTAAAAAAATACCTATACCATACCTATTTCAAATGTTAAAAAACTTTAACCCTCTTGGGGCGCCATCTAGTGTCAAAATAAAAATCTGAAAAAATTTATGGGTCTTTTTTTTTTGTATTTAGAAACAGTTTTTCCACTTAGGAACTTGATTCTCGAAAAAAACCTAAATAACGAACGCCCTAATGTAGATAGATCCATATTTTTTGATTTGAAAAAATGTTTTTTTAGAAATATTGGTTTAAAAAAAAAATTGCTAGAAATGTTGTTTGTAAAAATAATTTTTTAAGAAAAGTATACCAAGTTTTTCTGTGCAAACTTTAAGAAATTTTTTTTAACTGCTCTTATCGTTCTGAAAAAAAAAAAATATTTGATGTATAAAAAAGTTGTCAGTAGTGGTGGTTCCAAAATGTATTTAGAAACAGTTTTTCCACTTAGGAACTTGATCTAAAAATAACGAACGCCCTAATCTACATACATATGTATTTGTTAAAAAAAAAATATTTCTGTCAAAAATTGATCTTTGAATTTGATTCAGCTGCTTGCGATGAAGTCAAAGTCCAGGGGCCCAACTCCGCAATAGGCAAGAGTGAGTTTTTATGTGTACACAAAAAAAAATGTAAATTGCTTTGCGAACAAGGCAGAGTTTTTATGTGTACACAAAAAAAAATGTAAATTGCTTTGCGAACAAGGCAGAAAAAAACTCATACTCTTGCGGAAAGCGGAATTCACCCCAGGAAACGGTTCTATGACAGGAACCTACGGTGAAATAAATTTGTACATTTTTTTAAATGTTGCACAAAAACACTTTTGAAAAACGTGCGTTATTAAAAATGTTTCTTGCAATGTTTTAAACATCTGTTCTTATAAAAATCACTTCTTATTTTTTTTATAACGTTTTCAAAACAATACAAAAATTATAAATTAATGAAAAACTTTTTTAAGTAAAACAACAACATTTTGATCGATAAATCATCAAATATGTAATAAGTTCAAACTTACAAAAAGTTAACTATAATAATAATGTATTGTTTTTTTTTCAGTATTAATATTTAATAAGAACAACAATAATCTACTTTTTCAACATACCTACTTAAATTTTTTCGGTAACTTTAATTTACTGCCCAAAACCAATCACTTTCTCAGAACCCATAGAATTGAGTCTATTGAAACTTTTGATCTAATAATAGAACCTTTCAATGGAAAATCATACATTTCCTTAAAGGTGAATCATACTCAACTAAACTAAACATGGAGGATTAAAACCCCCACAATAAATAACTCACAGTAATTGGAGATTTGTTTCCTTAGCAACTGATAAATAAAATCTATTTACAGAAAATGTATCCAATAAATAAAGCTTTCTCTTTTTTTAGCTTGGGCTCATTTTACCTACTTAATGGAAAAAAAAATCTGCAATTATAACAATCTTATGATTGATGTTTTATCATCTCGAACAATGCAAATTGCATTGCTTCAAGTTAAAAAAAAAAAAAAATACCATAAAAATGTATTATTTAAGGAAATGTTTTTAAAATCAAAGACTATGTCTGATTGAATTTTTTTTTTTCAACCTACAAGTTTGGCCTTTTAAATAAAAGAACAAAAGAATCAAGAGCAGAGTCTTTAATGTCATTAAACTCAGGGTCAATTTATTCACAAAATTGCTAAAACTGTGCACTCATTCCATATCGAAATATTTTAGGCAAAACAAAAAAGTTTATATAGCTTGGAAAACATGCTAATGAAATACATTATCGATCCTAACTGACAAAACCTGCTCATGCATGTGTGTCCCTCAGGATCGATATTGTGTACCATTCCTATCTTATTTTCTCTCAGGGGCTATTATGGAATGGAGCCGAATTCGAAATACATGACAAAGTTTGTAAATAGGGTATGGTGGCTTTTAACAGGGGAGCTAAAAGCATTCCGGAAAAAAAAACTTGGGTCTTCTTTAATTCAGTGAAACCAACAACATTTCGAAGAATAGGTTTGCTCTTGTCATCAGCTAAAATATAATGCAAAATTGAAGTACCTACCCGAAGAATCCATATTAAAATACGGTTCCAGTAAACCTACTTGAATATCAACAAAAAACGTTTTTGAAAAGTACAAAAAAAAGAAACAACTATATAAAACCTCATTTTCTAACTCCTGTATTTCTTTTTTTGGTTGTATTTGATTGAAGTGAAAGAAAACACAATACATCGTCTCGTCACCATTATCTTTTTTCTTCCCACAAAAAAATAAATTTGTATTACCTCTGGAATTCGTATTAATTAATTATTCTCAACCAAAGTGACAATTAATTACAGTTGAAAACTTGTAAAATGCAAATTTTTATTTCCACTTAACATTTTTGAGAAAATTAAGAACATGACACGCTTGACGTGTTTTTTAAAAGAAAATCATGGATTTTGTAAGTTTACCCCACCATGTGAGAAACCCTTGGGTAAACTACTTATTTTGAGTGTCGTAGTTACACGAAGTATTGCATTTGGAGGAAATTTTTAATCATTTTTTCATCGAAGTGGGAATTAAAATGGAACGTTAAGAAAGTTAAGTGCATGCTCACTTTAATTTGGTTAAGTTATGAAAATGCAATATTTTTGAGATGCAAGTACAAAATTTGTGGAATTAAGTTTATTTTAGATATGGCTACAATCTGTCTCATATACCATATATTTGATCACTGAAAAATTCCGATAACTTAAATTACAAATCTTGAAAAATCATTAAGTGCGGGCACTTCAGGGAAAAACTGTTTTCAAATCCAAGGAACTTGTTAATTAATTTCCAAATTGAAATCTATCAAGAGAACCTTTCTAACTTCACCGAAGAATTTTAATTTGATTTCATCAAGATTTCAAGGCTAATGCAATATTAATGAAATTAAATTGGTCTTTTAGCAGACAAAAATTACATACATTTATACAGAAAAATTAATAAAAAAAGCACTTTTGTGAAATGAAGAAAAAGCTTAATTCCTGATTTTCGGGAATCGGGACACCAGAGATCCGCAATTTTGAAAAACTCTATTTGATCTAAAGTTTTTATTTTATTTTAAATGTTAATTAAAAAAAAAAACATTGGCCTACAAGAGCCCCAACCTGAATGTATTGGACTATGTACGGGACAAAGTAAAACCGATTGTTTGAAATAACAACTCTTGTTGTAGGGGAGACCGGGGTCATTTTTTACTTTTGGGGTTCCTGCTCCTGTAATAGTTGTTACAACAAATATCAAAATATGCCTTCTAAAAGATTGGTTTTTTTATCTAGAAAAGGATGCAGTTAAGTTTTGATAAATTGAAAAATTCACCTAGCTGTGATAGTTTTTCTATGATTCTGCCCTTGTTACTTTCGTACTATATGTCCAGGACGAAAGTTACACGCTCTGTTACACGCTCTGTTACACCTTTATTATATTTTTTTTAGCTGTATTACACGGGAGCGGGTCATAATTCTGTACGACAAAATTCTGTGGGGTCAAAATACTGTAAGACCATAATTCTGTATGTCATTATACTGTAAATACAAAATTCTGTATGTCAAAATACTGTAATGAACAAAATACTCACTTGAAAAATTTTGTTTTGTAAAATTCTGTACTGCAAAATACTGTATTTTTAATACAAGGCGTTTTTTTTTCTAATACTCAATAGCTACTCATTTTTCATTTTATTCGCAAAACAATAATAAAAATTACACAAGTAAGTATTTGTTTTTATTGTTTTTCGAATAAAATAAAAAATGAGTAGCTACTGAGTTGTAGAAAAAACACGCCTATTTTTCAAGAAATTTCCTTCGATAAAAAACATATAATACTAGCTTTAAATATAATTATTATAAACACATAATACTAGCTTTAAATATAATTATTATAATTCATTCAAAGTTCTGTAAAAAATGATGTAAATAATATAGTTTTTATAAAAACGATATTTTTTACAGCATTTTTACAGAATTTTGATTTACAGAATTTTGCTGTACAGAATTTTGACTTTCAGAATTTTGTTCGTACAGCATTTTGCACATACAGAATTTTGACTTACAGTATTTTGGCATACAGTATTTTGAATACAGAATTTTGCAACATACAGCATTTCGACCACAACCCGTATTACACACTTTTTTTTAACTTAGCATCATAACGAATAGTTAAAATTCATAATTTTTTTAAACTTCAAAGAAAAAAAAAAACAAGATAAGAGTAATCGAGTAAACAAAAAAAAAATCTTTAAAAAAGGATGATACATTCGTTTAGCGAATATTTATGTTACTCGCTAAACGAAGTATCATCCTTCGTTCGTTCATGCTGTAAATAGACTTGTTACTTTCATGACGTGTAACTTTTGTCCCGGTCTCCCCTACTTGATGAGCGGATTCTCGAAGCGTCATCAAATTTGAAGCAGAAGTTAGTATCAATTAACATTGACAATGAAATTAAAAAAAATGGGGCCGTAGCATGCGTACAAAACCAGGGACAGCACTTTGGACATTTTTTTAAAACTGCACTTTAAATAAAAATACCTTAAACAATAAGAAATAATATTTTACTCTTAGCCTTTTGATACCTAAGAAAACAAAAAATAAACATTTTTTTAAGATTTTACCTGTTGCATTTTTGACCGGACCAAACCAACAACCAAGCCATCTTAGTCGTACAGCCCATACAGTTTTTTGTTGCATTTATCATAATCAAACTTGTGTTGGCTCTTCTTTAAGTAATCGTTTATTTTATCACAAGAAAATATTAATAAAACTTTATGTTTATTACTTAAAAAGAAAAAAAATGCACGAAGCGGACCGCACGTACTTGCTATTAAGGCAAAAATTACTCTAATGTTAAAGCGTTTTATTGAACAAAATTATAGCCGAGTCAAATTAAGCATAAAATATGTAAAATCTCGGAATCCAGGGAAAGTCGATAAATCTGTAAAACTAGTATAGGGCTGCATTATTAACCCTTTGTCGGCACACGGTTGCGAATTTGGCAGGACAAAAATAAAACGTGGTCACAAAAAAGTGTCTTTATAAGGGTGAAAATACAATTTTTTGGAATTGTGAATACAATATTCGAATTCCTCGGAAAATTCTACATCAATTTCATATATGATTCTTTATAAAATAGTGAGACCGAAAAAAGTTCTAGCGACATGAAAAAGTATAAGCCAAATTTGCAAAAAAGAGGTGTGCAAAATAAAAAAGTTAAAAAAAAATTCACCGTTCTGGATTACAACTGTTTTTATGGACCGTTTACTGTCATTCCGGATGAAAGCGTTCAATCGGAATTGCTGTCTCATTTTAGATTTTCCTCAAACTTTGTAGGGATGTTCTCTAGGACTGTAAGGAAGCAAATCCATGATGATTTAATTTTATGTTGCGTGGCTTCCTCGCTTCAACATTGGTTTAAAATTAAAAGTTTTTTTTTAATTTTTCGGATAAAATCATTAAGCCTCTTTTGGGTCAAGAAAATTTACCAGGACAGTTAAATGTGAGTGAAAACGATTGAATACGCTCCAAATATTCTAGTACGGGTAAGAATTTCGTTGGTTAGGCTGCGTAGTGTAAAACAGCTGCGTAATCATAAACGAAAAGCAAAATTTTCGTTTATGATTTCGTTGAGTTGGTTTTGTAAAAAAAGGTTGAAAAGTTTTTTTTTTTTTTCAAATAATGAGCAACATATATGGAAGAGTAAAGAACCTAGCTAAATTTCAGAACTTTACAGCATGTTAAAAGTTGAATTAAAGATTATTAAATTTCAAATCATTTAAATTAAAATTGAAATGTTAAAAACAGCTCTTAGGATTTTTAAAACATATTTTTTTTAGAAGTTTATTAGAATATCACCTATTCAACCGTTTTCTTGATTTCTGATTTCGTAAACGTCTTAAATGATTTCGATATTAAAATAAGGAAACATTATGAAAACTCATTTTAAAATAATTTTTTTTTTGAAAAATCAATATTATACCAGTGCCGATGCCTTCAAAAATTTCAAAGATTTCATGTAACATTGATTAATCTTACGTTTTTTGAGTAATTAAAGTGTAAATTTGAATAAATAGGCCAAAATTGTAAACAATGATAAAAAAATTTTTTCGAATTAAAGCTTTTTTCATTTTTTGAATTTTACTAGAACATGTTCTATAGTATACTAATGTAAATTTTTTTTACACCATCAGAAAATAGACATTTTAACGAACGAAATGCCCACCGACGTTTTGAAAAAAGCTGATATTTTGACACGTGAATTTTCGATTGAAAATTAGGGTGTTTTTTTTGGTATTAAGTCAAAATAAGGTGAACAAATTAATATTTTAAATCAAATAAATTACAGTGTATTTGGGACATAATAAGGTAAGTTTTCACCAAATTTCGTAGAAAAATTTTTGTTTTTGAAAAAGATAAAAATAAAAAACCAAAAACTCGGTTTTTTTAATTTTTCACATAAATTTTGAGGTTATGTGAAAAAATTGTTAATAAAAAAAAAAGTTGTAGATCTTTTTATTACCTACAACTTTGCCATACAACTTTTTTCTATAAGATTTGTAGTTTTGCCGGAAATCGAGATATACCATTTTTTACCATTAAAAACTCAACCCACCCACTTCCCGAACTCGGCTCGCCCGTAATTTATTTTTCCTTTAATTTTCATCATATTCACCTCCTTTTCCAATGGGTTTCATTCTACTATGATTTTTTTTGGTTTCAAAAACTATCGACCCTGGTCTATATTTTTAAAAAGATCCAATGAATTTTTATCTGTCCCGGGTTTCGCTTCTAGAAATATGGTCACCATACCTATACTTTTTCTTACTTCTGAGTTATAGAGGGAAACACTAAATCTAATATCGCAATTTGCATATAAAAATGGAAAAAATCATAAGTACATTTTGAATTTTCTGGCTTATTTGAAGACCTAGGCTAAAAAAATAAATGAGAATAAATCATAGACAATGCCCTAACCTCAAATATGCAAAAAATCAAAATCGAAAATTTTGTAGTTACGGCCTTTACGAGATTATGTTCAGTATAGTACCTATATCGCAAGTAAAAAATTAGCATTGGCAAGAAAACAGCTTTGAAAAAATACAAAATATCTTAGTAACCAAAAAAGATATCAACGTAATTTCAATGCAGTTACAAAGGATATTATTTCCTCAACTAAGTTTCTATCATATTAAATATGTATCAATGTATGTATATGTACATTGTACATTATGTACATATCGTCGGCCGAGAGTTGTTTTGTCGTAAACGCCAAAATGCACTTTTTTAAACTGGATATGTAGTAATAGGTTTTAGAACGTTCTCTTTTCATTTCTGTTATCAGATTTGTCCTATCGTTTACCGTTACTGAGATAATTAGTGTGCATTTTGTCGTATATCCACAAAATAAGCATCGGATTAGCGTTGGTTTGTCGTAAGCGCCAACTTTTGGCGTTTACGACAAAAATTCTATGTATTTTTCAGTTTTTTTTTCTTCAGTATTGGTTTGTCGTACGTCGTACAAAACAGATAGGGTAGAAAATTTCGAACTTGTTTTGTCTTACATGCATGTAGGTAAATAGAATATAAACAAATATAATAAACCTACTAGAAAAGTATTTATTGAAAAAAAGGACTTCATGTGCTATAAGGACAATGAATTTAAAAACTAAGGGCTGCATTAAGCTTTGTGCTACTTGAGGTTTTGCACTATTCCTAAAGGTACAAGGAAGAAAAATGTGCATCTGAGGGACATCTCAAATGTTGTATTTAATTTTGTCATGGTTCTTGTCGTTTGTTCCTGCCGCTAGATACTTGACCTCATCCTCGGTCGCAAGTACCGCTTATAAATATGTACACTTGTTGATCTTCTATCGAACACAAGATCAAGAAGTCGACCGTCGGTCGCGGGCGCCGCTTCGTTCAAGCGCGTTGTCTTGAGCGAAGTGAAAAAAGGTCGCAGTTTTATTGTTTTATTGTTGTACAATTATTGATCTTGTCACTTCGTTCGCGCGCGCTGTCTTCAACGAAGTAAAGTGAAAAAAAGGTTGCTGTTTTATTGCTGTATACTTATTGATCTTGTATCGAACACACAAGATCAACAAGTCGACTGTAGTCGTGGGCGCCGACCCCGTGGCGCCTCTTCGTTCACGCGCGTTGTCGTGAACGAAGCGAAAAAGGGTTGCTGTGAGTTTTGTTATTGCACCCGCTCGCAAAAAACACCTGCTGGTCGAAAATTATTTTTTTAAGGCGCCATTGTTCTTCGCTAAACTTGCGTTATTGTTTTGCAAATTGATGATACTGATGATACTTTTACACTATTTTATAAAGCGAGCGGTAGACAAGTGGAATATAAAAGCTCATCAATATTTAAAACATATAAAAAGTCTACCATAGCAACTCCTGTAAATTTGTTCAGCCAATGTCTTCAAATCTAATAAATCTAACTCGATAACTAAGGATAAGATTATTGATATTAAAAGCCTTTTCATATTTATGCCTAAATCAGACCAAGAATATTATGAAGCGTCAAATCAAAAAATTAGAATAAATTCTTTAGTTTGATATTTATTTAATTTACTTTTATTTATGACCATATATTAATTTAACCAAACTTGGTTTATTTTTATTTTATTTCTTTCATATTTCATAGCCGAAGGATGACTTTTATTTTTTGTTAAGATATTTTTTAAATTTTTTTTATGTTTATGGTAATATTTTTTGGTTTTTCTTTATTTTAAATCTATTTATTTTAATAATTGAGCCTCTAAGTCAAACCAATACTACTTCTATGTAATAAGAAACTATTTTTTAAATGTTTAATTAATAAATAAAAACGAACTGTGAACATTTTTTATTTATTTTTTTAGTATTGGAATGTTGTACTTGCGCCTACTTTGTCGTACGTGTACGGGATGGAAAAAAAGTTGATTTTGGTGGCGTTTACGACAAACTGATTTTGGATAAAAACCTTGATAATTTGAAAACTTAAATAGATGTGACAATTTTAACAACATAAATATGAAGAAGATATCGCACAAAATATTCTATTAAAAATTGAAAAAAAACTATCGGCCAGTTTTTTTTTATAAAAGCTCAAACCTTAAAATGCGATTTCCCAAAATTCCAAAATTGGCGTATACGACAAAACAATTCTCAGGCGACGATATGTAAAAGTTTTCTTAAATCATACACCGAAAAAAAAAAACCAATATCAATTTAACATTTTTTAAATATCAAATTAACATTTTTTAAATATCAGCCAAAAATGGTCTATAAAATGTGTTTTATGATATTTAAAATGTTAAAACAACATTTTTATTATCAGGATGATATTTAAATGTCACATTTTGGAAATTTTTTTTGATATTTTATTATCATTTTTTCATATCAATTTCTCATTCCAAATCATTGAAAAATATTAAATAAAAAACTCTTAATGTGTACTAATTTAAAGGCGCTTTGTGTTTTTTCGAAGTAAAATGTATGATTTACTGATAAAATTTGATCGGCACGAAGATTTTACTTCACATAGTTTGGGAGAAAATAACAAAACAATTATATCACCTATAATAGAAAATATAATATCACCATTATTTTGTAAAGAATATTCCCTTTCAGTAATGTTTTGAAAAAAGAAAGAAAATTCTTAAAATAATAAAAATAATAAAAATGAAAAGGAAAGAAATAGGTTTCATTATAATAAACTAAAACGTAAAATCTAGTCAACATTGATATTTTAATTGTCAAAGTGAAATTTTCACTATCCCACCTGAAATTAAAAAATGTCAAAATGATATGAAAAAATATCAAAATTGATATTTTAATTGTTGGACGACTTTTGTCACTGAAAAATGTTAATTTGATAGCTGTTATTATCAAATTTTTTTTTTCGGTGTAGTTAAGTGATATCAGCTTTGTAGATAGTCCATTGCTGAAAAACAATTTTTTTCTAAGATTGTATCCAAAAAACATGGCTCGAATTCTTCATATCTACCTACGCGACACCTTGTATATAAATGTTTTTCCTTAAAAATTGTTCCTGAAAAAAAAAACAACTTTTTTTATTCTAGAAATCTTACCCAAAAAAGAAAAGTCTTTGTTTTAGAGTGATAAATATCTAAAAGCGGAGCGGCGACGCGTGGCTTTGATATCCACCAACAAGCTGCTTCAGTAAGCTCTATCCTTAGCCACCTACTTCCGGTTTCGCAAGCCAAGTTGATCGAGGTCCTCTTCCACTTCCGTGTGTCACATTGGACGAAATCTTTCCGTGCAAAACCAACCCATCTCAGTCGTACAGCCCGTACAGTTTGTTGTTGCATTCACTTCTCCAATCACCATCATCTCTCAAAAGAAACTATAATTTCTGACTGTGTTGCCAAAGATGCCTTCTCCTCCTTACTTCACCATAGGAAAGTGTAGCAATTGGTAGACACAGGCGGGATTTGATAAAAACCTAAGGACGCTTGTGTCTACTAAAATACCTACACAATTTCTACCATTTGCACATCTAAAAAACAACTCCTGAGTTTTTACCAGAAAATTTGAGCAAAAAATTTAGGTAGCTATGTATAAAAGTTTCTTATACATATATGAAATTTAATCCAAAAACGTTAGAGTCACTTTCGAGAAAATTTTAGAAACTCCAAGTCTAAACCATATAACCGTTCATTCCAAAAATGGTTTTTTTCCAAATTTTAATCAAATCTGCTCAATAACTAAGAACTGAGGTCACAGAGTGATTAGCAACATGGAGAAAACAACTTTTTTTGACTTCTCCATCAACGTCATGTTGATTTTGTTGAAAATCTCAAACATACAGGGTGTCCGGTAGAAAATGGATAAGCCGGAAATGGCTGATAGGTTCACTTTTGACTGTTCTGAAACCGAATAGAAAAAGTTTCTATCGCAACCAGTTTAGAAAATATTACCTTTTTTTCGTTCAGTGTAGTTTAACTTTCATCATCTTACGTTTTCTTTAACCAAAACCACGAATGAATGAATTGTATTAATTTCTTGTTTTTATAATTTTCTACAATAACTGGCTCAATACATAAGAAGTTAAAAGTTTTTAAAACTGTTGCATCTTTTCTTTAAAAAAATTTTGAAATTTGTTTTTCGATGCAAAATGTGAAAATATGAAAATTTTCAAACACCTGTGGTATAAAAAAAATCCATAGGAACGTAGGTGGCCAATTCTTTTAAAAATATGCGCGTCCAAAGGGGATTGCAGGATGGTAAAAGTTTTTATCAAATCTAGAGTTACTAGGAAGTTATTGGTACCAAAGTGCAAAAAAAGGCTATTAATTTAATAAATTATTTTAACTGTAAAATCTTAAGTTTTTCAAATTTCTGCCACAAATGCATGGATTCCATCAGTTTTTTTAATCAGTCATATTTTACAATAATTCTTCTTACACATAACTATTACAAAAGTGTTATAACCGTTGAACAATGGCTATAAAAAAATAATTTAACTTTTTTTTAATGCAAAGTAGAAAAAAATATTTGTTTTCTCAGTTTAAGCATGGGCATACAATTGTGCATTGGGACAGCTTGTTTTGAGTTTGGACTTCTTAATGATCTCATTTTAAAGAAAAATTGAGATTTTCGGTCCCGTTGGCCCAATGCAACCTAATCAAAAATGTTGCAATGTTTTCGAATTTTTGTTCAATTCCCAATCTTATTGGGCTACGAAAAACATCCAATATTTGTTAGATGCAATTTAATTTACAGTTAATATTGTGAGCCATTTCTTATTTTATCTTTTAAACTGGTTACTAGCAAATTAGCAAACAAATATTTTTTTTTCTGCTTTGCATTAAAAAAAAAAGTTAAATTATTTTTTTATAGCCATTGTTCAACGGTTATAACACTTTTTTAATAGTTATGTGTAAGAAGAATCATTGTAAAATATGACTGATTAAAAAAACTAATTTAATCCATGCATTTGTGGCAGAAATTTGAAAAACTTAAGATTTTACAGTTAAAATAATTTATTAAATTAATAGCCTTTTTTTACACTTTGGTACCAATAACTTCCTAGTAACTCTAGATTTGATAAAAACTTTTACCATTCTGGAATCCCCTTTGGACGCGCATATTTTTAAAAGAATTGGCCACCTACGTTCCTATGGATTTTTTTTATACCACAGGTGTTTGAAAATTTTCATGTTTTCACATTTTGCATCGAACAAACAAATTTCAAAATTTTTTTAAAGAAAAGATGCAACAGTTTTAAAAACTTTTAACTTCTTATGTATTGAGCCAGTTATTGTAGAAAATTATAAAAATAAGAAATTAATACAATTCATTCATTCGTGGTTGTGGTTAAAGAAAACGTAAGATGATGAAATTTAAAGTACACTGAACGAAAAAAAGGTAATATTTTCTAAACTGGTTGCGATAGAAACTTTTTCTATTCGGTTTCAGAACAGTCAAAAGTGAACCTATCAGCCATTTCAGGCTTATCCATTTTCTACCGGACACTCTGTATGTATTGAATTGAATGAAAAATTCAATATAATCAAATCAAATAGTAATTAATTGTCAATGTAATAAAATATTTTCCGTCCAACACATATTTCTGCATGGTTAAATTTAAAAAATATAAAATATGTCATATGTATATTTGAGCTTAATCAGAATGTCACTTTTCTCACATCTTCATTTACGAGTTTATTGGAATATTTTTTTTCTGACACGAAATCACTTTCCGCTAAAAAGGCTCTTCAGAGAGAGCTCTGGGTTAAAATACATATTTGAATAAAAAATAAAGGCAACATATTTAATTATTTACTGTATTTTTTTTTTTCTTTTCAATTAAATTAATTAAAAAAATAAACAAAAAAAAAATACAATATTTGTATTGTATATAGTTGAAATGATAAGTTCCATATAAAAAATTCAATATCCATCAATTTGTCAATTTTAATTTAAAGTGTCACCTCAAAAACCATTTTATTTTTTTAAAAAAATGATCGTTTTTCTTTTGCAAATATTATCAATAAACTCCCAACAACTACCATAAAGTTTAACCACAGAACTCTACTCTTGTAAAAGAGAAAAATTAATAGGTAAGTTTCAATGCTTCAATTTTCGCAGCATGTGACCTGAAGGGAAATAGGAAAATTAACATGAAAGCGTGAATATTTTCTGATAAATAATATTGATTATTTTTTTTTTTTTTTGCTTTTACAACTACTGTGTAAACTTTATTTACGCTTATACATATTTTCATGGGTTTTCTTGTTTTTTATTCACTAAGTCAACATATTTTGTTGCAATTTTAATGAAAGGGTGGAACGAGAAGAGGTGTTTTCTTGAAAAAGGATATTTCAAAAGGATTGAATCAAATTGAAACGCACTTTTTAATATTTGGTTTTGACATGAAACATCTTAGTTCTTGGTATGTGGTATTTGCTGGGATTAATATTGTGAATTAAATAGAAATTCATTGCACTAAATCCTTTTATAAATAGGCAATAGGGAGAAGCGTGCGCTATTCAAATTGTTTGGATTAAAGGCTTAAGGTTTAGGTGGAAGGCCAAAATTAATTTCCGAGAAATGATGACTTATATTTGCTACATGAGTTAAACATAGATATTAAATAAAAACTAATAAAAGGAGGGATTTTAGGGAAATCAATTTCAGTTTTTTTATTCAATAAAATATTTAAGATACAATAACAAAATGGTTATACTCTTTTTTCCCCACTGTTTCAATCATATAATTATGCCGATTTAAACCGGCTGACTTTCTGCTCATTTTAAATTTAAAACAATAGTTTTTGTTCATACTAAATTATCCTTATGAGAGACTGTTTTTTATGTACAAAAAAAATGTCCATTTATTGATTATAATAAAAATACCTAAAGTTCATCAAACGACTCTGAACTCATTTCACATCACAATCAGAAAAACCAATTTATTTCATGTTACCATAGCAAAGAGACTAATTTCAAGACACAATCTTTACCCCCTAAATCTCATCAGTCAATGATACATGAACTTATGGTTCTTCTTCTAAAACAAAACAAAAACAAAATCGATTTTGAAAGTTTGCAAAACTTGAACAAATTCGCAAACTAATTGTAAACGATAATAAAGAGCACATGTCTGCTGGATTAACATGACCTTGATTTGTGATTCAATGCCATTTGACGCATCGATGGTTAAAGCAATGAATATTTAAATTTTTGGGTTATTTTTTTCTAATTAAAAGTATTTTGTTTGAAAAAACATTGACTCCATACACAACCCAGCTAATTTATAATCATTGAAAATTTATGTTTTTAGATAAGTTGGTGTCCTTCAAAACAGCTATTCAATCATGCTGTTGAATTGCCTTCTCCACGAACTTACAACTTTATACTGATGAAACCTAGATGGATGTTTTTTCTTTCAAGATAATTTAAAGCTTTCTTATCCAACCTGACAAAATCCTTGCCTCTGTATTAAACAGGACCGTCTTATAAAAAGGAATATTTTAGCTACTTTATGTAACGGAAATAAGTATTTTTTTTTGTTGGAAAATTGTTCATTATTCCCATACTTATAGATTTGATTTAAGATTCTGATGCCAAACATTTTACATGAATCGAGGATTCTTTTCAGAATTTTGTGTAAAGAAAATTTAACCTATAACTTGAAGTAGCTATCCAACTTTGTACAGATTTATTGTTGTTTTTTCAGCGCGTTCAATCTGTTTTCTAGCTGACTACTGCTATTTAAAATAATCAAGTTTTTTTTATGGTTTTTAAAGCCAATTGGGGCATTGATTTACTTTGCTGTATTCTGTTGTTTTTTTTTTTTTTTTTTGAATAAGATTTATTTTTCATAGAGATTTAGGAAAACAAAATTTATCATGAAATGATTCAAAAAAAATACATCCTTACAGAATATTCGATGGTTTTTTACAAACCAAGAAACGTACTACAGGGCATATGAGTGTTTTTTTTTTATATATACACTTAGGAGCAAAAAAATGTAATCAAACTTTTGCGTTTTTTTAAAACGTTAATTGGCCAGGATGTAATTGACATACATGAATGTTAATTGCACCATTAAAAAGCTTGAAACAAAGGCTTTAAATCAATACTAGGAACTTTAAAACCCGTTCACTTTATAAGGATCCAATCAACATAAATGAAGCATGTAAGCAAAAAAAGACTGAAACTGAAACAGAGAGTATCTGGAAAATTTAACATTTTAAAAAAATTAAGTGCAATTTATTGACAGATAACGTCAATAGTAACGGTAGGAAAAAAAACTGAAATTGAAGCAGAGAATATCAAGAAAATTTAACATTTAGAAAAAAATGAAGTGCAATTTATTGACAGATAGCTATGATACTATCGTATGCATTTTGAAGTTTTTACCAACAATTAAAAGTAAAAAATTCAAGCTTTTAAATGAGACCATAAAACTTGAAGAAACATTATTTTATCCATTGCAATTTTTGTTTTAAATAAAAATTATCTTTTTTGATTCGGTTTTTTTGCTCTTAAGTGTATTTTTGTTTTAAATTCAACAAACAAATGGAATCGACTTAAACATATTTTGTCTATGAAATTATTTTTTCCATTTCTTCAAAAGGGTTATAAAATTTTTTTCAATTTCGCTAGGATGTGTGCTGTAGGCACTTTTAGATCTTTTTAAACTTTTAATTAAGGTCAAACGGTTAGAGGTTAAGAAGACTTTTTTTACCCAAAGAGTAGTAAGAAATTCAATTCAAACTCAAATTTAGAGAAAAATCTAAATTAAAATATAACTTTTAACAACATTTTTAGTTTTCATTTGCAAACGGTGAACTTAAACTAACTAACTAATCTTTAAAATGTTTTTCTTTCAGATTCAAGTACATTAAATATGATATCGAACTTTGCCAAAGAAGATCATTCAGCAAAATTAATAAACACTCAACAACATTTCGCTGAAGATATAATTCAACAAACAACTGAACCATCATCACTATTCAACAGCTCTAAAGATTATTTATTATTTAATAATTCCACGGAACTGATTTCAAAAACGAGAATTACTACTACAGCGTCTAGTTTTCCAACGCCAAGTTTAAGCATCTCAACAATAAAACCTGCACCAACTAAAACCGATAGCAAATTGACATTGCCGAAGTTTCAGAAGACCGATGCACCTATGTTAAATTACATATTTGATATGTTTTCTACAGCAAATAAACATCATCATCATGATCAAAGGTAAATATAAAAATAAATAATTTGACCTATGTATACATAAATGAACAATTTCAAGTTAAAAAAAGAATTTATAAAGTCTGGTTTACCGCCCTGTGCAATAAAAAAAAAATCATAGCGAAAAAAATGTTTTGGGATAAAAAAAGTGTTTCAGATAAGCGGGTTTTTCTCTTAAGCGGGTTTTACTGTATTCGATTCGTTTCTTCAGCTTCCTAAAAATAGAAACAATTAATTTATATCTTTCCCAATGACAAATTGAGCAGGGAGTAAAAATGCATTTGAATTTTGCTTAAAAAGTGAGTTCACAGTGAATAGACCTATGCATTTAGGTAAAAAAATAAAAATTAATTTTTTCAGATTTTTGAAAAAAATTCAAGGGGTACCCCTTGCCGAAAAAAATTGTATTTTAAAAAATTTCCTCAAAATCAATCGAGTGAGATAACAAAAGATAGGTCTCTCTAACCTTTATTCAAAACTGAAAACCAAAAGTTTTTCGGAGGTCTGGTTGCTGAGTTATTTGCATTCAAACATTTTTGTTCTTACAATCCGGAGGCAGATATCTACGGACCAAAGTCTGGAAACAACTTTTGGTTCACAGATATGAGTTCACAGTGAATAGACCAATGCGTTTATGTAAAAAATAAAAATTAATTTTTTTCAGATTTTCGAAAAAAAATTCAAGGGGTACCCCTTGCCGAAAAAAATGTATTTAAACAAATTTACTCTAATAGTCCATTGAAATGTTACATTAACCTTGCATTTTGGGTAGGACAAGATTTTTTGGTTTTGATGTGTAGAGGAGGTTAATGTGAGTATACAATCTAGTTTTCGGGGTTGAAAGCCCCCCCATTTGGCCGGCATCTTGGAAAAAGGGGTGTAAACTGTTTTTAATCGATATCTTCCGAACGGTAAGTCCCACAAAAAAAATTTCTTAAGCGATTTTGTAGATAATTTATTTCTGTACAATTTTGATTAAGGTACTTTTTTGTGTGAAATTGAAAATAAGAAAGTTATACTTGAAAATAGATGTACATTTTCAAGAAAAAAATCTTTGAAGGGCCATAGCTTTTTTTTTACAACTTTTTTTGAAAAAATACTCATGACAGTTTTTAAAGATCATTTAATTTTCAACAATTTGATGTGCTCATTTTGCAGATTTTGTTTATATAAAGCTGTTGGAATGGTTTTACAAAAAAAGGTAACAATTTATTTTCGTACTTTTATATGTATGTTCATTTTATTTTTTTTGCTTCAATACAGGCTGATTCAGAAGGATATGTAGGTTGGGTTGAAACAAGAAAAAAATCATGAGGTATAGGAGGGTCCATTCCCTACCGTTTAGTTAGGAGATCAATTTTCTAAAAAAAAATTGTCTTACTTTTGAAAAAAAAATTACTAAAAATCAACGTTTACACATATTTTAACGTGTTATATTTTTTTGTAAAGCCGAAAACCCTTTCTTTTATACTATTTTTAATTAAACCTGTTTTATAGAATAGCTTTTGAAAAAATAATTTTCAAAATAAAAACTTTGAAAAAAAAAATACGAAAAAAATATTTCGAACTAATTTTTTTCAAAATTTTATATAATTAAGTACTAATTTAGTTTTCAAAATTCAATGCTGAAAATCGGATGCAAAAAAAGTCTTGTCGTTTTCGAGAAATTAAAAAAAAAACAAAACTACTTTCACCACTTATATCCAATTTTTTAAATCCAATCTCGTTAAATCCAAACAAATTTAAACTGCTCTCTGGGGGTCTGTTTACCTTTAATAACCCAGATGTAAAATTCATTTTCACAGCGTTCAGTTGTCAAGTATTTTGTGAAGGAAAAATAAAGATAAATACAAACTATACAAAATTGATTTAATATTTAAATAATTTTTTAAAGTTAAAACAAACAATAATGGGGTTATTAGAAAAAAGTAGTTTTGGTTTTTTTTAATTTCTCGAAAACGACAAGACTTTTTTGCATCCGGTTTTTTAGCATTGAATTTTGAAAACTAAATTAGTACTTAATTATATAAAATTTTGAAAAAAATTAGTTCGAAATATTTTTTTCGTATTTTTTTTCAAAGTTTTTATTTTGAAAATTATTTTTTCAAAAGCTATTCTATAAAACAGGTTTAATTAGAAATAGTATAAAAGAAAGGGTTTTCGGCTTTACAAAAAAATATAACACGTTAAAATAGGTGTAAACGTTGATTTTTAGTAATTTTTTTTCAAAAGTAAGACAATTTTTTTAGAAAATTCATCTCCTGACTAAACGGTAGGGTTTCAACCCAACCTACATATTCTTCTGAATCAGCCTGTATTGAAGTAAAAAAAAATAAAATGAACATATAAAAGTACGAAAATAAATTGCTCCCTTTTTTTGTAAAACCATTCCAACAGCTTTATATAAACGAAATCTGCAAAATGAGCACATCAAATTGTTGGAAATTAAATGATCTTTAAAAACTGTCATGAGTATTTTTTCAAAAAAAGTTGTAAAAAAAAGCTATGGCCCTTCAAAGATTTTTTTCTTGAAAATGTACATCTATTTTCAAGTATAACTTTCTTATTTTCAATTTCACACAAAAAATTACCTTAATCAAAATTGTACAGAAATAAATTATCTACAAAATCGCTTTAGAAATTTTTTTTGTGGGACTTACCGTTCGCAAGATATCGATTAAAAACAGTTTACACCCCTTTTTCCAAGATGGCGGCCAAATGGGGGGGCTTTCAACCCCGAAAACTAGATTGTATACTCACATTAACCTCCTCTACACATCAAAATAAAAAAATCTTGTCCTACCTAAAATGCAAGGTTCGGTCAAATTTTTGTAACATTTCAATGGACTATAAACTAATCGAATGAGATGTCAAAACATAGGTCTATTTACAGATATGAGTTCACAGTGAATGTACCTATGCATTTATACGTAAAAAAAATTACAAATTTATTTTTCCGATTTTCGAAAAAAAAAATTAAAAAAATGTATTTTAAAAAGTTTACTCCAAATTAATCGATTGAACACGCTCAACGTATTAAACTAATAAATCTTCCATCTCTAACTAGTCACAGAGCGTATCTACAACTTTGTTTTATTGTCGGGATAATCAATGGATCGATTTCAGCTCCATCGATCCTTTGTCGATTGAATTTCATTGCTAGTCAGTATAGTTTGAGAAGGCAGTTGCCAATTTCTAACACTTACAGTAGATCAAACTACGGTGCTAATAGTCCTTTAAATCTTTTAATAAATATTTACAATAAAAATTCAAATATAAATAACTGCAGCTATGACAATGTTAAATCACTAAACTTTAGGAAAATATTCTTTATTCAAAATAATCCATAATGTACCTTCATTAGATGTAAATTTTTCTTCTATTTTTCTTTTGTAATAATGTAATGCATAATATATAATTATAATTTTAGTTTTTAAGAAAATGTAACTGTATATAGTTAGTATTTAACCAAATAAACTAAACATCAAAAGAAATAATGTTAAAAGATATTTTCATAACTGTCGTGGAGTACATGTTTATGTATGGCTATATTGTTTTATTACTGGTCACTATGGCGTATGTGGAATATTTGTTTGTATGGAAAAAAGATTATATTATATACACTGCTGACTGAAATGAAATAAGTTGACGTGTTTTAAAATTTCATTTAACTGTTTTGTTACAAACCTTAATGAATTTGTTTTATTGATATCTGTTGGTTTTTTTTTTTTTTTGTCATTTCAGATATGGACCGCACTTTGAAGATATACAAAAAGAAGGCAAACCCACAAATATAACAGTTCAAGCTGGAGCAAGTGTTTTTCTAAATTGCCGAATTTCTTTGCTTCAAGATAAGACTGTAAGTTTATAAAGCTTTATTTTTATCATTTTACTTCCTAAAAACGCAAACGCGAATACAATAAGTTACTTAACTAATAAGGCTTTCTAAAATATAACTTCAAATATATCCCAGTGGTATAAAATCTTTGTTAATATTTTGTCTATTTTGTTTACGATCGGATTTTTAGAATGATTGTCATTCTTAAAACTTTGTATATTTTTATATATAATTTATAGGTCTCTTGGGTACGAAGAAATTCTATGGGAGAGGATGCACTTGAATTATTGACTGTTGGATTACATACGTACACCGGTGACAAAAGATACACAATGGAATTTCAATATCCAAACAATTGGCGATTGAAAATAACAAGTGCAAAAAAAGAAGACGAAGCCACATATGAATGTCAAATTTCGACGCATCCGCCCAGAGTCATACAAATTCATCTAAGTGTTAATGGTAAATTTTATTATTTTGAAAAAAAATGTCCATATTAAACTTATTTTTAATTTAAATTTTTTAGCACCGAAAGTTATCATTGTGGACGAATACAGTATTCCATTACAGGAAAAGTATTACGAAATCGATTCAACACTGCAATTATCTTGCACAGTACGAAATGTTGTGATGACCTCCTCTGTAGTGTTTTGGCGACACGGAGATCAAATTTTAAACTACGATACAACACGAGGTGGAGTAAGGTGAGAGTCAAACTTTCAAAAATGGAATACAATTTTGTTGCCATCAACAAAAAAACTAATATTTTTTCATTTAATCATTTATCTTAATTTATTAAAATATCAATTTTGTTTAACTAATTTCAGCGTGAGAACAGATTTAATGGAAGATGGTGCTAATTCTACTCTTTCGATTGCAAGAGTAAACAAACAAGATTCCGGTAACTATACGTGTTCAATTAGTGATTCCCAGGACTACACTATTATGGTTCATATACTTAAAGGTAATTACAAAATATGACAATAGCTATCTTAATCTGAGTTATACTTTTGTTTCCATTTCTATTTAAGGCGAGAGCTTTGCCGAATTACACCACGGAGCCGGCGGACGCATATGTGATCATTATTCAATACTTCTTATTATCATTACTTTAAGTCTAATTTTAAGCAACACAAATAATACGTTTAGATAGGAACTAATAAAATGCCTAGAATTTTGTTAAGTAATAAATTAGTATTTTAATAAAGTTTGTTATGTTTGAATATTTTTTTTAAGTATATTTATTACAGGAATGTAAAATAATAAATAATAAAACAAACAAGACACAATTGGATTAAACATTTAATTATAAATAAACCTACTTATAAAAAAAAATAACGATTTAAGAAAATGTAAACTTAGTTTTCTTTTTTATTGAAATTATTCCTTTCAGTGTGGCTAGCATCTTAGGAAAATATCAATAACATTAGCCGGATCATATAGTGAATAGCTGAGCTTACCCATTTTTACTATTTGAACTTTCATTTCGTCTCGCATCGTTAAATTAACAAGTCCTTTGTTCCAATAGGTCCGAAAGCTCATACTCATTAAAGGAGTTTTGAGACGATTGTTTGTATAGCTTTCTTTCAATTTCATTTTTGCTTTCTGATTCACGTGAATCTTTCGATCCCAATGACCTAAAATTCAATTCTGTTCTGAAAAACTTCTATCTTTCGAAACAGAGCGTTACTTCGGTTTGTTTTTTAAAATTTTGAAGAAAAACTTTTTGTTTAGAATTAGTTTTTAATTCCATCTAAACCCTTTTTAATTGAGAAGTTCACGTTAATCGAATAGCAAATGAGACACCAGGTCGTAGTGGTTGCGTTACTGTAACACAATTGTTTAAAATTAAAAAAAATGTCCTTTAAAGGATTTCCCAAGTATCATGCTAGGTATACTTTCAAAGTCTAACCTAAAAACAAACAACACTTATTTTTTATGATAACGTGCTTTATTTTTTACATGAAACTTGTTTATTGTTTAAACTTTTGACATAAATATGCTAGGAAAAAAAAAACTACTATTTTTTTTTTTGAAAATGCATTTAAGGAATTCTGCAGCCATAGCGCATCACACCATAGCACCATTTATCTTTTGTTTTTAGTTTTTATTTTGGTCTTAAAATTAATATTTTAGACAGTATTGTCTACTTTGGTAACAGCATCGTAAATTCCTTTCGCAACATATTCAATATTATTGGGATTCAATCCGCACATGTTGATTCTTCCAGACTTCAATAAATAAATGTGGTATTCTTCAATGAGGAACTTAACTTGTTTCTCTGTAAAAAAATATTGTTTATAAGTTGAAGTTAAAAAGTTATTAAGGGATTTTTCTTTTACCATTTAAGCCAGTGTATGAGAACATTCCAATTTGCTGTGTAATGTGATCCCAGTTTCCAGGTGTCTTAAGAGCAATTAGGTGATCACGAAGTTGTTTTCGCATGCTTATAATTCTTTGAGACATAAGTTGAATGCAATCCATCCTGAAAATAGAAATTACGAGTAAGTATTATTTACGATATCAACTAACTTATTTATCAATATCAACTAACCAAAAATGGAAATTAATTCAAGGTTTGAACGATTATTATCTTTATAAGTTCTAATCAGACCAGAAGAGACATAGAATTTTGTAACAAATCTAGATGTTTGCCTAACCCCTAGCGACTAACCCCCCTATTCTGGCAAACATCACAAGTCACAAAAACCTCACAAGGTGATCATAACTCGATTTATTTCTCACAAACTTCTTACTAGCAAAAATCCAAATTGTGAGTTGTGACCTCCTCAGAGCAGATTACAAATTCGAAAGTTTTTGTGACACAAAAACCTCTCAAAATCAAATTCAGCCCCCCTTTTGAGGTTGCTATAACTTGTGTGGTTTGCCAGAATAGGGTTGTAAAAATGTGTTTCAGCGGAAATCATCGTTTACAAACACATACTTGAGGCGTTCAGAATAATAATGGTTCAAGTCCTCTTAACTACAAATTTGCTATTTTAAGGTCTTAGAAATTAAGAGTTTCGTTTTATCTTAAAAGAATGAAAAGACATAATAGAGCTTTTGATCTGTGAAAGATTTATTTTAAAATGTTCTTCTAGTTCCGGAAAAAGAACTTTTCAAAGTTCAGAATAATCCACAAATTTCAAATGAACTTGGGCCATTATTATTCTGAACGCCTCACTACTTAAAAAGTAATAACAATAGATCGAGTTGAGAATGAACCAATTTTATACCAAAGGCACATATATGGAGGCGGGAAATTTTAAGGTAATGATGCTCAAATGTTTGCTACAGCTATCATTGATCGTTTTTTATAAACGTGAACACAAAAGTGTATTCTTTAATTTACCACCAACACCAAAAATAGTACTAGATGAACGTAACCTGAAATGGTAGTGATCTCTTCAAAACGACTAAAAAGAAATTTAGAAATAGTATCAATTTTAATTATGCATTGTTATATTAAGGTATTAAGCCTTCAAATTTAAATAATTTTATAGTATTAGGCTCTTAATAAATTTTGATGTAATTTCAACTTTATAAACTACTTGCAGCACCTTTCGTACGTTATTGTCAAATGATAAAAAACCTTAAATTTAATGCTGTTTTGAATTTTAAAAAATGCCTCTTTCACCTCCATGATTTTGATCCATATCATTCATGTCAGGCCGGGTATTAAGGGTGAAAAATGCATCTAGTTTTTTTTTGTTAGAGGAAAGATAGAAAAAGCAAGGTTGAAAACTCAAAGAAGATGGAGGTAAGGATCTGATTAAGTGGCAAAAGCTGATGGAGGAACTAAATCTAAATCTTAAAACCACCCAAAACAACTTAAATGATACGTAAATAAAGGCAAGCGATAATTCTAATAAGCAAGGACTGTTTTTTTACCACTCGAAGCCTCAATAAAATAAAATGTAAAGAAAAGCTGAAGCAGAAGTTTTTCAATTTTTTCATATTATACTTATTGGTCATGTTAAAGTTTGATCTAATGCGCAGCGGGGTAGCATTCTTTAATTTATAGCCCAGCTTTAACTGACATTATATGAGATAATAATCATCTAATTCTCCATTTAATGTACTTACTTACAAAAATTCTTTTCTATCTTTCTATTTCTTCTAACTAGTGCCGTGCATTTTGCATTTATAAGTCTTACAGGCAGAGACAAATTAAAAAAAAATATTATTATCTCACCATTCCTGTCGAAGTTTTGGGTCGTTCAAAACTTTGGATACGATTCTGCTACCGTATGCTGGAGGATTTGAGTATGTCATACGGACAAGCAGAGTTAACTGTGAATGGATAGCAGCTGCAGTTGCTTCAGACTTTTGAACTATTGTCAAGTTGCCAACACGTTCGCCTGTAAACAAAAGATTTACATTTTGAATAAAGAAAATTAAAGCAATCAAATGAAAGAATTCGAGTAACAAGCCATACACATTATAAAAATAAATAATAATTTGATCTAAATTATTGTAAATGATTCATAGAAAATAAAAAAAAAAAAAAAACTTACAGTATAATCCAAAGTTCTTAGCAAAAGATTGAGCAGCTAAGAGTTCAAATTTGTTTTCAACGAAATAACGCACGGCCCAAGCATCCTTATCTGGATCACCGCTAGCAAATCCTTGATACGCAGAATCAAAAAATGGGAACAACTTTTTGGAACTAATAACCTCCGCAAGTTTTTTCCATTGTTCTTGGGTTGGATCACAACCGGTGGGATTGTGAGCGCAGGTATGAAGAATAATTACGGCACCTTCAGGGGCACCATTCAAATCTTCAACAAAGCCATCAAAATCTATTCCACGCTTCTCTTGATCCCAATATCTATAGGTTTTGCCGGTTTCAAATCCTGCTGCTAAAAATACAGCTCGGTGGTTTTCTAAAAACAATACATATTTTATAATTATCATTTTGTTATACATATATGTAGGAATAGAAGTTTATATATTTACCCCATGTAGGTTCAGAATAGTAGAACACTTTTTTGCCCAATTTTTTGGCCAAAAAGTCTGCTCCCAAACGCAAGGCACCAGTTCCGGAAATTGTTTGAACACCGAATGCCTAAGTTTATTTTATGACTTATATAAGTAAATATTATGCTTTTGAATTTTATAACAATCTTACGCGTTTCTCGGCTATGGCAGGCGAGTCTTCTCCTAAAAGAAGCTTAGTTGCGGCAGTTGTATATAAATCAGTTCCTTTAAAGATTTAAAGATTAATTTATGTTATCTTTTTAAGAAAAATATTCACTTACCACAAACTGGCAAATATTCATGATTGATTGATTCATCAGATGCAATCTTTATTTCTGTGCTCCTTACTACAGGTAATACCCATGGTTTTCCATTTTCATCACGATATGCTGAAATAATAAAGAAAATTAATAAATTTTGTTGAAAATCAAAAATTTTGCATTAAGTAAGAAGAAGAAAGTAGATCCCGCATTTCTGGCTACCTACATATCTGGTATGCACATAATTTTACTGCCTAATGCGCTGACAATTTAATTTTTTATTACAGGCGAATAAAACGAACATTATTAAAAAGACTTTCTTTGCATTTAATTTGGTTTTGAAGGGTAAGGTGAAAAAGCAGTATTAAATTCTATAAAATGACTATACCTTAAAAAGACATCATCACCAAGCCAAGAACAGAAGTATATACAATTGCAGTCTTTGAAATCCAATATCAAATGGAAAGTTGAATGATATTTTTAAGAATTTTTGGATTTTGGATTAACTAAGAAGAAAAAATGATTTCGAAATGAAGAACAATAATGCAATAAATGGTATTCAACTTCATTATCAGTTTGTTTATTTTATTAGATTATAATAAATTCACTAAATGGTTATCTTTTGTGTTAAAACCATAAAAGAATAATTTTGTCCTCCCTGATTTAAAGTGCAATTAACCTTGTTCAATTTATTATGTACAAGTACAAATTACGTTTTCTCAAGAGTCAACTAAAAAAATTGAACTAAATATAATGTATGTTGTTTGCTGATATGTGTGTTCTACACAGAAAAAAAAACAAAAAAGTTCCGAAGAGTACAGTTTAGTGTGTTAAATAAGAGAAAACCTGCTAAACAATCTGTTCTATGAAACTGTCCAGCGTAGTTTAGTACAAGTTTCTCCGCTTCTATATTTGAGATAGGGCAAATGAGTGAGAAGTGTAACGTAGTAACTGACTTGTATATACAAATATGTTTAAATAAATACAAAATTGAAATTTCTTTAGAATCTATCAAAACTAACGATAAGCTTTAAGAAAATTAAAAAAATGTGATATGGTAAATTCTAATTAATTTTTTTGAAAGGTAAAAGGTTAACTCCATACAACACAAAACTTTTTTTATCTGTTTTAGTTCTGACTATTTTTATGTATCTTTGCTGTTAAGTTCTAGTTTTTTTTTCATAAACACAATGAATAATATGGACTAACCACACTGTCATTTAAAAATCATCACAATTCATTTACTGACGAAATGACTAAATTTTTATATAAAGCACTCTTAATGCAAATATTTACTTAGAGTAACCCAGATGATGCGCCAGGCTACCGGGAACTACACACCAAACTATTGTATAATGCTCTCTGAACATTTAATTTATAATTCAATTTTAAAGTTCAAGTCACCTTAACTCCAAAGCGTTTTGCCCAGGTACGACAGTGGGCTCATCAGTTAGAGGCTTTGGAGTTGAGGTCACTTGATCTTTAAAATTGAATTATATTCAATCGCTCCACTTAAAATAAAAATAATTTTAATAATTTTTATTATTTTTTCTTCGTTATCATTTAATTTATATTTATAGGTTTCCTTTTTTTTAATTTAATGATGTTTTAAATGAGTGCAATTATAAAAATAAAACCACAAACACCACGACTACACCAAAATAATTGCACTTAAAATTAATTTTCTATTGCGCTCTTCAAATAACAAATGATAGAATTGTTTATTTAATCGCTCAATGGGTCTCACGGGATTCAAAGTTTATCCATAACGCGTTGCTTTGCACCTTTTTCTGACACGAGAATATCATTACTGTAAACAATTTTTTTTATAATAGCGAATTTAAAAATCCAATACATTGCATATGTAAATATTGACAGTGTTAATACACAAATTTTTATATACAACGATCTAATAACCAAATTAGAAAAATATCACAAATTAAATTAGTCCAATTATTCAGTTGTTAATTTTTTTCCCTACACGTTACTTAAAAAATAAATAGACACAAATATTAAACTACCATTTGAAACTCTGAGTAGAATAGCAATCTCGTTTTTATCGATATTACAAAAAAATTTATTTAAAAAAGTTTTGTTTTCAAATATTAACAAAAAAATATAATATTGGCCACCATGAATTAAATTAAAAGAACAAAACAAACAATACTAATTTAACATTCTATGAGTATTTCTGCCTCTATTATCTGTGTGTGCATTTTCCACCAATTGTCTTTCATCTTCATCATAATACTGAAGGGTTATTTAAATTAAAACTATGAAAGAGAATTGAAGATGCATTACATTGAATACTAAATAAAGCAGACTTAACAAAGGAAAAACAATATTGCCTATTAGAATTTTCATGATGTTGTTACAAGGTTTTTTTTATGTGCAACTATTTAGCGGCGGCGGCGGTTTCTGGAGTATTATATTTCATATTTGTTTTAAAATTTTACTTCGTGCAATTTCGCTTTTCTGTTTCTGCTTTGTATAAGTTTTTGTCGTTTACACTTGCTCTGGTATGACGTAATATATTCGAAAACTCTTTAAAAAAATAACCATGTAAAAACTGAACACTGGCCGATGTAAATTTTTATTGCTGAGATTATTTTGTTTACATACTAAACTCTCCCTTTAGTGCTGCAATCTCATAAACAAACTATCGCATGATCCAAAATTATTATTTCAATTCATTATTTCTGATTAATAACTAAAGAAAAAATAAGGTTACGCATACGCCACAGTGACCCTCGAAAGTGGTCTCTTTAATCGCTGAATTAGCATTGAAAAAAGTTGAATTTTTTTAACTTTCATAGACTGTCAAAATTATTTAGTTTTTTTTTTTAATTTTTAATGCTTTAAAAATCAAAAATCAAAAGACTTTTAAAAGGCGTTTCCAAAAGGCGAAAACTTCTTTTTTAAGACTTGAAATTTTAAAACTTTGAAGCATTTAAAATTTCTAAAAAAAAAAAATAAAAGCCAAGGCTTATGCATACATTCTCAAGATTAATTTCTTAAGATTGAAAAAATAAATAGGATTATGTAGAATCCCTGGAGAATTGTGAAAAAGGGAGAAATAATAAAAACTAGTCCTTAAGAATTTATCCAAAAGATGTTTTTTTTTTCTAATTCGCAACTGCAACGAATAACAATAAGACTTACTTTCCCTACTATGTGAAACCAAATACATAGTTGATTTTATCGCTCTCAAGTGTTTCTAAGAATAAGAGAGAAATTTGCTAGTATTCATGCATTTTCTTTTTGCACTTTGCATTCAATTTATATAGAATTGCTCAATCAACGTGATTGAAATGTTTTCTATTAATTTGCCTATTCTTTCTGCAAAATTTCAACCTTAATGATTTTGTAGTTTCAACGTCTTTTGGACAAAGACCAAAACGTTTTAACTAGAATTGACATAGGTACTTCCATCATCATTAATTGTATGAGATAGTGGACGTGGATATATATTTTTTTCAAACAAAAAAAATAATAAATAGGTAAATAAAAGAATCAAAACGAATTTAGGTGAAAAATTTTGAAATTTGTTTTTCAATTTCTGTTGGCCTAAAATAGATTAGAAGAGAACTCAAAAAAGAATTTGCGTCCCGCTAGATGCAAACCAATATCAAATGAATTAATATAAATACATAATATTATGATATAGGTAAGCACTATAGTTAGATATAGGCTTTCGTATACTAGTTGGAAGGTATTATATAACTAAGAGTAGGTATTCGTGTCACTTCTAAGTTTTCGGCACCTAGTTTCTGATATTGGAAATATAGGTTTAGTACGTAACTTCTAGTATCAAAAACAAATAAACAATAATAATTTATAATAATTTGATAATAGCTACCTTACACGTTTCAAACGTTTTTTTAAATAGATTTTAAAATCTAAAGAAACCGATAAGATAAAGTCCAGTAACAGATTTATGAATCTACGTCAAATGACTATTTATAGGTTTCTACAGTTGCAATTCTGAGTTAATACAAAAGCAAAAATCTAATAAATAATATTGACGTTTTGTGATACGTATAGGAAACAAAAACTAAAACAATTTGTTTGACCTCTAATTCGACCTTCTATCTTCTCTTCTTCACTATACACTGGTACTGATTGCTGGAATCATTTTTTTTTTTTTATTTGTATAGAGAAATCATCTTAATAATATACATATACAATACATACCTCCAACACCAAGATTTGTTTTTTGGGGGAAGTTATCTTCTAGAAATGCTCTATTTAATGCAAAAACTTCAATTGGTGGTCCTTTTTCAATACTTTCAAAAACAGACATTTTTTCAATTTGAGTTGAATTTACTTTTTGAGAATTTTGATTTTGCAACGACCGGGTACCGGACGCGGTGTTGTGAATTATGAAATATGAATGAAAAATATTATTGAATATGTCAAGAAGAGACACTTTGCGTTGCGTGATACGATATTCTAATCACGTTTTTTTATCACGTAGATGAATGTTATTTGTTTTTGTTTTTTTCTGACACAAACAATGGGCGCATTCACAAACCTAGGTGCTACGTAGTCGAGTTTCAACTAGCTTTTGGAATGCGAATTTGCACTACAAAGCTAGGTGACAGATGCAATAAAAAAAAATGTGTTTTGAGTGGTTTAAATGGCTTTTTTTCTTTGAAATTCCTCAATTTCGTGATTTATATTCACATACTACACAATTAATTTTATTTTATATGCTTTTTTCACCAATTCCACCAAATTTAAAATTCAAATAGAATTTGTTTCCATCAAACAGCTGACTGAGAAATGTCAGCTAGCTTTGAAGCTGAAAATTTTTCACCTACGTCGGAGGGGAAATTTCAACTAATTTCTTAGCTATTTTCAGCCAATCAGAACGAGTCGCTACGTAGCACCTAGGTTTGTGAATGCGCCCAATCAAATTTTTATTTGAAGGTGGAAACAGAATGGTACAACAGGTAGTGCTATGCTACAAATTCATTTTTGAACGGCATATCAGGACTGCGATGTTGTAATTTTTTGTATATCTTTCACATTCACAGCAGCTGAAATAATTTTTTTAAGAATTTCTCCAGTAGACATCTGGAGAATTATATAATACGGATTGCTCACTAATACATTTCTAACGCCAAAGTGCCCTCCTATAAAAACTATTTAATATGTGTGTTTTTTATTACCACCGGTCTTAACTGGATAAAAAAACGTCTCAGGGCTTACCGAGAAAAATTGGCAGCACTGCATATTAAATGTTCGGATATCAGCTAACACAAAAAAATATAGAGTTGTCATATTTTTCTTGTGTGTTTTTGAAAAAAAAGTTTACCTAAGTGCCTGGCTACACAGTGATTTTTCAATCGATTGAAAAATCACATGCGGTGGCTACACACTGTTGTGTCCAATCACGTTCCACTTTTACATTTTCTAGGAACAAACGTCAAAAAGAGGAAAAATTTAGCAATGGAACTGTAGTGCCCTCAGAAAATTCAGTTCCCTTCGTGAGCATCTTCCCCCTTCACTCCCCATCCCTCTTGCCTACAAAGTGCCTGGCTACGCAGTGATTTTTCAATCGATTGAAAAATCACATGCGGTGGCTACACACTGTTGTGTCCAATCACGTTCCACTTTTACATTTTCTAGGAACAAACGTCAAAAAGAGGAAAAATTTAGCAATGGAACTGTAGTGCCCTCAGAAAATTCAGTTCCCTTCGTGAGCATCTTCCCCCTTCACTCCCCATCCCTCTTGCCTACAAACTCACTGCTTAGGCGATTGAAAAATCACCGTGTAGCCAGGCACTAAAGCCTTAACAACATTGGCTCAAAAAGTGAAAAAGTACAAAAGTGAAAATTTTCAAACGCATTTTTGTATGGTTTTTCGGGCTAGAAAATTCAAAAACAAATGATACAGAATGCTTATTTTTTCGTCCAAAAACCAATTTGTAAACTATCTTTTACAAAAAAATTCCGCTAGCGAGAAAAAAAATATTTTCACTTTTGTACTTTTTCAAAAAGTGGTGAATGTAGTTAAGCCTTAACTACATTGGCTCAAAAAGTGAAAAAGTACAAAAGTGAAAATTTTCAAACGGATTTTTGTACAGTTTTTCGGCCCGAAAAATTTAAACAAATGATGCAGAAAGCTTATTTTTTGGTCTAATAAACAATTTGTATACTCTTTTTCACAAAAAAATGGCGCTAGCCAGAAAAAAAATATTTTCACTTTTGTACTTTTTCAAAAAGTGGTGTATGTAGTTAAGCCTTTAATAAAGGCATAACTACAGTGACAGTTTTTCCGACCACAAAATTAAAAACAATGATGCAATAAGCTTACTTTTTGGTTTAAAAAACAATTTTTATAGTTTTTTTCCAAAAACAAATTATGCTAGAAGGAAATAAAAAAATTTTACTTTTGTAAATTTCCCAATTTTTCACTTTTTAGGTCATTGTAGTTATGGCTTAACTATAGGTCGTTTCAAATCAAAAGTCCTGACTCAGAGTTTATTTTCTCCCTTCCAATAAAATTGAGAACAAGTAAACAAAAAACTCAATTTTATTGGCTCATTGCGACAAATCAACTCAAAAATAACAACAAATCATGCTTGTTTGAATGAAAGAAATGCTAGAGAAAAAAATAAGCAAACGAAAAATCTGAATTTGTTTATTTATGATTTCTATGGTGACGACTACAAAATAATTGAAAAATAAAAATAAGATATTTACTGCCCAATTATACAAATGAAAAGATGTGAATAGAATTTTAAGTTATGAATTGATATCATATAAACTGGACATTTCTGGTCCATCTTCACCTAGTTCTATAATAATATCTTCGGCAAAGTTATCCCAACTGCCTTCAAATGATAAATAATTAAATAATTGTATGTTTTTTTGTATTGTCCGCGGATATGGAGTGATACAAGCCCGGGAGACTTGCCTCTGCTTTCTGAGGCTAACCCAGTGACGGATAAATTAATTAAAATAGGGATATCAAGAACTGTTCTTCATTATTTTATCGTAATTTTAGAAAAAGTTCAGCTGCCTCAATTATGCTTCCTTCCAGTAAGCGAATGAGTTTTTTTTATCTTTGCTCAATTTTCCATGGGACTTTTGATTTGAAACGACCTATATTAAATAAATATTTAAAATAATAATTGTCATTCCAAACATCAGTTTTGATGTTTATAAACAAATTCTAAACAATTTACGAACAAGTTAATTTGGTAGCACAGATTTAAATCTGTTGAAAAAGTTAAGCCCAGAGAATTCTCCGGGCTAAACAACTAAGCCCAAGGGGCTTTAGTGTTGTTGCATTTAACATGTAAAATGCTTAGCCCTGACTTCGTTTTTTGTACACCTAATATTAAAATTTTCTAGTATAAAAGCCTTAACTACATTGGCTCAAAAAGTGAAAAAGTACAAAAGTCGCATTTTTGTATGGTTTTTCGGTCTAGAAAATTAAAACAAATGATGCAAAAAGCTTATTTTTTTGTCTAAAAAACAATTTGAAAACTCTTTTTTACAAAAAAATTTCACTAGTGAGAAAAAAAATATTTTCACTTTTGTACTTTTTCAAAAAGTGGTGAATGTAGTTAAGCCTTAAATTTGGGCGGTATCAATAGGTGTGTTTTTTTGTTTATCTATATAGATTTTGTGCAAAAAAACGACATCGGGAGTTTTGAAATCCATGCAAACATTTGGCACCACTGTACATATACTTTGGCAGCTGTCTTTCAAAAATATTGCTTTTGTTTGTTTTTATTTTAACTCCGAAGTGGGAAGGCCATTACATCCATGTTGGATGCAAACAAAAATTTTCATATGGCCATGGCATCCATGTTGGATTCAAAAAAATTATTTTTTTCACAAAAACCAAAAATTATCTGTATATTCTTAGCTACATTTTAAGACCATGACCATTAACATTAGTTGCGTCGTTCTTGTGTTATAAGCGTTTGAAGGTAGCCATATTGAATTTTTTTTTCGATTTTTTAAAAATCAAATGTGAAAACTTTTTTATTTTTATTTCTAATTTTTCGAAAAAACTTTGGTAATTTTATATACATATCTGTTCAACAATCTTATCAGGATCCTTTTAAGACTTTTATCTGAAAAGTGCATTGCGTATATCTCGAGATATTAACATTTCAATGCAACCATGTCAAACAAATTTTTGATTATTTTTTTCTATGAGAGTTTTTTTCAAACCTCGTTTTCTCCGCTTTTTTTTTTTTGTTAATATTTTCAGATATTTTTGTATGAACACAACAAATAAAGTACATTGGCACTACTGTTTTTATCGAGAGAAAGTAAAATCTGGATAATTATCTGGATTTTTCAAAAATCTATACAGATAAAGTTTTTGTTGTTTTTAACACGTAAATTGTTTTGATTTAAAAAATCTCGATGTCGTTTTTTTTGCACAAAATCTATATAGATAAACAAAAAAACACACCTAATATAAAATATCAAACAAAAACGTTAGCTGATTCCACCCCATACATGTGTGTGTGAACAAATTGTTAGTTTTTGGAAAATATGAAAGTATGTTCTTTAGAAAAGGCACCCAAAAACAAATTTTGCATTTTTCATATATTTATAAATCTTTTCAAAAATGACATTTCAATGCATTTGTTATTAGAGAGCAAAAATTGAACGCATTACATAAATTGTCCACTCTTTGGCCTTGTCTATCCTTTGTATTTTTAATCTATGGACTTTCTCTGAAGGAAAGAACGAAGAACAAAAAGCAAGAAAATTTTGCAATCTGTAATTAAATTAATAATAACAAAGAAAAATTAAGCCTTTTATAGTATAATTTTGTAATAATTCAATAAAGTTAATAACGAGAATAGTGAAAAAGAGTTTTGAGTTAAGGATTTTCTAATGGGGGCAGCTTTAGGTGTTTGTTCAGCGGCACAGGTAAAAATCAATTTTATATAAAAATGAAAAATAAAAACAAACAGATTTCCATCAAAATATTGTTATTTTCTTATTGGAATAATTTCTTAAAGATAATTTTAAGATCTTTTTATAATTTTAGAAAATGTAAAAGGTTTCATATTTTTAATGTTTTTTCCCTTTGTTTGTCTTTGTCATCATAACAGAATTATGAGATGACAAATTCTGTTTATTTTATTACGCAGACCATCATCTTCATGCACTTTCATTACAGTAGAACCCAGATATCGAGAATCAAACGAGATTTTTTTTGATTTTCAGACATTGGTATTAACCATAAATAAGATACTGTGCAGTTGTTCTTTTTTATGATATTTTGGATTGTAACACGTTTAAATTTTATAATTTTTTATATGAAAAGTGCGCTCAAGCCCGCGCTCAGAAGTCTCTTCAACATTCTCGTTCTTCTCCGCATTTCTCCCCTTAACCGTTGGAAATCACATTAAACAGGATATGAAGCCTTCCTAGATATTCCTAGCCTTGGCCTTGACATTGAAAAAGCTTTGATATTAATTGTCAGTCTGAATATTTTTTCAATTGTGGATTTTCTACCTTGCTTGTCCTCTCTCCGAAACCTAATATCTTTTTTCGATAACATATGTAGATCATTTGACGAAAATAGGCAAAAAACGATATTTTCTATATATCGTTAAAAAAAAAAACAATTGTATTTTCCAGCTACGGTTTAATTAAGATACATTTACCTTTGACCTCGAATAACTTCTAACTGAGTTGAATAAATGAAATATCATTAAATACCTTTTTTATAGAGCGTTCAATTCTCTACAAAAATCTTTGATCAACATGGCAGTAGAGTTTATCCTTCATTAGTTATATTATAATTTATAAGAATCGAAAGTAAAAAAAAAATTCCTATGTTATTCTTATGGGAAATAAAAAACTCAAGTCCCTTTTAGGGACCTATTTTTGGGTCTAAACGAATCTTTTGAGCCTGGTTCCGAGATCGAACTATTTTTTTTTTTTTTTTTTTTTAAATGCCCTAATATACCTACCCTCTTTTAAAGACACTACCTTCCAAACAATAAGTGTTACTAAAGCATTTCTTAAGCTTTTTTGTGGAAAATATTAGACTGTATAAGAGTTAAAAATATATTTAAAAAAACTATTTTTTACGAGCTAAGTAAAAACCTGATAATTTCACATTGACACTACTGTTTTTGATATTTTCACTCTACGTTAAAAATTTTATTTTTGTTTGGTTCACATGTAACTCAGCGCCTTCTCTTTTGACCTTTTTTTGAATTCAAATTCAAACCTAAGTGGGCCCACTTAGGATTGAATTTAAATGACATAAACTCAAGAAATAATACGACACATAGGTTTTATTAGAATTTAATAATAACCTTTGAACAAATCCACTTTTTCAATCGTGATAAAGGAGGTATACAAGACATCCACCTTTCAATAAACATGTACATTAATATAAATAAAGGTTCGTGTTTTGAATTTAATGTATAAATTTTATGCATTTATTAGTGTAATTGAGCACTTAAATTCGTTTGAGCAAAACTCCATAGTTGAATGTGTTGGTGCCATTTAAAATCCACGGGAAAACTACCGCATATAAGCACTGTGGAATTTTTTCTCTCATTGCAGCTTGTAGGGCCGAAGAGAAAAACCCCCCGAAATCGCGTCTCTAGGTATTCTTTCCTCTATGCGTTTAATCATGCACTTTTAGTGACATTCTTGTATTCACATCATAAAAACTCAATGTTTTTCCCATTAGTCTTCTCTTACTTCATATCTCCGTCCAAACATGTGATATTTCATATCATCATATATCACTTCCAAGAGAGCTATGCTTTATGCTTTGATCTCCACTAAGTTGACGTTTCAGTTATTCTTTGGCGTAGAAGTCACGGTAGACTTTTTGTCCCTTGACGTCATACTATTTTCAAAAATATAATTCGCATTTTTGCGTTTTTCATGTAATTCGTTTTTGCGTTTTCCAAACTAAGAGTTGATTGGAGACTTTGTTCGCATCATTGTCTTTATTTATTGGGCTGTAGTCATTATAATCTTACGAACCTATTTACTGCACACTCTTCTTTTTAAAACATCAATGAATTAAACTTAACATTTTATTAATTTTTATATTTCCAGCTAGCCTGCTGCTGCACAGGAACAGCATGTTCTCTATGCTGTTCAGCATGCCCATCGTGCAAGAACTCAGTTTCTTCACGATTGATGTATGCCCTTATGCTTCTAATTGGAACCATACTTGGAGCAATCGCTTTGTCACCCGGCCTACAGGATACTCTAAAAAAGCTTCCATTCTGTGTGAATTCGAATAGTTCAGTAACAAAAGAATTAATTGGAAATACATTTGGACAAATTGACTGCCAATATGCACTTGGTTATATGGCTGTTTATCGAATATGTTTTGGTTTGGTTTGTTTCTTTGCGTTAATGGCATTAATAATGGTTGGAGTTAAATCATCACGAGATCCCAGATCGCATATTCAAAACCAATTCTGGGGATTGAAATTTCTTTTGTGCATTGGAGCAACTATTGGTGCAATTTTCATTCCTGATGGTTCATTTGGACCAACAATGATGTGGATTGGACTTGTTGGTGGATTTGCTTTTATCGTTGTGCAATTAATCATCATTGTTGATTTCTCACATTCATTGGCTGAAAATTGGATTGGTAAAAAAAACTAATTTTTCTATTTTGGGATAAAATTTATTTGATGTTCTTTATTTTGTTAATGTTAATTAGAAAACTCTGAATCCAATCGAGGATATTTGTATGCTCTAGTGACAGTAACTCTGGTTCAGTACATTGCATCAATTGTTGGAATCTCACTTTTGTTTGTATACTTCACAAATGTATGTATAACTTTTGTATAAATTCAGAATCTATATAAAATAAGCTTTTTTTATAAATTCAAGTCCGACGGATGTGGTCTTAATAAACTATTTATCTCTTCGAACTTGATCCTCTGTGTTATTTTGAGTGTCATTTCTGTGCTACCAGCTGTGCAAGAAAAACTACCACACTCGGGACTTTTGCAAAGTTCAATGGTTACAATCTATACTGTTTACCTTACATGGTCAGCTGTTACAAATAATCCAGGTAGTAAAAAAAAAACTTTTTTAAGGCTAATATAAAAATTATAAATATAACTGTTTCTTGTTATTTGCAGATGTGGAATGCAATCCAGGAACAATGTCCTTTGTCAAAGACAATCCAAAGGCTACTTTTGATACCACCAATATCATTGGTCTTGTCATATGGTTGCTATGCGTTTTCTATAATTGTATGAGTTCAGCCGTTGAAATATCAAAAATTACAAACACGGAGTCGGACAAGGAAGGTAAGAGGTTTTGAAAGTGATAATATTAATGATTTTAGCTTATATTGATACAGCATGTTGTATATGTTCTTAAAACTGCTTGAAAATCGTTTCATTACCACTTCATCGGTTTCTTATTAGTCGAAAAAAAAAATCATATCAAGCAGCTTCGAGGAGTCCTCCTAAATAAGTAAAATGGCAATTTCGAAAAAAAAGAAACATAGTTTTTGTTTTTTACAGGAGGAAGTATTCTGTGAAAACATTACTTCTAAAATCTTTTATCTCTTTTACTTTGTTTAATTCAAATTCTTGTTTTGGTTTTTTTTTGTTAACAAATAAAATTAGATGTTCTTACAGATAATTTGAAAAGACCTTGTTTATCTAAACTTCCCTAAGCTTTTGCAATCTTTATTTTTCATTGATAAATTAAAGAAGAAGAAAATCAATTAAAGTTTGCATCTTCTCATTTAAAAAAATGATCAAAATTAACATGTAACTAAATTCACTAACAACCGAGCATATCCCCTTGAAAATCAATAAAAATAAAAAAAAGACGTTTGCGCTTGCCATCTGAATGAGAATACCGATAAATTAATATTCATGCATCATAATAATTTAAAGCTTTTCCGTTTAACTTGTAGTTGGAAGTTTAAAGAGAGTGTTAACAGGACTAACGAAATTAATATTAAATAAACTATTTCATTTATTTGTTCGCAATTAATCAGTATTAACAGCAACTTTAGCAGATGGTGAAAAAGGAATATCGGATGGTGATGCAAGTGAAGAAGAAGAAGGTGTTGCCTACTCATGGTCTCTATTCCATCTTGTATTTGTTGCTGCTTCTCTATATGTTATGATGACCTTGACAAATTGGTATAGGTAAGTTATTTTGTTATTAGTTTTAAATTTGACTACACATACACAATAAAATCTGTTTAATGATAATCTTCAGAGTTTTTGAGTGAGAAAATAACACTAATTAAAAAAATTCACACCAAGTACCAAGTTAAAATCATGTCTAAAATATGTTTATGGATACGTTTTCGAGATATGATTTTTTAAAGATTTTTTTTGTCGTTGTTTTTCTAAGCATACTTAGTATTCGGGTTATAAAAAATTACCAATCTGAACAGAAGAACCGTCGTTTGAGTGTTGAATATAAGCAAGAAACATGCGAAAGCCCATATTTTACTAACCGACCTCAAAAAAGAAGGAGCTTCTCAATTCGTCTGTATTTTTACTTGCGATATAGGTACTATAGGGCAAGTTTAGGATTCGTAAAAAAAATCGAACTCGAGATAACAATTTTACATGACATTACGATGATGGAGAATGCCAAAAAAGTGGGTCCGTCAATTCTGTCTGTCTGTCTGTCTGTAAGAACCTCGAGCTACAGCCTAAACTACTGAAGCGATTTTCTTCAAACTTGGTAGTTAACAGTTTTGGGTGATTCCCTAGAGGAGAAATTGAAGTTTTTTTTTAGGACCAAAACTAACGGTACCTGTCATATAACGGAAACAGAAAAGTTGATTTATTTCAAAAACGGCTCTAACGATTTTGATTAAAATTTGTCTGCTTACTGTTACAGATAAGAGCCTCCTTTGATAATAAAAAAAATATTTTTTGTACCGTTATTAACGGTACCTGCCATAGAACGGTTTTTTGGATTTATGAATTTCTCAAAAACGACAAAACAGATTTCGACCAAATTTTTAATACAGAAACGTTTAAACAATCATTATTTAAAAAAATTTTTAATTTTTCAAAAAACACAATTTTGGATTTTTAAAAAATATTTCAAATTTTTTTTTTGAAAAATCGATTTTTTGGAAACGAGTTGGTGAAAAAATTTGAAATTTTGTTTTTATGTGTAAATTAATTATTTATTCAAAATTGCATATCAACTTTTTTTTTGAAAAATGTTAGACAATTTTCATATATAAAAAATTATTTTTTAAAAAAACGGCTCTAACGATTTTCGAAAATTTTTTTCTAAAAATTTCTTTTTATACTAGAAATAAAATGGCATATTTAGTTTTTTGTAAAAGATCATTTAAAACGGCATTTAATTATTTATAAAAACGGATTTTATTTTTTTTTTGCACCACTAACGAAATTCCGTGAAAATATCAAATTTTAAATTTTCCCTTATTTTGTTTAATGAAAAACTTTAACATTAGAGTAACTTTTACCATAAGAGCAAGTACGTGCGACCCCAGTCGTGCAATTTATTTTTTTATGTTTGGTAACGCAAAACTTTTGACTGGGTGAATTGATTTTGATGATTTTTTTTTTGTATTTGAAAGTTGGTGCTTACAGTGTGGTCCAATCAGTGTGGAAAATCATATAAAATTAAGTTTCGATTCATAGAAGTCGGTTTGTTTTTTGATAAAAAGTATTAGGTATACAATTTTAGCCGCGTTCGATGAACTTGCCCATATGCTTAATTTTTATAAATGCTTTTGTTGAAATTTTTTTCTTAAATCTGTACAATATTTTATTTTTAAAATATTTTATCCATATCGATGGGAAATAAAATGTATACAAAAAGTTCCAAAAGTAAAATAAGTTAAAAAAAATTTCAATCTATAAACAAAAACTCGAAAAGTATCTAAAGTCGAAATTTTTTTAAGAAAAGTATTTTGTTTTCTTTGGCAGAAATGTGACATAAAAAAATTTAAAACTTGCAGGAAATTAAAAGCTACATTGACCACTTTTTGCAAAAGTACAAAAGCGAAAACAAAATTTCTCGCAATTCGTTTGTAAAAATGAGTTTACAAGTTGGTTTTTAGACTAAAAATAAGCTTTCTATACAAAAATGTGTTTGAAAATTTTCACTTTTGTACTTATTCTTTTTTGAGCCAATGTTGTTTAGGCTTAATGCTGAAATTTTTGCACCCTTTTTTTAATAAATTTTTAACTAATTTAAATTTAAAATTTTTTGTATTTCTTCTCCAGACCGAATTCGGATATTAAATATTTCAATGCAAATGCAGCTTCCATGTGGATAAAAATAATATCCAGCTGGATATGTGGTGGATTGTATGGATGGAGCTTGATTGCACCAATGATTCTAACAAATAGAGAATTCTAAACTTATCAACATAATATGTTGGCCGTTATAATTTAATTTATTATTAAACAAAATATCTACAAACAAAAATATTAAAATACTTATATAAAATATTCTAAGCAAAAACTTAAATAAAAGATCAAATTTATTCCGCTTAATTAAAATGAGTTTAATAAAAAATGAGTTTAATAATAATTACTGAACAAATAAAAAAAACTGATGACCTTTAAGTGGACAATAGCCCTATAAACTAGACGATAAATAACGGAAAAAGGCTTTTTGATTAAATTATAAGAGATTAAGATGGAAGATGCTATTCCTTTGGGATTCAGTAAAACAAAATTCCATTTGACTTTAGAAAAGATTTTATTGAGGCATAAGTGTTAAAACCATTTAGCTGACTCGGGCTAACTTAACACTAATATTCATATATATACTATTTATTTTTTTTATTGTACTCTAAAACATAAGGTAAAATATGTTCAAAAAAAAGATTACGTGAAGTGAAGACCTTCTGAGTTAAATGCCAACAAAAGCTTCATAAAGTCATCTATATCCATTGTCCTAGCACGCATTGTTTCCATGTTGAGTTTCGTCAATATTGCGGCTACCATTTCTGATGGATTTGAATCGGATGGATCCTAAAACAATCAAATTTTTTAAATAAAATCTTAACCTCCCTTAAAATATTCAAAGTACAAACCAAATTTCTCAGTGAACAATAGAGTTTGTGATTATTCTTCAGAACTTCCATTACAGAATCTTGTTTGAATATTGCCGAAAGTGTTTTGTTTTTTCTTGTAAAAACAATTCTCGTCAGACCATCCCATTCAGAAAAGTTTATAGCTGGTGGAGGATTCTTGGGTTCAATTCTAACAACGCAGGATTCGACTTTTGGTGGAGGTCGGAAATTGTTCTTTCCAACATTCATTAGCATATCAACTTTTGCCAAAAGTTGAGTATTTATACTCAATCGACAGTACAGTTTGTCACCTGGTTTTGCTACCAATCTCTGAGCGAATTCTTTTTGGAACATGAGAACGGCGCAACGGAAGATCGGACGATGGAGTAGCAATTTGAAAACGAGTGGCGAACTAATTTGATATGGCACGTTAGCTATGCACACATCGAAATATGGCAATTCTGTTTTTAAACAGTCGCCAATTAAAAGTTTCAATTTGGATTGCAGAGGAGTACTCTGAACTCTTTTGAGTAATTCAGCTGCCAATCTGCTATCGATTTCACAGGCGATAACTTTTTTAACTTTTTCCAATACCTTGACAGTCATGTTTCCTGTACCAGGACCGATTTCTAGAGCTACATCCGTTGATCTGAGACCAGTTTTCTCAACCATATCGGTGATAATGAGGGGATTTTTTAGAATGTGCTGGCCAAAGTTTTTGTTGAAAACAATTCCTGTGAAAATGATTTATATTGTTCAGTTGTTGGAAGTTAATATTAATAATTAATATTTATTTATTTTACCTTGTTTTGCCACTTCATGGGTACGTGTTTTCTTTTCTTTTGGCATTTTAATTTTATAAGAAATTTAAATTAGGAAAAATATTTATTTTTATTTTTTTTGCGACTCGCTACTCCACATGATAATCTGACATTTCCAAAACATGTCAAATTTTGACATTTGATAAGAAATGCATAAAAATAGGAAGAGAAATGTAACTTTCCAATGTACAATGGAATATGGAATAAGAAATTCCAGAGTGCACTTATATATTTACACGACGACATCTGTGGGTGGGTCAGTTTACCCGATTTTTCTTTTTGATTTAACATTCGACGATTTTATTTATTGTTTTTACAGATTTTCCAAGTTGTATAAAATCTCATGAGTTAACAAAAATAAATAAGAAGAGCATGATTCAATATAAGTTCAAGTGACCTCAACTCCAAAAATGTATATATATATTTTTTGAGGTCACTTGAACTTATATTGAATTATATTCAATCACTCCACTTAAAATAAAAATAATTTTAATAATTTTTTATTATTTTTGTTATTTTTTCTTCGTTATTATAAGAAGAGCATGATTAGATGATAGTACTAGATAAACCAAAACATCTACTATTAGTAGACTACCATCTCCAATGGAACAGGGCTTATTTTCAAAGAATGAGCAGGTTCTTTTTTTATGGCGGGTTGCCATTATTTAAAAAAAATAGCGGAATGTTTATACAACGAAAATAAAAATGGTAATAAAATGGCAAAAATACTGGCAAGTTGCCAGTCGAGTAAATCTGGCATAAAACGAAAAATTAATTATCATTTAAAAAAATCGTTTAATGTAAAAGATGACCAAACGATTACAACAACAAATACAACTTTTCCATGCATCGTGACTACACTTCAAACCTCTTGTAAACCTTAATCGAATTGAAATGTATTTGCTGTGTCAACAGCAGCGTTCCTTTGGAAATATTTATCTACTTTTTAGTACTTAAAACTACTTTGAACTACTTTTGCTATACTGAAAAAGTAGTTCAAAGCAGCTTTAAGTACTAAAAAGTAGATAAATATTTCCAAAGGAACGCAGCTAACGTAAACATTTGACGGTTTTTCTTTTCTATTGCAATTACCTACTTAAAAAAAGCATAGTTTTCCAGTTTCTTGCTTTTTTGGGCCCAATTACTCAAGAGTTAATTTTTCTGTGCCTTGTTCGCTGGCAATTTACACTTTTTTTTCGTGTATACAGAAAAACTCACTCTTGCGGAATTGGACTTCTCTTTAAAAACGAACTCGGTTCTGCATGGAAACTTTTTGTTGTTATTAGGTGTGTTTTTTATTACCACCGGTCTAAACTGGACAAAAAAAAAACGCCTCGGGGCTTAACCTGAAATCTTGGCAGCACTGTATATTGAATGTTCCGAAAACAGCAGACACAACAAAAATTTAGAATTGTCATATATTTTTCGCTTTCGTCATTTTTTTGTATTTTTCATGTATGTTTTACAAAGAGATACAAAAATGTATGCTAGCAAAACTATTTTAATACATTTTGTCCTTCCAAACGTGAGTTTTCACGTTTTTAAACAAATTCTAAACAATTTATGAAAAAATTAGTTTGGCAGCACAGATTTAAAACTCTTCAAAAAGTTAAGCCCATAGAAATCTCCGCTCTAAACAACTAAGCCCAAGGGGCTAAGGTATAGTTGTATTTAACATGTAAATTGCTTAGCCCAGACTGCGTTTTTTTTGTCAAGCTAAGACCGGTTGTAATAAAAAACACACATATTAGGTGTGTTTTTTTGTTTATCTATATAGATTTTGTGCAAAAAAACGACATCGGGATTTTTGAAATCCATGCAAACATTTGGCACCACTGTACATATACTTTGGCAGCTGTCTGTCAAAAATGTTGCTTTTGTTTTTTTTTTATTTTAACTCGGAAGTGGGACGGCCATTACATCCATGTTGGATGCAAACAAAAATTTTCATATGGCCATGGCATCCATGTTGGATTCAAAAAAATTGTTTTTTTCACAAAAAACCAAAAATTATCTGTATATTCTTAGCTACATTTTAAGACCATGACCATTAACATTAGTTGCGTCGTTCTTGTGTTATAAGCGTTTGAAGGTAGCCATATTGAATTTTGTTTCGATTTTTTAAAAATCAAATGTGAAAACTTTTTTATTTTTATTTCTAATTTTTCGAAAAAACTTTGGTAATTTTATATACATAACTGTTCAACAATCTTATCAGGATCCATTTAAGACTTTTATCTGAAAAGTGCATTGCGTATATCTCGAAATATTACCATTTCAATGCAACCATGTCAAACAAATTTTTGATTATTTTTTTCTATGAGATTTTTTTTCAAACCTCGTTTTCTCCGCTTTTTTTTTTGTTAATATTTTCAGATATTTTTGTATGAACACAACAAATAAAGTACCTTGGCACTACTGTTTTTATCGAGAGAAAGTAAAATGTGGATAATTATCTGGATTTTTCAAAAATCTATACAGATAAAGTTTTTGTTGTTTTTAAAGCCTGGTACGCTGCTCGCGCTAAATTTTAGCCAAGATAAAATTCCCATACAAGTTATCGATAATTTGTATGGGACTCATTTTAGCTCGGCTAAAATTTTTCGATAATTTGTATGGGAGCTAAAATTTAGCGCGAGCAGCGTACCAGGCTTAACACGTAAATTGTTTTGATTTCAAAAATCTCGATGTCGTTTTTTTGCACAAAATCTATATAGATAAACAAAAAAACACACCTATTGTATATCAAAAATCAAAATTTCTCCTTGCGAGGATTTATATTCGTAGATTTTTCCAAGATTTTTGTTTTGCAAAATGGTTATAGGAAAAATGGACGAATGTAAACTCTGACCAAAAAAATCTTCACTGGAAAAATGCAAATCCAACAGCCAACTTTCCAGGGTCGTCAGCATTGCTCGGAGCAAAATCTGTATTTAAAACGGAAATCGACATAAACTTCAAATTCAAGATGTTTTTTTGTGACAGATGTCAAACTGGTATTTGAACTAAACTCGAAAGAAGTGCTATAATCCAAACAAAACGATAAAATATTTATTTAATTTCTCAATTAAAAATTAAATAATTATAAAATATTGCAACTGAAACATGAAACTCGGTTGTAAAAGCATATTTACAGTGTTGTCAAAGCATTCAATAAAATCCCGATCATTTCACGATGTCCGAGTCCGTTTTGCACCTAGTCCAACAGGTTAGAATGCAAATAAGAAGTCGAATGATCCAAAATAATCATCCAATAACTTTCAGGATATCTTCATCTTGGCGGGCTTCGCACAGCATTGTACAATTACTTGTTCGCCTTGAAGAACAAAGGTAAATTCATTCTCAGAATTGAAGATACCGATCAAAGCCGGCTTGTCGCCGATGCTTCCAAGTCAATTATTGAAGATCTAAGATGGTCGGGTATTGTTATTGACGAAGGTCCTATAGTTGGTGGAAACTTTGGTCCATATATCCAAAGTGAACGTTTACATATTTATAAGTAAGCTAGACACAATAGAAATTCACTTTGCTGATTACTTCATTTGCATTTTAGTGATGCAATCCAACAATTACTTGGAGATGGTTCAGCATACCGGTGTTATTGTTCGGAGACTAGACTTGATTTATTGCGTAAAGAAGCTCTTAAACAAAGACAAATACCAAAATACGACAACAAATGTCGTCATCTTACGCTATCCGAAATCAAAGAGAAACAATCCAACAAAGTTCCATACTGTATACGTTTTAAATTAGAAGACTTTAACGATCCTGTTGAGGATTTAGTTTATGGAAATGTTTTTGTGAATAGCAGTAAGCATGAAGGTGATCCTGTGATTATAAAATCTGATGGATTTCCGACATATCATTTTGCAAATGTCGTTGATGATCATCACATGAAAGTTTCTCATGTTTTTCGTGGTGTTGAATGGCAAACTTCAACTCCAAAGCATTTACTGCTTTACAAGTAAATTAATAGATAGTCATTTCTGTTGTGGTTAATTTTTGCTTCTATATTTCTCGGCACAACCACATTAAAAATGATTACATATTAAACTTTACCTAAACTAACGTTTGTTTGTTTTTTAGAGCATTTGGTTGGAATCCTCCAAAGTACGGCCATTTACCTCTATTGATTAATGCTGACGGTACTAAATTAAGCAAGCGCCAAGGTGATATAAGCATAAACAAATTTCGGTGAGTAAGAAAATGATCTTCAACTCAACTTGTTTTCCATTACAAAATAATTTCGATTTGAGAATTGTCTAATTTGAAATGTCTATCTCAGGTCCTGTTAATTCATGAATTAACAAACGGTTTTCACGATTTACTTAAAAATTTTGAAAAAATACTTTAGTATTAGTACCTCTTTCTTGGTTTATTTTTCACAAACTAGCTGTATACTTGAACTTTTTGATCCCTTTTGGAACAAACAAGTCCAATCCTAATTTTAAGATTTATCTTAATTTATCTCTTCTTATTCTCATTTCTTCCCTTTTTTTACTTGGTTTATGAAGCCATATTAATCCTGTTGAATCGATGTCGCTGAGTTGTTGGACAACAAAAGTTTTCCAATAACATTCAAAGAATATTTTGAAGTAAATTATAGCTGTAGATTCTGATGAAATTAAAGACATGTTTCTTTATCATCTTTAAAGTTTATTGACTTTTTTTTGTTTTAAAAAAGGAATAATAATCGCAGTTTGCTATTTCACATGTTTACTATTTCAATGCATAACAAAAAAAAAAGTTTAGATCCCACGTTAAAGAGTCTCTTTTCTGTAGGAAGTACTTAAGTTATTTAACAATAGTTTTATATTATGAAATGTTTAATTTTGTCAAAATGACGCAACGATTTTGGCATGAAATAAAACTGTATTTTTTTAAAGTAAGATCTATCTTTTGATGAAGTTTTTTTGTTTCGAAAATCATTAGAAACGGTGACTTTCATAAAACGATTTTTTTTTTGTTTTTTTTTAGCTTTTTTTTAACGGCTAACGAATTTCAAAACTTCTCTCTTAATGCATCTGAATAAAATGAATTAAGTTGCGTAATTTTTTAGAGCTCATATCAATTCAAAAAATTATTTTTTTTCTCGAACGAATTTTGTTTCTTTTTTTTTAACTATTCTTGTAGGTACATAAAAAGCTTTAACAATTAAGTTATTAAGCTGAAGGCTAATAGTTCGCTATAAAGCAAGTTCGCGCGGCCCTGTCGTACTTTTTCTATTTTTTAAAAGTATTTTTTTTTACTTTTGATATTTGTAGGTACATGTAATGTCGAATTCCTTTCAATTTTTTGAATCGCCTCAAAAAAATCGAATTTTTGGTGTTAAAAAGGAACATGAAAACAGACCGAATTCTTTTTGCGATTGTATGTGTGTCATTTGACAACAATTTTTACACGAACGTCAAGCTGAAACCAAAACAATTTCTGCAAAATAAAACCAGAGATTCCTTTGATCAATAATTTTGTTTATTTTCTTCGGTAATATAGATTTATTTTAATCAGAATCAAAGGGAAATTGCAGTTATTATTAAGATCTGAGTAAAGATGAAGTAGAAGGTTATTGTTTTGGTCGTATGCTGTGGTTTTACAGAGAAAAAATTTTCTGACGACAATTACGAGAAGAAAAGTCACAGTAATTTTACTTTTTCACAAGAAATATGCCAGGAAAAAATATATTTTGATCACACATTGTTTTTTTTTTATTTATTTCATATTTTTCCGCAATAAAAATACGATATTGAATTAAAATTTACTCTTTATTTGAAGTTGGTGTTCTCAAATCAACAAACAACACGAAGAAAACTTTCAGCTTGACGTTTGAGAAATGTCAAATGTTCCAAGTGTGTGTGCAAATCCGTGTAAATCTCTCAAAAAAGAAGGATTAAAAAAAATTCGAATTCTGCTTCGTTTGAGGCGAATTTTTTTTCTATGGAACATGATTTTCAGAAAAAGTTCGCTTCGAGATCGCCGAAAATTCGATTTTTTAATGTCGAATTCCTTTCAATTGAGAGATTTACACGGATTTGCACACACACTTGGAACATTTGACATTTCTCAAACGTGTCAAGCTGAAAGTTTTCTTCGTGTTGTTTGTTTATTTGAGAACACCAACTTCAAATAAAGAGTAAATTTTAATTGAATATCGTATTTTTATTGCGGAAAAATATGAAATAAATAAAAAAAACAATGTGCGACCAAAATATATTTTTTCCTGGCATAGTTCTTGTGAAAAAGTCAAATTATTGTGACTTTTCTTCTCGTAATTGTCGTCAGAAAATTTTTTCTCTGTAAAACCACAGCATATAGAGCAAGAGCCCACGACGGCCAGACCTTCGTTATTTTATACCAGCTGAAAGTTTGTCTGTGCATACCCCCCATAGAGGTAAGAACGACCAGGGACTTTTTAATTCTGGGTTGTGGTTGCTTTGGGAGGTAAACGGTACTAAAGGTGTAAAAAATAGGACCTTACTTTCGTCATAGTATACCGCTTCATCTTTTTATATTTTCTTAAGGATAACTTCAGAAGTCTAGTCGTCCATTGCCAGACACCTACGGCGGTTGTTTCCCCCTGCCAGACACCCCTAAACTTGCAAAAATTAGGACCCTACTTTCGTCATAGTATACCAGCTAAATTTTATATATGTTATTTGGGGTCCTATGAAAAGATGTTACCTCAAGAGCCAGACAGTTTTGATGGTTGCAACACCTTGCCAGACACAATTTTCTAAAAAATTACTCAAAATAAAAAAAAAAATATTAAAAAACGACGGCAACACTTACAGTAACAAATGATACTTTTTTCAAAAGCCAGAATTGTACACTTAATTTTAATTTTTAAATCAATACATTTAAATCAACAGTTTTTGAAATAATTGATTCCAAAGTCAGAATTTGTGAAAAAAAAAGTTTAAAAAATTACATTGAATATTATTTGTGTAAAGGCTGTGGATCTAAATACAAAATGTTGTAATAAAATAAACTGCCTAAATTAATTCCTTATCAAATGCTGAAATTCATATGTTCCTATGCCATCTAGTTTTCGAGATATTTGAAAAATAGGAAGACTACTTTTTTTATCAGATTTTTATTATTTTTGCTGTTTTCGTTCGTAGTTCTTATTCATAATTTTATAACATTCACAGCCGTGTTATAGAAAGTAATAAATAAAATGCAAAAGAAAAATAATATTACAGGTAAAAATATTCATTTTAATAAGTTTCGTCGTCGTCGATATTTTCATTTTCTTCTTCACTCCAGTCGATGTCATAATCGTCGTCAATATCGCTTTCTTCGTCAGTTTCTGAAAAAATCAAGTTTGTACAATTAGGAATAATTACAAAATTATTTACACAATAATAACAATAATACCTGATTGATTTTTGAGCGAATCACTAACATAACTTGGTAGTTGATCCCCTTCAAACCATTTAAACTGGTATTTGTCATCTTTCAATACCCAGCCGTTATTGTCTGGTTGATATGTGGTTGGATTTTTCAGATGAGCATTATTCCAAATGGTACATACATAATTTGCTCGCAAAAATTGCTGCAATAACTCGCTTTTGCAAGGTGGAAGATTGCTAGCGTCAAAATGTCGCAACTTCTTTCGGTCAAAAGCTTCGTTTACATCGGAGACTGTATACGAGTCGATGAATATTTGAAGCCTAGCGGCATCAACATCAATTGCATTTGGGACATTATAAATATTGCATATAAATTTTTGAATAATATTAAAGATTTTTTGTTGAAGATCTAAATTTTCAATTAATTCGCTGTTCCCGAAGTTTTTGAAAGCTTCCTGGTACTCTGGATATTTTTTTTATTTCTTGTATGGCTTTAATTTTCCTTTTCTGAAGAACGCAGGATTAAAATCACAACCTGTGATGGCATGAAATCCAGGTAAACTCTGGCAAACTAACACTCCCAACTGTGCATGTATTTTAGTTAGGTCCACATATCTTAAATTATTGCCAGTACCCGTAAGCATCCAAACAACCGAATCACTTTTGAGGTGATGAATGTTACCAAGCATTATAGCCGCAATATCGGTATCAGCAGTTCTTATAACTATTTTTGATGAATTGTTGATGTTACATGCATGGTATACTATCTTCGTATCTGCTTCCTCGTGTGATGGGCATGACAACTCTTCATTAACTCTTGAGACAACTTTGTTGGAATTATTAACAGAGAAAGAATGACATTTTCTGAAATTGATGTATATCGTTTTGTCGGTAATAAATGGCACCACTTCATCAGTAGCCCAGTGTGAAATAAGAAAATTTACCACAGCTTCTTTAAATTTTAAATTTTTTAGTTCTTTCGCGAAATCACTTAATCGATCAATTAATGGCAATAATTTAAGATATGTGGACCTAACTAAAATACATGCACAGTTGGGAGTGTTAGTTTGCCAGAGTTTACCTGGATTTCATGCCATCACAGGTTGTGATTTTAATCCTGCGTTCTTCAGAAAAGGAAAATTAAAGCCATACAAGAAATAAAAAAAATATCCAGAGTACCAGGAAGCTTTCAAAAACTTCGGGAACAGCGAATTAATTGAAAATTTAGATCTTCAACAAAAAATCTTTAATATTATTCAAAAATTTATATGCAATATTTATAATGTCCCAAATGCAATTGATGTTGATGCCGCTAGGCTTCAAATATTCATCGACTCGTATACAGTCTCCGATGTAAACGAAGCTTTTGACCGAAAGAAGTTGCGACATTTTGACGCTAGCAATCTTCCACCTTGCAAAAGCGAGTTATTGCAGCAATTTTTGCGAGCAAATTATGTATGTACCATTTGGAATAATGCTCATCTGAAAAATCCAACCACATATCAACCAGACAATAACGGCTGGGTATTGAAAGATGACAAATACCAGTTTAAATGGTTTGAAGGGGATCAACTACCAAGTTATGTTAGTGATTCGCTCAAAAATCAATCAGGTATTATTGTTATTATTGTGTAAATAATTTTGTAATTATTCCTAATTGTACAAACTTGATTTTTTCAGAAACTGACGAAGAAAGCGATATTGACGACGATTATGACATCGACTGGAGTGAAGAAGAAAATGAAAATATCGACGACGACGAAACTTATTAAAATGAATATTTTTACCTGTAATATTATTTTTCTTTTGCATTTTATTTATTACTTTCTATAACACGGCTGTGAATGTTATAAAATTATGAATAAGAACTACGAACGAAAACAGCAAAAATAATAAAAATCTGATAAAAAAAGTAGTCTTCCTATTTTTCAAATATCTCGAAAACTAGATGGCATAGGAACATATGAATTTCAGCATTTGATAAGGAATTAATTTAGGCAGTTTATTTTATTACAACATTTTGTATTTAGATCCACAGCCTTTACACAAATAATATTCAATGTAATTTTTTAAACTTTTTTTTTCACAAATTCTGACTTTGGAATCAATTATTTCAAAAACTGTTGATTTAAATGTATTGATTTAAAAATTAAAATTAAGTGTACAATTCTGGCTTTTGAAAAAAGTATCATTTGTTACTGTAAGTGTTGCCGTCGTTTTTTAATATTTTTTTTTTTATTTTGAGTAATTTTTTAGAAAATTGTGTCTGGCAAGGTGTTGCAACCATCAAAACTGTCTGGCTCTTGAGGTAACATCTTTTCATAGGACCCCAAATAACATATATAAAATTTAGCTGGTATACTATGACGAAAGTAGGGTCCTAATTTTTGCAAGTTTAGGGGTGTCTGGCAGGGGGAAACAACCGCCGTAGGTGTCTGGCAATGGACGACTAGACTTCTGAAGTTATCCTTAAGAAAATATAAAAAGATGAAGCGGTATACTATGACGAAAGTAAGGTCCTATTTTTTACACCTTTAGTACCGTTTACCTGCCAAAGCAACCAAAACCCAGAACTAAAAAGTCCCTGGTCGTTCATACCTCTATAGGGGGTATGCACAGACAAACTTTCAGCTGGTATAAAATAACGAAGGTCTGGCCGTCGTGGGCTCTTAGTCTAATACGGCCAAAATAATAACCTTCTACTTCATCTTCACTCAAATCTTAATAATAACTGCAATTTCCCTTTGATTCTGATTAAAATAAATCTATATTACCGAAGAAAATAAACAAAATTATTAATCAAAGGAATCTCTGGTTTTATTTTGCAGAAATTGTTTTGGTTTCAGCTTGACGTTCGTGTAAAAATTGTTGTCAAATGACACACATACAATCGCAAAAAGAATTCGGTCTGTTTTCATGTTCCTTTTTAACACCAAAAATTCGATTTTTTTGAGGCGATTCAAAAAATTGAAAGGAATTCGACATAATTGAAAGGAATTCGACATAAGGTACTATAGGGCAAATTAATGTCGTTTTCGATTGGCTCTCCGGAAGCGTCCGGAATCATTCAGAAGACTTCTGAATCCGTTTTATTGGCATGAAAATGACAGCCAGAACGCTTCTCAGAAGAGAAATTCTCTTCTTGATTTCAAATCAGAATCAAATCAAGAAGCACTAATACATGAATACTCACATGTCAAATATACACTCAATCATTGTTTATTATTATTTTTCATTCAAATTTTTTTCGTTTTCTGAAATTAATTTGTTTATTTATTTTCAAACAAATAAATTAAGCTTTTAAAATATTTTGCAAAACGAATTCCCGATTAATTTGTTGAATATTAGGTACTATTTTCTTCACATATTAATTATTCTTCAAGTCTTATGCCATATTTGACATTTTAAATTTCACAGAAAAACAAACACAAACACAAAAAAAATAGAATTGAGTGGAAGCAATTCAAACTGTTTTATTGGATTTCAGTATGAGTGAATCCTTGAGTGATTCCAATCGAAAACGACATAAGGATTCTTAAAAAAATTCAACTCGAGATAACGATGAGAGACGACATAACGATTATAAATAATGCGAAAAAGTGAGTCTCGCAAATAATAATTTCATAACATTCATTTTTTTGAAATTTTTTATAAATATTTTAAAAAAAGAACGAAAACTTCATTTCCATTTTCTTTTCAAATTAAGTTGAAATTATTCCTTTATGAATTTTTATATACAAAGTTTTTACATTCTAAGCAACTTTGCTATAAGAGAAAGTACGTGTGATCCTCTGGTGCAAAATATTAATTAGATGACACTTAAAATTTGAGTTTCTGGCCTTCGAGTGCCCAGCCGAAGCCAAAGAACAACAAATGAACAATATATATTTTTTGTTTTGTTTCAGAGATAGTGGTATTTATCCTCTAGCCTTAGCCAATTATGTGATGTGTGCCGGAGGAGGGTTTCAAAAGGAACAATCCCTTAAACCTACATTAGAAACGTTAGAATCGCTCTCGAAGATGGTATGTACATTTTTATTACTATAATCAGCCCTATTATTTTATTCGTCAAGATTAGGTACAAAACGAGTTTTTGCAATAGGGCTGTTATAAAAAATAAAAATTGGTACAAACTAATTATTTTGAGTTTTAATGCACCAGTTTAATATAGAAAACCTAAACTCACATCCTGGTAGATTAAATCCCGATTTATTAAACGATTTCAACAATTTAGAAATCAGAAGAAAACTTTCAAATGAAAACGAAACAGATGAGTTAGTTGAAATAGTTCGAAGTATGGTGCGTTCGAAATATCCAGAGAGGTAATTCAAATCAAATTAAAAAAAAAATGTGTGATAATATTTTAAATTTTCTTTCCAAAGAAATATCGATCTTGATGCATCTTATACAAAGAACATCTTAAATTGGTCGGCGCAGAGGCTGTCAACTTTATCCGACCTAACATCAGAGAATTTCAATTTTCTTTGGACTGATGGCAATGTTGTGAATTCAACCGAATTATCGAAGGGTACGACGTATAAAGACAACATAGAATTGATTTATAAAAATATTTTATTTCTTTCTAGATCAGATAGATGAACTCATAGGCAGTTTGGACAAAATAGAGTTTACAAAGAAAAATATACAAACAACATTAAAATCATATTCAGGGAAAACGCAAATTAAATTTCCAGTTTTGATGAAAACACTGCGCACATCTCTAAGTGGACTTAAGGTAAAGAAAGCCTCATACATTCCTAACGAAAAATGTTTGTACCATAAAAATTGTATTTTTCTAGGAAGGTCCAGGTGTTGCAGAAGTAATGGAAATTTTTGGAAAAGAAGAATCACTGCGGAGAATACGATCTAATTTAAATTCCAGTAATGCTTGAGTGTAAATAAAACAAAAAAACAATTACAGAATGATTTCGAAATCATATCGTTAAGTTTTGAAAAATGGAAAACAATTTAATTGTTTAATTGTTTTTTTTCGTATGTTTTTTCTTTTTATGAACTCTTATTAATAAAATCGGTTGCAAAGGGTCTTTTTAAGAAACCTAATATTGTAGGAAAGGAACTGAAATTGTAAAAAAATCATCCCCTGCTAGACATTTAATAAGGGACATCTTGATACAAATCAATGGAACCAATTTAAAAGGAAAGATAAGCAAGATAATTTTTTTTGATTTTTTTGGTCATACCATTTCTTTATTAAGAACTAGCTCGTGACTTATATGCATAAATGTTTTATTAATTAACTGTTGAACAATGCAATCGCCACACAAGTTGATACAATAGCAACATGTATTACAAATCCATCGAGATTCCATACTTATTGCCTCTAGACAATTTTCACATTTTTCAGTAGGATTTTTAACATCTTCCAATGTTGGTGAAACTTTTTCCTTCCGAATTTCTTGCAATATACGAAGCATGTTTTCTTTTTCTACTGCTGTTGTGGTTGTTGTTAGACTTTTTTGATAATTAAATGAATTGCTTCCGTAAGGGTCTTCACTGGTAAACTCATCATCTGGCATATTAACAGGTACATTGTGGGCAGGAAAAAATGTCGATTGACGATATAAGTTTTTGTAAAAATGTTTAGACTTTGCTGAGAAGACACTTTTCTTATTTTTAGGAAGTCGTCCTGGAATAGGCATTCCAACAGAATGAAGTTTTTTGAAAAACTTCTGAACCCTACTGGCTACTTGTTGTGGTGTACGATTACCTAATGCATGGGCTATTTTAGCAAAACGTCGCATTTCTATAGGCTCAACTGGATATTCTATTAAAAGCTGTTCAAGGCGACGTTGTTCATCACAAGTCCATAGCTAGAAAGAATTTGAATTTATAATAAAACATTTGAATATAAAATTAAAAAGTTGTAAATACTTGATTGAATGTTTCTGGTTTGCTCTGGTCAAATATTCTTCCACGGACTTTGATATCTGTATTTAGTTTAGCTTCCATATCGTTGTCGTTATAATTTTCAGTTTTTGTTGAACCAATGTCTTGAATCTGCAAAAAAATCATTATATTATAACAAACGAGAACTATAAAAATATCTTACACACCTCTGCAATACATCGATATGCTGGTGATACGAATTTATCCTCGAATATGTCATTTACAAAACCCGACGGATCATGGAGGTATTTGTTCTTGTGCTGAATAATCTCTTCAATGTCTTTGTGTATTTGTATCTTTTGTGCACTTAGAAGGGCAATGGTTCGTAAAATCATTGAATATTCACGATTGCCTCTTAAAGCCAAATGATCACTTTCGAAATTAAACGCCCAATCGGTACTTGTGTCATCGTAGTCTTCAGATTGTTCCATAGTTCTATAAATAAAATAGGTACTTTAAGGGACTTTGATAGTATAACGACGAATTATGTGAAGAGATCAAACACCAGAAATCACTAATCGAGGGGTTATGGTACGTGAATTTTCTTTCCATTTCACCAAATCGGTTCTGCTATTGTCAATTTCAAGATCTACAAATCTGCTGGGTAAGAGCAAGTGAAAATTTGTGGAGAATAGAGAAGACGTTCTTTATGAGTTTTGTACCCAAATGGACGGAGCCAAAAATACATAAAGTTTGGATAAGATAAGAGAGAGTTTTAGAATCGAACCCAGATGGGAAATAAAGCAAAGGAAAGACTTCACTTTAGAGCAACACAAATGGCTTGTAATCAAATCTTCATCAACTTGGCAGGTACCAATGCATAAATAGAGAAAACTAGCTTGGAAAATGGAAGAATGTTGGTTGAGGGAAAGAATCACCCTGGGGTGATTCAAATATACTATTGATTGGAAGGAAGTACGACATTTATTGAACAAAAAGCAATTTTTGTGAACTTACCTTTTAGTTTTTAAATTGAACTTGTCCGTGTTTTTTTACAAAATCAAAATTTTGTTTGTAAAAATGTTTCTATTTTTTTTTTATCACTTATCAGTTTTTCAAAGCAAAAACTGACAGTTCGAAACGTCAAAAAGGCAAATGTCAACTCAAATAAAATGTAGTAGATTTATATCACAGCGCTGTCTCAAGTACTAATTACTACGTTTTCATGCCGAATTATTTAAGCCCTGTTTCTTTGTGAAGTGGAAAAGTACTACTAGTAGTTTACTAGCGATTATCAATGGAACGCACTTTCAACGAATTCACAACAAATCGTATCTGCTCAGGAAAAAGAGCTTGAGTAGATTATAGTAAAAGATTAACCAAAACATCTACTAGAAGAAAACTACCACCACCAATGGACCAGGGCTTGTCGATGTTCTTATTAATCTAGTACTATCATCTACTCATCCTCTGCTTCCCGAGAAGATACGATTTGTACTGAATTCGTTCAAAGTGCGTTCCATTGAAAACCGCTACACGGAGAAAACATAACGCCAGGGATAACTTTACTTCTAGTATATTTAATCAGAATAAAGTTGAATATACCAGAAATAAAGTTAAATATACCAGAAGCATAGTCATCCCTGCCTTATTTTTTCTCTGTGTAGTAACCCAACTAACAATTTTGCTTCTATAAAGCTTTATAGATGTTACCGTTGCTTCTATAAAGCTTTATAGAAGCAAAATTGTTTGTAGGGAAACTACTAGTAGCAATTTGCCACCTCCCAAAGTAACAGGGCTAATATTAGCCCTCATGCTTGGGACAGCTTCGGAACATCTTCGGGACATTAAGATTAAGATTAAGATTAGGGTGAGAGGTGGGAATAATTCGCCTTATCACTGCGGCCTCTGATGGGCCTATTGTGATGTCCTCTTTTTAGAGTTCACGTAGAAATCCTGAGTTTAGAAAACTTAGTATGTTTTTGGGTGAACTAGCGGCAATGTTTTCCGCTTCGAGATAATACCCTCCGAGGTGACGTCGACGTGTATTGATTAAGCAATTACAGTGACACAATATGTGTTCTGCTGTTTCTTCGTCTTCGTTACACATTCTGCAGGTATCGTCTTGTGTGATGCCCATGGTCTTGAGATGTTTTTTTACTGAGCAGTGTCCAGTAAGGAAGCCTGTGGTTATGCGAATCTGACTCCTGGTGAGTGTGAGGAGTTGTTTCGTTCTGGCGTGGGAGATGTTTGGTATAAATTTTTTGGCTTGTCTGTTACCTTCCGTATGCGTCCAGTAATGATTAGCCATATCTCTTAGCCATTTATTAATGTAATGTTTTGCAGTGCTTGTTGGTATGCCACAGAATGGTCTTGGCATCATGAATGTAGATGCGGAACCTTTTCTGACTAGTGTGTCTGCTATTTCATTCCCAACGTGACCGCTGTGACCAGGTATCCAAATGAGTTGAACTCTGTTTGTACTGGCAAGCTGGTGTAGAAGTTGTATACAGTCCCATACCAGCTTTGAGGTGACTTCATTGCTCCTAAGAGCTTGGAGTGCCGCCTTGCTGTCAGAGAGAATATAAATTTTTTTGTTTATTACAGCTCTGTTTAAGTTTTCTCTGAGGCAGAGTTCAATTGCGAATACCTCTGCTTGGAATACGGAATTGAAGCTGTCCATGCTCTGGTGCAGATAAGTTTTGGTGTTCATTCCGAATACTCCGGCCCCAACACCTTCATTTGTTTTGGAGCCATCTGTGTACCATACATGAGACTCGCTATTGAAGATGGGTCTGTTCTGTTCCCATTCATGTCGTGAGGGGAATGTGACCTTATAGTTTTGGGTGAAGTTATATCTTGGGAGACAATTGTCTACTAGACATATTTTAAGTAATTCTTCCCTATTTAATTCAGTGAGAATATCAGAGTGGATTATCTTGGAATTATAGTTATCTTCTGCGATGAGCCTGTAGCCGTTGACCATGGCTTCTTTCTTTAGTAGGAGATGGAGTGGTGGTAGATCTGTGATAACTTCTAACGCTGCTGTGGGGGCTGTTCTCATTGCTCCTGTAATATTTATACAAGCTAGTCTTTGTAGTTTATTGAGCTTGGCTTGTACTGTTTTTTGTTTTGTTTTATGCCACCAGACCGGTGCAGCGTATGTTATAATTGGTCTGGCAATGGCTGTATAGAGCCAGCGAGAGATTTTGGGGTTGGCACCCCAGTTTTTACCAGTTAGACATTTGCTGGTCCATAAGGCAGTCCTGGCTTTGTCAATGGTTTTCTGTATATGAGAGTTCCAGTTGAGTTTTTCGTCTAGGGTAATCCCTAGATGTTTAACTTCCTTTGAGAATTCTATCGCTTCACCGAAAAGAGTAGGCTTTATAAGTTTGTGTTTATTTCTTTTTCTGGTGAAGGCGACTATGGTACTTTTTTTAGGGTTGACATTAAGTCCAACTTTTAGGCACCAGTTTGCGACTATATTGAGTGCTCTTTGTAGAAGATTCGAGATCGTGTCTTCGAATTTACCTTTAATGAGGATCACAATGTCGTCAGCATAGCCCTGAACATAAAATCCAGCATTGCTAAGTATGACAATCAGTTCATTAACTACAATGGACCACAGAAGTGGGGAGAGAACCCCGCCTTGAGGGCATCCTTTTGCAGCTGTGATTCTGATTTTGTCATTGCCCAAGGGATTTATCAATCCGCATTGTTAATTCCTGAAGAGCAAGCGTGGTTGATTTTCCTGGCTGGTAGGCATATTGGTTGTTGTGAAGAGGTGTTGTTTTCAATGGCCCGTCCCTGATATGCCTGTCTAGTATCTTTTCCATTGTTTTCAGGAAGAATGAGGTAAGACTAATTGGTCTGAAGGATTTAGCTTGGTCAGTTGGTCTTCGTCCTGATTTAGGAATGAATTTGACCGTTACTTCTTTCCAGCTTGTTGGTAAGTAACCCCATGCGTAGCTTGTTCTAAATATGTTTATTAGCATAGGTGTAATTAACTCATTTCCTTTCTGAAGGAGTGCTGGAAAGATTCCATCTTCTCCGGGAGATTTATATGGGTCGAAGGAATTTATTGCCCATTTTATATTTCCCTCATAGAACAAATCCCTTGCTCTTTTCCAATCCTCTCTGTTTGGTCTGGTAAGCCTGAACTGGGGAGAAGGACTAGATAGATCTGAGGGTATGACTACAGAGTTTGGAAAGTGAGTGTCCGTAAGGATTTGTAACGTATCTGGACCATTTTCCGCACGCGTGCCATCCGTGTTTTTTAAGAGACCAATATGATTAGTGTGCTCTTTAGCGAGAATTCTGTGGATGCGAGCGCTGCTTTGTATATCAGATAGATCATTGCAGAACTTTTTCCATGATTCTCTTTTGGCTCTTCTAATCTCTGTATTGTAGTTGGTTAGAGAAGTGCGGTATGAGGTCCAGTCTCCATTGCGCTTGGCTTTGTTGAATAGTTTTCTGGTCAGCGTTCTTAGCTTTGAGAGCTTGGCATTCCACCATGGTGTTTTTCGTGTGCCTGATTTCGTTTTCTCTGGGCATGCGTTATGGTAGGCAGTAGTGATTGTTGCATTAAGACTGTTGCAGCTTATTTCTAGGCTGTCAATGTCTCTGATGCTGTTTGGACAGTTTCTGATCGTTTGCGAGATTTCTAGGCAGTAGTCGTCCCAGTTCGTCGCTCTCGGTTGTCTGTACGTTAAGGGGAGTTTTGATTCTATACATATATCAAAGCAAATTTGCCGGTGATCTGACATTGATGTTTCAGTCGAAACATGCCAGTTTTGTATAGCATTACCTATGAATGAAGTGGATAGGGTGAGATCAAGGACTTCTTCCCTGATTCTGTTCATGAAGGTAGGGCTATTCCCATAGTTTAAGATTTCAAGATTATTTTTAAAAATGAATTCTAGAAGGTACTCACCCCTTTTGTTTATGTTGGAGCTGCCCCATACAGTGTGATGGGCGTTAGCATCACAACTAATGATGATTTGCCGGCCTGTTCTGCCACAGTAGTCTATAAGATCCTGCAGTGGTGTGAAGCTTAGGTCGGCAGAATCCCCTGCCAGGTAGGCTGAGCAGATGACAGCTTCTGACCTACCCTCCGAGGTCTGCAGCTGGATGATAGCTGCTACCATGTCCTTGTTGGTGTACTGTGGAATAGGAATGGTTATTATAGATTTATTTATCATAATGCAAGCTCTAGGTCTACCTTCACTACTAGAATCATAAATTAGCTCACCTGATAGGCCTTTTATCTGGTCTTTCACTATGTAAGGTTCCTGGATAAAGGCTATATCAAGGTGTTCCTTATTGAATCTGTGGCTTAGTACTGCCGAGGCAGCCTTCGCATGCTGCAGATTAATTTGGATACACCTCAATCCCATGTTATTGTTGAGCGGGTTTACTGGCAGGAGCGCCAGTATCAGTTCCAGGTGCCGCGATAGAGTTATCCCCAGGGGTCTCGTCGGTCTGAGATAAGTCTTCAGACGTCTTAGACTTCCTGGGGTTGGCAACTTCTACCGTTGACCCACTGATTGTAGGAGCATCTGTTTTTGCTTCCTCTGTTGTTGCAAGGTCCTTAGAACTATCGCCCTTGTTGTTTCCTTGCGTGCCAGTGCCTTCCTGTCTTGAGTTTGCCTTGATCCTAATTTGGATCTGAGAGAAATTCAAGAACAGTTTGCACTTTGACTTCAGAATGGAGTCCTTGGATTTCTCATCGACAGAGAAAGTGACGTGATGACCGCCACTTTTTTCTTTGATGATCCTGAGGACTCTCCATCCTTTGGTGTTTAAATCGGTGTTTTGTTTTCCAAGCCGATTTAGAAAAATGTCTTTGGTGAGATTTTCATCTTCCGGGACATAAGTAACGCAAACGTGTTGCTTGGGTATATCGTTGCCCTGAGTGACACGTAGTTTTGCGTCCTTCCATGGCTTTATTTTTTCTGCCGTAGACATGAGCCATTTTTTGGTCTCTGTGTCGTGACAGGTAAACGAGAGCCATCCGTCTCTGTCCGAGACGGCTACAAACTTAATTGCTGGACAGTTTTTGTCTGCTTTGTCCATTTCTTCCAGAACGCTTTTTCTGACCAGTTTGGTTTCGCGCTCCGTAAGTGTTTGTAAAGGATGGAGAAAGTGCATAATCGCGACCTTACATTGGGCTGTGGCATCCCGATAGGAGCCCCCTGATGTGCTTGGTCGTGATTGATTACCTTCTTTTCCATGGTTGGATCCAGTTTTGGCGGCACTGCTGGGCTTGTCTTTGCTGGTATTAGGGCTGAATCTGGTCTTCTCGTGAGCACGATGCTTCTTCGAGGCTGCTCCTGCAGGGGAGTTGTCAGCTGACCGTTCCCTTTTGCCCTTGTTAGTTGGTTGCACCGATGTGCCAGCCTGCTTGTCTGCTAGTATTTTAGCATATCTAGCCTTTTCTCTGCGCCTGGCTTCTTCGGGCTCAATGCCGTCTCTTATCTGCGCAGCTATACGTCGCTTCTGAGCCCCAGTGAAATAATCTTTCTGCTGGGGCTTGTTGACGTGTTCGTTACCCTCAATCATAGAGCTTGGACCTTGTGGTGCCTGAGCATCTAGATTGCCCTTTGCATTGGGAACGGGCACGGCTCCTGTATATGGCGGTGGTTCGACGAAATCCACGTCCATATCAGTCCCTGGTGAGCGGAGTAGAGCTTCTTCATCTGACTCCGTTATTGCGTTGTCAACCAGTAAATGATTTTTGTTTTTGTTTTTATTTTGGTTTGTGTTTTTTTGTTTGTTTGTTTCCATTTGAATCCCACGAGTATGGCGAGAAATATAAGGTCAACTATCTACAGAGCTCCCATGTAGACGTAAGGCTAGTTACTATGCGAGGTCGCCCGGTATCGCATAGGGACAGTACGTTCGCGATGCACATGTTTTGTTCCCTGCACCATTCAGTCCTCGGCACGTATTCCAACTACCTTGACTTGGGAATTTTTGTTTGTGGAGGGTAAGGGAAGGTAAGTTGAGTAGGGAAATAGGAAAGAAGGGGGGAGGGGTAGAGGAGGGGAGGGGATGGCTGCATCTTAGCTTCGAATCTCCTCATAGGGAATGTTTTAGTCCCAAGAGTCATTGACCTCTACTAAGCCTCCGCACCGCGACAAGGTGTACAGCCCCGCCGAGGTACATGCTCCCGACATGATGTCTCGGGCATGTCCCGAAGATGTCCCGAGTATGTCCCACAGATGTCCCGAAGATGTCCCGAAGATGTCCCGAGCATGTCCCGAACATGTCCCGAAGAAGTACCGAAGATGTCTCAAGCATGCCCCAGAGATGTCCCGAAGATGTCAAGAAGATGTCCCGAGCATATATCGAAGATGTCCCGAAGATGTCCTGAAGATGTCCCGAACATGTCCCGTAGATGTCCCTAAGATGTCCCGAAGATGTCCCGAGCATGTCCCGAAGATGTCCCGAAGATGTCCCAAGCATGTCCCGAAGATGTCCCGAAGATGTCTCGAGCATGCCCCGAAGATGTCCCGAAGATGTCCCGAACATATCCCGAAGATGTCCCGAAGATGTCCTTTAGATGTCCCGAAGATGTCCCGAAGATGTCCCGAACATGTCCCGTAGATGTCCCTAAGATGTCCCGAAGATGTCCCGAGCATGTCCCGAAGATTTCCCGAATATGTCCCGAAGATGTCCCGAAGATATCCCGAAGATATCCCAAAGATGTCCCGTAGATGTCCCGAGCATGTCCCGAAGTTGTCCCGAGCATGTCCCGAAGATGTCCCGAAGATGTCCTGAAGATGTCCCGAAGATGTCACGAAGATGTCCCGAGCATGTCCCGAAGATGTCCCGAGCATGTCCCGAAGATGTCCCGAGCATGTCCCGAAGATGTCCCGAAGATGTCCTGAAGATGTCCCGAAGATGTCCCGAAGATGTCCCAAGCATGTCCCGAGCATGTCCCGAAGATTTCCCGAAGATATCACGAAGATGTCCCGTAGATGTCCCGAGCGTGTCTCGAAGATGTCCCGAGCATGTCCCGAAGATGTCCCGAAGATGTCCCGAGCATGTCCCGAAGATGTCCCGAAGATGTCCCGAAGATGTCCCGAAGATGTCCCAAGCATGTCCCGAGCATGTAGCGAAGATGTCCCGAAGATGTCCCGAAGATATCCCGAAGATAAACGAAGATGTCCCGTAGATGTCCCGAGCATGTCTCGAAGATGTCCCGAGCATGTCCCGAAGATGTCCCGAAGATGTTCCGAAGATGTCCCGAGCATGTCCCGAAGATGTCCCGAAGATGTCCCGAAGATGTCCCGAAGATGTCCCGAGCATGTCCCAAAGATGTCCCGAAGATGTCCCGAAGATGTCCCGAGCATGTCCCGAAAATGTCCCGAAAATGTCCCGAAGATGTCCCGAAGATGTCAAGAAGATGTCCCGAGCATGTCCCGAGCATGTCCCGAGCATGTCCCGAAGATGTACCGAGCATGTCCCGAGCATGTCCCGAAGATGTCCCACAGATGTCCCGAAGATGTCCCGAAGATGTCCCGAAGATGTCCCGAGCATGTCCCGAAGATGTCCCGAAGATGTCCCGAAGATGTCCCGAGCATGTCCCGAAGATGTCCCGAAGATGTCCCGAAGATGCCCCGAAGATGTCCCGAGCATGTCCCGAAGATGTCCCGAAGATGTCCCGAAGATGTCCCGAAGAGGTCCCGAAGATGTCCCGAAGATGTCCCGAGCATGTCCCGAAGATGTCCCGAAGATGTCTTGAAGTTGTCCCGAAGATGTCCCGAAGATGTCCCAAAGATGTCCCGAAGATGTCCCGAAGATGTCCCGAAGATGTCCCGAAGATGTCCCGAGCATGTCCCGAAGATGTCCCGAGCATGTCCCGAAAATGTCCCGAGCATGTCCCGAAGATGTCCCGAGCATGTCCCGAAAATGTCCCGAAGATGTCCCGAAGATGTCCCGAAGATGTCCCGAGCATGTCCCGAAGATGTCCCGAAGATGTCCCGAAGATGTCCCGAAGATGTCCCGAAGATGTCTCGAAGATGTCCCGAAGATGTCACGAAGATGTCCCGAAGATGTCCCGAAAATGTCCCGAAGATGTCCCGAGCATGTCCCGAAAATGTCCCGAAGATGTCCCGAATATGTCCCAAGCAAGTCCCCAAGATGTCCCGAGCATGTCCCGAAAATGTCCCGAAGATGTCCCGAGCATGTCCCGAAGATGTCCCGAGCATGTCCCGAAGATGTCCCGAAGATGTCCCGAAGATGTCCCGAGCATGTCCCGAAGATGTCCCGAGCATATCCCGAAAATGTCCCGAAGATGTCCCGAAGATGTCCCGAAGATGTCAAGAAGATGTCCCGAGCATGTCCCGAAGATGTCCCGAGCATGTCCCGAAGATGTCCCGAAGATGTCCCGAAGATGTCCCGAGCATGCCCCGAAGATGTCCCGAAGAGGTCCCGAAGATGTCCCGAAGATGTCCCGAAGATGTCCCGAAGATGTCCCGAAGATGTCCCGAAGAGGTCCCGAAGATGTCCCGAAGATGTCCCGAGCATGTCCCGAAAATGTCCCGAAGATGTCCCGAAGATGTCCCGAGCATGTCCCGAAGATGTCCCGAGCATGTCCCGAAGATGTCCCGAAGATGTCCCGAAGATGTCCCGAAGATGTCCCGAGCATGCCCCGAAGATGTCCCGAAGAGGTCCCGAAGATGTCCCGAAGATGTCCCGAAGATGTCCCGAAGATGTCCCGAAGATGTCCCGAAGATGTCCCGAGCATGTCCCGAAGATGTCCCGAGCATGTCCCGAAAATGTCCCGAAGATGTCCCGAAGATGTCCCGAAGATGTCCCGAAGATGTCCCGAGCATGTCCCGAAGATGTCCCGAAGATGTCCCGAAGATGTCCCGAGCATGTCCCGAAGATGTCCCGAAGATGTCCCGAAGATGTCCCGAAGAGGTGCCGAAGATGTCCCGAAGATGTCCCGAGCATGTCCCGAAAATGTCCCGAAGATGTCCCGAAGATGTCCCGAAGATGTCCCGAGCATGTCCCGAAGATGTCCCGAGCATGTCCCGAAAATGTCCCGAAGATGTCCCGAAGATGTCCCGAGCATGTCCCGAAGATGTCCCGAAGATGTCCCGAAGATGTCCCGAGCATGTCACGAAGATGTCCCGAAGATGTCCCGAGCATGTCCCGAAGATGTCCCGAAGATGTCCCGAAGATGTCCCGAAGAGGTCCCGAAGATGTCCCGAAGATGTCCCGAGCATGTCCCGAAGATGTCCCGAAGATGTCCCGAAGATGTCCCGAAGAGGTCCCGAAGATGTCCCGAAGATGTCCCGAGCATGTCCCGAAGATGTCCCGAAGATGTCCCGAAGATGTCCCGAAGATGTCCAGAGCATGTCCCGAAGATGTCCCGAGCATGTCCCGAAGATGTCCCGAAGATATCCCGAAGATGTCCCGAGCATGTCCCGAAGATGTCCCGAAGATGTCCCGAAGATGTCCCGAAGAGGTCCCGAAGATGTCCCGAAGATGTCCCGAGCATGTCCCGAAGATGTCCCGAAGATGTCTTGAAGATGTCCCGAAGATGTCCCGAAGATGTCCCAAAGATGTCCCGAAGGTGTTCCGAAGATGTCCCGAAGAGGTCCCGAAGATGTCCCGAAGATGTCCCGAAGATGTCCCGAAGATGTCCCGAAGATGTCCCGAAGATGTCCCGAGCATGTCCCGAAGATGTCCCGAAGATGTCCCGAAGATGTCCCGAGCATGTCCCGAAGCTGTCCCGAGCATGTCCCGAAGATGTCCTGAAGATGTCCCGGAGATGTCCCGAAGATGTCCCGAAGATGTCCCGAGCATGTCCCGAGCATGTCCCGAAGATGTCCCGAGCATGTCCCGAAGATGTCCCGAAGATGTCCCGAGCATGTCCCGAAGATGTCCCGAAGATGTCCCGAAGAGGTCCCGAAGATGTCCCGAACATGTCCCGAGCATGTCCCGAAGATGTCCCGAAGATGTCCCGAGCATGTCCCGAAGATGTCCCGAAGATGTCCCGAAGATGTCCCGAAGATGTCCCGAAGATGTCCCGAAGATGTCTCGAAGATGTCCCGAAGATGTCCCGAAGATGTCCCGAAGATGTCCCGAAGATGTCCCGAGCATGTCCCGAAGATGTCCCGAGCATGTCCCGAAGATGTCCCGAGCATGTCCCAAAAATGTCCCGAAGATGTCCCGAAGATGTCAAGAAGATGTCCCGAGCATGTCCCGGAAATGTCCCAAGCATGTCCCGAAGATGTCCGGAGCATGTCCCGAAAATGTCCCGAAGATGTCCCGAAGATATCCCGAAGATGTCCCGAGCATGTCCCGAAGATGTCCCGAAGATGTCCCGAGCATGTCCCGAAGATGTCCCGAAGATGTCCCGAAGATGTCCCGAAGATGTCCCGAAGATGTCCCGAGCATGTCCCGAAAATGTCCCGAAGATGTCCCGAAGATGTCCCGAAGATGTCCCGAGCATGTCCCGAAGATGTCCCGAAGATGTCCCGAAGATGTCCCGAAGATGTCCCGAAGATGTCCCGAAGATGTCCCGAAGATGTCCCGAAGATGTCCCGAAGATGTCCCGAAGATGTCCCGAAGATGTCCCGAAGATGCCCCGAAGATGTCCCGAGCATGTCCCGAAGATGTCCCGAAGATGTCCCGAAGATGCCCCGAAGATGTCCCGAGCATGTCCCGAAGATGTCCCGAAGATGTCCCGAAGATGTCCCGAAGATGTCCCGAAGATGTCCCGAAGATGTCCTGAAGATGTCCCGAAGATGTCCCGAAGATGTCCCGAAGATGTCCCGAAGATGTCCCGAAGATGTCCCGTAGATGTCCCAAGCATGTCCCGAAGATGTCCTGAAGATGTCCCGAAGATGTCCCGAGCATGTCCCGAAGATGTCCCGAAGATGTCCCGAAGAGGTCCCGAAGATGTCCCGAAGATGTCCCGAAGATGTCCCGAAGATGTCCCGAAGATGTCCCGAAGATGTCCCGAAGATGTCCCGAAGATGTCCCGAAGATGTCCCGAAGATGTCCCGAGCATGTCCCGAAGATGTCCCGAAGATGTCCCGAAGATGTCCCGAAGATGTCCTGGAGATGTCCCGAAGATGTCCCGAAGATGTCCCGAGCATGTCCCGAAGATGTCCTGAAGATGTCCCGAAGATGTCCCGAAGATGTCCCGAAGATGTCCCGAAGATGTCCCGAAGATGTCCCGAAGATGTCCCGAGCATGTCCCGAAGATGTCCCGAAGATGTCCCCAAGATGTCCCGAAGATGTCCCGAAGATGACCCGAAGATGTCCCGAAGATGTCCCGAGCATGTCCCGAAGATGTCCCGAGCATGTCCCGAAGATGTCTCGAAGATGTCCCGAAGATGTCCCGAAGATGTCCCGAGCATGTCCCGAAGATGTCCCGAAGATGTCCCGAAGATGTCCCGAGCATGTCCCGAAGATGTCCCGAAGATGTCCCGAAGATGTCCCGAGCATGTCCCGAAGATGTCCCGAAGATGTCCCGAAGATGTCCCGAGCATGTCCCGAAAATGTCCCGAAGATGTCCCGAAGATGTCCCGAGCATGTCCCGAAGATGTCCCGAAGATGTCCCGAAGATGTCCCGAAGATGTCCCGAAGATGTCCCGAAGATGTCCCGAAGATGTCCCGAAGATGTCCCGAAGATGTCCCGAAGATGTCCCGAGCATGTCCCGAAAATGTCCCGAAGATGTCCCGAAGATGTCCCGAAAATGTCCCGAAGATGTCCCGAGCATGTCCCGAAAATGTCCCGAAGATGTCCCGAAGATGTCCCGAGCATGTCCCGAAGATGTCCCGAGCATGTCCCGAAGATGTCCTGAAGATGTCACGAAGATGTCCCGAGCATGTCCCGAAGATGTCCCGAAGATGTCCCGAAGATGTCCCGAAGATGTCCCGAAGATGTCCCGAAGATGTCCCGAAGATGTCCCGAAGATGTCCCGAAGATGTCCCGAAGATGTCCCGAAGATGTCCCGAAGATGTCCCGAGCATGTCCCGAAGATGTCCCGAGCATGTCCCGAAAATGTCCCGAAGATGTCCCGAGCATGTCCCGAAGATGTCCCGAGCATGTCCCGAAGGTGTCCCGAAGATGTCCCGAAGATGTCCCGAAGATGTCCCAAAGATGTCCCGAAGATGTCCCGAAGATGTCCCGAAGATGTCCCGAAGATGTCCCGAAGATGTCCCGAAGATGTCCCGAAGATGTCCTGAGCATGTCCCGAAAATGTCAAGAAGTTGTTCCGAAGATGTCCCGAGCATGTCCCGAAGATGTCCCGAGCATGTCCCGAAAATGTCCCGAGCATGTCCCGAAGGTGTCCCGAAGATGTCCCGAAGATGTCCCGAAGATGTCCCAAAGATGTCCCGAAGATGTCCCGAGCATGTCCCGAAGATGTCCCGAGCATGTCCCGAAGATGTCCCGAAGATGTCCCGAAGATGTCCCGAGCATGTCCCGAAGATGTCCCGAGCATGTCCCGAAGGTGTCCCGAAGATGTCCCGAAGATGTCCCGAAGATGTCCCAAAGATGTCCCGAAGATGTCCCGAAGATGTCCCGAAGATGTCCCGAAGATGTCCCGAAGATGTCCCGAAGATGTCCCGAAGATGTCCTGAGCATGTCCCGAAAATGTCAAGAAGTTGTTCCGAAGATGTCCCGAGCATGTCCCGAAGATGTCCCGAGCATGTCCCGAAAATGTCCCGAAGATGTCCCGAGCATGTGCATGTCCCGAAGATGTCCCGAGCATGTGCATGTCCCGAAGATGTCCCGAGCATGTCCCGAAAATGTCCCGAAGATGTCCCGAGCATGTCCCGAAAATGTCCCGAAGATGTCCCGAGCATGTCCCGAAAATGTCCCGAAGATGTCCCGAAGATGTCCCGAGCATGTCCCGAAGATGTCCCGAGCATGTCCCGAAGATGTCCCGAAGATGTCCCGAAGATGTCCCGAGCATGTCCCGAAGATGTCCCGAGCATGTCCCGAAGATGTCCTGAAGATGTCACGAAGATGTCCCGAGCATGTCCCGAAGATGTCCCGAAGATGTCCCGAAGATGTCCCGAAGATGTCCCGAAGATGTCCCGAAGATGTCCCGAAGATGTCCCGAAGATGTCCCGAAGATGTCCCGAGCATGTCCCGAAGATGTCCCGAGCATGTCCCGAAGGTGTCCCAAAGATGTCCCGAAGATGTCCCGAAGATGTCCCGAAGATGTCCCGAAGATGTCCCGAAGATGTCCCGAAGATGTCCCGAAGATGTCCCGAAGATGTCCTGAGCATGTCCCGAAAATGTCAAGAAGTTGTTCCGAAGATGTCCCGAGCATGTCCCGAAGATGTCCCGAGCATGTCCCGAAAATGTCCCGAAGATGTCCCGAAGATGTCCCGAAGATGTCCCGAGCATGTGCATGTCCCGAAGATGTCCCGAGCATGTGCATGTCCCGAAGATGTCCCGAGCATGTCCCGAAAATGTCCCGAAGATGTCCCGAGCATGTCCCGAAAATGTCCCGAAGATGTCCCGAAGATGTCCCGAAGATGTCCCGAAGATGTCCCGAAGATGTTCTGAGCATGTCCCGAAGATGTCCCGAAGATGTCCCGAAGATGTCCCGAGCATGTCCCGAAAATGTCCCGAAGATGTCCCGAAGATGTCCCGAAGATGTCCCGAGCATGTCCCGAAGATGTCCCGAAGATGTCCCGAAGATGTCCCGAAAATGTCCCGAAGATGTCCCGAGCATGTCCCGAAAATGTCCCGAAGATGTCCCGAAGATGTCCAGAGCATGTCCCGAAGATGTCCCGAGCATGTCCCGAAGATGTCCCGAAGATATCCCGAAGATGTCCCGAGCATGTCCCGAAGATGTCCCGAAGATGTCCCGAAGATGTCCCGAAGAGGTCCCGAAGATGTCCCGAAGATGTCCCGAGCATGTCCCGAAGATGTCCCGAAGATGTCTTGAAGATGTCCCGAAGATGTCCCGAAGATGTCCCAAAGATGTCCCGAAGGTGTTCCGAAGATGTCCCGAAGAGGTCCCGAAGATGTCCCGAAGATGTCCCGAAGATGTCCCGAAGATGTCCCGAAGATGTCCCGAAGATGTCCCGAGCATGTCCCGAAGATGTCCCGAAGATGTCCCGAAGATGTCCCGAGCATGTCCCGAAGCTGTCCCGAGCATGTCCCGAAGATGTCCTGAAGATGTCCCGGAGATGTCCCGAAGATGTCCCGAAGATGTCCCGAGCATGTCCCGAGCATGTCCCGAAGATGTCCCGAGCATGTCCCGAAGATGTCCCGAAGATGTCCCGAGCATGTCCCGAAGATGTCCCGAAGATGTCCCGAAGAGGTCCCGAAGATGTCCCGAACATGTCCCGAGCATGTCCCGAAGATGTCCCGAAGATGTCCCGAGCATGTCCCGAAGATGTCCCGAAGATGTCCCGAAGATGTCCCGAAGATGTCCCGAAGATGTCCCGAAGATGTCTCGAAGATGTCCCGAAGATGTCCCGAAGATGTCCCGAAGATGTCCCGAAGATGTCCCGAGCATGTCCCGAAGATGTCCCGAGCATGTCCCGAAGATGTCCCGAGCATGTCCCAAAAATGTCCCGAAGATGTCCCGAAGATGTCAAGAAGATGTCCCGAGCATGTCCCGGAAATGTCCCAAGCATGTCCCGAAGATGTCCGGAGCATGTCCCGAAAATGTCCCGAAGATGTCCCGAAGATATCCCGAAGATGTCCCGAGCATGTCCCGAAGATGTCCCGAAGATGTCCCGAGCATGTCCCGAAGATGTCCCGAAGATGTCCCGAAGATGTCCCGAAGATGTCCAGAAGATGTCCCGAGCATGTCCCGAAAATGTCCCGAAGATGTCCCGAAGATGTCCCGAAGATGTCCCGAGCATGTCCCGAAGATGTCCCGAAGATGTCCCGAAGATGTCCCGAAGATGTCCCGAAGATGTCCCGAAGATGTCCCGAAGATGTCCCGAAGATGTCCCGAAGATGTCCCGAAGATGTCCCGAAGATGTCCCGAAGATGCCCCGAAGATGTCCCGAGCATGTCCCGAAGATGTCCCGAAGATGTCCCGAAGATGCCCCGAAGATGTCCCGAGCATGTCCCGAAGATGTCCCGAAGATGTCCCGAAGATGTCCCGAAGATGTCCCGAAGATGTCCCGAAGATGTCCTGAAGATGTCCCGAAGATGTCCCGAAGATGTCCCGAAGATGTCCCGAAGATGTCCCGAAGATGTCCCGTAGATGTCCCAAGCATGTCCCGAAGATGTCCTGAAGATGTCCCGAAGATGTCCCGAGCATGTCCCGAAGATGTCCCGAAGATGTCCCGAAGAGGTCCCGAAGATGTCCCGAAGATGTCCCGAAGATGTCCCGAAGATGTCCCGAAGATGTCCCGAAGATGTCCCGAAGATGTCCCGAAGATGTCCCGAAGATGTCCCGAAGATGTCCCGAGCATGTCCCGAAGATGTCCCGAAGATGTCCCGAAGATGTCCCGAAGATGTCCTGGAGATGTCCCGAAGATGTCCCGAAGATGTCCCGAGCATGTCCCGAAGATGTCCTGAAGATGTCCCGAAGATGTCCCGAAGATGTCCCGAAGATGTCCCGAAGATGTCCCGAAGATGTCCCGAAGATGTCCCGAGCATGTCCCGAAGATGTCCCGAAGATGTCCCCAAGATGTCCCGAAGATGTCCCGAAGATGACCCGAAGATGTCCCGAAGATGTCCCGAGCATGTCCCGAAGATGTCCCGAGCATGTCCCGAAAATGTCTCGAAGATGTCCCGAAGATGTCCCGAAGATGTCCCGAGCATGTCCCGAAGATGTCCCGAAGATGTCCCGAAGATGTCCCGAGCATGTCCCGAAGATGTCCCGAAGATGTCCCGAAGATGTCCCGAGCATGTCCCGAAGATGTCCCGAAGATGTCCCGAAGATGTCCCGAGCATGTCCCGAAAATGTCCCGAAGATGTCCCGAAGATGTCCCGAGCATGTCCCGAAGATGTCCCGAAGATGTCCCGAAGATGTCCCGAAGATGTCCCGAAGATGTCCCGAAGATGTCCCGAAGATGTCCCGAAGATGTCCCGAAGATGTCCCGAAGATGTCCCGAGCATGTCCCGAAAATGTCCCGAAGATGTCCCGAAGATGTCCCGAAAATGTCCCGAAGATGTCCCGAGCATGTCCCGAAAATGTCCCGAAGATGTCCCGAAGATGTCCCGAGCATGTCCCGAAGATGTCCCGAGCATGTCCCGAAGATGTCCTGAAGATGTCACGAAGATGTCCCGAGCATGTCCCGAAGATGTCCCGAAGATGTCCCGAAGATGTCCCGAAGATGTCCCGAAGATGTCCCGAAGATGTCCCGAAGATGTCCCGAAGATGTCCCGAAGATGTCCCGAAGATGTCCCGAAGATGTCCCGAAGATGTCCCGAAGATGTCCCGAGCATGTCCCGAAGATGTCCCGAGCATGTCCCGAAAATGTCCCGAAGATGTCCCGAGCATGTCCCGAAGATGTCCCGAGCATGTCCCGAAGGTGTCCCGAAGATGTCCCGAAGATGTCCCGAAGATGTCCCAAAGATGTCCCGAAGATGTCCCGAAGATGTCCCGAAGATGTCCCGAAGATGTCCCGAAGATGTCCCGAAGATGTCCCGAAGATGTCCTGAGCATGTCCCGAAAATGTCAAGAAGTTGTTCCGAAGATGTCCCGAGCATGTCCCGAAGATGTCCCGAGCATGTCCCGAAAATGTCCCGAGCATGTCCCGAAGGTGTCCCGAAGATGTCCCGAAGATGTCCCGAAGATGTCCCGAAGATGACCCGAAGATGTCCTGAAGATGTCCCGAAGATGTCCCGAGCATGTCCCGAAGATGTCCCGAAGATGTCCCGAAGAGGTCCCGAAGATGTCCCGAAGATGTCCTGAAGATGTCCCGAAGATGTCCCGAGCATGTCCCGAAGATGTCCCGAAGATGTCCCGAAGAGGTCCCGAAGATGTCCCGAAGATGTCCCGAAGATGTCCCGAAGATGTCCCGAAGATGTCCCGAAGATGTCCCGAAGATGTCCCGAAGATGTCCCGAAGATGTCCCGAAGATGTCCCGAGCATGTCCCGAAGATGTCCCGAAGATGTCCCGAAGATGTCCCGAAGATGTCCTGGAGATGTCCCGAAGATGTCCCGAAGATGTCCCGAGCATGTCCCGAAGATGTCCTGAAGATGTCCCGAAGATGTCCCGAAGATGTCCCGAAGATGTCCCGAAGATGTCCCGAAGATGTCCCGAAGATGTCCCGAGCATGTCCCGAAGATGTCCCGAAGATGTCCCCAAGATGTCCCGAAGATGTCCCGAAGATGACCCGAAGATGTCCCGAAGATGTCCCGAGCATGTCCCGAAGATGTCCCGAGCATGTCCCGAAAATGTCTCGAAGATGTCCCGAAGATGTCCCGAAGATGTCCCGAGCATGTCCCGAAGATGTCCCGAAGATGTCCCGAAGATGTCCCGAGCATGTCCCGAAGATGTCCCGAAGATGTCCCGAAGATGTCCCGAGCATGTCCCGAAGATGTCCCGAAGATGTCCCGAAGATGTCCCGAGCATGTCCCGAAAATGTCCCGAAGATGTCCCGAAGATGTCCCGAGCATGTCCCGAAGATGTCCCGAAGATGTCCCGAAGATGTCCCGAAGATGTCCCGAAGATGTCCCGAAGATGTCCCGAAGATGTCCCGAAGATGTCCCGAAGATGTCCCGAAGATGTCCCGAGCATGTCCCGAAAATGTCCCGAAGATGTCCCGAAGATGTCCCGAAAATGTCCCGAAGATGTCCCGAGCATGTCCCGAAAATGTCCCGAAGATGTCCCGAAGATGTCCCGAGCATGTCCCGAAGATGTCCCGAGCATGTCCCGAAGATGTCCTGAAGATGTCACGAAGATGTCCCGAGCATGTCCCGAAGATGTCCCGAAGATGTCCCGAAGATGTCCCGAAGATGTCCCGAAGATGTCCCGAAGATGTCCCGAAGATGTCCCGAAGATGTCCCGAAGATGTCCCGAAGATGTCCCGAAGATGTCCCGAAGATGTCCCGAAGATGTCCCGAGCATGTCCCGAAGATGTCCCGAGCATGTCCCGAAAATGTCCCGAAGATGTCCCGAGCATGTCCCGAAGATGTCCCGAGCATGTCCCGAAGGTGTCCCGAAGATGTCCCGAAGATGTCCCGAAGATGTCCCAAAGATGTCCCGAAGATGTCCCGAAGATGTCCCGAAGATGTCCCGAAGATGTCCCGAAGATGTCCCGAAGATGTCCCGAAGATGTCCTGAGCATGTCCCGAAAATGTCAAGAAGTTGTTCCGAAGATGTCCCGAGCATGTCCCGAAGATGTCCCGAGCATGTCCCGAAGATGTCCCGAGCATGTCCCGAAGGTGTCCCGAAGATGTCCCGAAGATGTCCCGAAGATGTCCCAAAGATGTCCCGAAGATGTCCCGAGCATGTCCCGAAGATGTCCCGAGCATGTCCCGAAGATGTCCCGAAGATGTCCCGAAGATGTCCCGAGCATGTCCCGAAGATGTCCCGAGCATGTCCCGAAGGTGTCCCGAAGATGTCCCGAAGATGTCCCGAAGATGTCCCAAAGATGTCCCGAAGATGTCCCGAAGATGTCCCGAAGATGTCCCGAAGATGTCCCGAAGATGTCCCGAAGATGTCCCGAAGATGTCCTGAGCATGTCCCGAAAATGTCAAGAAGTTGTTCCGAAGATGTCCCGAGCATGTCCCGAAGATGTCCCGAGCATGTCCCGAAAATGTCCCGAAGATGTCCCGAGCATGTGCATGTCCCGAAGATGTCCCGAGCATGTGCATGTCCCGAAGATGTCCCGAGCATGTCCCGAAAATGTCCCGAAGATGTCCCGAGCATGTCCCGAAAATGTCCCGAAGATGTCCCGAGCATGTCCCGAAAATGTCCCGAAGATGTCCCGAAGATGTCCCGAGCATGTCCCGAAGATGTCCCGAGCATGTCCCGAAGATGTCCCGAAGATGTCCCGAAGATGTCCCGAGCATGTCCCGAAGATGTCCCGAGCATGTCCCGAAGATGTCCTGAAGATGTCACGAAGATGTCCCGAGCATGTCCCGAAGATGTCCCGAAGATGTCCCGAAGATGTCCCGAAGATGTCCCGAAGATGTCCCGAAGATGTCCCGAAGATGTCCCGAAGATGTCCCGAAGATGTCCCGAAGATGTCCCGAAGATGTCCCGAGCATGTCCCGAAGATGTCCCGAGCATGTCCCGAAGGTGTCCCAAAGATGTCCCGAAGATGTCCCGAAGATGTCCCAAAGATGTCCCGAAGATGTCCCGAAGATGTCCCGAAGATGTCCCGAAGATGTCCCGAAGATGTCCTGAGCATGTCCCGAAAATGTCAAGAAGTTGTTCCGAAGATGTCCCGAGCATGTCCCGAAGATGTCCCGAGCATGTCCCGAAAATGTCCCGAAGATGTCCCGAAGATGTCCCGAAGATGTCCCGAGCATGTGCATGTCCCGAAGATGTCCCGAGCATGTGCATGTCCCGAAGATGTCCCGAGCATGTCCCGAAAATGTCCCGAAGATGTCCCGAGCATGTCCCGAAAATGTCCCGAAGATGTCCCGAAGATGTCCCGAAGATGTCCCGAAGATGTCCCGAAGATGTTCTGAGCATGTCCCGAAGATGTCCCGAAGATGTCCCGAAGATGTCCCGAGCATGTCCCGAAAATGTCCCGAAGATGTCCCGAAGATGTCCCGAAGATGTCCCGAGCATGTCCCGAAGATGTCCCGAAGATGTCCCGAAGATGTCCCGAAAATGTCCCGAAGATGTCCCGAGCATGTCCCGAAAATGTCCCGAAGATGTCCCGAAGATGTCCCGAGCATGTCCCGAAGATGTCCCGAGCATGTCCCGAAGATGTCCCGAAGATGTCCCGAAGATGTCCCGAGCATGTCCCGAAGATGTCCCGAGCATGTCCCGAAGATGTCCCGAGCATGTCCCGAAGATGTCCCGAGCATGTCCCAAAAATGTCCCGAAGATGTCCCGAAGATGTCAAGAAGATGTCCCGAGCATGTCCCGGAAATGTCCCAAGCATGTCCCGAAGATGTCCGGAGCATGTCCCGAAAATGTCCCGAAGATGTCCCGAAGATATCCCGAAGATGTCCCGAGCATGTCCCGAAGATGTCCCGAAGATGTCCCGAGCATGTCCCGAAGATGTCCCGAAGATGTCCCGAAGATGTCCCGAAGATGTCCAGAAGATGTCCCGAGCATGTCCCGAAAATGTCCCGAAGATGTCCCGAAGATGTCCCGAAGATGTCCCGAGCATGTCCCGAAGATGTCCCGAAGATGTCCCGAAGATGTCCCGAAGATGTCCCGAAGATGTCCCGAAGATGTCCCGAAGATGTCCCGAAGATGTCCCGAAGATGTCCCGAAGATGTCCCGAAGATGTCCCGAAGATGCCCCGAAGATGTCCCGAGCATGTCCCGAAGATGTCCCGAAGATGTCCCGAAGATGCCCCGAAGATGTCCCGAGCATGTCCCGAAGATGTCCCGAAGATGTCCCGAAGATGTCCCGAAGATGTCCCGAAGATGTCCCGAAGATGTCCTGAAGATGTCCCGAAGATGTCCCGAAGATGTCCCGAAGATGTCCCGAAGATGTCCCGAAGATGTCCCGTAGATGTCCCAAGCATGTCCCGAAGATGTCCTGAAGATGTCCCGAAGATGTCCCGAGCATGTCCCGAAGATGTCCCGAAGATGTCCCGAAGAGGTCCCGAAGATGTCCCGAAGATGTCCCGAAGATGTCCCGAAGATGTCCCGAAGATGTCCCGAAGATGTCCCGAAGATGTCCCGAAGATGTCCCGAAGATGTCCCGAAGATGTCCCGAGCATGTCCCGAAGATGTCCCGAAGATGTCCCGAAGATGTCCCGAAGATGTCCTGGAGATGTCCCGAAGATGTCCCGAAGATGTCCCGAGCATGTCCCGAAGATGTCCTGAAGATGTCCCGAAGATGTCCCGAAGATGTCCCGAAGATGTCCCGAAGATGTCCCGAAGATGTCCCGAAGATGTCCCGAGCATGTCCCGAAGATGTCCCGAAGATGTCCCCAAGATGTCCCGAAGATGTCCCGAAGATGACCCGAAGATGTCCCGAAGATGTCCCGAGCATGTCCCGAAGATGTCCCGAGCATGTCCCGAAAATGTCTCGAAGATGTCCCGAAGATGTCCCGAAGATGTCCCGAGCATGTCCCGAAGATGTCCCGAAGATGTCCCGAAGATGTCCCGAGCATGTCCCGAAGATGTCCCGAAGATGTCCCGAAGATGTCCCGAGCATGTCCCGAAGATGTCCCGAAGATGTCCCGAAGATGTCCCGAGCATGTCCCGAAAATGTCCCGAAGATGTCCCGAAGATGTCCCGAGCATGTCCCGAAGATGTCCCGAAGATGTCCCGAAGATGTCCCGAAGATGTCCCGAAGATGTCCCGAAGATGTCCCGAAGATGTCCCGAAGATGTCCCGAAGATGTCCCGAAGATGTCCCGAGCATGTCCCGAAAATGTCCCGAAGATGTCCCGAAGATGTCCCGAAAATGTCCCGAAGATGTCCCGAGCATGTCCCGAAAATGTCCCGAAGATGTCCCGAAGATGTCCCGAGCATGTCCCGAAGATGTCCCGAGCATGTCCCGAAGATGTCCTGAAGATGTCACGAAGATGTCCCGAGCATGTCCCGAAGATGTCCCGAAGATGTCCCGAAGATGTCCCGAAGATGTCCCGAAGATGTCCCGAAGATGTCCCGAAGATGTCCCGAAGATGTCCCGAAGATGTCCCGAAGATGTCCCGAAGATGTCCCGAAGATGTCCCGAAGATGTCCCGAGCATGTCCCGAAGATGTCCCGAGCATGTCCCGAAAATGTCTCGAAGATGTCCCGAGCATGTCCCGAAGATGTCCCGAGCATGTCCCGAAGATGTCCCGAAGATGTCCCGAAGATGTCCCGAGCATGTCCCGAAGATGTCCCGAAGATGTCCCGAGCATGTCCCGAAGATGTCCCGAAGATGTCCCGAAGATGTCTCGAAGATGTCCCGAGCATGTCCCGAAGATGTCCCGAGCATGTCCCGAAGATGTCCCGAAGATGTCCCGAAGATGTCCCGAGCATGTCCCGAAGATGTCCCGAAGATGTCCCGAGCATGTCCCGAAGATGTCCCGAAGATGTCCCGAAGATGTCCCGAGCATGTCCCGAAAATGTCCCGAAGATGTCCCGAAGATGTCCCGAGCATGTCCCGAAGATGTCCCGAAGATGTCCCGAAGATGTCCCGAAGATGTCCCGAAGATGTCCCGAAGATGTCCCGAAGATGTCCCGAAGATGTCCCGAAGATGTCCCGAAGATGTCCCGAGCATGTCCCGAAAATGTCCCGAAGATGTCCCGAAGATGTCCCGAAAATGTCCCGAAGATGTCCCGAGCATGTCCCGAAAATGTCCCGAAGATGTCCCGAAGATGTCCCGAGCATGTCCCGAAGATGTCCCGAGCATGTCCCGAAGATGTCCTGAAGATGTCACGAAGATGTCCCGAGCATGTCCCGAAGATGTCCCGAAGATGTCCCGAAGATGTCCCGAAGATGTCCCGAAGATGTCCCGAAGATGTCCCGAAGATGTCCCGAAGATGTCCCGAAGATGTCCCGAAGATGTCCCGAAGATGTCCCGAAGATGTCCCGAAGATGTCCCGAGCATGTCCCGAAGATGTCCCGAGCATGTCCCGAAAATGTCCCGAAGATGTCCCGAGCATGTCCCGAAGATGTCCCGAGCATGTCCCGAAGGTGTCCCGAAGATGTCCCGAAGATGTCCCGAAGATGTCCCAAAGATGTCCCGAAGATGTCCCGAAGATGTCCCGAAGATGTCCCGAAGATGTCCCGAAGATGTCCCGAAGATGTCCCGAAGATGTCCTGAGCATGTCCCGAAAATGTCAAGAAGTTGTTCCGAAGATGTCCCGAGCATGTCCCGAAGATGTCCCGAGCATGTCCCGAAAATGTCCCGAGCATGTCCCGAAGGTGTCCCGAAGATGTCCCGAAGATGTCCCGAAGATGTCCCAAAGATGTCCCGAAGATGTCCCGAGCATGTCCCGAAGATGTCCCGAGCATGTCCCGAAGATGTCCCGAAGATGTCCCGAAGATGTCCCGAGCATGTCCCGAAGATGTCCCGAGCATGTCCCGAAGGTGTCCCGAAGATGTCCCGAAGATGTCCCGAAGATGTCCCAAAGATGTCCCGAAGATGTCCCGAAGATGTCCCGAAGATGTCCCGAAGATGTCCCGAAGATGTCCCGAAGATGTCCCGAAGATGTCCTGAGCATGTCCCGAAAATGTCAAGAAGTTGTTCCGAAGATGTCCCGAGCATGTCCCGAAGATGTCCCGAGCATGTCCCGAAAATGTCCCGAAGATGTCCCGAGCATGTGCATGTCCCGAAGATGTCCCGAGCATGTGCATGTCCCGAAGATGTCCCGAGCATGTCCCGAAAATGTCCCGAAGATGTCCCGAGCATGTCCCGAAAATGTCCCGAAGATGTCCCGAGCATGTCCCGAAAATGTCCCGAAGATGTCCCGAAGATGTCCCGAGCATGTCCCGAAGATGTCCCGAGCATGTCCCGAAGATGTCCCGAAGATGTCCCGAAGATGTCCCGAGCATGTCCCGAAGATGTCCCGAGCATGTCCCGAAGATGTCCTGAAGATGTCACGAAGATGTCCCGAGCATGTCCCGAAGATGTCCCGAAGATGTCCCGAAGATGTCCCGAAGATGTCCCGAAGATGTCCCGAAGATGTCCCGAAGATGTCCCGAAGATGTCCCGAAGATGTCCCGAAGATGTCCCGAAGATGTCCCGAGCATGTCCCGAAGATGTCCCGAGCATGTCCCGAAGGTGTCCCAAAGATGTCCCGAAGATGTCCCGAAGATGTCCCAAAGATGTCCCGAAGATGTCCCGAAGATGTCCCGAAGATGTCCCGAAGATGTCCCGAAGATGTCCTGAGCATGTCCCGAAAATGTCAAGAAGTTGTTCCGAAGATGTCCCGAGCATGTCCCGAAGATGTCCCGAGCATGTCCCGAAAATGTCCCGAAGATGTCCCGAAGATGTCCCGAAGATGTCCCGAGCATGTGCATGTCCCGAAGATGTCCCGAGCATGTGCATGTCCCGAAGATGTCCCGAGCATGTCCCGAAAATGTCCCGAAGATGTCCCGAGCATGTCCCGAAAATGTCCCGAAGATGTCCCGAAGATGTCCCGAAGATGTCCCGAAGATGTCCCGAAGATGTTCTGAGCATGTCCCGAAGATGTCCCGAAGATGTCCCGAAGATGTCCCGAGCATGTCCCGAAAATGTCCCGAAGATGTCCCGAAGATGTCCCGAAGATGTCCCGAGCATGTCCCGAAGATGTCCCGAAGATGTCCCGAAGATGTCCCGAAAATGTCCCGAAGATGTCCCGAGCATGTCCCGAAAATGTCCCGAAGATGTCCCGAAGATGTCCCGAGCATGTCCCGAAGATGTCCCGAGCATGTCCCGAAGATGTCCCGAAGATGTCCCGAAGATGTCCCGAGCATGTCCCGAAGATGTCCCGAGCATGTCCCGAAGATGTCCTGAAGATGTCCCGAAGATGTCCCGAGCATGTCCCGAAGATGTCCCGAAGATGTCCCGAAGATGTCCCGAAGATGTCCCGAAGATGTCCCGAAGATGTCCCGAAGATGTCCCGAAGATGTCCCGAAGATGTCCCGAAGATGTCCCGAGCATGTCCCGAAGATGTCCCGAGCATGTCCCGAAAATGTCCCGAAGATGTCCCGAAGATGTCCCGAGCATGTCCCGAAGATGTCCCGAGCATGTCCCGAAGATGTCCCGAAGATGTCCCGAAGATGTCCCGAGCATGTCCCGAAGATGTCCCGAGCATGTCCCGAAGATGTCCTGTAGATGTCCCGAAGATGTCCCGAGCATGTCCCGAAGATGTCCCGAAGATGTCCCGAAGATGTCCCGAAGATGTCCCGAAGATGTCCCGAAGATGTCCCGAAGATGTCCCGAAGATGTCCCGAGCATGTCCCGAAGATGTCCCGAGCATGTCCCGAAAATGTCCCGAAGATGTCCCGAAGATGTCCCGAAGATGACCCGAGCATGTCCCGAAGATGTCCCGAAGATGTCCCGAAGATGTCCCGAGCATGTCCCGAAAATGTCCCGAAGATGTCCCGAGCATGTCCCGAAAATGTCCCGAAGATGTCCCGAAGATGTCCCGAAGATGTCCCAAAGATGTCCCGAAGATGTCCCGAAGATGTCCCGAGCATGTCCCGAAGATGTCCCGAAGATGTCCCGAAGATGTCCCGAGCATGTCCCGAAAATGTCCCGAAGATGTCCCGAAGATGTCCCGAGCATGTCCCGAAGATGTCCCGAAGATGTCCCGAGCATGTCCCGAAAATGTCCCGAAGATGTCCCGAAGATGTCCCGAAAATGTCCCGAAGATGTCCAGAGCATGTCCCGAAAATGTCCCGACGATGTCCCGAAGATGTCCCGAGCATGTCCCGAAGATGTCCCGAGCATGTCCCGAAGATGTCCCGAAGATGTCCCGAAGATGTCCCGAGCATGTCCCGAAGATGTCCCGAGCATGTCCCGAAGATGTCCTGAAGATGTCCCGAAGATGTCCCGAGCATGTCCCGAAGATGTCCCGAAGATGTCCCGAAGATGTCCCGAAGATGTCCCGAAGATGTCCCGAAGATGTCCCGAAGATGTCCCGAAGATGTCCCGAAGATGTCCCGAGCATGTCCCGAAGATGTCCCGAGCATGTCCCGAAAATGTCCCGAAGATGTCCCGAGCATGTCCCGAGCATGTCCCGAGCATGTCCCGAGCATGTCCCGAAGATGTACCGAGCATGTCCCGAGCATGTCCCGAAGATGTCCCGAAGATGTCCCGAAGATGTCCCGAGCATGTCCCGAAGATGTCCCGAAGATGTCCCGAAGATGTCCCGAGCATGTCCCGAAGATGTTCCGAAGATGTCCCGAAGATGTCCCGAGCATGTCCCGAAGATGTCCCGAAGATGTCCCGAAGATGTCCCGAAGATGTCCCGAAGCTGTCCCGAGCATGTCCCGAAGATGTCCCGAAGATGTCCCGAAGATGTCCCGAAGATGTCCTGAAGATGTCCCGAGCATGTCCCGAAGATGTCCCGAAGATGTCCCGAAGATGTCCCGAGCATGTCCTGAGTCCCGAAGATGTCCCGAACATGTCCCGAAGATGTCCTGAAGATGTCCCGCAGATTCGGGACATGCTCGGGACATCTTTGGGACATCTTCGGGACATCTTCGGGACATGCTCGGTACATCTTCGGGCATCTTCGAGACATCTTCGGGACATGCTCGGGACATCTTCGGGACATCTTCGGGACATCTTCGGGACATCTTCGGGACATCTTCGGGACATCTTCGGGACATGCTCGGGACATCTTCGGGACATCTTCGGGACACTCTCGGGACATCTTCGGGACATCTTCGGGACATGCTCGGGACATCTTCGGGACATCTTCGGGACATGCTCGGGACATGCTCGGGACATCTTCGTGACATCTTCGGGACATCTTCGGGACATTTTCGGGACATCTTCGGGACATCTTCGGGACATGCTCGGGACATCTTCGGGACATCTTCGGGACATCTTCGGGACATGCTCGGGACATCATCGGGACATCTTCGGGACATGCTCGGGACATGCTCGGGACATCTTCGGGACATCCTCGGGACATCTTCGGGACATGCTCGGGACATCTTCGGGACATCTTCGGGACATCTTCGGGACATCTTCGGGACATCTTTGGGACATCTTCTGGACATCTTCGGGACATCTTCGGGACATCTTCGGGACATGCTCGGGACAGCTTCGGGACATCTTCGGGACATCTTCGGGACATCTTCGGGACATGCTCGGGACATCTTCGGGACATCTTCGGGACATCTTCGGGACATCTTCGGGACATCTTCGGGACATGCTCGGGACATCTTCGGGACATCTTCGGGACATGCTCGGGACATCTTCGGGACATCTTCGGGACATCTTCGGGACATCTTCGGGACATCTTCGTGACATGCTCGGGACATCTTCGGGACATGCTCGGGACATCTTCGGGACATCTTCGGGACATCTTCGGGACATGCTCGGGACATCTTCGGGACATCTTCGGGACATCTTCGGGACATCTTCGGGACATGCTCGGGACATCTTCGGGACATCTTCGGGACATCTTCGGGACATCTTCGGGACCTCTTCGGGACATCTTCGGAACACCTTCGGGACATCTTTGGGACATCTTCGGGACATCTTCGGGACATCTTCAAGACATCTTCGGGACATCTTCGGGACATGCTCGGGACATCTTCGGGACATCTTCGGGACCTCTTCGGGACATCTTCGGGACATCTTCGGGACATCTTCGGGACATGCTCGGGACATCTTCGGGATATCTTCGGGACATCTTCGGGACATGCTCGGGACATCTTCGGGACATGCTCTGGACATCTTCGGGACATCTTCGGGACATCTTCGGGACATCTTCGGGACATCTTCGGGACATGCTCGGGACATCTTCGGGACATCTTCGGGACATGCTCGGGACATCTTCGGGACATCTTCGGGACATCTTCGGGACAGCTTCGGGACATCTTCGGGACATCTTCGGGACATGCTCGGGACATCTTCGGGACATCTTCGGGACATCTTCGGGACATCTTAGGGACATCTTCGGGACATCTTCGGGATATCTTCGGGACATCTTCGGGACATCTTCGGGACATTTTCGGGACATGCTCGGGACATCTTCGGGACATGCTCGGGACATCTTCGGGACATCTTCGTGACATGCTCGGGACATCTTCGGGACATGCTTGGGACATCTTCGGGACATGCTCGGGACATCTTCGGGACATCTTCGGGACATCTTCGTGACATGCTCGGGACATCTTCGGGACATCTTCGGGACATCTTCGGGACATCTTTGGGACATCTTCGGGACATCTTCGGGACATCTTCGGGACATCTTCGGGACATCTTCGGGACATCTTCGGGACATCTTCGGGACATCTTCGGGACATGCTCGGGACATCTTCGGGACATCTTCGGGACATGCTCGGGACATCTTCGGGACATCTTCGGGACATCTTCGGGACATCTTCGGGACATCTTCGGGACATCTTCAGGACATCTTCGGGACATCTTCGGGACATGCTCGGGACATCTTCGGGACATCTTCGGGACATGCTTGGGACATCTTCGGGACATGCTCGTGACATCTACGGGACATCTTCGGGATATCTTCGGGATAACTTCGGGACATCTTCGGGACATCTTCGGGACATGCTCGGGACATCTTCGGGACATCTTCGGGACATTTTCGGGACATTTTCGGGACATCTTCGGGACATGCTCGGGACATCTTCGGGACATCTTCGGGACATCTTCGTGACATGCTCGGGACATCTTCGGGACATGCTTGGGACATCTTCGGGACATGCTCGGGACATCTTCGGGACATCTTCGGGACATCTTCGGGACATCTTCGGGACATCTTCGGGACATCTTCGGGACATCTTCGGGACATCTTCGGGACATCTTCGGGACATCTTCGGGACATGCTCGGGACATCTTCGGGACATCTTCGGGACATGCTCGGGACATCTTCGGGACATCTTCGGGACATCTTCGGGACATCTTCGGGACATCTTCAGGACATCTTCGGGACATCTTCGGGACATGCTCGGGACATCTTCGGGACATCTTCGGACATGCTTGGGACATCTTCGGGACATGCTCGTGACATCTACGGGACATCTTCGGGATATCTTCGGGATAACTTCGGAACATCTTCGGGACATCTTCGGGACATCTTCGGGACATGCTCGGGACATCTTCGGGACATCTTCGGGACATTTTCGGGACATCTTCGGGACATCTTCGGGACATCTTCGGGACATCTTCGGGACATGCTCGGGACATCTTCGGGACATCTTCGGGACATCTTCGGGACATCTTCGGGACATCTTCGGGACATCTTCGTGTTATCTTCGGGACATGCTCGGGACATCTTCGGGACATCTTCGGGACATCTTCGGGACATATTCGGGACATCTTCGGGACATCTTCGGGACATCTTCGGGACATGCTCGGGACATGCTCGGGACATCTTCGGGACATCTTCGGGACATCTTCGGGACATCTTCGAGACGTCTTCGGGACATGCTCGAGACATCTTCGGGACATGCTCGGGACATGCTCGGGACATCTTCGGGACATCTTCGGGACATGCTCGGGACACCTTCGGGACATGCTAGGGACATGCTCTTGACATTTTCGGGACATGCTAGGGATATCTTCGGGACATCTTGGGGACATGCTCGGGACATGCTCGGGACATGCTCGGGACATGCTCGGGACATGCTCGGGACATCATCGGGACACCTTCGGGACATGCTCGGGACATGCTCGGGACATCTATGAACCATGCTAAGTATGGTTTAGTTTAAGCTTTATTATAGTTACAGACTAGTGTTAAGTGCTCTACAATAAATCAAACATAAAAATTTTACATCAAAGTAACATTTAATACATTACTTCAGAACATCAATTTACAATGTCAAAAAAATTTTAGAGTTGAATGCACTAAAAGAACTTGGTTTCATATAACTTTTTTATGTATATCACTCCAAGGTTAGGTACATAGTCAGTGTCAATTATTACTTTTCTCTACTGCATGTCAAAAACTATTAATTGCAAAAACTCTGTAAACTCTTCTGTGTTAAATTTTAAAATGGACTATCTGTTGTCATGTATGCTAAATTTTTAGAAGCAACAAGCATTCCAATTTTTGACAAGCCTTGCTGTGAAATATTCCGAATTTCCTCGAACATTACAGTTGATGTCTCGTTATTGTAATTTGCACTTGTACCAGCTTCTTTAGCTTGTTGCGCGGCTAAATTAAATTGTATCAAGATGATAAGGTAGCTAGTTATTCCTCCACTAACCTGTATGAATTGGAAGATCATAAGTGACACTTTTAAGAAGCAGTTAAAATAATATTACCCCATAAAGTGTTTCCATATCCAATGTAAAAAATCCACAAGCTGAAAAATCTACCGAATGATTGAGCAACTTCAGGGATAAATGATTTACCTGATTTTTTTTATTTTAAAAAAGGCATTAAAATATTTTAATTTTAAAAGAAATGTATCTTACTATTTCATAAAATGCATTATTATCCGCTGCTACTCCACATTTGTGCAGACATATTCCAGTTCGTTTAGATTCCAAAGACGTCTTCCAGCTAAGGTATATTAGATAAATGCATTTTCCAGATGTGTAAAAGAGATAGATTGTAGTGATCCAAGCATTTTTCGCAGACCGAAAGAGAGATGGGATATGCTGTAAAAGAACGAGACAAGAGACAACAATTAGAAGTTTGATGAAACACTCATTTGAAAAGCATTTGTCGTTAAGCTTTTATCTATAAAATTATGCAGTAAACCATGCATAGTCAATTTCTATTTGATGAAAGTTTCATATCATAAAATTGTTTTGAAAGCATTCATCCCATTTCTGAATGTAGCAGATTTTTACTGACGAGCTTCAAAATAATCTTTCCGTTAAACACGACGAATATGAAAATAACTTTACCTGTCCTTGTGTTCCGCAATAAAGAAAATATAATTGAGCCGTAAATATGAGAAAACCATAAGCCATTAGAACCAATACCGGATAACTCCATAATTCATTGAGCCATTTGCCCAATTCACAAATTTCATCGTGTAGTTGACAGAAGTTGCTCAATTTGTCATCCATTTTGCTAGTATTGCTTAATTCACTAGTTATGTTCAATATATTGTCAATTTTGACCATCTTGTTAGCCTTGTTGTTGTTGTTGTAACGAAATGAATTTCCTGAGTTTGATATGGCAACTAGAAAAAAAATATTTTCGTTATATTCGGTATTAATATTAGCTCAAAAATATCATCATGTTTGAACTTTTAACTTTATATATTCTAGAATTAGAATAATAGCTCTAGAGTTTAAAAAGTGGACTTTTCAAACATCAAATTAAAAAAAGAATATGAGGGAAGCTTCAAAATTAAGTTTTGTGCAACACATTTTGTTTTGCAAAGGTACAATTTCGAAATAAGAAAAAAAAAATTAAAAATGCAACTTTTTTGAAATTTTGACAGTTACATAAGAGGTTGAGTCTTATTTTAGCGAAATATTGAATAACAAGAAAACTAATCAAGCTACAAAATCGAGGTTTTTGCATTTCATCTGAGTCTAGGTTACTTCAAAACTTCTGCAAAATTTTTTTTTTATTTTTGGATTTGAGAGCTTTGTTTTGAACTTTTTTAAACAAAACCTTAAATATTTTTAAAAGTGCTGGACCTACAAGATTGAAGTTTGCATCAAAAATTTTGTTTTTAAAAGCATCGATTACCTACTAGCAAAAGAAAAAAAATATAAAAAAGTTTTTTTTTTTTAAATGTCTCCACTGCCTGATCAAACCGGAAATGCACTTCTGAAATTGAAAATGAATTTTTGAGCAACAAATTAGCACTTAATAAGCTACAATTTTGGGCTAAAATTTTGGGGTGGAGACTTTTCAATTTCGCTGTGTCGAACATCGTACTGCAGAACGAAATTTTTCGTTTACGATTTCTTTGTTCCATTTTTAAACACTCAGAAAAAAATAACTATTTTAATAGTTAAAACCGGGATAACTATTTTAAATAGTATTATTTTATTGACTATTTAAATAGTCACATATTATAACTATGTATTTTAATAGTTAAAATTAACTATTTAATAGTTACTTTGGAGAATACGAGTACTTCGATTGACTATTAAAATAGTCATAAATATCTATTTTTTTTTTTAACTATTTTAATAGTTATTCCGATATTAACTATGTATTTAGTTCTCTGAGTGTATAGAATTTTTTTTTCGCGTCAGCATAGTACTAGGCTATTACTACAATTTTATACGAAAACACATATGTACTGTTACAAGAGCAAGTACTCCCAAAAGATAAACTGACTAAAAGAAGTATAGAAACTTTAGTACCGAAAGGAGGGTCAGAAAAATTAATTCATGGGTTTGTATCATTAGCGTCACGCGAAATTTGATCCACCGCCCGGTCTACAAGTTATTTTTGGTTTGAAAATTATTTCTTCACAGTGAATAGGTCTATGCATTTAGGTGCAAACATTGAAAGTCTATTTTTTTTTTTTTTTTTTTTTTTGATTATCGAAAAAAATCCATAATAGATATTAAAAAACCAAAATGAATTCTTACCCCTGTTTTTGCCAGAAAATAATTTCTTCTTCTCCACACTCCTAAAAGGGTTACCCGAATGAATATCCAAAATACTTCCTTGACTTTGACTGCCAACCAGATCTGTTTTTATTTTAGATGCATTTAATTGTTGTATTTTATAATGGTTTTCCACCAAGTCATCCAAGCAATTATTGATGGCTTTGAATCTTTGTTTTAAGCAGTACAAAAGCGTTGCGAACCAAATTTTATCGAAAACACTAAATAATGTCGGAATACATGACATGATCCACAAAAACGAATACCATTTCGTGCTATCAACTAAGCAAAAGAAAGTTGACAACATTATTGTCAATTCAGCACCAACTGCTATCATCACCATTATCGAAATGCGACTTTTAATGGTTATATTGTTAATATGGATATTTTCGGAATTAAGTTTCTCATCGACGCTCTTGATTCGATCAAAAAAATGTCCAATTTTTCCTTGGTTCGATATTGCTGATAGTTGGTCGATCACTAACATCGCTGGAGCAATGTAGTTCAAAAAGAGTCCAATTACGAAGGTTAAAGTACCTATAAAAGTTGTTATTGAAACCATTAATTAAATTTTTTGTTATTATTTAAATTTTCAGAAAGTTTACTTTGTTTTGCTTTATTTTGGTCTTCATCGTTAAAAGAATAAATGAGAAAATTGTAAAGTACCAAAACAACCACCATATAAACGAGCACAATGAAAGTTCCCCATTTCGAGGGTTGAAGTAGTTTTTCCTTGCGAAAAGCCCTTAAAGATTGTGGATATATTCCACAAAACTTACAGAGAACAAATAAAAATTCAAAACTTGAAACAAGTGATTCCGGTTGTGCCATTTTGACTACTAAACATTGTTTCTAGTATTCATTTGTACTTAGGTTTGGCTAACATGAACATTTATTATTAAAATTAATAAATTAATCATACTTATATAAGATAACAAAAAAATCGATTCCGATGGAAGAATTCAACCATTAACATGCATTTAATTAGTTAATGGGTTCATTTGTTAGGAAGCAACAGAAAAGGTAAGGAGGTGGGAGTGAATTTTAAATTAACTAATTTTTTTAATAAAATTAAGGTTTTTTTAAGAAAATTAATTTGTATTAAGGATTTAATCGAAACTACTTAAGAAAAATAACCTTAAGTGGTTGATAATAATTATTCTTTTGCTAAGCGAAATTCGATGAGATTCAACGTCTGTTTTTCTTAAATTAACACGTCATAGAGCAAAATTCATTCAGATAAATGTTGTAGAAAATAAAATTTCCTACAAGTAAATCAATTTTGTCAAAAATTAAAAATGGGCGAGTTATTAAATCTTGTTTTTCTTAAATCCAGGATGGCGGTAATGGCTCAAGCTCGATTTTCCAAAATAAAAAAACTGGTTTTAGGCTCTGTTCTGTCAAATTGTCACTATGCTTTGACAAAAACTACCGTATCTTCGCAAATTCTAGCCCGATAAAATCAAAACGCTGCTATTCATTCCCCTTTTGTACTAGATGCAATTAGGACGTACAAAAATTCAAGTGAAGGAGAATAATATGCTTTGACAAAAAACGACCGTACCTTTTTAGGGTCAAACTTTGCAAAATTTCGGTCCCCATAAAATCTAAACAACCTATCCAAAACTTATAAAAAATACATTTTTAAACTCTGTTCATCAATCCTCTTCGCATTAGATAAATCAGGACCTAAAATATTCTCCTGAAAAAAATATGCTATGCGTTGACAAAAACTTCAGTATCTTCGGAAATATGAGAGAGGAAAAGAAACGTTCTTCTTAAAATAAGATGATGCCCTTTTTAAATTCCATCGTCAATATAGTTTCCGCTAAAATAAGTGGAATCCGCTTAAATGCTGTTGATTTTAAGATGAATTACATTTCATTTTAATATGAATTTTCATCTTAAAAAAAAACGATAACAAAAAATTAACATTTTCGTCAGGCTTCAGCTTTACTTGCAGTTTATCATACTTACTTCACACGGTGGGCAGGAAGCATCGATAGGTATCACAAAAATGTCGACAAAAACTGCAAGTTGGGTTGTATTCGTTGATGATTAAACGTCCAAAATCCGTTGGAATTGAAATCCTATCTGCTCCTTTTCAAAAGTTATTCATATTTTTGTATTTCTAATCCGGACAATTTGGAATAAAAATCTTGGGGAGGGTACGATAACTTAGGCTACAAGAATTGATAACGGTATTTTGTAGAGGAGTTTAATACAATAATTTTTTACAATGGGAGGGGGGGTCCATCTCCCCCCGTTTAGGCGGGAGGGGCAATTTTCTAAAATATCACGTTAAATACAAAAAAAAATATTTAAAAACAACGGCAACACTTACAGTTATGAATGATACCTTTTTTAAAAGCCAGAATTGTACAATTGATTCTAATTTTTAAATCAAATTATTGCAATTAATTGTTCTCGAAATAATAATGAATTCATACAGTGAGATAGGCTGATGGTAAATCATTTGCCTAGTGACCCCTACCCAACAGTTGTAGGCAGCGGTTTTTTTTTAAGTTATACTTCTTTTGCGGGGATGGGGCAAGAAAATTTACTTTTTGAAAAGAAGTATCAAAAGGATTACCAAAAGGACATCCAATTGTAAAAACTATAAAACAGGTTTGTTATAAAGTATGAATGTACTTAGTGAATTTCTGTGAGTGATGACTATAACTTCCATCGCGTGTACACTGTACACAAAGTCTTTTTTTTTTATTAAAATGTTTCCATACAAAAATAAGATGATTTTCCGCTTAAATTCAGTGGATTACATTCAAGAAATTAAAAAGATTTGTCTGCTTAATTTAAGATGGAAGTCATCTTGCCAAACAAAAACAGGCGGGAATCTGCTTAATTTAATACAGATTCCGCTTATTTTTAGGTGGTCTTTATTCTCCGTAAACTCATCGAAAACTTCTAAAAAATACATTTTTAAATTCTGTTATTAATTTCTTTTCGTATTATCTACACACAATCAGGACCTTAAAAAAATCACCTAATCTTCGCCAGCGTGCGTCTTTTTGTGGTCAAACTTAGAAACAATCCGACGCCCACCCCATATATCAAAACAACTCATCCTAAAATAATTATAAACTTATAATTTAGCGTGTTTTAAGGTGCAATAATGTAACCATAACTAAAGTGTTGTAACTTAAAATAATACAAAGGGGATACGGTAACCTCAATCAACTAAAATGTCACAATTAAAAATGAAACAAATGCTTTTAACCAGAAAATTCAGCAAAAGTGTTTCAATTCAAAATGCAACACTCGATTTTCTTGAAAATGGTACAACTAAAATGACACAATTCAAATTAAGACAATTTTAATACTTATGAAACAACTTTTTCCAACAAGAATCACGTCACAACTAAAAATATGTCATTTTTGTCAAAGGACTTTTTATTTCAAATGAAACATCTAAAACGACATTTTACCTTCTGGAATAAAAACTATTCAAATTATATCAATGGGAACTAGATAGATTTGTCCGGGAAAATCTCAAATATTTTTTTTTTGTCAAAAACTAAAAAAAGTGTTTTTTGAGTTGTGACACTTTTGTACTACATGTGCGATATGTACACAAAGTCTTTTTTTTTTTATTAAAATGTTTCCACATAAAAATAAGATGATTTTCCGCTTAAATTCAGTGGATTACATTCAAGAAATTAAAAAGATTTGTCTGCTTAATTTAAGATGGAAGTCATCTTGCCAAACAAAAACAGGCGGGAATCTGCTTAATTTAATACAGATTCCCCTTATTTTTAGGTGGTCTTTATTCTCCGTAAACTCATCGAAAACTTCTAAAAAATACATTTTTAAATTCTGTTATTAATTTCTTTTCGTATTATCTACACACAATCAGGACCTTAAAAAAATCACCTAATCTTCGCCAGCGTGCGTCTTTTTGTGGTAAAACTTAGAAACAATCCAACGCCCACCCCATATATCAAAACAACTCATCCTAAAATAATTACAAAATTTATAATTTAACGTGTTTTAAGGTGCAATAATGTAACCATAACGATGTTCCCCAAAAATATTCAAATTCAAAGTCTATTCAGGCTGTGATTTTTTATAAGAGTCGGTAATCATCGACCAAAATTTTGCGTCTTGGGCACATCTAACTGATGTGCCTAATGTCGTACCTGAGCGAAACCCAATTGAGTTTAGATCATTTGAACTTTTAAAATTAAAAAATTTTTTATTAGAAAATGTTCAAAACTATAACATAAAAGTTACTTAAAGGTTCTTGTACAAAAATCATTGTTAAAATCTGTTAAATCGTTTATGAGAAAGTTGGAAATACGGAAAATGATTCTATGGCAAATAGTTAGCGTTTAACGGGGCCAAAAATATTGTTGTTGAGAAAAACAACTTTTCCATTTTGGTAATTATAGCAAGTAGGTGTCTTTAAAATTGGACCCCTCTAGGAAATCACCCTAAGCCCTTAACTTCTAAATTTTAAGCAAGTCGCTTCAGCTGATTGGACTGGACACACATACAAAAACACAGAGTTGCGAGACTAACTTTTAATCATTCTCTATTACGTGATGTTATGTTTAGTTATTGTCTAGAGATCGATCTTTTTTACGAATCCTAAACTTACCTACCAAGTAAAAATTTATAATATATTAAGCATTTTTAACCATAGGAGCAAGTGCGTGAGACCCAGTCTTGCATTATTGGTTCTATGTTGTTTTTTTTTTTAATATTCCTTTCATCGATCAAAAATATATGAATATTAAGGAAGAAAAAATAGAAGATAAATAAAAAAAAAACATGCATTTTTCTAAATTATTTATAAAAATACCGAATATCATTTATAAAAGCCTCTTGTAATACTATAAACAAATATATAAATGCACATTTTAATATCATCTGAAACAAAAGTTCCTCTCAATCAAAACATTCTGACAGTTTTATCATCCGCCCTTTTTTTTTTTTTTAATAAAATATTTGGAATTCAAATTTAAAGCTAAATCTCCACACCAAAATACAATCAATATTCCATTAGTCCAATGACATTGAATATCAAAACTCTAAAATGTATGCATCATACATATTTGAATATCAAACTATTTTTAGTGATCTATTAATATGATTATATTAATATGGAAGGAAGCTACGATCTGACAAAAATCAGCTTGATCTTTCATTTAGTGTTATCGATACTTACTCAATTAATGTAAACAAAAGAGCTGGTAAACAAACTCAATAAGAATAAAATTTCTTCTTGTTCTTATGACCAATCATAAAATTGACTCAAAAGTAAAAGTTTTCATTTTGCACTGTCCGTCTCTTCTTGTTTTGTTATCAAAATCAAAACGAAAGAGCTGAGCAAAAAACTCTTTTTTTCGTGATTCTCTTCGATCAAAGAGAAACAAAAACAAATGTGAAAGCTTTCTTCAACCAGATGATTTGAAAACTTTCTCACATAACTTACATGTGCTGAGAATTCGAGAGGCATCATAGAAGAGTACCAAAGCAGCATGTGGTAAAGCTTTTTTTTTTTTTTTTTTAATTTAAATTTATTCTGCACGATAAGTTTAAATCATGTTCCCTTGCACACAACTCGTACATGTGGGCAGACACCTTATTTGAAGTTCGAAGTCAGCTGGTGGGATTTAAAGTACTAGACCGACTTTGAGCTTACTGCTCTCTATTTCCTATCTCTATTTATGTGTTAACGTGTCTTTGAATAGCTTCAACTTATATCAGATCAAAAACTCAAAGAAGTCAGGTATGCCAAGTCATAGGTTGAGCTCAGTTAGTTGCCGAAAATATCTTATTGCGACCGGAGGTTTAAGTATTGTGCTGTCGCCTTGCCGATCGATGTCTTGAATTTGTTCCGAATAAAACCGTGTGAGGTGCTGTATTTGATTATACAAATATTGTGTGCTGTTGGTAATATTTAAACAAAAGCGATTTACCAATGCGGGCTTACGAAAGAAGTATTAATTAGTAGATACTACAAGTGATTAAGTATTAAAGATTACCATTAGTTTGTTTTGTTTTGTGTGAGTTTTACTTTCAATTCATTGATTCGAATTCGAAATAGAAATCAAAAAAGTTTCGCCAAATTTGTTTTGATTAAAAGTGAAGTGAAGATTTCAAGTTCTCTTCTTTGCATTATTTGAATATTTAACTCAAACGCATTCAACTGTATCCAAGAACACGTGCAGACGTTAAAATACTCATTTTTTGTGGGGGAGTAGAGTACATTAAAATTGTACTACTTCATTCAGATTGTTGTGTAAGTATTTTGTTTGCTTTTTTTTCTATATTTATTTATTCGCATGATTATATTGATTTGTTTGTTTTACTATAAGACATCAGTCAGAGTTACTATACGATCACGTAGTTTGCATAAATAATGAAAGTGCATTGATTCTATGGACGTTAGCGCGGTGGCAGTACCGCGGTTAAGAGTTAATTTATTCAATATTTTTGTTTGAAAATGAATTTCGGAATTCGTTGACAATCGTGGAAGTCTTGAATACATATGTAATACATAATGAATACATATTTAACTCAACGGAAAAATAAATTCTTCTTTCTCTTTGACAAATCAATGATTTATTGGTTATGAATAAATTTAAACAAACAATTTAATGTAATATTAAGAAACATCATTTATGGTGGCATGTAATAAAAATTGCTATTGTTTTGGGCGCACACTTTATTGAAGGCAACAACAACCACATTCGCCTAAAAAGAAATAAAAAATAAAACAATATATTTTATATTTTAAAGAAGTTGTTTTAGTTAATGAGATTTGCGAAATTGCAAGGTTTTCTTTAACGATGATTCAGTCTGTCTGATTTTAAGTAAACAAGTTAAATAATGAATTTATGCAAGACTATGAAGATTTGTCCATATTTTGAATACATTTATTTTGTATTCTTTTAGGCATCTTTAAATTGCTTTTTAAATAATTGATAAATAACAGAAAGAAAGTAGATAAAGTATAGATAATAAACAAAAAAAAAATCATGTGTGCAATTCACACGTGGTAGAAGTGAAACCTTAAAAATCATAACTTTTTTGTCTTTTATCACCTTTTAATCCATTTTTTGTTATGACAACTTATAATGAATTTTAAATCATCTGAAAGCTTATGTTTCAGTTTAAAATATTTATATGGCTTGTCTATACAACAACATACAATATCTACAAAAGGAGCTAGAAGTTTTTGAACCCAATCTGTTTTCAACAAAAAAGCAAAAAAATCAATTTTTTTTCTCTTCTAAAACCATTAAATCCATTTTTTTTTAAATGACACCAATAATAAATCTGAAAGCTTATTATTTCACCTTTTATAAGACGATTCAGTCGTATTCCTACGATGCGATGCCTGCAAAAAAAGTAAGAATTTCTTAAAGCCAACCATGTAGAAATTTCAAACTTAGATTACGGTACTTTCTACAATGGTGGCTGATCATCGGCAACAGATCTCCACAGGTGTTTTGAGGTATTTTTCAATTTAAGATTGTGTATAACTTGTAGAGCACGTACCGTTATGTGTTATATATCAAATAAAAGGTTATGTTATCAGCATGCGTATTAAAGTTAAATCAAGTTTGTATGTGCACTAGATCAAAAGATATAACGTGTGTAGAAAAAGAACATCTTTTTACCGTTATCTCAGAATTTTGAATACAGTGAATCAATTTCATATTCGTACCCCTTCAATAAAAAAATTGAATGCGCTCCTAATCCAAAATGACTTCAGATACAAAAATAATAACCAAGTGCATTTTAAGTACGTACATAGTTGATATATTTTGTGGAATTTTTATAGTTGATAACATTCATTTTCCATGAGAAATGCAAATAAAAGAAAAAACTGTAGTAATACTGGGTCAATTTCGTATTCGTACCCTGTTTTAATCAGTCAAAAAAATTGGCTTTTATATTTTGTGGCATAATCTTTGGAAGCAATTACGGCTTTCAATCATCTTGGCACTGACGATTCCAATTTTTCAGTTGTTTCAGATGTTATTTCTGTCCATTCATAGAGAATTTTCTCTTCAGGTCGATTTTGTTCTTAACAGTGCATTTGCGGATTCTGCCGTCCAGTTCATCCCATAAATTCTCAATTGGATTAACTTCAGGTGATTGTGGGGTGGTTTCCACAACTTTTTGATAGTTAAAGACAATCCACATTCGGATTGCATTATCCTTATACTCTGGTTCGTTATCCGGATAATAAGTTAAGTTGTGTTCTAGACCCATTTGTGCACTATCTTTTAAATTTGCCTTCAAGATATCCATGTAGATCTTGTGATCCATAATTCCTTCAATAGTATGCAGTTTCACAACTCCAGCTGCTGAAAAACAATCCCACACCATCATCGACCCACCACCATTCATCCCCTCTCTTGAGCAAGATTTTGAAGGATATACTCAAGGTTGTGGTCTTCAGATTCAGGAAAATGACAGAGCATCATATTTTTTGAGGGACTCGGTTACTTATAAAATTATCAAATCAAGGTTTAGCATTAAAAAATACGAACAAAACTTGAATTTTAGGGTTTGACTGTTTTGTAAAACACAGTGAAAGCATTTTGGTTGTAAAATTTCAGGATCGTAATAAAAAAAGTATTTCTTTCATTCAATTTAGGAAAAGAGCAAAGGACAAACGACGCACGCTTGTATGGGTTCTGTCTCTATGGTCTAAAACAGTCTAAAACACAAAGTGAATGGTAGGTATTGGAATTGAGGGTCGTTTAGCGATCTTCAACTTATGTCAGTTTCACAATCCATAAGATCTAATTTTTTTTCCTTATTGGAATACACACGAAAAAGTTTTTCGTTTGCAGTGGAACAGGAATTAACTGAAACAAATCAGAGGAACGATTTTTTTCATTTTCTTTGAAATATCAATTAATTATTCCATGAAATATCAATTTATTAATACTATAATTTCTACTCCAGATGAAATACGGATTTTAAGAAAAACTTAAACCTACTTCCTTGCTTACTTTAAACAAACTATTTGAAAATAAACCGTTTTGGAACAAAACAATTCAAAAAATGTTAAACCCTACGGATTGAACTTGCTTCCATTTAGTTACTGAAAAAAGGTTACCATCAAGCCAGCTAGCTGTTGAACATTAATTTAATTTTAAATTTAAGGGTGGATAACATTTTTAATACATTTGAATATTAAATATCTTCCAACTTTAATTTGAATATCGTGGTTCCAAATGAAAAACCCAATAGCAGCTAGTGAGTTTTTCTTTTGAACCAAAGATAGGTACCTATGTATGTACGATTTACCCTTTTCAACGTAAAATTAAATATAAGCATGTTGAATTGTACCACGCGTTTTTTTTCCTGAGTATAGTGACTTCCTTGCACATATTTATTTTACATTTGGTCGAACGTTTGTAAGTTGAAATAAAAATGATCAAATTCAATTTTGTATTTATTTATTATACATATATTATATTCGAATATCTGTTAAATCAAGTCTTTAGTGAAAATCAAATCTATTGTTTTTTGAAAGCAAGTGCTTCTGTTAACATTTTCAATCTTCAAACATTATGTCTTCTGTTACCGACCATTATCTGAGATTGAATATAAAAATTCAGGTCAAATATAATAATAAGAAACTAAATACTTAAGTCAATAGCATCTGGATTAGCAATTGGTATTGTTATGTTTTCTATAGAATCTTTATCTTTGAATCTCTTGTAGATAAATGACAGTGATCAAAGATTGATCTTTTGTTACCATTTACCAACTCTATTAAAAGTGATCCGTCAATTTAAATGGTCTATTTCAATTGAAATACTCTAAGATCATTTAAATATATTTCAAATAGATTATCTGCTAACCAGCAGTGGGGAACTATACTTATTTGTGACTGTAATGTATAGTCATACATATATGGCGACGGAATGTATTTGGCACATATGCGCTTAAGGTCAAACATAAAAATAAGTAATAGTTGAAACATAAATCTACTTTCAAATACAACTTTTGCGATTTATTATTATTTTTTTTTGTTCTTCAACTTTGACGTTTTGACAATGGTTTTGTTATAGTTGTTGTTTGAACGCACTTTAACAACCATTTTTTTTTTTTTATTGTGATGTCTTAAAATTAAGCAACTTTGAATGTAAATACAATGTGTATGAACTTTAACAATGGACTGATTCGCATCGTACTTCGCACATGTACCTATATGACAACTTATTCACATCTTTTTAAGATATGTAATTATCACATACAAAAAATGTATCTTAAAATTTATTCATCCATAAAAAAAAGTTATACAGTAGATTAATTCTGATTTTTTATGTAGCTCACCTTTTTTTAATGTTTTATTCTATTTAACATGTATGTCACTGTTTTATTTTTTAGAAGATTGTTTTAATTTAAGTAAAATATCTCATAAGCCTCGGGAAACAAAATCTCGAATTTTGATAAAAAAATTTCGCAGATATAAAATATCGAATTATTAAAAATAAAATAGCGAATTATTAAAATCTATCATTAAAAAATTTTCTAGGTGGTCGATACTTTGTAACTTTTAATTTTCGTGGTTATTGGAAAAAATTAAAATTGTTTGCGTTTTTTTTTAAGTTTAATGTAGGTATTTAAAACATTAACTAAACATTTTATGAGAATCCAGTAAATATTCTGAAGTTATTTTACTTTACAATCATTTAAAGGCTCTCTGATCATCAAAACACATAAATCCCTCAATACAAAAATCGAGTAAAAATTAGTATTTTTCAAGCTCTGTTTTCAACGTCGCACAGTGTGGCCAATCACGAATCTAGCTGGACAAAATTAATAACTCGCGTTAAATCGACTTTTTTTCTAAACAGTTTTAAACAAATGAATGTGAATAGATAAAACTCTCTAAAAAAGAAAGATTTTTTAAAAAGAAATCTATAATTTCTGCAAAAAGTGGGTCAAAATAGTGATGAAGAAAATGCATTTTTGAATTTATGTTTCCGTAAACATATTCTATGATTGGATATACTTAATTATTTAAAAAAACGCTTGAAAAATCTCAATAAATAAAAACTCTATTGCTATTCACGAAAAAAGAGAGGCAGAATAATTAGTTTTTATTAAGAAATAGAACTTTTACACACGTTTTTGACAGGTGACATATATGATTTATTTTCTCAATATCATGCTTTAAATTAAAAGTTTAGCAATGATTTTAATTAAATATGTTTCCCAATCATAAAAAATGGCATCACCTTTAAAAATATCTGCAGATAATTTAAAAAAGTAACTCCTTTTCGTGCGATGCAAACTTGAAACTTAAGGGCCTATTAAAAACAGCTGTGTTTATATTACCTTCTACGTTTTTCAAGCTAATAATTCTCTAAATTTCTTCGTGACCCTATTTCTGGCCTTTTACACTTGCTTGCTTTTTGCATTTAACTTGTTTTAAGTGTTCCGACAGAAAAGCATCATTCATCAATGATAATGCCTCATTAGTTGAAAATTCCAGTGGTTTAGTGGTTCCAGAGGATCAGAACTTAATCTTTTATACATTTTGATCCTTCACTCAAAGAAAATTTCGTTAAATCCTTTACGGTTTTATTGGAATATGCTTTTTCAATTTTGCGGAGAGCGATTCTACTGATTTAAACTATTTCTAATGGATAGGTGCACTTTTAACCTTCCGTTTGTTATATTTTCCCGTTTTTTTAATTTTTAAAAATTCTTTTCTTCTTTGTTTCACTATCTACTGTTTTTGTTTATTTAGTTACCACATAATATTGGTCAAGCAAAATGAAATTCAGTTTAAAGAGCGGTCCAAAGTGTCTTCCACCTTTTTTGTTTTTTTTTTTTCGCTTAACTTGAAGAACAAAACTTTTATATATGTCTTTAATTTTTATTTATTGTCAAAAATGTTCCAAAGATGATACCTGCTCATTAAAAGTACAAAAAAACTGTCTTTTCGATTTTATTTGGCAGTTTTGACACATTTTTCGAAAATTTGTTTTTTTGAAAATCTTGACTTCATTTTGAAAAGTGAAAAAAGTTGTATGGCGGTCGAGAAAACGCGAGACATGTAAATAGCTAATCTCAATGACAACACTCCACAATACATTAATTAATTAATTTCAGACCGGAAAAATGCGGAAAAATTAACTTTACCTCTAATTGAAAAACAAAGATATTTTTTTTTTGCACTTCCTAGCCTTCTTACAGAATTTTTTTTTTTAATAGTTGCAATGGTAATTAATAAATAAAAATTATAATACTTTACCTCCAAATGTAGATTAACAATTAAAAAAAACAATTACAACAAAAAAACTACCACAGCGTTTTTAATCGTCATTTAAACTCAAGCGAAAAATAGAATACTTTGTATTATCTCCATCCAACTGTTGACAAGAACCAACTTTCAAGCTTAGCTTACGCTAATCCGAGATGAAAACCAAAAAACCAAACATGAATTACAGTTACCCATTGTATTGAGAAGCTCAACTCATGATTTAAAATCATGTGGCTAAACTTTTTTTTTTCTATTTTGTCCAGTCAGATTGGCGAATTACCACACTGTGCGTCGGTCGGTGACCACTGTAGCTCATAAGCCGGTTGTTGGATAAGAATGAAATTTATGCAGCTTTATGATGAAATTCTAGGCCTTCATCGAAGGATTTTTTCTTGTACTGCAACTTCTATATTTATAAACTGTTGCATTTTCTGAAAGTCCAAAACTAAACTATCTATCTATCAAAGGTTTCCATTTTGTTTATTTTCAAAAGAAAAGAAATGTACGACTTGGGTCGCATGTATAAAAGAATACCATTAATCAAATTTTATAAAAAAATGTAATTAAGACTTAAAAATTTAAAAAAAAAGAATGGTTTTTAAAATGATAGAAAAGTCTTTTTTAAATGGTTTTTTAAATCTTCAAACCAAGTGTGCACTTCAACTTCTTTTATAACAAAGGATTTTAAGAAAAATTTGGAACTGTTTTAAAAAGTTTTTTTTTTTTTTTTTAATAGGAAAGTTGTTCTCAAGATGATATACTTTTTCTATAAAGCTTAGCATGCGGTTACTAGGAGTGGTTTCAATGAAATGTGTATTAATGTCTCTTCTTTTATTCTTGAAATAAATTTGCTAAGTTGTTCTTTTTATTTTATTAAATTTGATTCGCCAAATTTTGTATTTTTGCTTTGAACAACCCTGTTTTGTTGAATTCAAATTGTAATATTTTGCGATCTAACTGCAATAAACTTTTATATATTTTTGAAAACTACAGTAACAGGGCAACTTTTTAAAATAATAAACCATTCTCACACCATAGAAATTTTTTTGCGGTGTTGCTCTCAAATAAAAGTTGAAAATTGATTTTTTATAAAACTTGAAACTGTTAGTTAATTTGCATCGAAATGGCTTATGGAATAAAAAATATTTTGATTAATTAATTGTTCCTAATTATTTGTCAATGTTTTAGTAAAAGAATTGTAAAAAACAAAAATCAATAATGGCAGCAGGAAGCAAAATACTGTTGCAAAGTCGAGATTTTTCGAAATTTCACAAGAATTGCATTAAATCGAAAAACGTAAGGATTTGGGATGAACAAGTTACCAAATTCTGAGAGCCCTTAAGATCCCCTATTAGCATACTTCGTTTGATCCATTACTTTTGGGACACCCTGTATATACAATGTTAAAAAAAAAAGAATCTGAAAATTAAATGGCATACTTCGTTTTAAGTTGGAAATAGTCCAAAAGGACTTTTTTGTAATTATAAAACATCAATGGCATCCTCGATTTGCATTAAGTGAGTGATTTATCGCTGTAGAGTGTAGAGACTGTTGTAGAGCAAGTTTTCACACTGGCTTTAAATTTGTTGGTGGGAGGTCAGAATTCTGAATTCTAGTCCCTGGAAGAATGAAAAGCAAATACATACAAATTTTATTAGCGCTTAAGCAATACCTAGTAAGCGAAGTTTATGAATAAAAGCTCCAATAAAATTTTGCATTGATTTTTTTTTTTTTTTTCAATGCACAAATTATTTTATTTGCAATAACTTTTTTGTTTAAATGTGACATATTTTAAGTTGCAATTAATGTTTTTTTTTTTTTAATTAAATAGTTTTTGGTGGCAATACAATTTTTTTAATGCAATTTTGGTTTCAGTTGCAATAGGTAAATATAATTTTCTTAATGCAATTTTTTTTTTTTTTTAATTTTTAATTGAAAACAAATGCATTAAAAAATGATTTTTAACAATCCAGTTTAACCAAGTTTTTTAATTTAGTATTTGTTGGCACAAACTTTTAATACAATGAATATAACTTAAAGTCCGATGCAGCTCGAAGAGATGTTATTGAATTCCAAAACAACCCGTATTTTATTTTCAATCAATACTTGAATATAGCTTCTTCGCCTATAGTCTCCAATAATACAAGTTTGTAGCAGTATAGATTGTGAAAAAATGATTTTTGTGTCACAACTCACAATTCGTTACCCTCAGTTTTTCAAAACTTCCTTATTTAGAGCTTACTTAAACGTGGGGTCAATTTGGCTTTATTTTCATCAAAACAAACCTCAATAATACCATTTGAAGTTTCCTGCTTTTAATCTATCCATCATCCACTGCCTACGCCTTATTCTAGTTTTTTTTTTCTTGTTTTATTTTTAACTCAACATGATATGCAAAAAAAAATACAAAATCTCAAACGACCCTCAATATTATTTCTCGTGACTTATTCCATGGTCTTCACAAGCTAAGTCAAACACCGCCAACAACAACAAACAAAATTGTAACTTTTTAAAAGCAAAACGCCAATCATTTACATATTTCAAATAATATCTGACTAAATAGCATAATATACTTAAATCCGGCATTTAGCTGTCAAAAAAAAAAACATACAAAAAATTAACACAATCTAGACCAGTTATCTGTTAAATATGGTCAAGATAATAAAGATAAAAATGTAATATTTTTGAACAAAAAATATCTAAGGAAAACCCCATAAGCAAATTTCCTATGATTCATTAACAATTTAAACTAAATCACTTTTTGTTTGCATATGTCCCGCTTCCGAGGTTGACCAGAAAAAAAAAGACATACCTAATATAATTTACTACCTTGCCTCAAGCGTAGGTAGATTGGCTTTAGGAACAATGAGCCTAATGTTAACATGTCACAAAGCCACCTGCAGGCCTCAACTATTTAAAAAAACTGCAAAGAAACATTTCTATCTCATTTCAAAAACCCCAAGTCATAGATATTCATTAATATAGACCGACCGACACGCTATAGCCACGCCATGAGATAAATTTTTATTACCAATTCAGGGCCAGAATATGTGTAGGTACGTCAAGAGTACATTACATTAGTTAATACAAAAAAAAGCAATAATTAGTAAAATGGGTGTAGTACATTTTAAAGCATGAGCGATATTTCCTGTAGAAAAAAAAATTATAAATATATTCGCTTTTTGAATTGCTAATTGCTAGCAAGTAGTACAATGGTGACAATCGTAGTGATCTAGTTGCATGATCTGTATAAATCAAAAGTCGCAAAAAGTGAGTTGGATACCAAATCAGTTTTATCTCGACATCTACCAGATACATTTTAATTGTCTGGCACAAGTAATTAAATTGAATTATTTAACCTTGCTCTTGGGTACCTGATAACACAGACTCACTGATTTTCTATAAAAGCAGCCCAACCATTGGTCAAGGCATCGAGAACCTTTTAAAATATCAATCAATGTGATTCTTGCAGCACAGAAAAGTTTGAAAAGTATGCTATATAAGCTATAAGAATGCGGCAAAGAGCTATTCTGTCCGAACAGTTGGTCGTAATTAATCAAAACGGAATGCAAACCCTCAAGTGAGACATTTGTAAGTGCGAATCGTGAGTGGCTATATAGCCTTTAGTGAATATAGACTACTTGCAGCAAAGGTGCGATCATCGATCAGTAAATGAGGAAGCAAGCACTTACTCTGGCATTCAATTTGAATAATAAATCAGTGCATAATCGACATAGTTCAGAACATTAATACACGTGATGGCATTTTTATAAACGATCCAATCGGGAGCATAAATAAGTCGAGATAATGAAGTGATATTGTTTATTAGATTTCATGATTAGATTTGATTTCAATTTTGTGTTGACAAGTTTTTTTTTTTTTCTTCTTTGAATAAATTAAATTTTCAAACTCACATTGTGGTTATTAAATGGTAAGTCGATTTTCTACAATTAAAAGTCAATTAATGCGAAAAGTGGATGAATGTTTTACATTCATTAGCTCGAGTTGCAGACAAGTGGTCATTAATCATAAGTTTTCAGTGTGTTTATGGTGAATAAGACATTTGTATTATGCTATATCTCTTAGATCGTGATAAAAAAGTAAGGTGGGGTTTTGAATAGGTATATAGTTTAAAGGATCAAGGTGCGACCAAAATCATTTGTTACAATTTGTAAATGAGTCTAATTCAATTTAAATAAATTGTTAAATACTTATTTTTATCTTATCCGGCTTTACAAGACGTAAATGATATAGATAGATATCGAAAGTGTAACATTCATATTTGTATTTCTTTTTGGACTGATAGGACACATATTAATTTGAGAGAAATTTATAACTTCATTTACCCACAACAGTTCGAAGAGTTCAGTACATTTTAATTCTTGTATACCAATTGTATACCCAGTATACACATATACATATATATTGGACAAAAAACTGCATTTTTAGTTTAAGAAATCAATTTAAAAAAATATTAGGTAAGAAAACATTTGTGTTTTATTTTTTTTTTAAATAACCTCTACTTAAATATCTACTTTAAAAAAAATTAACAACCTTATTAACTCAGTAATTACTATTAGAGTGTATCTAATACAGATTTTAACGTTTGTTCATTCGTCACGGTGCCAACAACTTTTTAAACCATAAAAACAACACTAAGTAAATTATCAATATTAAACAATACCGAAGTATTGCTATTAAGATCGTTTGCTGTTCCTATTACAAAGGCTAAGTAAATGTAATTGAACTTCTTAAGAAAAGTTTTCCGTTGATGAGTTGAATCATTTTTAGTCTGAGAATAGACTAAACTTAAATATTGTTAATTTAAGAGGCAGTTTTATTTTAAGGGATATAGTGAAAATTTCAAAAGCATCTGTTTAGAAAATGCAGAATTTGGTAAGTTAGTTCGGATTGAACTTTAATATCTCTCAAACTTTATAATAAAATATTTGATGTGAATATGAATTTTAATATAAATGAAAATATATTCTTAAACTATTAAAAAATTATTGAAAAAAATCCACTTCTTGATTGCACGTTTACAGTTATTCGTATAGCATACCTAAGTTGATAAACAAAACTTCTTTAACAAGACAAAATAGCATAAAAAAAGGATTTGAAATTAATTTCATACGACCGATATAATAAAATATTTTTACTTAGAGCTGGGTTAAGGTTGCGTTTTAAAAAATCTTGAGTTTTTTCATAGGTTTTTGACTTTTAGGCTTATAGGTATTATAGATACACGCCAAAAATTAATTCAAATTATTTTTTTTTTTGAAAAGTTAGAAATATCCAAAATTTACAAATTGAATGTGTTCGAAATCTTTTCAAGAACTAATAGGCTATTGATTATGTCGAAAAAAACAGGGTAATAAGGAACTAAGACGTTCACGGGTTTTTATTGCAGGAATCGTTCAATGATTTATAAAAGAAGATAAAACCGCGGAGTGCTATTAAATGAGAGGGTGGAAACTGAAGATAGGGGTGCAAAAGCCCCCTTTATGTTTTTTTCAATATACCTCGTAAACCAAGCAAAATTTTGATATATTGCACATAAAACTTTTTGTAGAGAATTAAATTTCCTATTGGAATAATGTTTTTTTAAAATTTGAAAAAAAAATTTCCATACCAAAATAGTCGAAACAATCATAAAAAAATATCAAAAAATCGATTTTTTGAGTTTTTTTGCTTTTTTACTTGTACATTTTTTTTGGGTTGAGATAGACATTAACGTTGCTCCAAACAAAAAAAGAAGATTAAATTTCCTTCAAAATGCTGTACTCACTAAATTTTTTCATTGAAAAGTGACCGAAGTATGGCCATTTTAATCTATCTTTTTTTTCGCATTTTTAGTTTTACTCAGTAAAACAGAAACATTTGAGGGGAAAGTATGATTACTTAAGCACCAAGAACTGATAATGAGATTTTGTAGAGGGGTTAAATACAATCATTGTTTACTATGGGAGGGAGGGTCAATGTCCCCCCGTTTTGGAGGGAGGGGCAATTTTCTAAAAAAAATACTTAAAATTAAAAAAAAATTATTAAAAAACAACGGCAACACTTACAGTTTTGATTGATACTTTTTTCAAAAGCTAGAATTATAAACTTAATATTAATTTTAAAATGAAGTTATTTTAATCAATTCTTTTTGAAATAAACGAGTGATTCCGATAAAGAAAGTATTTTGTCTATTTTTCAATTTTCTCAAAAAGTAGAAGGCATAGGAACAATATGATTTTCATGATTTGATAAGAAATTAGTTAAGGCAGTTTACTTTGTCGATCATTTCGTATTGAGGTCCACAGTCTTTGTGAAAATTGTACTCAATGTATTTTTAAACTTTTTTTTCACAAGTTTTGACTTTGAAATCGGGTATTTCAAAAACAATTGATTAAAATAACTTCATTTTAAAATTAATATTAAGTTTATAATTCTAGCTTTTGAAAAAAGTATCAATCAAAACTGTAAGTGTTGCCGTTGTTTTTTAATAATTTTTTTTTATTTTAAGTATTTTTTTTTAGAAAATTGCCCCTCCCGCCAAAACAGGGGGACATTGACCCCCCTCCCATAGTAAATAATAATTGTATTTAACCCCTCTACAAAATCTCATTATCAGTTCTTGGTGCTTAAGTTATCGTACTTTCCCCTCAAATGTTTCTATTTTACTTGAGTAAAACTAAAAATGCGAAAAAAAGATAGATTAAAATGGCCATACTTCGGTTAATTTTCAATGAAAAAATTTAGTGAGTACAGCATTTTGAAGGAAATTTAATCTTCTTTTTTTGTTTCAAGCAACGTTTATGTCTATCTCAACCAAAAAAAAATATACAAGTAAAAAAGCAAAAAAACTCAAAAAATCGATTTTTTAGATATTTTTTTTATGATTGTTTCGACTATTTTGGTATGGAAATTTTTTTTTCAAATTTAAAAAAAACATTATTCCAATAGGAAATTTAATTCTCTACAAAAAGTTTTGTGTGCAATATATCAAAATTTTGCTTGGTTTACGAGGTATATTGAAAAAACCAAAAAGGGGGCTTTTGCACCCCTATCTTCAGTTTCCACCCTCTCATTTAATAGCACTCCGCGGTTTTATCTTCTTTTATAACCGATTGAACGATTCCTGCAATAAAAACCCGTGAACGTCTTAGTTCCTTTCTAAACTACATAATCAATAGCCTATAAATAGTTTTAATATTCAGATTTTAAAAACTAATTTTTTTCTTGGATAACATATTTCTTTTTGGTTCTTAGTGATTTGTATAAACTTAGCGAAAAGAGGTCGTGTTGTACCTACTAGGACAAAAGGACAAGAAATCCTTTACAAATATACCATAAGATGTTAATTTTCCAAAACCATTAATTTTCAAAAAAAAAAAAAAATAAAAAACAAATCCGGTTTGGAAACTATTTAGTTTATAAAAATAAAATTCTTAGTAGCTAAAAATCTAAAATTTAATATTTATATTATGCACAGCAAAAAGTACGAAAAAAGACTTCAGTTGAAAATTTTCATATTTTCTCATACTCAAAAATAGCACTCTATCACCAGAAATACGTTTTTACACACCTTCGATTCTTTCACGTAACGTTAACGCAATATTAAATTTAAATTTTGGTAATATTTTTCCAACTGATTTATAGAAAGGACTTTTTTGCGACTTATCAAAGATTTTCACTGTTTCCCAAAAAATCACCCTTTCACTATAAATATTTTTTGAACTACGAGGATTCTTGATTTCTATGTGAATCTATCGGTTTTCAATCGGCTACCATTTTCGACAAAGGTATTTTTCATCCTTTCATCCAAATTAAATTTTTTGAACTCTCTTTATTCTTGGTTTCTATCCCAAACGTAACGATATTATTTTATAAGAGTAACCCATCATTTTTTTCCAATAGTATAAGACACAAATTGCTGGCTGAGAATTATAGGGTTGTATGTTTGCAGGGGTTTCTATAAAACATACAACCTTATAATTCCCAGCCAGCGAAATGTAACATAATTTCTGGATTTCATTGTGATACCATTCCTTTTAATAAGTTTTTGCAATAAACCCACATTTTATCAACACCTGAAAACACACGTCTTTCGCATAAAATAATGTGTGGACTTATTTTATTCCTTATCCTTATTCCCAATCATTTTTTTATTTATTTATTGATTTTTTGTAATATCTTACCTTTTGCAAAAAAAAAAAAAAAAAACAGTCAAAATTAGCTAGGCCACTATGGCTCTCATGGCCTTATTAGGTTACGATTGGAAGTTTATGTTTTCGATAATCAAACAAAATTTAATTTTTTTTCAAAACTTTTTTTTTTTTTTTGAAAGTTGGAATACATATTTCCTTTTGAATGATTAGAAATAACAGCCTGAATATCTTGAATAAAATCGGTCAGGCGAATAACCAAAATGTCAGTTTTTACAAAATACGGCAACGCTATTATACCATTTTACCAATTATGAATTCTTTTATATTGAAAATACAAGCACATTTTCGTAAATTTGTCTATATCGATGTCATTAGATTCAGTATCTTTAAAACTATGTCATTAACTTATATATGTATTGGGTTTTTTACCTTGACCTCCCCACTCTCCTCGAAAAATACTCTTGCATCCAAAAGTGTTTTATCAATTTTAATTTAAAAACTCAGAAATGATTTTTTTAAAAGAACGGCTATTACAATTTTTAAATCATATTTCTAAAAATTCTATGTTATACAACATATATTTAATGGTATACCTTTTTTGAATGCTAAAAAGGTGTTTTCGTAATTTTAAAAACAACTTTTAACACTTTTTTACATTTGAAGGGTCCAGGTGAAAAACAGCACAAGTCCATTGCAACTCATTTCGAGAAAAACGCATTTAAAAATTTTGTTCTCCATACAACATAGTACTAAAATGTATTTATTTTTTAAGCAAGGCTCATATTTGTTTTATAAAATTAAGGATGCCATCTGATAGTGCTCAGTAAATTCTACAACCCCTCATCATTAGTTTATTTTTGACAAAATGTGGACATGACCCTTCATTTTATTTAAAATAAATGATAAAATTTAAAAGTATTCCTTTGTTCTATAAAAATTTTTAAACTAATTTTTTTACAAAAAGAGCAAGGACGACAAATGATATAAACGAGCTTAATTAAGAAGACATAACCATTTTTTTTAAATTAAGGATTAACACGAAGCTGTATAAATATATTTGATTATTATCAAAGTACATAATCGGATTGATCTAAATAACTTTTTTTAGGGAAATTTCACTGCAACAGTAAAAGGCTAAGATTCTTGCAAATGGCTAAAGATAAGAAATGTATGGTAATTTTAGGCATTTTACAAAGATGTTACTCTATTATTCAAAAACTTCGAAAGCAATAATGTATTAATCTTTAATTTTAAGAATTAGTATTCTACGTTATGACGTAACAAGAACTGTTATAATTAAACAAGACATTTCAATTAAAATTAATCAGTCTTGCACTCAGCAAAAGATTTATGACCTACAACCGTGCAACCCATGCTGGTTGCTACTTTTTTACAGTTAAAATACGTGACACTTCTTGGAATCTATTATTCTATAAATGCTTCAAAATTGCTGTAAAACACGTTTGTTTGTTTGTTTTTTTTTTTCAAGTTAAACACTCAACACCCAAATGGTTGAAATAATAGAATACCATTAAATCAGCAGCCACACAATTTTCCACTTGCCATATATGGCAGTGAAGTTGTAAACAGTTATTTATTGAATTGTGACACTGTCAAAAGAGACATCAAGTGTTGGCCTGTTGATCAATTAAACTATTTATATGCCATGACTTTGCAAACCTCAAATTTATTAACATTGCTTAGCTTTTGGAATAAATTATGCACCAAGAACAATCAACTCTATTTTCGTCTCAGAAATCACCATCTTACAATTTGCTACAATGTTAATGTATTAGGCAATAACTCTTTGCAAGCTCAAAAGCCATCCTTTAGAGGAGTGGAATTAGTTTTATTTGTTTAACACTCTGAGGTCTGAGGTTTAATAGTGCACACTGCACACATGCTAATATTTGTCATAAATTGCATCGATCGTTGCATATAAATAATTTGCTTGCCACTGGCATTATGATGGCCATTTGCACCGCACCAGCTATGCACTCTTTAACCCATTGAACTGAATATTTAGCAAATAAGCAACAGAGTTAGCCCCGAAATGTGCTAAAACAAAAGATAAATGTTATTTCCGTGCATGCAAATTGAATAACACTGCCCTCTGTTGAGTTCGCCAAAGAGAAGTGAGCTCCAAGTGATGGCTGGCAAATTGAAAGTGAAAGTTTTGAAGATTTACCAGCCAAAGCATAGGAACTTTTATTCATGCCGTGACTTTGTTTGGCATTTAATTAGAAGGTGTTTGATATTTTTGTTTGGTTTTGTTTTTATTTTTTCTCTCAAAAAATTTTGAGACTTTCCATTAGGAAATTAATTTGTAACCCTTTGTCTGCAGTAAATGATCAAGATAAAGGTAACATTTGAAAGTGTAAATCAGATAGTTTTTTTTTTTATTTCGACGGGGGTTTACACTACATTGCAAAAGTAATAGAAACTCTCAGTGTATTGACATTATGGGTGTTATTAAATGTGTTACGTGCCACTGGAATCTATAAATAATTAATTTTTTGACAACCAGGGCAGGTTTAATTATTTCATTTATTCTAAATCAATGGAAAATGATAAAGAAAAAAAATAAATTGCACGATTTTATCGAACTAATGTAGGTAGCTACTTCATATTTAAACAATGAACAGAACATGCTCTGAATTGTTAACTTTTAGTAATTTTTTATATATTAAAGCAAATAATTTAAATATTGTGTATGGCGTATACGTAACTTTTTTTTTTAGTTTTTAACTCGTTATGTTTGAATTCTATTCGACTTATACATAGATCATAGGCCCAACGAATTCAGCGAACTTGTGAAGGTTGGCGGTGATGTAAAAGATTAATCTTTTTACTTGTAAAAATATTGAAATGAAATAATCAGTTATTTATTTTAATTTTAGTATTTTCTTCTCTCAAACATACCTATGTATAATTTTGTTTTTTTTTTTCACTTTTATTATTTATGAGTACACATACAAAATTGGAAACGAAAGAAATTTAAAAATAACCGTAATAGTGTTAGTAAGAATATTTCTAATAGTTTCTTATCACTTTTTATCTCAATTCCCAAAAAGTAGGTACCTACGCTAAATGATGAAAGTGTATCTAAAAAATGAAAAAAAAAAAAAAATAATAGAATCTTTTTTAAAAAAATTATTTTATGAGAAATTATATCAACTGAGTTTAAATTTTCCATTCGGAACATTTTTTGGAAAATCCAAAAATTGAGTTTCTGATTTAAGCCTGAACTACATCAAAACACAAAGTCAAAAAAGTACGAAAAAGCAAACAAAGCTCAAAATATAAAAATCACATTGGGCACGTTCAGGAAATTTTAGGGACTAGATATTAAGGCAACGTCATTTTCTGAACGAAAATTTGAGTAAATTGACTAAATTAGTTTGGATGTGATGCTATTGTCAAATTTCGAAATTTATTTAAGAATTTTACCGGTCGCATGGGTAAGACACCAAATTTCACTTAACTGTAATGAATAAATAAAATTAATTATAACCGATAATGCACTTTTTAGTTGTTTTTCACACAAATAAATTTAATTTTGCTAAATTAATTCTTTAATTAAAAACAATCTGCTGTCATGTTGACAAAAAAAACTTTCCTAAATTTTTAGGGAAAATTTTCTTGCCTAACTTTCCAATAAAATTACCTAAATTGGAAGGATTTTTTTCGACAGCTTACCAATCAGAGACCGAGAAATTACCTAAATATTTAGTCCCTAACGTTTCTGAACCTGCCCATTTATATTCACCTGACATCTATTGAAAAAAAAAATTAACTTAAAAAGCTCTTTTGTTTTTGAAGTTTTAAAATTTCAAATTAAAAAAAATTGAAAAAGTAAACAAATTACAGTCAACTCCATCTAATTCGAATTGTCACAGGACACGAAAATTGGTTCGAGTTAGAGGGAAATTCGACTAAGAGGAATCTATTTAATCTTTTTGCTACATGTGGTTTCATTTAAAACGGTAAAAAAAAAATTGAATTAGAGGAAAATTTGACCTAAAGGAAGTACGACTTATAGGGAATCGACTGTATTTGAAATTTCAATTGTTTGTCAAAAGAGCTTTTTTTTTTGCAAAATGACAGGAACTATGTGATCGAAGAGCTACCTTACGGAAAGGATATAAAATATTGTTTGAGTGTATTTGTTTTTAAAACTTTGTGAAAATTCAAAGCTTGGTCTTGTTCAAGCTTTTTGAATCGAATACTTTTTTTAAAATGAAAGAGAGATATACAAACAAGCTACTAGGGGGAAGAAGAAAAAACATCGTGTTTGCTTTTTTGTACTTTTTGACTTTGTGTTTTGATGTAGTTCAGGCTTTAGACTTGTTCCAAATTTTTGTTTGAAAAACGAAAAAAAAAACAAATAGTAGAGTAACTAAAGCTCAAAAAATATTGTAGGTGTTGCCGTTATGTTCAAAATATGTATTTTTTTGTTTGTGTTTGAATTCAGTTTGTGAGAAAATTGCATTTATCGCTTTAACCCTTTCGAACCCAAGCTATGAAAATCAATACTAAAAAATGTTTTTTCGGTATTATCGGGTCAAAAACATCACAACTAAGTAATATGAATAGCAAAAAGTTATTTTCCAAAATAATAAATAGCAAAACTAATGTGTTTTTCTCATGTTACATGTAAGTAACATGCACTGCCTATGACCACCAAAAAAAGTCGGAGAACTGAGAAAATAACTTTTTATGAAACTATAATGTATGCTACTTCTTCTAAGCAAAAAAACAAAACACTTTCTGCATTAATATTTTTTATATCTTTTTTTCAAAATTCTGACCATATATAAAATTTTTTTTTTTTGCAAAAAAAAAAATGTGAATTTCAGTCCCTTTCTCGATAAAAAAAAATTAAAGGTATGATATTTGACTAACTTTTTGTAATAATCCAGTAACTAGGCATTATTATCTTTCAATTAAGCCATCGTTACCTAAAAAATTGTTTAATTTAATATTTTTTACGAATTTTTAAAAAAATGTTACATGAGAGTAACGCTGGGTCCGAAAGGGTTGACGATGGAAGATTGTCTTTTACTCCCATATTTTTTTTTCCTTAAATTACCTAGAGAATCTTTTGGTATCATTTATTTTATGAAATTTAAGCAAAAACATGGTTTTGTTAAAAAAAAATTAATTTTAATTTAAAAAAACAATACGGCAACAAAGGCAATTTTTAACCTACTTTAAAGTATTTTTAATTACCGACGGCGACGTTTGAAAGAAAAGATTATCAAAATCAGAGCTGTTCGGCCGGGTTCCCTAATAATTATTAAATTATAATTTGCTTTAGATACTCCACTAAAAACTTTTAAACAAAATCAGGAGTGCCATTTTATTTTTGTATGGCAAACTAAAAAAAAAAAAAAACGCTTTGAAGAAAGCTTGAATTTAATAGATCATTCGTCATTAGTAACTACGGGTCACCCTTTTGTTTTGTAGTTAGTTGTGATGGACAATAACGTATCCCAGCCTCATCCCCAACCTCCACCACCTAGGGTTTATAAGTTCCCACAAAAACTAAAATTTGCACCTGTCCCCTTTTTGATACAAGATCTTCAATTTTCAAATAAAGATTTTTTTTTAATTTAGAAATTATACATACGTTTATTTGCGAAAATCTATTTAAAGTTGGCTAAGAAAAAACAACTAACTTAAGCCAATGCAAAAACACAAACATTTTAAATTGAATTACCATCTAATAAATTTGGATCCAAAGAAACGAAAATTTTGTATTTTGGACCCAAATGTTCGAATTCATCCTTAGATTGAAATCTACATAATGGATAAATTCGATGCAGAAAAAAACAGTATTTTTGAAAAAGGTTGCCTATAAATTGTTAACTCCTCTTCGAAACTCTGTTTTGTTGAATACAAATTCAACTTTGCAGGACAATTTTAAGCAGGACAAGTTTTTAAAATCATAAACCTGTGTCACAAAAAATTATTTTTTTAGCTGCTATTGGACTAAAGTTAGAAATAAATTTTTTTGAAAAATTCGAAATGATTTTTGATTATATCAATCACGAAAATAGTATACAATATACATATACATATTTTCGGGATGAAATTGTAACCAAAATCTGAGAGCTCTAAAGATTGACTTTCATCATATTCCTATTTTTAACTTCGTTACTTATCTTATCAGTATGTAGTTTATTTATGAATATTTTCTTTTTTTCAGTCAAAACCCTCTCAATGGCCAACATATTAATGAAATGTACTTTCCCAGCGTAACAAAGAAGAGAAGACTATTCAAATAACAAAATTCGCAAAACACATATGTATTTGAGCTTCCTATATTCTTATTTGCATAGAGCTATTTTATTATGCCATAAAAATAATTAAGAGCAACGCATTTGTTTTAAGGTGTATACACGATGCATTTGCATATTAACCAAAAAATCATGTCGAGTATTAATTTATCATCTTTAACAAGTTTCTTGTTGGGGAAAGTTTTTGTGGTAAGTTTAAGTCAAAATAAAAATTTTATTCTCATTGATTAAAAAATAAAACCTTTCACAGATATTAGTATATTTATCAAGTGTTTTATCAAATCCACCACCATCATGTGGATTATATGGATCACCACCATGTCAATTTTTACCAGCACCACCTGGACAAACACCATCCTGTGCAAGACCGGGAAAGACTTACTGTGAACATGTGGACAACTATCCAACGTAAGTACTAACTAAATATTCAAGTCAACTAGAAAAATATTCCAAATCAGAAACAATCTTGACGTCAGTCTTTAAATTCCAAAAAAATATAAAAAAACCCAACATTTTAGTTCCTCTTCAAACCGTCTATCCGACGCCTATCGCTTGACTGACTCGTTCTTCCAGTTTCGGCTGAAATTATTTTTAAATTTTCCCTTGACCTATTAAACTTGTCAAATTTTTAGTCTTAGTTAAAATTTATGGTCTCACTAAATATATTTCCCGCCAAACAAGAGTCTGTCTGTGTCGCCACCCACGCTCGAGTCAAACAGTCAGTCTATAGTTCAACCATCAGGTGAGAAATGAAAACATTCAGCTGTTTCTTCCGATTTCTGATGCAGAACCTGTTTTATATTTTTAATTTTCACTTTCTTTGAAACGAATTAAGGTCTTTGAACTTTTTTAACTTGGCTATACTAATAAATGGTCTATGAGTCAGAGAGTCTTTTAGCATTAAAATAGATTGATTTTCAAAGATATGCAAACAAATATTCATTTTTTATAAGATTAACCCAGGGTAGTTAATCCAAATTGGTTTCTAACATGGAGTTAGCCGGTAAAAATGTATCATGAATTAATTAATTGAAACTTGAAGGCCAAGATAAGCCGACGAGCGGCTACGATCGATGCCGCCATCGCTGCCATCGGACAATACAAGTCTACTCAAACAGTATCGAGTTTTATGGAGTTGCTGGTTTTATGATTTCTTATTTTTTTTTTTTTTTCTAATCGCCATTAATGTTTAGCTAAACTAGAGAAGTCTATAGATGCCGCGTGGTTTATGGAATTAGCTATTAGAGTTATTATATGAATGTATTGATTTTTCAAGGTCGTAATATTTTATTATTCTGTTACTTTATTTTTTTTTTTTGTATCGAGAAGTAGATATACTCGTACGCACTAATATTTAAAAGCCTACAGTTTTCTTGGAATAAGATTGACTTTTGTTTAGATTATTATGAAGATTGTGGGTAGGAAGGCGATATAGTCTAGTCTAGTTGAACAAGCTTTTAACCTCGAAACTCATTTCAAAAACATATCAAATGTTCTGTAATGTTAAAAAAAAAAATTACAAAATATTGTAAATAACTTACCTTCTCTTGTAAAGAGCCACAGTAGTCATAAATACTTTTTCCAACCTCTTTTGCTATAAATTCAGTAGAGATTGATTTACAATGATTTTTGGGTAGGTACCCTTTTTATGTATTAAATCAGAAAAAAAAATGACTTTTGATCAAATTACTTTAAAATATAAGAGCAATTATTGCACTTACAAATCAAAATTATATTTATTTATATACAACATACACATTTTTACTTAATTTTGTGAGGACTCCATTTTTTCTTAAAATAATCCGCAACCACATATTTTCTGTAGGAGGATTTACAGCTGTCAAAAATTCTTAGCTGTATGTTACAAATCGTAATGCGTTAATAAACGAAACGTCACATTTGTAAAATAAACTACATTTTTTATTTTTATCTTTAACAAAAAAATAAGTTAGATGTTGGTGTAAATTTTGAGAAAGTGTGCCTACGCAATATAAGCAATATAATATTTTTTCGATTTCTTATAGTTTTTTTTTTTAAGTTGAAAGAGTTTTTGAGTTTTGAAATTTTCAATACAGCATTTTTATGGTTGAAACTTTTATTTTAAGATGATGTAGAAATACTTAGCTGCTATTGCAACAAAATGCTGTCAAAAAAGGTAACAACCAAAAAAAGTATTCTTGGAATTTATTTTTCAGTAAAATTGAAGGACGCTAGAATCTTACAAATTATAATTTTATTCAATATCTTCTTTTACAATTTGATTTTGTTTGCAAGAGATGTACAAATTTATAAAGAGTATTTTGTATAAGTGGTGTTAAGAAAAGAAATACTCAAAAATAATTGACTTCAATGTGTTTTTAAGCCATTTAAATTTCAGTTTTTGAGTAATGCACATGTTCAGGAACGCTTTTTTTTTTTAGTTCATAACGAGTATAGATGCAATAAAAAAGAAATGGAAACTTTTCTAACCGACTCATACATATATATTCCTAGATGCGTGCCTATTTTAGTTAGTAAATTATGAAAAACCGTTAATTAAATATTATTTTTATTTAAAAAAAATGCCTGGATTATTTTTGAAATTTTACAATTATTTAAATCGAAATATTCTACAAAAAACAGCTCCTAGACAAAATATTATGTACATTCTTTTTTTTTTTTGTGTAGAGATAATCATATGGCCCACAAACCTCCTATTAATAACTTTTTTATAGTTTTCATCGTTAAAGAGTTATACATACCAGTAATGTATACGAAAAACATCGACATTTAATCTTGAATAACTTTTTTTTGCCCTTATGAATTTTTTTGTGACTTTTGGCAATTTATTCTTAATGATGAAACAAAGAACTGCAACAATTTTCAGCTCTATGCTATTTTGTCTAGGAAAAATGTGTATTTTGACTGGACTACACTACTTTCAATTTTGCAAAGAAAAATAAGGCACATAAAATAAAGTTGGTGCTCTCCTTAAATGTAAAAATAAATGTATAATCTGTTTAAACTTTCTAAAAATCAAAGTGAATTTTCACATCATTTTAGTAAGAATTTTCTTCTAAAAAAAAATTAAGTTTATCTTAAATTATCATCATTTTAAATGAGAATTTAAAAAGATTTATTTCTTTTGGAATACATTTAAGCTGCAAGAAATTAAGCGGATTTGTCCGGTTATTTTCAGATGGCAGTCTCCTTGGCAAAAAAACATACAGAAATTCGTTTAATTTAATACAGATTCCATTTGTTTTTAGCATGTCTTTTTTCTCCGTGTAGCATCTGTAAGTCCTTATAGAACCAAAATTGTTAGCAGAGTTACCTATAATCTTAACCGAAGGGTCAAATTTTAATTTCTGTGATGCCTTTTTGCATTCAGTTAGTTGTGTCCTTGGTTTTTAATACTTATATAATGCTGGTGGATTAGACTTCGTTCTAGGTTTGCTGAGACTCGTTCTAGTAAGGATCGCTTATTCAAATTGCCCAACAAGCCCATAGTTTTCTGACAGTTCAAATTTTTTGTAGATGACGTTTGGAGTATCCATTGTCATATCTTACCATCTCTTAAAAAATAGAATCTAACTGACTCAATTGGTATTGCCCATATGTTCAAAGAAGACATCCCCCGTGAAAAACCGAAATATCATACAACGTTCCAAAACGACCGTAAAGTCGGAAGTAAGTATAGGCTTAAAATATCCTGGTACAAGCATTTGCAAAAACATCAGCATTTTTCTCATCAAAAAGCCGATTTCATCTCCCGAATCTTAGCCAGAAGATTTTTAACCCTTGAGATCAAAATTATGTTAGCAAGCATTTTTGGCAAAGATTCGTTTGGATAGTCAGTCATAAACAACTCTGCAAACAATCAAAACTTACCAATCTAAAAGTCTTCTTCTACTCTCTTTGTTTAACTTGGGTAAATGTATGCAAGTTTTCCTCACACGCAAAGAACTCTCATTCCACTTCTTTTTCGAGTTTTTTCGTCAATTAATGTTTTCTTAGAATTCAGGAATACTGACCCACTGATTTTTTATATGTTTGTTATTGGTATTCCTCCCAGTTATCTTTCAATTTCATTGGAAAAAAAAAATCTTCTATACTGAAATATTCCAATATATTCATCAATGGTACGCAATGTAATCATAACAATACGCACTTGAAGCCATACGAGTATTATAGTCTCTACCAAACGTGACAAAAAATTCAATGAAAGGCTTGTTGAATCGGCGTGTTTCATTCAAAACAAAAATTGAAAGACTTCATTTAAATGACAGAAGTCTGTCACAAATCTACACTCTTGATGAATAACTAAGCTTACAGTAGTTGTTGTAAGATAATTGAATTCCATACGTCATTTTGTCTTTTTTTCAACAAAATGAAAACTTACATCTGCTTACATTTTATGAAAAAAAATTAGCATGCATTCATGTCCGAAAGCTAAGAAACATACCTGCGTAGGTCCCGTTGATCAAGCAGTATGATGGGAATACCAAATTAGTGCCTTTGGCTATGCGTGTGTTTTAACATAATTTATCACACCACAGGTGGAAGGAGAAACTTTATATCAACAGTTGGCCGATCTCGTATATCAAATTCAAATGAAGCTTATTTGAGGTCTACTCACGTAAGCTTTGCATTTTGAGATAGAGCCATTTTAAATTATCTTGATCTTGAGGTTTTTGACAAAAAAAAAAACAAATATGTAGTTCCTTCTGAATCCAAAATATAGAAAGTTATCATCAATACCTCCAGTATGCAATTATTGGCTTAAAAACTTTAGGCGATTTTTTGGCAAATCAAAATTTTGTTTTAAATTTTTTTTTTAATTTACTTCATTAGATATCTTATCAAGCATCTTGTACATAAATGGGGCTATGAAGCTAAAAGTATTATCGTCGACGAGACATGGGACGAATTCGATTCGCTAAAACTGCCCATATCGGACGTTCACAATTTCTATGATCCAGCGTTAATTTTTAACACAAATACCCCGACACAGCATCCTTATGGACCTAACAACAACAATAACAACAATAATTTTAATGGCTATCAATATAATGGCCCAAATCAAAGTAAACCCACGAATCCTGGGTATCCATCGTCGCCATCATTGACGGTGGGTCCGGCAGCCAATAATGGCTATCCAGCAGCCAATAATAACTATCCAGGAGCAAACAACGGATATCCACAAGCAAATAATGGTTATCCTGAACCGATTTATATACCAAAGCCTCAAAATACAGAAACAGCTAAGTATGGTCCCTCGAAATACTTTATTTCTTAAAGTTTCTTATAAGGATTTTATTTCGTTTACAGATTTCTAATTTACACTTCATCAGGCCAACAACAAGCAAATAACAAAAACAAATACACAAATGTCCTTCCACCTGAACAAAATTTAAAAGTAACGAATTATTCACCAGTTGCTTGGCTCAAAAGATATGTTCGAGATCTTGGCTGTCGAGCGAAAAAAGCTGTACAAGACTTAACTACATCAAAGAATGTGACTACTACTTCTCATGTTTCAAAAAGGGATGTGTCAATGAATTTAGATCTTTATGACATGGTTGGTGTTAGCAAAGAAAATCGCCGCCATAGGGTGAAACGGCAAAGCGAAGGAAGATCACAGCTCTGTCAGACTTCAAGTCAATTTGTTATGCCTCAAGCGGCTCTGAATAGCAAAGGTATTTTAAGTTTAAATTTTGACTTAAAAATAAAATCAATTTAACTATAATTTTTTTTTTTCAGGAAATTGGATGTTTGTCGTTAATGAACAAAATACTGCGAGGCAGCTGGTAAAAGCCGAACTGTGTCAGTAAGTATAATAATTATAATCAACCATAAGTAGTTCCGCATTAACATTTACACTACTCTTACATATCCTCAAGTTATGGATGTTGGTAGTCACATGAATAAATCAAACCTCTTAAGCTAAAAATCACAAAAAAGGCATGATGTTTGAAAGTATCAGTTTTGATAGTTTTTTGTTCTTAAATAGGAAATTGTTGATTATACCTAACTGTTCCTTTAGAACTATGTAGTTATTTATTTTGAAAGTCGCAATTTTCAAAATAAATATTAAAGCTTCTTGTGCCATTATTATTAAGCATTTTTGGCAATAATTCTTCGTTTTGGGGTATTTTGCGCTTCAAGTTACGTAACGGAAATTAGTTACGAAGAAATTAGCGTATTTTATTAACTTAGTTTACATGGTTCCCAAACGCGTTTTTCTCGAAAAGGTGTTTTCAAAGTCAGTGAGGAAAATTTCTCCTAAACGGCTGAACCGAACGGCTTGAGATTTCACACGATCTTCTAAGATTCTTTTGCCAGGTTATGAACGAAGGAATAATTTTTCTGACAATAATTCAATTTTTTAAGTCACTTTAAAGTGACTAATCCATTTTGTCAAAAATCAAAATTTTGACTTATCCTTCATTCATCACCTGTATTCATTTATTCTAAAAACGTTTGGTTCAGATATATCTTCCTCACAGCCAGACACCTTTTTGTGAAAGTCCTCTAGGAGATCTACTACAAAAAAAAAAACGGAACTCAATATTTTTTGTAAATACATCGCGAATTCAAAATACATTAAATTCGCTTTATGTCCATTTATTGTATGTATTTATTTAATAGAAAGCCTCTTCACCAAATATTCACGAAAAGCACGATTTTTTGCACGGGGTTATATCTACCCCTTAATGACAGAATATTTTTATTAAAACGATTGTAACAATTTAAACAAAATCTAAAAATTCTTCTTTATAGGAGAAATCAAACTGTATAGTTTTGAGCTTAAAACCTTTTTTAAGTGTTTTAGAACTTTTAGATTTTCAAACTTTAAGTTCTTTTTATATAATTTTTTTTATTAAATTAAGCTCTGAATTTTCAATCGTCAGTTAGTCTATCAAAAGAATAAATGTCAATATAAAAAAATAACTTTTATTCGTAGGTAAGCCTTAACTGGGGTTTAACTGTCTTTTGAAAAATTTGCTCTAAATTTAATAATTAAATTCTCATAGTCGTACATTTTATTTTGGTGCTGAATTAAACAAAGTCAAATATTTGTCGATTGAACTTCAAAAAAATACAACACCAATAAATTTCTTTCAAATTAAAAAAAGAATATTAAAGTTGAAACAGAAATGGTTAAATTGCATTATTTCAAAAATATGTAACACAGATGCACTTTTCTAAAATCATGTTTTTTTAAGACCAATCAGTCACAGTTTCATAATATTTTTCATAAGACAACTTTCATTTCTCAAGTATGTTTGGTGTGTCGAATTTCAGCACAGGGTTAGGCTAGGAACACACATGCAATTTGGATCGCGCGATTTTTCAGTCGCAGAAATGGATCACAAGCATTTCAATGCCTGTCAACATGCTTTCCACTATTAACAATTTTAAAATTGTGTTTAATGTCATTGAAATCGTTGTATTCTTATTTGCGACTGAATAATCGCGCGACCAAAATCGCATGTGTGTTCCTGGCCTTAGACTTATCAATCAAGACAATTATGAAATTCCAGGCGTATCGTATTGGATTTTGAGCACTTAGGTTCACACTTTTGGTTCAAGATGAAAGCAATTAAACAAAAATTGCACAGCTCCATGAAACCATAACAGCGACCTGGACATTTTTGAACAAATTTTCCAATAAAATAAAAATTTGCGTTAAGATTGTAACAAACAAGTTTTAAGTTCTAACGTTAGACAATTAACGCATTAATAAATGAAATAATAGAACAAAAAAAAAAGTTGTGTATACGCCACAGTGACTTTTTTAGTTTCCTCGAATTTAATCACTGACTCAATACTTAAGCGATCTGATTTTTTAGACCATTTGCTAACTGAAAATTATACGGTTTTAGAGTCTTATTTTTGACTGTGGGGCTTACGCAGAGTTGCATAGTTTAATTTCTAATTCATACGCAAAAAAAAACACAATAAATCATACAAATTAAAAATATAAAAAATTACCTTTGATTGATGTCGTCTCAATTTTGTATCTTCAGAATTCTTTCGTTTAAGTGTTAAAATGTGGTTGGATTTTTTTATTTTGAAATTTTGCTTACTTTTAAATTTTTTAGTGCAAAATTTGTATTTATGGTACCTAGGTATACGTAAAGAACTTGAGGTGGACAAGGTGGACGAGGAAGATAGTCTTTAAAAATTAATATCTGAGGAAGTAAAAAATATGTCAACATTTTTTAAACGCAGTTACAAAAAATCAAAAAAATTAAAATGAAGTTCATCCCAAAGTGAGCGTTTTTTTAATTGATCGCTAAGTGATTTAAACTTTGCAAAAAGAACATTACAGGGAAAAAAATTTTTTCTTAGAATATGATCAAAAATTACCTCTTAAATTGTCTTTGTCCTATTATGGGATACCTTGTATAGGAAAAAAATAACAAAAATTAGATTCAAAATTAGATTACTGTTTCTTTTCAGTCATTTTTCTGTTAATTCTTTGTCAGGCTATCATAGTTCAGTCATTGAGGAAGAAATTGAAAAAAGTTGTGACTTCAGCTTAAATTGGTTGCAAAGCTGTTTATTTACAGTACAAATCTCAGTTTGAGTATACGTAAGTCTCAACATCTTGAGAACTTCTTGACACAAAAATTGCATTTCCTTAGGTATAGGGATTATACTTTCAGAGTTTCAGCGTGCCAATTTGTATATTTTTTTGGAAATTTATAGTAAGAGGTATGTGAGAAATATTTTGTGGTGCTTTAATTCTGAAAGTATAACTCGTATAGGATGAGTTAATGTAGAAGGGACCAATATTCTGTGTGACGAGTCCTTCTCAAGATATTGAGATTTACGCGTTTTTCAAAATGGCGGACACCCCACGAGTTTAAAAATATATTCAATTCGGCATCCAAATTTTGGTTGAACCAAAACTTTTTTTCAGATCCAGTGCATTTAACTCATAACTTACTGAACTAGTCAGGTATAAGTTACCAACGACTAGTTGGATGCGTTATTTGTTTGAGCAACTGCAGGGGAATTAAGAATTTTGATTTAAATTTCAAAAATAACTATACACTTCTATGCGAATAAGATCCACCAAGCGGTTATTGAGTGAAATACTTCATGTCAAGGAAAGGTTTATTTCCATACTCATCTACAATTCTAAACAATCTTAGACACGAACCAATATACACTCGTCCATAAGCCCTCAAACTATAAAGTATTGCCAATGAAGTACAATACTTTCTACTACTAATTTTCTTCTACTATATTTCAAAGTTCGTCAATTTTGAAATAACTACTAAAAGTAGTAACTTAGAACCCTCATCATCATCATCATCATCATCATCAGTATCAATATACAAAATAAGGCGACTATTGATTACCACAATCAATTTGTTAAAACAAAAGCGAGGGCTGTTTGCAAAATATAAGAGAGTAGTACATAATGCACTTTCGATGCAAATGCCTTTGAACATGAAAATAAGGGTAAGTTTGCAAGGGCAAATGCTATTTATAATTTATTTCAGTTTCACTGGTTAATTGCGGTTAAATGCACAAATTAGACAAAAACAAACAAAACAATGTCGTTCGTTTCGTTTCGTTACGTAATTCCGCAAAATGAGAGGGAATCCTACTATATTGCTATTGCTATTGCCTGCCGTTCGTTTTGTTGCCGGTCAACAACGACCAAAGTGATGCTCACTTGATATTAGGTTATACCATCTCACTCACTATATAGCACGCTTTTCATTATTAAAATGTTGAAAACAGTTGAACCCCTTTTTTCAATACAAGAAGCGGCGCGCGAAGTAACACCATTTTTTGCTGCTCCTGGTTTCGGTTAGAATTTGTAGTTTTGCGGGAAATCGCTTTAACGTTTATAATATAATTTCTTTTAATGAAAAGGAGAAGGGGGTTTATACAAGTAACACCAAATCGACAGAACAACAATATTTTGAACCAAAAAAAAGGGGTCATGTTGATAAGTTTCAGCAAACCGTGAGTAATACCAGTTTGAAGCCCTGAACTCTCTTCGAACGAAAAGGAAGGTACAAAACAACAACTCCCGCAACCTATTGAACAAGTAAACTTAATGATTTTTTTTTGGTTTTTCTGTTCTTCAAGGGGAAGTTATGATTCACCCTTATTCCATCAAATATATGTGTTTTGTGTTGAGATACAATACATCAGACGATGATGAGCAACCCTCTAGAATAGTCATCAACCAATTTCCACATATGCAAGGTTTTTAGGGAAAATCCCATTTAGACAAGGAATTCGCGAACATTGAACGTTGCCGGGTTTTGGGTTCCAATATAAGTTTAGGGGCTATGAATAAGATTTGTAGAAATATGCCTACCCACAATTATCCAGGACTCTAGCATATAAGAACGGACGTGTGTCTGTGTGCATATCCTTGTTGACTTTGTTTTGCTTTCTTTTATTTCATTCTGGTTTGTTGATGCGAGGATAATTCATCAGGAAGATTTTTTTTTTGGACTCTGGGGTTCTCTGTCAGCTCTGCTTAGGGAATTCCCTAAGCTTCATTTGTATGGTATCATTTTGAGGAGATGGGTTACCCTTGACGGTGTTCAGTGAGGTTAGGGCTCTAAGTGTGACACAATAAGTGTGCTTTCCCTATATCTATATAAAATAAAAAGGGGACAACCAATTACTGTTAGAATATACATTCAACAGGAGCACTTGCTTATCGATGTGTGTCATATACCTTTAACCCGATTGTCAAATGGTATATTTCTGTCTATTATGTAGGGTATGCCACTTGACGCATTATAATCAGGTGTTTTAAAGTGAGTGTTTGCTTAAAATGTAGGTACATTAAGTGAAAGGGAATGGGTTTTCAGTATTTTATTAGAATCCCCTTTCGTAGTCACAAATCTAAATAATTTTTTGTTTTTATTTTCAGATCAACAGTTTGTACCAATCTCTGTCAGCTGCCCAATGGATACACATCAAGATGTGAACAGAAATATGTCCAGAAACGACTTATAGCTCTTCAAGGAAATGGACAAAATCTCTACACAGATAGTTTTTGGTTTCCTAGCTGTTGCGTTTGCACTATAGCATCAAGTTAGAAATTTAGATACAAAATTAGGGTGTCTTCAACAAAAATTGGACTTTTCCCACTGGTCAAATATTGTTTGGTTGATAGAAAGAATATATTTTTGGTATTTAGGTGTATAGAGCTTCAAATACGATAATTTTTAAGGCTTAGAAAAGTTGTTTTAAAATTTTTAATATGCGAAAAATTAAATTTATCCAAGGATTTGATTTTTTTTTTTTTATTTTAAGACTTGAAAAACATAATATTTTAAAAGTTACTGTGCAAAAAACTATACAAAATATTAAACAAAAATGTTGATATCACATTTTTGAAAAAAAAAAAACTAGTAAATTTTGGTCTCGTCATCAACATCAAAAAAGAATAAAATACTAGAAATTTAAGATTCAGAATCATTAAAAAAGACATTTTTATTTGTATTATTATTATTTGTAATTAAATTTTAAGAATTATTATAAAATAAAATAAAAAAATATGATATAATATTATAACAGTGATATTGTATTTATTTTTAAGTAGCAGTTTATAGATATTAAAATAAAAAACAATCAAAATGTATACAAATAAACAAATAAGGTTTAAGAACAAGATTGTTAAATTATATTAAATAGATAGGGAGGTTTTGTTTAGTTGTTATTATTTTATAAAATTGCATGAATAAATTATTTTTAAAACTAATGTTCGTTTAATATTTCAATACTATTGTGTGAAAAATGACTTTTCTTATAAGAACGTGCTAAGATTACGGTCAAATCGGATTTTTAGCAATAAACATCGTAAGTTTGCGGACTCGAATGGGAAATGTGACAATATAAAAAATACAATAAAGTCGCTGTCGATTTTAGAGTTTAAATTTAAAAACTAGAATAATTGAACCTAGCGAACTCCGCTGCTACACCGATTTTTAGTTACGAATGGAGCAGCTAAAAAGACCTTTTTTTTTTTTTTAATATATCACTCGATGGATTTGGAATGTTTTTTTTTTTAAATTCCGTTTTTTTAGGCAAGGGATTTTTTTCGAAAAACTGAAAAAATTGATTTGCAATTTTGTAAATCAAAACTTGTTTGGAGACATAAATCCGAAAAAGTCTGTTTCCGAAAAAAAAAAAAACAATATTTAGTTTGCAATAACACAGCAACCAGACCTATACGAAACTCTTGGTTTTCAGTTATGAACTAGAACTTAAAGAGATCTTTTTTTGATATATCACTCCGATGGATTTGGAAGAAATTTTTGAAAATTTTTTTAGGCATAGGATTGTTCACCATGAATTCATTTTTGTTAACCAAAACTAGTTTCGAGACTTAAATTCGGAAAAATCTGCTTCCAAATATAAGAAACCACAATATTTGGTTTGCAATAACTAAACAACAAGACCTCCACGAAACTTTTGGAAGGAAGATAGATTTGCAGTTTTAGAAAGGTTAGAAGTTTGTAAAACTTCGTGCCTTCTACCTTCTGAGGAAGTAATCAATCCTCTGACATAAAATATTAAAAATATAAAAGTGAATATATATTGGTGTCACATTTTTTTCCTATTGCTTATAGAAAATTGTAATAATTAGCTGTGAAAAATCGCTATCAGAAGGAACTTCCCAATTTCTATTTTTATACCTACTTTAAATTACAAGGAAGGTTTTTATTATTGATTGTTTTCACTAGCCTTTTAAGTAAAAATTTTAACCCATTTTCACAATTTGTATAGAATTTGAATAAAATTGAGCTTAGATTTTAAACCATATGCACTCACCCAACTTGGATAAGTTTTAAACAAGTTTTATGCATGTAATGTAGGTTAATTTTTCGGAGTAAAACCTGCATAGAAAATAGGGTTGGTTCATCAAAACAATAATGTACTGGTGAAAAAGGTCCTTCTCTTTTCTAATGGCATTATAATTTATAAAAAGGGTTAGGATCTCTATGAAAATGCACTTTTTTTATGAGTTGTAGGGACATGTTAATTAATTTAAATACAGTAATAAATCTGGATTATAATCGGATTTACCATTATGCAACTGTTTTTCTACATTTTGTTAATTTTTTTCAAGAATACCCAGCAGCAATATTTACCCAAGAATTTTTATAATACATACATATATCATGAAGAATATAACAAGATTAAAAAGGTTCAAATAAAAGAAAAAAACAGTTTTTCAAACAAAAAAATTTTTTTTCAAACATTTTTTAAAGGAAAACAACTATAGCGGAGTGAAGGACAATCTTCTATCGTTTAGGCGATAAATGCAATTTAATCTCAAAAGCTAAAATATTATTCATAATTTTAAAGTTAGAATTAAGTAAATTTTGGAAAGATTTTTTGAAAAAATTGTAATTTAACTCAGATTTTTGAAAAAAAAAAAAATTATTGAAAAAATTTTAACATGTCCTTTTTAAAACTTTTTCGTAATATAAAATACATTTATTTTTCAAATTTTTCTGGCCACATTTATTATGATTTGAAATTATATTAGGAAATGTCAATATGTATTACAGTTTATGAAAAAAAATTAAAAAGTATTTAATTTTCGAAGAACTTTTTTTAATAGAAGTTTTGAAAAAAAAAATTAACTTATTTTTTTTTTAAGATCAACATTTAAATATAAAGTTATTTTTTCTTCATTCAATAGCCCTTATTGTTGAAAGTTAAATAGCAAAAGTTTAAAGTTCTTATTTGCTTGAGTAAATCAATTATTTCAATGCAAAAATTTAGTTTTTATCAAAAAAATTCCCATGAAATTGAAGTAATTTTTAATTTTTTTTTTAAACTGTAATATATATTAAACCTTTTCCTCTTCGGAATTCAACTGATAATATTTATGGCCAAAAATTTTTTTTTAAATAATAAATTTTACTACGAAAAAGTTTGAAAAAAAAGTCATTTAAAATTTTTTAATAACATTTTTTTTTCCAAAATTCAGAGTTGAAGACCATTCTTTCAAAAAACTCTTAATTAAATTTAGTGGATTTAAATTTTACAGATAGAAATTAGATTGTACATTATGTTTAATTCTTTAACGAAAGACTATAAATAAAGATCTATTTTCCTATCATTTCAAAAATAAATAAGTAACAAAATCTTAAAAAAATGATATTACAAAATTTTCTTCAACAGGTAGGTGTCTTGGTATCAAACAATCCATATCAATAGAGTTCATGTACGTAAAAGAAATATAAATTTCTATACACTTTGAACTGCAATCTGCACCGATTCTCAAGACCTGTTCAAAGAAAAAAAAAAAAAAAACACTAAACAATTGTCTGAAGTCTTTATATTATAAATTGCAATTTGACCTTTTTGATCCACCTTCTACAATCAGCGGAAATTGTTTCCTTTTGTAACTACTAGGTCTATACCAAAAAAATATATAAAATCGCACTGTCTCTGGTGCTTACCCATGAAAAGTTATTAGTTACTGTGCATCTTTACTGTGTGCAAAAATCACAGTCGGAGTTCTGCTTACTTACACACTTAAACCAGTTTCATACCTAGAAATAGAAAAACTCACAAGCTGCAATAGCAAAATGGAGACAATAAGAATTTATACCTACCTTTGGACCGAAAATAGAAGAAGAACAAGAACCATGAGACATTTAGAATACGATTTGTCTATTGTCAGATACGATCAATCAAGGTGTTAAGAAGAAAAATACAAAAAAAAAAAAAAATTGGTAAGGATGCCAGTTTTATCCCATCCAGGTAAACATTTGGAAGAAGTAAACAGACGTTTGAAATTGTAACGTAATGCAATTCAAGATTGAAGTTTTCTTTCTACCTACCTGGGATAGTCAACCATTCGGAAAAAAAGGATATGTATGAACAAAAAAAAAAAAAGAAAAACAATGACATCAGCTGCTTGACATTATCACTCTGTGATAACATAAAACATGTGGCATAATTAAAACTTAATCAAAGGCTCTATGAATATCCTCTCTATAAGACACTATCAGCAGGTTTAAAATGTAATTTTTTGTAGCCTCTTGTGTTAATGGAAATAACTCTCCCCTAAGTTTTCTACATCTACTTAATCTAGGAATTCACGTGTTGCTATTTTTCTGAAGGACTCTTGAAAACAAAAAAAAAAAAGTTAAATTTGTGTACAGTTGTTTTTTAGTTTGATTAGAACTCAAAAACTTCTGATCAATCTACCTACCCCCAGTTTTAAAAATCATTTCCTCAAGTGCTAAAACGATTGAACTTTAAAGCACTTCAATATTCAACATTTAAGTCTACATAACACATATGGGTAGATCCTTTGATAACATTATACCTAATTTATAGAACGAATTTTTACTTCCATTTTTCTGCTTTGTTACATTCTCGTCATGTAAATTTACAAGAATATGTACATAAAACCAGAGTTATGTGCTTTTTTTTAAAATGCAGCACAGCGCACTACCACTACACTCACAAACAGGACCTCTTACACATGGGAATTATTGTATGTTTCTTCACATCAGGTTGCTTGATCGGTAGACTCTGATGACAGATATTACAACAACAATACCGGCTAGAAATGTTAAATTAAAATGAACGAACACAGACAAAAAAAAAAAAAATAAAATACGAAACATCTGCTCCTTTTAGGATTTCGGAAAAACTATACAGAAGACCATACATTATTCTGTCTGATGTGTTCTTTGCCTGCCTGGTTCTTTTTTTTTTTTTTTTTGTTTAGTGTTTCGAATTTTCGTCCTTTATTACAATTGGAACTATATAAGTAGTCTTCTTATTGTATTGTTGTTGTTGTGTTTTTGTTATTTTAAAAAATAATAAATTTCAAAGAGTAGACTGATGTTTTGTTATTTTATTATAACAATTTTTTTTTCTTCTTGATTTGCAATGAAACGAGTTTGATTAAATAATGTAGCCAGATAAGTTTTTTTTTTATTGTTGTTGGAAGTCTATGCTATCAGTTACCTACTTGATTCAATTAAATTATGATGAGCAGTTTAAATATCAACGTAAAATATGCATAAAACTTAACTGGAATGGTTGGAAAAGCCTTCAGAAGGAAGATCGATAAATTTATAAGTTCTTTGACTTCTAGATTGAAACAGATGGACACCTTTATTTGATCGGTTGCAATAACCTTTTAAATAATTGTTTTGATAAGGAAAATTAAATATTGCCCTATTTTGTGTACGTCTACGTACTTATGCACGTTTTAATAAGTAATGTGATGGGTTAATTGTGACTATATTAAGTGGCCAAAATGCAATAATTCACAATTAAGAAGTGGGTACAGTACCATGTCGTGTGACATTATAAATATTCCGTCAATAAGTAATTTTAAGTTTTCGTTAAACTTTGGAGCGTTGGGAACGGGACTGCATTCAAGTTTTAAAAAAACTGAAAATTAATTGTGTCCCCTCTTGAAAAGTCAGTCGTCAGTAATAGCATAGGTATAATTTCAGTTAAAGAAATTAGACTGTAAACGTCTACACCTACTAGACCGGGCGTCCACTGCAGAAACGCTTTACTTATCAAGCTTAAGAAAATTTCAATTTAGAAGTGAAAGATGAATATTAGTAGGAGCTTAAACACGATAATACAATTAAAGGATCAATGATTTCAAAATTAAATTAACGTTTTCTTTCAAAATTAAGAGGTTTGCCGGACCCAAGCCTGTCGGAACGTTAGAAAAAACCTAAAAAAAAGGCTGCATGACCAAGCTTCCAAATTTTGACTGGGAAGACTTCCGGGTTTCAAAAGGAGACATTATTATCTTCTATTTTAAATTAAATTCGCGACTTAACTCGATAAGTATAAAAGGGCCAAAACTTATTCATGAATTAATTCGTAGTTTCGCATATCTTTACCTTGGCCCGTTCTTCAGAACCAAACCTCCAAGAAAATTTTAGTTTCCAGTTATGAATAGAGCTAAGAGAGACCTTTCTTTTGATGTCTCACTCGATGAATTTGGAGGAAATTTTTAAAAAAGGAATTTTTTCTCAAAATCTGAAAAAAAAATAAATTTGTTTTTTTTTGTACCGGAATGCATAAGCCTGTCACTGTGAGATCGTATCGGTTGATCAAAACTTGTTTCGATACCTTGGTCAAAAGATATCGGCTTCGGAGTGTAAGGAAAAGAAAGAAAGAAAAAAAATGTTTGGCTGCAAATATCTCAGGAACCAAACCTCCAAGAAATTTTTAGTTTACAGTTATGCATACAGCTAAGAGAGACCTTTCTTTTGATGTCTCACTCGATGAATTTGGAGGAAATTTTTTAAAATGGAATTTTTTTTGGAATGCATAGGCCTGTCACTGTGAGATTGTATCTGTTGACCAAAACTTGTTTCGAGACCTTGGTCAAAAGATATCGGCTTCGGAGTGTAAGGAAAAGAAAGAAAAAAAAAATGTTTGGTTAAAAATATCTCAGAAACCAAACCTCCAAGAAAGTTTTAGTTTCCAGTTATGAAAAGAGCTTAGGAAGACCTTTCTTGGAATAAGATTGGTCTATCTACATAACAATTGAAAAATTGACTCTAATTAAAATATAAGAATAAGATTGGTCTATCTAGGTACATAACTATTGAAAAATTGACTCTAATTAAAATAAATTTTTTTCGCAAATAAAAAGGATATCATGTAGATATCTTAAGGTGGCAACGCTGTAGAAACACATTTTTGCATGCCAGAAGAACACTTGCGAATTGAAACTCAGTAAATAAGTTCCTATCTTCCCTTTTGAAGCTACAACTACAAGGCTACAAACTACACCAAATATCCAATTCAATTCGAACTAATTTAATTTGTGTTAAAAAAATGCACTTAATTTCTACAAACTACAAAATCCTACCTTCGTAATTGGAATTTAAAAACAAAAAACTGCACTCAAACTGCAAAAGTTTCTGAGTGCACATGATTTGGAATTTGTTTTATCAATTTCATACCTTCTTTTCTAGGTACATTAAATCCCCATTCTCACTCACAGGAATTAAAAAAAAAAAAAAAAACCAATAAAATTGCCTAAAACAGGATGCATTCAAAACAAATTCAGAGTGCAAATGCGACTCAATCCAAATAAATTACGAATCAACGTATAATAAACGAAAACAAAATTCAAAACAAAACGTGAGGAACAAAACAGAAAATGATTCCAAACCGCCATCGCCAACCCAAACACAGTAAACAAGGAGAACAAAAAATAAAAAAGATACAAAAAAAAAGTTGAATTTTCTTCTTTTTTTTTTTCTTCCCCGAGTGGATTATTCTATCCGCACTGCGGAACAGCTCGAAAAACGAAACAACACACACACAATAAAACATGAGTAACACTATTCCAGTGTATATGTAGAACAAAAAAATCGCATTAGTGTGTGTGTTAAGCATGCCGCCATGTAAACACACATCTAACGTATTATTTGGGGGTTGGTTTTACTGCTTCTTCAATTCACCCAAACAGTTGTTGTGTATCCTTCGAAGGGTGAAAAGTTTTCCAACTTTTGCACCGTACGTTGTCCGTTTTTTGTTTTACTTCACTATATTTGATTTTCAATAATAAATACAAAAAACAAAAGAGAGAGAGAGTGTGACTAAAAATGTTAAAAACAGCCGAAAGGACTGTTTAAATTAAAACATAAAAATTAAAAATAATTTACAACAATTTATTAACAAAATAAAAATTATTAACGACGGTGCTCCTATAGCCACTGTGCATTTGTTTGTGTGTGTGTGTGCTCCCTAAACAATATATTTTTGTTTTTAATTTCAACTAAATATTAAATAAGAATTTAAAAAAAAAACCTAAACAATGATTTGATTGGTACAGTTTAAAGTGCGCAGTTTTATTTATTTATTTATTTGAATTTTTTCTTCTGTTGATATAAAAAAAAACATCATCGCGTTTAGCAAAAAGGTAAATAAAATAAAAATACAAGAAATATCCTACAGCCAAGAGTGAAACCATACAAATATTTTAAAGAATAACGGTGTGCATTGCATTTGTTTGTTAAAATAAATGAATGTGTGTTTGTGGTGAATGTTTTCCATCTTTGTTTTTTTTTTTGTTAAATTTTATTTTGATTGTGTGCACACCAAACTAGTGTTTGAAACGAGAGTGCGTTAAAAAACTTCAAGGATACTCGCTTATTGGAATACAAAATTTTTAACCAAAAAAAATTTAAATGAAATGAAAAACAAGGATTAAGAGAACACAAGAGAGTTGGTTTGTATAATGTTTGCTTTAATTTTTTTATTAAATAAATAATGTGGAAATGATATTTTAATTGACAAAAAAAGTACAATATGATTGTTCATTGTGCATCTTGCAAATGAAAAAACGTCCGTCGCATTTGGTATAGCTAGTTTGGGTTGCCGACGCGAAACTTCGAAAAATGGATGACAGAAAATGAGTTGGCTCGCATTATTTTGTGTGCAATTGTGCATGTGGATGTTTGTTCGATGAAATACAAACAGTTCTTGAATAAACAAAAAGAACTATGGCGCCAATTTGGATGGGGTTGGGTCGGGATTTGTGGGGCAGTAGGAGAGTTTGAGAACAAAAATATATGTATTAATGGAGATGTATTATTTCTTTATGATTGATGACAAGATTTTTTTCTAAAGATTATCATTTTTTTTTGTTAAAATGGAAGAATTTCTAAAATTAGCAAAAAAAATAGGTATAATGACAAGTTTTTGAGCTCAAAAAGTAGTTTTATTGAGTATAAACATCTTTGCAGCTCTCGATATAAAATTATTGGCCAAAAAGTGTAGATTAAAATTATCACAATTTCGGTTTGAAAAGAAGTTGTCAAAGATGTTTTCTAAGTTTTAACCACCACAATTCATCACAATTCACAACTTTTTCCAAATTGTCTTAGGTATTTCCTATTTTTCATCCAAACAAGTCGTTTCGTGAGCGCTACCTATTGATAACATGTCTCTGTTCCTACTTAGAATTAAAATAGCCTCCAAAAATCTAGAAATCTAAAAAACATGCAAACAACAGGACACTGAACCAAATAAACTAGTGGAAAAAATCAAGGGATAGAAACAAATTCCAATTTTTTGAGGTTTTTTCAAAATTTTGACAACAGAAGATTAGGTATCTACCTTAATATGTGTAATGTGTTCGTGTAATGAACCTATACCGAAAAAAATTTGTTTTACGAAATTTTTACTGTTCTTTTTTTTCTACGAACTTGGAAACAAATTTTCCGAGATGACTTGTTCATTCAGCTTAAATTTGATTTGTTTTAAGTCCAAAATGACAACTTCTTGATGAGAAATTTAATTTTGAAAAAGATCTTTTTGTCTTTAACTATCAATATCAAATTCAAAGCCACTGCTGATTACAGAAGAAAATTAAGTAGGGAATCGGTTTTGGTATCAGAAACGGTTTCTCTTAATAACGGTAAAAATAATTCTACCGAAATTTTGATGAGACCTTAAAACTTGTTTCACAAGTGAAATCAATAGGTATTCCTATTAGAAATTTGTCAATTTTCAAAGCAATTAAAAGCTATTTTCAATATAATTTCTTAAATTCCCGATCGATGGGTTATTGGGTTTTCTCTAGTATCAAGAAAAATAAAGTTTCTGATGTTTTTTTTAGACTTAGATGGGATTAACGATTTTTATTATATTTTTACTAGCGGGATTGTACTCACGTTATTTTAGGAACTTTTTTTTTGGGCCTCTGGTTTGACAGTCTATTGCACTAATCAGTACTCAACGGGGTATTACTTTAACTCGTTAAAATAGAGAGAATTAAACGTTGATTTTTAGTAGTTTCCTACTTAAAGCAACAACAAACAAAAAAACGTTTCAACTTCAATTTAATACTTCTTTTAGTGCAATGGATTTAAAAAAATTTTCCTTTCCACCGACGACTTATCAATTTCATAAAATAGGTAATGTTTTCCAGTAAGAATATTTTGAAAAATTTTGTCGCAGAATTTTAGCCAATGTGCTCTTACTCAAAAGTATTTTCCAACGGCATATGTTCAGAAACAGGCTCGAGATAAGCCAGAAACAAATACCTAAGTTATTTGCAGGTAACATTGTTGCACTTTCAAAATGCAAGATTTTTCCTCAGAATATGTTAAATCAAATCAAATTTCAGTTCACAAAACTTTTCTTTCTTTGTATGTCTAAACTTTCTTTGAGTATTATAAGATCATCAAAAAGGCTAGACCAAATCATTTTCTTGTATAAAATTGAACGCTCTACAAAACAGCTCTTATATCGTTCATTTACTTGAATACTGTCATAACTAAAAAATCACGAATTTTGAGTTATTAATGCAGAAAAGTTATTGGAATAAAGTAATCTTTCATCCTGCAAAAAGGCATTTCTTAGCTTTAAAAACTAGTTTTTACATTTAAAAATAGATCGATATACTAAATTTAAAACTCGTTTCCTGAAAAAAAAAAAACAGTTTTTTTGAGTTATGTCAGTGTTCAAGTAAATGAGTGATATATATTTTTTATAAGCCAACACGTTTCGTTTTTTTTTTTTTTTTTGGTTTCGTTAAAAAAACTTGATGCTTCACTTTCAACTCTTAGTTGAACTACCTACATTATTGATGAATAGAATTTTTATATTTCATTTTCTATATGAACCCTTATTCTATTAAAAACTAGATATGTACATAGTATAGTAGAGAAATCATTTTAATTTGTACCTAGTTGCTTCGCATAGAAAATAAAAGCAAATTTAGAGTTTGATCCTGCTGTTGGATGTACTTAATTCTTTTGAATATGAAATGCGTCCTTAAGTATGTACAATGTGTAATATATCTATGTATGTAAAAGATTATTAAAAATATACCTAATTAAAAAATATACTAAATGATAACACAGCAGGCACCAAATTAATTACCTATTTAAATTTAACTCTAATAAAAAAAATTATATCTTTTTTTGCAAGTTTGATTTTATTTTGAAAAAAACAAATCGATATGTAATTTGCAATAAATTTTCCATTAAAAAAATTCACATTATCTATTTATTCACAGAGTACATACATACATTCATAGGTATCTATTATTTTTTGTTTTATTTCGTTCATTTTCATTGGTAAAAGTTTTAAATTGAATATTCTTGTGCGATAGAATTTGTTGTGTGTGAAACTAATTCAATTAAAAAATGGTGATAGTGGTTTTTTAACAAATTCAATTAACCCATTTTATAGAACCTATATAAAGGTGTTTACAAAAATTAACACCCACAACTAGAATGTTAATGTTTGCATTTAAATTCTAGCAGCTGTACGTTATGGTGTTCCGATACAATGTACATATAAATAAATATATCTATAACCTTTCTGAAACTTTTCAAAAGCTTGTTTAATAGTTTTGCTTTTTGCATCATCAAAATTATTTGATTAGACTGATATTCTTATCTAATCTTATCTTGATTTGCAAATTTCATGTATGTTTTTATGCTAGTTGGAAATGTTGTTCGAAATTTAGCTACATATAAAAAGAAATAATGCTATTAAATACTCTGTCAGGTAAATGTATGATATAGATTTACCCTTAAAATTGATGTCAAACTGTCAACATACCTACCTACTATTTGTGTGTCAAACGCATTTGAATTAGAACGATTTATTTAAAAATATAATAAAATCAGATTTTCAAATTGGAAGCATTTGACTATGCTTTTGAATCAACCAGTTTATGGATTTTCTGCTACCAATATTCCCGAAACAAATTTTTAATATGAGATCAAAAATTTGCAGTTCTTTTAACTTGGTTAAACTCGTATTTCAAGATATCAGAATTGCTTTTTTTCCGGAAAAAATTTTATTAATTAATTCTGTTAGAAGTCCATAAGACTTGGCGTAATCTCTAACGACTTCTGTAGAAGTTGCCTTGATGAGGAAGAAGAAGAAACAATCCAACATCTTCTCTGCTCATGTCCTGCCCTTTCCAGTAGACGTAAAAAATATTTGAAAAAATATTTCTTAGAAGATACTAGTGAACTAATCAATACTGACATCTTCAACCTTCACCGCTTCATTAAAAGCTCCAACTGGTTTAATTAGTGAGGAATTTCCTTACAAAATCATGGTGTCAGTGTGTCAGTTGTTTTCCTGACAGCCATTTCTACCTAACCTAACCTACATATATAAAGCAATCCAATCTAAATAACTAGAACTTCTTCATAATGATCGTGCTGTTTCGAAAAATGACAAAAAATGGTTGATATTTGCTAAAAAAAAATTGGTCCAAAGATATTGAAACAAAATAATCTGCTGCCAGTCAAAGTATCTTTGAACAAACTTGTCTACAAAAGTGTACCTTCTTTAGACATAGACAAATCTTATCGTCGTACACCTAGACCTACTGAACCTATTATATCATAGGTAACCTACAAATCTTATTGAAAGTAAAACCAAAAGCCGTTTACATAATTAAAAAAAAAAAGTGAAAACAAATTCTATAAGAGTTCTTCATGGCTGTAGATCTTCAATTTCTTGAATCCACAATAAAAAAAATCATATAAAAGAACCGGAATACCTATCAAAACAAAATTCTAAAAAAAAAATCACAAGCTCTAAAAGTACTTCACACAAGTCTACCATATACCAACTAAACCTACCTACAAGTTAGAAAAAGTGAATAGTAGAATCCTCCTATTGTCTCCGGTTTCTCAACCCGCATCAAGTAGGTGATATGCCATCATTATAGTTGTCTTACTGCCAGCCGTTCTGCTGCTGCTTTTGACGATAATAATGGGAATGACTATTACTGTGATGATGTCTATGGTTCTTACTAACCAACAACAACAACAAAAATTCTCATTCCAGAAAGAAAAGAAGCAATGAAAAAAACTGAAAGAACTTTAATAATATAACAGGACTGTGCGTATAGCAGATGAGCCAGACCTTCAATATAAAAAGACGACGACCATCAAGTCACATCTATCTGAAGTCTACACATACAAAAAAACGACGAAGACGGACAAATTACTCCAGCCAGCGCAGTATACCCGTCAAAAACCCGAGGATGAATAAAATGACGATAAAGACGGCGGCATAAAGATACACATGAAGAATCTCATCTCTCTTCCCTTAAACCCACTCACACACCACCCTACTATCTGTTTTGAACTAAAATGAAAAAAAAAAAAAGTTAGAAACAACCCACAAAGAAATATACACACAGAAGAAAAAATATACACAGAATATACGAAAAAAAAAAGAAACGAAAATCATCAAGATGAAGACGCAAAAATACAAGGAAAAATCGGAACAAAACAAAGTTGTAGGTAATGTAAAAATAAGCTGACAACAACACACTCTTTTTCTATATTCTACCGCCTATAGAGCGTGAGCTATGCATGCTGTACCGTGCCATCCCGTCATGTCAGCAGCCAAGAGTTAAGCCACCAGCCGTCGACGACACTATAGCACCAGCAGCATCATCTTGCTGCTCAGCCCCCAATGAAGAGTCATAAGAAGTTCAAGTTCAGTTTAGCTGAAAAAAAAAAGAATACAAATGTAAAAATAAGACGAAGACCGAAGAATCACTCAAATCACTTGGGATGTGTATTTCAGTTTTTTTTTTTCGTTTTTGTTGTTGTTTCTGCCCAATTCCAAATAATCATACAAGTGGAGTAGAATATTGTATATCTTTTGGTTTTTCCATTTTCACTTTTCGCTTTCTTTCTTCCAGTATCTTAGCTTTTTGATACACTTTGTGCGATTTATCATCAATGTCCATAAGGGAATTGTGTGATGTCAGTTAATGCCTAAATGTCTCCTCTTCAGAAATTATACGCATACAATTGTGTTGCCAGATGAAAAAAATGTGTTTAAATTCTTCAAAATAATCCAATGCCTTAAAAAAAGTTTCCTTACTTTCCCACTTCTGAAATTTGTAGTAAGAATTCCTTACCAACCACTAATTTATCTTCACTTTTTGAATTGAAAACATGAACTCTTCTATCAGTCACATTTTCTTTGAGAAGGACATTTTCTTTGAGAATTGAAAAGATTTCAAAATTATCCTTGAGAGACGTTGCAGAAGAGCTCATAAAATTAAAGAAATTTACCTTAAACAAATAAAAGTTTCCAATTAGAACAGCTGACTAAGAAAAGAAAGTGGATTATAGTGCCTCCCTTGTAACGAAGTATGCAATACCTTCTATCTTCGGGACCTTGGAAACGATTCCTTTTTTTTAAATTCATTTGGGTCACGTACTGAATTCCGCATTTCCGTTTTTATTGGTCAATATTGTTGTTGTGATAAACCGTCAAGTTCTGTCGCTAATAATCTTCATTTGAATTTGGACATGTATATAAATAAAAAAAGTCGTTTTCGAATTCAAAAGTTTTTTTTTTCAGCAAATCAACGACTTTCGACTAAGCAGAATTTGTATTGTAAAAAACGTGATCCAATGGGATCCTGAAGCCTTCAGCCATCAAAGCGACTCAAATCAAATCAACAGCTTGAAATCCTGAAGAAATCAAAATTCCTAATACTAACATGTTGAGGTAGTTATTAAAAGTGGGACTAACCTTGAAGTTCTTTCGCTTTTCTAATGTTTTTACCTATCAATTATTCTCTGCAAAAAAGAAGATCCTGTTGAAAAACTTAAGAGCGTAAATAGACAAGTAAGAAGAGTCAAAACAAATGAATACTGGGCTGAAAGTCGAACGCTACCTTTTCGAAACAGTGAAGTTTACGTAGTTATTGAAGCTCAAAAACAAGTAGGCGTTATTAAACAACATTACTAGCATCTATTTAGTTAACATTTTGCAGAGAAAGTTAATGAAAGAGTTATTAAACAGGAGAAGACTCCACTAAACTTGTGTAGTTGATATTTTCTAGAAAAAAAAAAGATGAAAAACAGTGACAGTGGAACTCAGTTGGTACAAGTAGGTGACAAAAAATCTTACTGAAAAAGTTTTTCTGATTGAAACGCAAATTTTCAACGGGTTGAAGTGGAAGTGTTGTAATGTCCTTAAGAACTCAGAATTGAGAGTAACAATGAGTTATAACCGTGTAGCCGACAAACTCTTTTTTAATATAGAAAGGACTTTCGACTTTGCAACAAATGCATTCTTGGTTAAAGGCCGAACGTTAGTTCTTCGAAACAGCAAAGTTATAATTGTAACCGATGCTCAACAAATAGTTAACGTTATTAAACAACGTTACTTACATCTTGTAAATTGAAAATTTGTAGAGAAAGATAAAGAAAAAGTGTTAACGGTAAAGGAATTCAACTTTCTAGCGGACCTTAATTCTTTTTCTACCATTTGTACCAAAAATGATGTGATTTTACGATAAACAAGTTCAAATCTTAGATTTTTGTCGTTTTTTGTGTCTTCCTATGGAGATCTACAATATTTGAAACAAAGAAAGAAATTATTTCAAGTTCTTAGAATTGTAATTTTCGGTACCTATACATTGTTATGAATTCAGGCATTAGAGTGTAATTAATAGTACAGTTCCTAAAAGTAAATGGTCTCCAACTGACTTTCCAGAAAGAAAACTGGTAGCATTTGACATTGGAAATAGATCAGTCCATTGGCATTGATTCCTCGTAATTGTTGGAACTGGCGTTATAAGGACAACCTTTTAAAAATTGAAAAGCTTTCTATTTAACTGAAATCAACAAATACATATTTGTATGATGGTAACTAGGTCAAGTGTAGTTAGTTTGTGTAGAATCGACTATTTACCTTCGATGTTTAGGTGTTCCGCTTTTTGAATTCTGGGGTAACACTGCATAACAGGATAGAAAAATAGTTGACCGGAAACCAACACTATGGTCCTTAATCTATTTCTTTTTAGATCCCTTATATTATAATTGTACAAATCAATAATTCCATTTACGGACTTTTCGAGTCTCGTTCATAATCCATAGGTCTTTTCAGTTGTACATAATTTCTGTGAATTCGTCTACCAAAACTTCCTGAAGCTTGATGTAAAAAAAAATCTAAAAAGCCTGGCAATACCCACAGATTAAATCCACTCAAATTGGAAAACAAAATACAAAAAAAAAAAATGAATCAAACCTTGATATCAAACACACACATCCATAAAAAAAGGGCCTATACAAAAACAAGAAGAAAAAAAAAAATTCATCAGCATCGTCGTCATCATGAAGCATCACAACTTGCCTTCGTCGTCCTGCCCTACTTCTTGACTTTCTATTTTTATACAAACTCATTCAAAATCATCACAAATACAACCTCACACTTTTGTATTGAAAAAGTTTTTTTTTGCCAACAATGAAGCCCCAAAAGCTACCAGCTGCACACACAAACAAACAAAAAAGCAACAAAACAAAAACAAAAAAAAAAAAAAACCTATCGATGATATTGTAGAACACAAACCGGAAGAAAACAGCACAAAACAGAAAATGCCAAGATTGGAAAGAGAGATGGTGGCGGGGTGGTTAAAGATAGGGAACCACCAGCTTGGGATTAACAATCAGCCCATCACTGGGTCTTTTCGAATGAAAATGAATTGAAAATTCATCGATGGAGCATGCATGGTGGGCTTCGTGTCTCCTCTTCAACACCACTCCGCTTGTCCCCCAAAAGAACCTAAGGCACATTGAATATCCTCCAGGCAGCTCGCTCTATACAACTCGTACGATGATGATGTGTTTCCAGTGGGAGGCAGCCAAAGAAATCTACCAGAACAGAGCTAACCAGAGAGGCTTTCGATTTTATTTTATTATGTGGCGCAAGTTGAAGCACAGTGTCATCCGAGACGGTTAGCATGAAACCGCAAACCTCGTCGTCATCGGGGCTTCTTTTATGAGCGGTAGCGGAAAGAATATGAAAAAAAAATAATAAAAAAATTAAGTCGTATCGAACCTCTTTGGTATCCATCCGAAACCAGTGTTACCCCATATATGACATAATTGTTCACAGTATGGCAGCAGTGGTTGTGCCTTTTTGCCTCGTTATAATGCCGCCACAAAAATATACCCCCCTTGGGCCCATTGTTTGGGTGATATTACTGTTACTACATACCTACTCCCTTTTTTGTATGTTTTTCTTTTTATGATTTTGCGTGTTTGCATTTCATTCATGGATTCTCCTCGAAGGCGTGTAATAAAGACTTTAGGCGCTCAAACTCAAAGTGGGCACCCCATCATACCCTTCTCGTTTGTCCCTTTTTTTTTTGTATGTTTTGGTCGGGTATTTCTTCACCAGTATGATGTTGATGTTGATGATGATGGTTTGTTCACTCAATTTTTGGTTTTGTGGGGCTTGGGCTTTACCGCTCTAGATCAGATGTGTGTGACGTGACTTTTAGGGTTTACTAACCCCCTTTTAGCTATTGGAGTGGGCGCCACTCTTAACATATATATAAGCACATGCGAGAGTGTGTGATATGTGTAACATGTGTATTTCGCGCGCCTTCTACTGTTGTTAGGATGGTCGTCGCACGACAACGTGCATTGATTGTATACGCAGCAGAGGTTTATTGCCTTGAGGGAGGCAAGCAGCTGTTTTTTGTATTTTGTTTTTTTTTTTTATTTTTTTATTTCATACTGAACCCATTTAAGGTTAACGATTTTTATGTTTACCATGGTAAAGTGTTGTGTTTTTTTTTTCGGTTTTTGTTTGTTTATTTTCCTCGCCGTATTAATGAAAGGACGTTTTAGCTGCAGAGAAAGATTTCTAGATCTATGTATGAATGTTCTGTTCAATTCAATGCACTTTAGGGAATAACTACATATTTTCATTTTAGTGATGTACAGAAATGTAGCGGAAAGTTTTATAGCCTAGGGTCCTAGGATATTACATTTTATATTTACCGTTGTCCATGTAGCTGCATGTTAAATCAGGGTGAAATATTTGGGTAGGGCAGTGATTTTTAATAGTTGGTTGTTCCATAACTTTAAAAAAAGAATTAAAAAATGTTAAAAAATAATATAAAAAGGATTTCAAAGCGAAATCTAACCAAATTCTACAGAGTTATATTTTCCCCTAGATATTTGCTGCGAAACCTTTCATTTTAATATTTGAAAACTACTTGGAGGAATTGTTCAAAAGTTTTATACACTACTAAAAAAAAAAGAATAAGGATGTTAAGCATTTAGTTTCGGTTTTCACTCTTCGCAAATTTTGATTCTTGATGTCTTTTCCAAAGTAGGTACCTATACCAGGGACGTAGTTTTATAACAGTGCTTCCAAAGGGTATTTCCGTTGGAAAATGCACAGACAACAATATTCTTCCTTAAAATTCTTATCCATTTTCAAAAAAGGTAAATGCTTCAGATTAAATGTATCAAACACAAAACGTTGTACCTTACAAGGGTTTTATAGTTATTATTCTGGATTTTCGGAATCTACCTGTTCATTTTCCAGATCAACCTGTTATTTTTCAGAGTAACTGGCCTTGTCCGTTGATTTGACAGATGACCTATTGATACTCCAGGTTCCCCTGTTCATTGACCTACTATATATGGACTGCTAGTCGTTTGACTTTTCCATACAAAAATTGAAAAAAAAAATGATTCCACATCTTTCTAGCTCTACTAGCGGTATAACCTTAGACGGCGAAAAGAGGAAACTTTTAGTGAATGACATCTGTCGTTAAAAGGTAGTGCTTTCTCTGTTTTTCTATATTTGTTCCTTTCGCACTTCGTCAAAAATGTTGCACTTATTCTCCGCTTTTTTTTAGGGCGCTAGTATCGCGAAGAAACAAGTGGAACCAACCTGAATATGCTTCTAGCAGTCCATATATATTAAGTCAATGCCCCTGTTATCATTCCAGATAAGTCTTTTCATATGCAGTATTCGCAAGTTGATTTGCCAGGATCGCGATTTACGGTTTTTGCTCACTTTTATAACGTTCGCCTTTGTATTTGAAGCATTCCTTTGTTGATTCGCTGAATTGGTCTCTTGTTTTCCAAATAAAACATTGATTCATTGGACAACGTTTTTACTGGTTTATCATTATTGATTTGTCACACTTGCCATTCGTTTTGCCAGGTCCCCACATTGATCATCAGGATTCGTTGGATGATTAACCAGATTCACTCTTTGATTTAACAAGTTCACTTGTTTATTTGTCGGAATAGTAATTTTATTTGTTGGATCCACCCGCTGAGTTTTAGGATTCACTCGTTAATATTTCTGATTAAATAAAAAATGAAATAAAAATGAAATGAAATTAACCGCCGATTCCGAACGGCTAAGCAGAGATGCACTTTTTTATAACTATGATACTCTTCGAGGCTTTGTAAATATTTTGCAAGAGGCAGTACCTAAAGGTTTTTTTGCTAACCATAGAATTTCCTTAGAAAAGAGACAAATTCAAAATGTAACACCAATATTTTTTTAGCACTTATTTACTTTCCTACAAAAACTAAGAGCACCATCTAGAGTATTTGCCTTGATCACCCACCATATTCCAAAGAAACATTTTGATTCTGAAAAATTATGAACCACTTATACATTGGACTATTCATACACACAAACATATTTATTGAAAGAAAACTAAAACATTCCACTAATTTAGCTTTTAAAAATGTTTGTTCTTATTGATTCTCATGAAATCGAGGGGCCTTATTTTCTTTGCCAGTAGTACCTAAGGGTGTTCTGTAGTTGATTTCCCAATTTATCAACTGATTTGTAGAATAAAAACCTTGATTTGTTAAGTTCATGTTTTGATTGGGCAGTATTGCCTGTTTATTACTCCCTTTCTTTGGTTTGACCGATTCGCCAACTATTAGTTAAGCTCCTGTGTTTTTCTTCACATCTTAGACCTGTGCAAGTACAAAAGTATTGGACAAACAATTTCTGAGCCGATATGTTTTGTGACATAATTTCAAAATTCGAAAAAGTTACTACGTCACACCAACTACATATAGGTATTGGTCTTTCTAATCAGCCATTTTGGAAATTCGAACCTTTTAACAAAGCAAATTTGCATATAAACTATAGGGAGTCAGTTGAATTTGACAATATTATATTATTGTGTTTATACTAGAATATACCATTTCTCAAAAACAAACATCTATCTACTTAAAGAACCAACTGCAATGGCAGCCATATAAGTTTGCTGGTTTTTTGTGTGTGTTGCTTTCATTTATTTAAACGAACTACAAAAATAGCTTCCCACTTTTTGGATTATTATTATTATATCCTTTCGAAATTGAAAACCACCTCCATTTTTGCACCATATACCTAATTTTTAGCTTCGCGTAAAGTCCATAAGCTACCTTACCTTCAATATATACACGTATATAAATATTGTGGGTAAAGGAAAAAGAAGAAAAAACCAACAACAACTGGAAGAAGAAAAATGCTGCCAGAGAAAGAATATTATTCCAAACAGAGCAACTTGACTCACATTTCCTCATTATGTCGATGTCCTTCGGAGTAGTATACTACTACGAAACGTAGTAGATATAGGTAGGGTACCCTACTCGTATCCAATCACTCCTGGGCACTCGGGGTTTTTTATGTTTTTATGTATAGATACATTATACATGTCCTCCTTCAGTAGATATAATACAGAGGGCAATAACAAGGATACGAATCTGCTTTTGTTTTTGCTGTTGCCATTTATGTAGTAGCTGCGCTTAAAGAGAAAAGAAGAAAAAAAAAAAACACACCTCCAACCATCATCGCATCGTAAATGGGGAGGGTTTCCTTGCCAAAGTCGTACCTAGTCGTCGTTTATGTTTCGTTGCCAAATGAATCCCTCGATCCCAACTCGACTCGGAAAACAGTGCATGGATGCATTTTGTGTGTGAGCTGCTGCTGCACTGCTGAGAGTGTACAATCAACCAACACTACCATTTCAACACAGAAGCAGCACCACCACCATCAACTGGGTGGATCATCGTCATCGGTTTATAAAGAAGGACGCGGGCGGTAATGGTTGTGTTACGATGGCGATGGAGTAGTAGAGCTATTATTTGTTACCTGTTTCCCTACTGCGCTGCGTTTCCTTTGGACTTCTTTATTTGCTTTTGTTTCTTCTTCATGTAGAGTTTTACGGTTTTCATTTAAACTTTTTTTTTTTTGTTCTTGTTTTGCTTTTTTATACAAGTTTTTCTCAGTGCACATTGTGAGTTCCTTCAACTTGAAGTCGATATTTTTTGTGTTCTGTTTTTTTTTTCAATTTTTTTTTTGCACAAAGGTTGGTTGTAGTGCAGTGTGTATCTTTGTATCTATACTTACACACCATCAACAACATCTACCCTTCTGAATTTCACACATAGCCAAGGTATCTCTACCTTCTACCTAGTGTACGAATATAACCGTTGTGCAAAGAGTATTATCAGTTATAAAACCGCTTGCTTGCGCGGGGGCATAAGACTAGCTAACGTAAACAGCAAAAAAAAAAAAAGTGAAGAACGAAGAAAACCCAAGAGGAGTTAAAAAAAATTAAAAAAAAAAAAACCTGAACCATAACGAAAAAAACACCAGGCATGGCCAGGTCGTATAAAATTACCACCTGGCTCCTTTACCGCTTTAATACAAAAACAACAAAAATGCTCTGCGAGAATCCAAGAAGAAGAAGAAAAATAACAAAAAAAAAAATAAAATAAAATATTGTTAAATAGGAACAAGAAATTATAGAAAAAAAAACAACACACACAAACTGCAATTGAAGAGTATTTCAAAAGTTTCGGTGTGTTTGTTGATTTTTGTTTTTTTTTTTTTATAAATTTGTCACAATTTTTTTTTTATTTTTTTTTTTTGTTTATTTTACTTTTACTTGGTTCTTGGTTCTTATTTTTTATTTTTTTTTAAATTTTTTAAGTTAGTGCTTGCACTTTTTCAACTTGAATTTTCAAGCACTTGCGGAATTCGGTTGGAAAGGACTGAACGTGAACCGGGAAAACCCAGAAGTTGTAGGTATGATGTTGGTGGAATATAGGTAGAAGTAGAAGAGAAAAAGAATATGGAGGAAAGAGAGCCTTCCAAGTGCAAAAACTATTTAAAGGGGTCATGCACTCATTTCAAATATAAAATAAAAATACAAAAAAACAGCAGAATGGAAAAAAAAAACTTTGTCGTTGGGCTTTCATGGTTCGTTTTCTCTGTCGAATGCGAATTTAATTCATTATAGAAGTTTTTTTTTATTTGCTCATAGATATATACAAAGTTATACCTAGGTATTGGTATAGAAAAAAATTAAATTAAATTGAAGAGAAGAGAAATGTTGAAGCTTTGGAAAAAAAAAAAATCTGTATTGAAAATATTTTTGTACCTACTTTAATAAGCACCTGCCTTGTAGTAATTTCAATGTTCTGGATTTTTTTTGTATAGTTCTATTGAGAGCACTACAGGAAAATTAGGTTGAGTTTTCAACTATAAGTACGTAGTAGGAATATATACCTATCTCTATCTACTTGACTAGGTATCTATCTATTAAATTTATTATTTTATTTTTTTTTATTGCAATTATGTCAGTGAAATGGAAATTATGATGCTAGTAAATATTTTTGTAGGAGGATAGGAGAAATTAGGTTCCTTTAAATGGTCGGTCAAGTATCTTCTAATTGTGTACCTATCGTACCTATAAGATATGGTAGTTGGTGAAGGTAAAGTCCTTTCCATTTCAGCATTAAAGTCGATTTTAATAAATTTTATTAAAAAAAACAACTAATTTATACGGAAGAACTAGTTTTTATTGTTTAAAATCCAAAGTCAAGACCGAAAAAATTAATGCGAGACCGAGCTCAGTAGGCGACAAAAAAACTTCTAAGGTGAAGGCATGGGTCGATAATGTACTTAATAAACAAAACATAAATATATACCAAGCAACAAGGAACAATCGGTTTTGCGGTTTTTATAAGGAAAAAAGTTCTAGAACTTTTAGAGGAAAAAAGAGGAACTTACGGGAAACATTAATTTGATGTTTAATAGAACACTTTATAAACTTACTGTTAAAGAGCAGAAAAGTTCCCAAATACATATTAGTTCTTTTTCATCTTCCTAGATTGCCGTCCTTCAACTGAACATTTCAGTTTAACACACCTATCTTTTCTCATCGGAAACATTTTTGTCGAGGTCAGGTTCAAAAATAAAACAGTTTCAATTTATATCTAAAATGTTATTGCATTAAAACTTTACAGCTTGATAATATAAATATATATAGTGTATTCAACGAAACACGAAAGGCTTTGTCTGTACCTACGTGAAAATTAACATTTTCCTATGTTTACAAAATAAAAATAAAGATTTATTTTTTATTGATTTTTGAAAATATATAGTTATTAAGACATTTATTGATTTGCTGAAACAAATGTTGACTTTGCCTATCTAAACGTTATGTGATTTCGTTACTGTTTGAATATAATGTATAAAAAAGGTAAGCAAGAATATCAATTTTTAACGTGCGTCAGAAACAATAGCAGTGTTTTTTTTTTTTTTGCGATTGCTATCCATATCCGTAGTTCAACCTTCTTGACTGATACCAACTGCGCTGAAATTAATTCGGTCCAAAGGGGCCAGAAATCAAAGAACTTCTAAAACTGTTTCTTTCTCAATGATCATATAATGTTTTGGGCATAGTCTGTCATCTTAATCAATCACCAGTTTTAAGGAGTTATGTGACACTACATCGTCGGTTCAAAGGAAAAACTCACTAACTGCTAATGAAATTCCATGTAGTTAGTGAGTTTTTCCTTTGGAACTACGATATGTTCCTTTGATAAATTTTTAAGTAGTTCTATTGTTGCACCGATTTGGGGATTCTTGTTCTTTTTCAACCATCACTTTTGACTGAAATCACTTTTCTCACACTTTGAAATTATTTTTGAGATTTTTGACATTTAAGACCCGAAATGTTAAACTTTGGGCCAGTTAACTGGGGTTAAATGTCTATATTGCAAAAGTATGCGATTATTTTTAAACTCTGATCTTGTTTTTTGTATCAAAAACTACCTGTGAAATGAATAAAAGCGATATTGTCTAAATAATATTGAAAGTGTTTGATAACTTTTGAGCTCTTGTATTGTATTTATTGTATATTGTTAGAAATTAATATGTAGTATTTAAAACATTATGGACATCTCTCTTTTTTGACACACTATCGTTCTTAACAAAAGGTTATTGGGCATTAACTAGGTAGTTATTTTTTTTTAACGAAATTTTGAACTCTTGTTAAAAAATTCTAGAAAAATTACGAACCCTTGATTCATCATTCGATGAACTAGAATTTAATTTGAATAAATTGGAAGAACAAAATTGATAGGTATAATTTACAATCATCAACGAATATAAAATCAAATTAAAAATAAATAAATCAATAACTCATGTGTTAAGTACAACAAAAAAAAAAAAACCTGAGAATATTTCATTGAAGAATTTTTTTAACGATATGCAAACCAATTTTCCAACCATGATAATCAAGAGGCCAACATACTTCACAGAAGCACTACAGAACAGCAGATAGTAACCCAAAGAAGAACAAAGCAACAAAATGAAATTGAAAATGAAAAGCGAAAATTATACCTATCTACTACTATAATACGAGTACTCTCCTTGTTCGCATAGTTACTTGTATTTTCATTTTATCTTTTTAATTCAGTTAAAGTTCCGTGAGATTGTAATTGTTTTTGTTTTTTTTTTTTTAACTCTATCCACCACAGGGAGCATAACCAACTTAGCGCACAGGTGCATGCTGGTTTTTTGTTATGCTTGTAAACTCATTCGTTTAACTAAGTGAGTTTATTAACTTTATATGTAGTTACATCTCTGCTGGAAAGCAGTTAAGATTCTCACACCAAATGGGTTCGTTTTTATTGTATGTCCTCTATATATGTGTTTTCTTGTAACAATCAAGGATTCATTCCTTCTGGCGCATGTGTGAATAGGATACAGAGATATTTTACTATCCGCGAGGGAACCCATTGCAATCAGACTTTCAATCCATCAATGTCTTAAGAAAGGTTTTGAAAAAAAAAACACCAACCTACATCTTAAGACATACGTGGTACAAGTATATAACAAGGATAACTTGACTTGATGAATTTTTTTTATATTCACACTCGAATGGTTTTTGTAAGACGTGGTAGGTAAAACAGTTTGGATATTATTTCAATCTTATATTTTCCTTTGTAACATGATGTTCAAAAGTAATATACAACAACAAAAAATAACAGGAACCACATCATATACTCAAACAAAACAAAAAATTACAAATAAAAAAAAAAAAAAAAAAAACAGCCGGAGAATCAACACAAACTATACAGACTTAAAAAAAAAATTGCTAGCAGCTGCTTGCAATTGCACGTCAAATAAATTGCGCGAAATTCGCGTTTATTTGAGCACGAGCTTTAATTTAAACAAAAATAGGCCATCCAACGGATACAATAAAAAAACGACACAAAAAAAGAAGAAATAAACAAGATACATTCAACACAACACATGTGTTCTCTTATCACACAGAAAAAAAAAAATACGCGAGAAAGGACAAAAAATTGTAATATTATACCAAACATAGAACCAAAAACAGAAGGGATTTAAAGTTTTCTCTGTTTTTTATATTTTATTATTATTTTTGTATATGCATATGTTGGTTGCAATTTTGTATATTTTTGGAAATGATTGCCGGGAGAAATGGGATATTTCATTGTTTTTGAATTTTTTTTAAATTGTGATTACAAATAACTAAGTTATAGTATATTGGACACGATGTAAAAAAATAAATTGCACCAAAGAGAGGATATTCTATAGAGACAACACTAATTGCATGAAATGCTTGTTTCTCTGTTAAACGTATTTTTTTTTGTATGATTTTGATTTTGTTTGGGTTCGTTATAAATTAAAATTTAATTGTGCAACAGTGCATTGGACAAAGGCAGAATTTTTGCATTTAATTGATAAAAAAATAACAAAGAGTTAATTTTGGATTAAAAATTTCATTTTGATATGACCACTATTTCTTTTTTGTTTTGTAAGGATTTGAGGGGGAAAAATCAATAGAGATTGTTTTCTCATTCCACAGAATATATAAAACTGTAATAACTGCAGATCACAGTCATATTGTACAAAAAAAAAAAATATATATTTGTATCAAAATTGCTTTTATTTAAAATTGTACATAATATCGCTTAAAACTTTAGTGTAGGTACTAAATGTTACAGTACTAAAAATATAATTCTTTCAGAACTAGAAATTCCTCTTATCCAGAATTTAAGATTTACCATTTAGAAAAAAATGTATTTATTTAAAGAAAACTAAATAAACGGCAATCTAAGCATTTGGCTTTTAAAATGGTTTGTTCTTGTTGATTCTCATGAAATCGAGGGACCTAATTTTATTGCAAAAAATAGAAAGAAAAACGGTTTATTTCAGTTTAATAGACAGATCGTTCTCTAGGCAAGTACATAATGACTTAAATAAAAACTCACTCAAATTGAAAAGTCTTTTCCTTACAAATTTACTGTTATCTTCCATCACGGGAAGAGAAAATTTCCTGGATTTAAAGAAAAATAATTCATTAAAAGAAAATGACAAAGTTTACATACATTAAAAGCATAAATTGTTTGTTCTTGTTGATTCTCATGAAATCGAATGACCTTATTTTGAATTTTGGAAATATTCAATGATACAACAAATTTGCGAGTCTGTCGTAAGACCGCTTAAGAAACAAAGTTACAAGATTTAATAAAGGGAATAAGTTTATATTTAGGTATCTTTTCAATACTCTTCTTTCAATTTTTTACAAACTGAACTTCAACCATTAAAAATAATTATTTCCATATTAATTGAGCAAACATTATACAACACCCAATTATTTAGAATTTATTTTTGTATATACAAATTTAATGTAAGATTTATTTATAGCGATAATAACATGAAAATTTTTCTTTTAAATTTTCAGCCTCAACAAAAAGAAAAAAATATGCTATCGTCAACCTAAACTAAAAAACAACCAAAGTTCGACTACAAAAAGGAAAATGTTTTATACTTTTAATTACAAAATCAAATTTAAATTATTTTAACTGAAAAAAAAAACTTTCGATACAACAAAAAACCAACAACAAAAAAAAAAAAACCACAACTTCAAAACCAAATTATCTAATCATTATTATTATATTTAACTTATTTATTTATTTATAATTTAATTTAATTTAACAAAAAGCAAAACAAACAAACCAACAAAACTTATTTATAATATATATATCCTAATTTATTCTCTCTCATGTAAAAAATTATTAAATTTTAATTATAAATACAAACAAAAAATTTATATATATATATATAAAAATAAAACAAACAAAATTTATATATATATACCGTTATCATCACAAATCTTCAAATCCATCATCGTTTATAGAAATTTATAAAATTTTCATAAACAAAATAAAATAAAAAAAAAAAAAACAAAATAATGATAATCTCTAGAATTACGTTAATATAAAAATCTAAGCAAAACAAACAAACCAGTGGAAGACAAAACTAATCATAAGCAAAAACAAAATTTAAATAATTATAAGCAATCTTTATAATAATATATTATATACATACATAAATTATATAATTTTTTTTTTAAACTTTAACTAAAATATAAAAAAAAATAATTACTAATTTAACTTATTAAAACAAATAAACAAACAAAATATTAAAATAAAGCAAAACAAGCAAAACCAAAAGCAAACAAAAATCTACAAATCTATATTATATATACAAATATAAAATATAATATTTTTGTATTATACAAATTCTTGTTAAAACTAAAGTACAAACGCGTTCTTTTTCTACAAAAAAACAAAAATAAAAATATAACATAACAAAATATATTATATATATAAACAAAAATCAAATAATACAAATTTCGAACACAAACAAAATTTTATTCAAATCCAAGTCTGAAAATTTACCAAAAATTTAATTAAACGAAAATAAAAAAAAAACCCTTATCGTGTTACGTGAGACATTTAAAAAAGTGTTAAATTTATAAAAAAAAATATAGTTTTACTTTTGTTGTGACAATAAAAACGAAATTATTTATATATCTGCACCGCGTTTCGAACAAAAAAACAAAAAAATTATATAAAACCGATTTGTTTTTGTGAAGTTTAAACAAATTAACATCCAAATACATCATCATAATAAATTTATATAAAATATATATATAACTAAAAATAAAATATATACACGCGATTTTAGTCCGCAACAAAAAAAAAAAATAAAATATAAATATAAATAAAATTTCTAACTTAGAGTGCTAGACATAAAAACAAAAAATAGTAACAGCAAACTTTTTACAACATACAAAAATCCAAAATATAGTACAAAATATAAAATACAACAACAAATTTAACAAACAATTTTTTTCTCTCAACAAAAATCAATTAAAAAAAAAAAAAACTAACGCACTGTTAATTAATTAATTAAAATATAGAAATAATAGTTTCTCCAGTTAAATAAAAATTAATCACAAATTAAAATTTTAAACAAAACTACCAAAACAAATTTTTATTTAACAAAATATATTTAAACAAATAAAAAATACAAAGTACCGTGTTCAGCAACCAAAACAAAATACAACAAATATTTAAAAAACCAAACTACAAATCTCGTTATATCTCAATATAAGTTTCTATGAACACAGTTCAAATTAAAAAAAAAAAAACAAAACAAAAATCGAATTTCCATACTTAAAGCCGAAAACATCGTGTTTTCCCCTAACAAAGTGAGAGTTCAAAGAGTTCAAAATATTAAACAAAACAAAAAAATTATTACAAATTGTTAATTACACAAATTTTTGCTCGTTAGAAATTGTTATTAAGATTACAAATTAAAAAAAAATTAAAAAAAACAGAAGACAGCTACCTCAAATTCGTACAAAAAAAAATCAAAGCCAGAAAATCTGTTTGCTCATTTCTAAAACTAAATACAAAACTCAATCAGTAGACAAAGTGTTCAAAAAACTTTCCGAAACCAAAATATAAACAAACAAAAAGTTCAAAATTTTAATTTAAAATTTAATTTTTTTTTTTGACGATAAATAAAAAAAAAGAAAACAAAACGGCCGAAATAATTTTCGAACTTGAATGATACAGATAGCCATGGTAGCGCGAGTTAATAAAGTTAAATGGCGTCTTTAATTGCACAAAACTCGAGTGGGAGTGTTGAATCGGGCGGGGCGGGTAATCCGAATAGTTTGCACCATAATCCTCACAATACTCACTTGAACAATCTAAGTCATTACACAAATAATGCGCACGCCTTTCATCCTCAACAACTTCAACAACAACAACAACCCCAACATCATCAACAACAACAACAACCGAATAGTATATTAGTTGATCAAAACAGTTGGGATTACTATGCCAGGCAACAACAGCATCAGGAGCATCAAAACTCCCAACAACAACAACAACAACACCAACAGCAACAACAACAAAACCAACAACAACAACAAAATCAACAACAATCACAACAACAACAACAACAACAGCAACAACAAGAAGATGAATCAAATTCAGATTCCATAACATCAGCGAATAACGCCAACAGCAATTACACACGTCCTTGGGAAATGGAAACCAAGGACAACAAAGGCTTTGAGCCATTCTCAAAGCTGCCATCATTCCAAAGTCAATTCCATGGCTATAACGAAACGAATGGTCTAATGCCAGATGGATCGGTCTTATCACCGCCCCAACAACCAGTGCCAGTAATAATATCTCCGAGTAGTGGTTCGCCGCGACAGGGTGGTCCACAACTCACTCAATTGACGTCCATAAATAGTCTCCAGCCGCCTCCATTACCGCCACCCGCAACAACGGGTCTAAGTGCCCTAGCGACACCCAACTTCCACACACTATCGGCGACAGCTGTTAATAGTCCGGGTAGGCCATATCCACTGGTGCCGGCACCAATTCAGGCCCGTGACATTACAACCATGAATCAGCCGTATTTGGATGACAGACATTTACAGTTATATCAGCCAATTACCACATTTCCAACACAAAATTTGGTAACTCTGATAAAGAAGGAAAGTTATGATCTCAATAGTGGCTTAGTTGGTAGTGGTGGATTAGTTGGCAATGGAATGCACACACCAACTTATGACACTTCTGCAATGATGATAGATGGCGTTGGTAATAATGTTGGCTATCATCATTCAAATACAACACAACATCAAACAGTTACAGCGTCAACAGCATCACCAACTACGACTAAAATCAAAAAAGAATTAGCTTTTGATAGTTCGATGATGATTGATGGTGGTATTGGTAATAATGGCGGTTATCATCATCCAAATACAACACAACATCAAGCAGTGACGGCGTCAACAACGACACCGATAAAAATTAAAAAAGAATTGAATTCGCCAATTGTGAGAGTTGATGCTCGGAAAAAGGAACGACGGAAAAATCGAGCGAGTTCGCTGGAATCGAGTGCCGAATCAGAGAGCAGTGCAATGGACGTGGATCCGAGTAATCCGGGTCAAGTGGATGCTGTATCGAGTACGGCGAATTTTAAAAGTCCTCTCAATACAACTGGCATGAGTGATTGCAGTGAAATTAATGGATCAAAGGAGGTAAGTGTTCAAAGTTTTGTGTTGTGAAATAAACTTCCTCCCCTTCAAAAAAAAAAAAAAAAAAAAACGATTAAAAATTTTAAAAATAATAAGCTTCGCAATTTCATTATTTCATAATCTAAGCAAGCGGTTGAGTTAACAGTTCTTTTGACAAGCACTAACTAACACAGACATGAGACTGTTTTAACATATTTTGTAGGGGAAACCGACGAAGTTACGAATACCAGAGTTACGGGCGACAGAGTTACGAGCGTCAAAGTTACGCGAAACCGAAGTTACGAAAAACTAGAGTTACGAATTCTAAAGTTATGTTAAGCTATGACATGTGATTTTTGGGTTGGCAACAATTGCGAGGAACGATATGGAATTATGGAAATACAAACAAGAGATTAACATTTTTCTCATTGGTCAGAACTAAAATAGTAAATCGAAAATGGGTGTTATTTAATCTTGTAAAATTTTGATTAGATAGGTATAAATATACATATGGTTTTGTTTTTGTGAGAAGATCGCAAAAACGTTGAAATAGAAAAAAAAAACATAAGTATACTTATGTAAGTTTGGGGGACATAATTGAAATTAACTTCTTATTTGTCCAACTAATATTGCAACTACGTATCGATATTCTCTTATTTACATTTCCATAATTCCATATCGTTCCTCGCAATTGTTGCCAACCCAAAAATCACATGTCATAACTTAACATAACTTTAGAATTCGTAACTCTAGTTTTTCGTAACTTCGGTTTCGCGTAACTTTGACGGCCGTAACTCTGTCGCGCGTAACTCTGTTATTCGTAACTCCGTTACCATTTCCTATGTTCAGTCGCCAGACAGGCGAATATTTTAACATTTTCGCTTAGGTAATTTATTTTCTCTGCTAAATTCAGTCTAGAGGTAAAAGTCTGGGGCAAGCTTCTTATAGGTTCATAAACTGTAGTTGATGTGGATTAAAAAACTTTCTTCCTCCGCATTGCGTATGGTTAAAGGCACTTTTTAAAGAATTATTTTACCAAGCTAATTAATGTACCTATAAATTTTTACAATAATTTCTATCTTCGTGACCTTTTTCTTATAATATTTTGTAGATTCAATAAAGACCTAAAGGCCTCTTAGGATACAATATTATAAATATTATTTTTACTGCTTACCAACTGCTAAGCTTCTATTGCTTAAGAAGAGCCAAAATGACATTGAAAAAGTATAGAATCCTTGGGCTTTCCGAGCGGTCCACCAATTACTAGGTTTAGTAAAAGAAGCGTTGGCATATGCGTCTTCTTGACGACATCAATAGAATTAAAAAAAAAAAAATGTTGATCGAAAAAGGAGTCAAGTCCCCATAACTTAATTTGGGAACATATTTCAAACCTTTTTTGTGATTTGTTTTACCTTCAGTTTTGGGGACTTATTTCACAATGAAGTATTGCCCAATATTTTTTTGGTGTGGAGAGTGAAGATTGTTCTGCGAGTTATTTTCCATATTTTCTTATATGCAATTGCATTAAAATTCAATTAAAAATGTAATCCTCCCACAATCTAGTTCCTTTTTTGTAATATTTATCCTTTGATTTATTTTTGTGTTTTTATAATTTTTTTTTTAGACCAAAAAGAAGCGAAAACGCTGTGGTGAATGCATCGGTTGTCAACGTAAAGACAATTGTGGTGAATGTGCTCCATGTCGAAATGATAAAAGTCATCAGATATGCAAGCAACGTCGCTGTGAAAAGCTCACAGAGAAAAAGGTAAGTTATGTGTTTGCATACTTATTATAATAAAAAAAAAAAAACATCCATAAAAAAATAAATACTCTGCAGAAAAATAAAAAAAATTTCCCACCAAAAAGGACTAAAAAAAACTCAACAAAAAAAAAATTATAATCAAACAGAATTGGGAAAAAGTTCATCAACCTTTATGCACAGTCATTTCATTGCATCTATATCGTTTGGTTGAAATCTTCTTTTTCTGAACATTTAAATCCTTAACCAGCAAAAACAACAAAAAAAAAGGACGGAAAGATAAATAACACCGTTCCATCAAGGAGTAGGTTTTTTTTTTCTACTTCTTCTTTGAGAAGGAACAGTTGAAGAAGCATTTATACCTTCCAACAGATGTCATTTAATTATTTTTTTTTTTTATTTTTGCTTTTCTTATTCACTCACGCTTTGTCTGTTTTTTTTTTTCTGTCTGTCTGTCTGTTGTGTTATTTTTCCAATGTCCTGTGTCTGAAATCAAATCGTCTTAACAACAACATGAATGTTGTTGAAAACTATATTTTACAACAACTATTAAATTAAATGGGCACACAAGCACATATACATTCGGGCATTTAAATCCGTCGTCGTCCATCGTCATCGTTTGCGTTGAGTCGCGTTCCTATGTTATAAGACATCCTGAACCTGAGCATGCATTAAATGTGTGTGGAGAAATAAATACAAAAGAGAAAATAAAGGACCGACTTTTTGGCAGGAAAGAAGAATCATATTTATTTTTTTTTTATTTTTCTTTAACTTCGTTACTCCATGCATATGCGAGTAAAAGCCGGATCAGGATAATTCATTACGGTTTTTCTTCTTCGTGTTTTTTTTTTTTTTGATAATTTTCTTCTTTCATCGTATTTTTTTTAAGATTCTTTTTTTTTCTCATGGAAATATTCACTGAATCGTATCATGGATTTAGCAGCTCCTCTTGTGTGCTTGGAATTTGAAAAGGATATCAAACATAAAAAAAGAGATCTGTGTGTGTCTTTTTGAAAAGAAATATAAAATTGATCCTTGGGAACTAATTAGTATCAGTAACATTTTTTTTAAATTTTTTTTTATGCTAGGGACAGGAACCGAATGACATGGTTGATTATATGAATCATGCAACATGTGGTGTTGAGGCAGGTTCTAACATCTTTTGTTTGACTTCTATAGAGGACCGCCTTTAGAAGGAACCTAGGTAGTTCGAAGTAAAATGATTTAGGTATCTTAATGAGAATATCCTATTAGTTTTTTTTTTAATTTTAACCAATAAAAAATTCATATTGAAATATAAAATAAATGAATTAAAATGAATAGGCGTCTTGGAATATTTTTTTTAGTATTTCAATGCTCTAAGCAATGCTGCAATAAAAACTTTATATTTTCAAAAAAATCCCAACACTATTTTTTACTGCCATCGTTTATTTAAAAAATTGTTGCTACCAATCACAGAAAGAATTTTTATGGTCTTACCAAGTTTAATATTGGTAAAAGAGCAATGTCAGTATGGGGGAAAACTTTGGTTATCAGTTTAACATTTGTTTTTAAATTTTCCGTCAAAACAAAATAATTCAGAGCACCTTTCTGTGGGATCGCGTATAAACAAAAGGTACAAAACACAACCTAGAACACTACCTTGTGGTACCTCAGAAACTATTTTTCTAAAGTCTGAACAGTCGTTTCCGTCTAAGACGGCAATTATGTCCTCTATTATAATATTCCTAAGAATTGTATAGAGTTCTTCAGGTAGTACTTGGCTAAATTGAATTTGAGGGCTTCGTGCCATACTTTGTATAAGCTTCTTTTCTACATGAGTTTTCTCAATGACGACGGTGATTCTATGTACTTGATTAATCGTCGAGTAATTGCTTCTAAAACTGAATTAGTGTTCAGGTAAAAGAACTTTTTCTACATTATTCTATTTAGTCCAATTTTTTATTAAAACTCTTTGATAGCTATTTTCTTTACTACATTTATCGGAATAAAAATTGAAGTTGCTAATATCTTTTATCAAAAATCTTGATTGAAGCATTTATTCAGTCATTTGATCTTGATAAAAGACTTTTTTTGCAGTTCCTGTGTCCTGTCACAAAGATCAATGATCCCTAAATCTAAAAATACTTTGTATCCTTCCGATATTCTAAATGTTGCGGTCAAGGAACTCAACAAAATTTCAAACAAAAAAATTCATCAGATAATAACTAACATATACATGTCCGTCCAATGTCCATCTAGTTAAACAGCCTTCAACAACAAAAGAGATAACCGCCAAAAAAAAACTCGTCGTTAGCCCGCCTTTTCCTACGCATTTGGTTTCTTTTAACTTTAACTAACACACATTTTTTTTTTTTTTTTTTTGATGATGCGATGATGCGCTTTGTGGGCACGTTTTTATTCGTTCCTCTAGCAATCGCTACCAACCAACAATTTTTTTTCTTCTTCTTCTTATTGTTGAAGGTAGATTGTCTGCAACGAAACGATGATGACGATCAAAATCAGCATTCTTCCTATGCAATAACACAAAGGACCTCCATATTAATTTCTATACAGAATATACTAATAAAAAAAAGAACATGAACATTTTTTAACATACAAACAAAAACATATCAGAGAAATATAAATAAATTCGTCAATGTGTGTCGTATAAAAATGTGCACATAATCAAGTTGTATAGTATATTTCTATATGAATTTGAGTTGTAATTTCATTCGAAAGAAAATTCTACCTACATTCACACACTCAGTTATATCGAATTTATATGTATTTGTGAATGTACTACGTACATGTATCTATGCTGACGAATTTATTTTATTTTGTTTTCCTTTTTATATTATTTTGCTTTTTTTGTTATAAAACTCGTGTTGAGCTACTATACTGCTTCTGCTTCCACATTGAGTGTGCTGCTGAATTCCTCTTTGCAGTTCATTTTCAACTTGAAAATTGAACATCTGCTCCCTGGTTTCCTCGAGAATTAAAAAAAAAAAAAAAAACAGAACGAAACAAAAAAAAAATGAATCAAACTAAACTGACTGATAAGTGAGAGTATAGTTTAAGAACTTTTATTCAGTTTATGGTTGTGGTAGGTAGATTATTTCGTAATATGCATGAAAATTGAACAAGTTATTCAATGATTTAAAATATACAACTAGAAGCTCAATCAAAATATATACACCTTTTGATGGTTTTCATGTTGTTTTGTATAGATAAACTTATAAGGTGTCTATCTTCGATAAGTTTTTGTGAATAGAAAAATAAAATGAAAAAATGTAACTAAAGTTTCGATCCATATGTAATTAATCTTTTCATTCATTCAAGTTGAATCATTTTCTGAAAGAACTTCTTTTGAGTTTGTTTTTTTTATGACGTATGTATGGGTGTCTACTGCCTTAAGAAAAAAAAATCGTGAGAATTTTATGTAAATGAATTGGAAGATAGTTATCTAACCTTAATAATGAAAAATTAGATCCTTATATATGATAGTTTTGATAATATAGGTACTTCTGTAGATAAATTTGACACCATTTACAGTTGCTATTCGTCCATTTTTGAATGCTTTCAACATAATTTTTAGAAAAGTAAGATTTAAAAAAGAAAATTAAGATTTTTATGCATTAGGGTCTAAACTGGGCCAAATGGTTTTCAGTTAAGCGTTTATTTTTTTTTTTTTTTATTTAGGTAGGTACTACATACCTATTTTAATTAGAAATACAAAATGACCTAGAAAAAGTTTAATTTCTAAAAAAAAATAAGCATTGGCTTGAAACAAGGCCAGTATTTTCCAATTGACAGTAATGCTTTCAAGTGTTTGCTCAATAGATTATGTTTTAGTAAGTTTGTAAACAATACATCAAAATGTTTTTTTTAAGTCATCTAAGTTTAAAAAAAGAACTATTTTAGTAAATGAAAGAATAAAATTGATATTTTGGATACTATTTTATCACATTTAAACGAGCAATATAGCACTGTACCACTCAGCAGAAGCTTACGCCCTAAAAGCATTGCCATCATTTTTTTTTTTTTTTTTTATGAACAGGTACCAACCTTTTACAACAAATTTAACAAATCATTTAAAACAAATTCAAGCAAATTTCCCTAATAATTACACTGTTCAAAAAATGTGTTGCCAAAATATCTGTACTTTTCTGAAGTTTTTAAGTGCTCTGAAATAGAACTTGAAATCAGATAATTTCTAACGGCCAAAAGTATTTAAATTAATTCATTATGAAACTTCGACAAAAAAACCTAGTTCTGCCACAGTTTTAATGATATAATATCCCGTTTTTAGATAGGTACACTTAGGCCCAATTTATTGACTCTCCATTAAACTTAAATCGCCATTAAAAAAGGGAATTTTAAAACTAAAAACCAATTTCGTTTAATTCAGTCTCTTTTAAGGATTTTTTTGAAGTTTGGCATCATTAACTAATTGAGCATTAAATTTAAAAGTAGTTTTAGTTAAAACACCAAATTCGACCTTTTAAGAGGGATTTTTAGAGCTAATGGAGGTTTTAAACAGAATTTGTATTTATTCACTCTCCATTAGTGTCAAATGTCATTTCATTTATTTTTTTTATTTTAATTATTATTTTATTTGAAAAATGTCAAATGAGGTAAAGAATTATTAAAAAGTCCAGACTAGAATTTTTTGTAGGTATGTACACACATGCATTTGTACCATAAAAAAGAACAAAATTCAAAGAAATTAATGCATTTCTTGTCTACTTCGCACAGATAATACTAGATCTACTAGATTATATTCTCCCCTTCAAAACTAATCATTTTTGAGGTGCTGCATAATACATACATAACATACATAACATTGCAATTGAAGCCATGAGAAGAAGAGATATAAAGCTTACTTCTAAACCAATGACACGAGATGAATGCCGATAACACTTAAATTTAAGTTGTTATTTGACACCGATGGAAAAAATTAAAAATTTCACTTAACTCCTTCTTCTTCTCATGGTTTCAATTGTAGGTTGTAGCATTCTTTGGTTACCACTGGTATATCGTTAATCTCTTGCATTTTCTGGCGTTTTCAGCTGCAAAATACTTACGGGTCATAGTTTTTTGGTTTTTCTTCCAATTCAAATCTACATATTTCATTTGACAAAATTGTAGCTTTTGACAAATTATTTTTCAAACAAAATAAAAAATCAATAGGATATTTTTAACAGAGTTTTAAATTTAAAGTTTCCATTAAAAGTAAGGACTTTAACTAAAGAAGAGTGAATTAAATGAATTTTTAATGATGTATACTTAAAGGCGACAATAGTTTAACGAGGCCGTTAACTAAAGCGATAAATTTCAAAATTTAATGGAGGCTCAATAAATTGGCCCTTAATTTTATTAGAAATGTTCGGTAATGTTGTTTTTATTTCTTATATCTAAACAACATGAAGTTTTTGAGCAAATTTGATGTTGAAATGCAACCTTTTGAATCCTTACTTCCCATTTTTTTAACTTTTCAGCCATAACTTATTAGTCAACGCGGTTTTTCTTCATACTAAAGTTCTAGATACATTTCATTGCTTAAAGAGTTTTAGGTATTTGTATTGACATAAAATTATTGATTTTTGTTTCCTAACTATCTTAGTGAGACCAAAAATAATTGTCACTTACTAATCAAGAAGTTAAAGCAAACATTTTAATACCTAAATGTGAGGTGTTACTTTTGTCGTCTGTTTTATATTTTCATTTATTAAATAAATTTGTATCCATTTCGTTAGCATAAATGTCGATGATCAAATTATACCTAGGCACCCAAACCCAATGTCAATACAAAACAGTTAATTTATTGAAGAACCATTTATTTGCATTTTCTCTTCCAACCCTCACTAAAACCTACCTATATCCTGTTTTATTTGTCTTAATTGTTTTTCATGCCTCTTACAATATGATGTCATTATTTAATTGGATTCAAAAATTGACAACATCAATTATAACATCAAAATATTTTTACCCCAAAATTCGAATACACATATTTATTTATTTTTATTTTACCATCGATTGACTTTGGCATCGTCGCTGTCGCATCGGTGTCGTCGCCATTTAGTCTTCTTTACAACTTCCCCCTATAAATAAATTTATTATTCGCAAGTACCTACTTCTTCACTTTTAAGTTAAAACGGTTTTTTTCTTCATCTTCATCTTCTTGATATCTTCTTATTCCATGCAATGTCGTTGTTTCATAGTTGTTGTTGTTGTTATTGTCGGTATTTGCTATGCAAGAATGCGCACACCTGTCTTATACTATACAGAATTATAATGTAGATACATGCATTGTAGTAGCATGCACAAAAAAGATGTAGATATAATCAATAACAACAATCAACAATACTTCTTATAAAAAATGTCCAAAGGAATTTTTGTTGATCAAATTCAGCACAGATAGGTACGTACATATACCTTTAATAATGTATGTAGATACTTTTTTGTTACAGAACTTTTCGCATAAAATAAAAAAAGAACCGCGAAAGAAAGTTCAAAAAAATCGTTGAAGATATTTTCATAATTAAGAAGTACATATCTGTTGAGATTTTTTTCCCCGACAAAGTCCTTAAGATAATTTTCCGTTTTTTCAGGAATCGATAATAAAAGAAAATAAAACTAATAGGAAGGAAATACCTATACTTTATATCTATGTATAAACAATTTTTTTTTTTAATGTTTAAGAAAAAAAAAAGTTAAAGGAAGTTTATGTTACCTCTAGCGTTTTGTAAATTTCATTCATCTTCAACATCACCTTGTCTTCCTACACTATTTATAGGGCAAGAATATGGGTTTACAAAAGAAGAAAATGTTACCTGAAGCAGACTCGGAAACTTTAGAAGCTTCTATAAGGTTTCTGTGCAAAAGGATAGTTTTGTTGAAGCATGAATTCTGATAACAACAAACTTATATGGTATTTTAAAAGCTGTTTATAGAAGTCTTACCGAGGCTAACGTGTTTTTTATTTCCATTAATTTGCTCTCACACTTCACCACTCTATCCTCTCACAAAAGGCAAAGAACTTTATTTGAAAATGAGCTTACCGAAGTCTTACCGAAGTTCGATAATTTTTCTTTAAACACTTATAAGAAACTTTATACAAGTTGTTAATGAAGTGTTTACTTTAATTAGAAAACTGGTGCTCGAGTGAGCTTTATAGAAATCTTATAGAAGCGTGTAATATTGTAATTTTTTTAGTTCAAGAGTCATGTGTGTAAATAAATTTATTTCACCTATCACTCCTAAAACTCTTCTTCCAGGAAGTCTTAAAGAAATCTTATAGGTACAAATAATAGTTAAATTGCCAAAATCGAATTATATTTATACCGACAACTACGTACGACCAATTTGACCATTTTATAATCTTACATTGTTCCTTGAAGAATTTTCATGTCGAAATATTATTTGCCTGCTTATATTCCAGAATCCAGATTCTCATTATATTTTTTTTCTTACTTTTTCGTTCTTCCGTTTCTTTGGCGATCTTAAATTTTCTTTAACTTTTATTTTTTTTTTGTTCATTATGGAGTCAGCAAATTTGTTTCTCACTACAAAAAAAAAATATATATATAAAAAATAAAACGAAAAACGCAAGAAAAAGGAGATGAAAGCAATTAAAAGCAAATACCTACTACGTACATTTTCGTGGAAAAAATATTAATTCCGTTTAAGAAAAAAAAAAAGTAAAAATAAATAAATAAATAAGAAAAAAGAAGCGGCAAAAAAATTGTTTGGCATTGTCCTCAGGATAAATAATAATAATATAAGGACTTGTTGTTTTTTTTTCATCTTTAAATTTATTTTTTCTAATTTTCCTGTCAATGCAATTTTTATAAATTTAGCAATGTCTATTTAATGCAGAGGTAAAAGTCTATATCAAGCTTTTACCTACTCACAAATTGATATAAGAGGTTGCTTTTTTTCCTGTGGTTTTTTTTTTTTTTGTTCCTACGGAAGTAATATGAAAAAGAAAAAAAATCAAAGAATTTACCTTCAAGGAAGAAAAAAAAAATAAAGAAAAAAATGGAAGAAATTTTATTCAGAACAAGGTGATGCTGCTCAACACGGATTAATTGATTTTGTCCCTCTTTTTTACCAGAGACTTGTCGTTGCAGAGATTCTTTTTAATTGCGAATTAATTTCGAATAATTATCCACCCTATCTCTTTCCGTAGTCGTCCCTCCTTCAGTGTCTCTTTGCAAATATGAGTGGTTTCTTTTTTTCTGTGTTTCTTTTAATTTCTTTCAATTTATTTCATGTTTCAGTGTAAATTTATTTCACTTGGTAAATATTAAAAAAAAAAATGGAAAAAAAATGTTACCAGGGATGTTAATAAAATTTTCATGGTAGGGACAATTGTTCTGTTTTAAGAGGGGAAAAGATACTCGAATGGTTATACAGCGGTTCCCGTTATATAGAGTTAATGATTTCTTAATGTGATGTAATTTTTTTATATCTTGCAGTAGTGCAGGTGAACAAATTAAAAAAAAAAAAAAAAAACTGAACTAATTAATATACCTACCTACTTTGATGATGAGTTTCAGCTTAATAAGGGACATTTTATTATACAAATAGGGAAATCTTGTATTATTGAATTATAGTTATTCGCTTTGGTTGTCTTGATTTAAATGAATCAAAGGAATCATTATTTATGTTTCAATAAATTCTTGTAATTTATTAAAAAAATAATTCGGTTCTTAATGAAAGCATTGGTAACCAATAGTAAGTAAATCAGGGTTTACTGACCTTACTCATTTGTGTGGTCAAGATAAAAAAGAATCCGGTCCTTGAAGGAATAAGTCTTAACCTTCTAGGGTGATTTTTTTTTTCTAAATAAGTCAAAAAGAATTGTTTAGTTCTGTACGGTTTAGCCAATTTATGTTAATGATCCAAGATTTATTGAAGTGAAACCCAATTTTCTGCTTGTTTTGATTTAAATTGATGTGAATCGAAGCCTTTCTTAAATCGCTCTTTCATAAGCTCCCCTATTTTAAATAAGTTCCTATTATTTTCAAGCCCCAAAAATTATATATTTAAACCTTTTGTTTTTCCTGTGTAGCAATAAGTATAAGGGAAATCCCACAACGTCAATGTTCGTTTAATATAATTTCTGACGTATTTCCGCTACTGAAGGGCACCAAGGACGCTTTTAATGATCTACATCACAGTTTACTGACACTGAAAAAAGGTGACGCTGTTTCAATCTATACCCTTCACACAAAAACTATTGAATTCAAGAATCGGAAGCAATATTTTCATTTCGATCTTTCAGCAATGTTGTTCAGCTCATTTCTAAACAATGTTGATTTTACTATTCCATCCAGCTTGACTAGAAAACCCAATAAAAAAAAATAAAATTTTCGATAGGGCTTTTTGAGGCTTATCCATCCGCTTATCCATCCACTTATCCATCCGCTTGTGTTGCTAATTGATGAAAATTCATGATTCAATTTTTCATCACTTAATTTCGGTATCAGTTATGCGAATACATACATTAAAAATAGTTCTGAAAACTTCACTTTGCCCATAAAATTCATTTAACAACCATTCTCTGTGCACAATAGACGCATGCTATTATTGTAACTATTAATAGATTACCGCCGACGCCGATTGTAAACAATGAAGAAATCCTTCAGGAAATCGTTGAACACATTTTTGGAGAAATTGTAATTTTCTTCTGAATTGGACAAATTTAAATCTTAAAGCTTTTCTTTTTAAAGCTTTAAGAGTAAACAAAAATATTTTTCAGTTCAATAAAAGACTACCTCAACCAGGGGTCGAATTACGGCATACTATTACGATCATACTTTATCGTTTAAACTATTGCTGTCTCTATATAAATCAATACAAAAAGAAAGAGACATAAAAGGTCAATACGTTAACGAATGATCGAATCGTAGGTATGCCGTAATTCGGCCCCAGTATTAGAAGCAGTTTGCTGTCAAAAGTAGGAACTATGTATTTCGGAAGTAAAAAAAATACTAGGCTTGTGTTATTGAATTTCTTGTTCTGTCATAGAAACTTTGCAGACTCAAATTAGAATGTTTGATTCTCACTCAACCTTGTATACCTACATTTTTCAGGTGCTTCCCATTCCTTTCATTTGCCTTTATCTATGAACAAGTACTTCCTTCGAATTTTTTTCTCGAATAAAGCCAATATACCTACCATCAAATAAAAACAAAAAATAAAGTAAAAGGAAGAAATCCACTGAAAATTGAAAAAATCACGTACGACCAAGTTTTTCTTTCACTTTTCAAGCATTGAGATGCACATTATCCTTGCATCATTGGACGAACGACTCTCATCATTGTGTTTTTTTTCAGCAGCAAGCAAGCAGGCAATATTTGAGATGATGTTTTTTTTTTTTTTATTTTTCTTCTCCCACTAATAAGAGAAGTAGATATATACCTACACCATTCTCATTCTTCCAATATTTAAACTTCGGTTTAGTGTAACAAGATATATTTACACAAATACAGATACAGCACACACGACACACCGTACTACCGCATCATAATATTCTTAAATGACTCAGCATATTAAAATTAAGTGCTCATATTTCTTTATAATGTTTATTACAGCATATTGCTGTATGGTATAGGTTTTGGTCTGTATAAATGTATTAGTGTGCATAGTTTATATGTAAAGAAAAAAAAGGATGAATATGGCTTCGCTTCGCATGCATGCAGCAGCATAATATTCTCTATCCATCCGTCACATCATCAGCTTCAGCTTCAGAAGCATGAAAAGGAAATGCGGGATTGCTTCCATTTATGTTGCTTCGGCTTCAAGCTGCTCCTGCTTTTGTATGTCCTTATAAGTTTTTTTTTCTTCTTTTTTTTTTTTAATATTTTGCAGAGAAAAACCTGTGTTGAAAGTTAAGCACTGTGTAGTATATCCTACCAACATACCTATATTTTGAGAATTTTTTCTTTGCTTTGTCTGTCCCACATATCAACATACAAACACATGGATAATAGTTTTAGTTATCCTTCTTGTACTCGTCGTGTCGTAGAGTATGTCACGAACAGTGGGCCCATTTTCTTTGAACTATTGTATAGTCTAGTGAGTATAGTTTTTAGAATCATGTCCTTTACGTTTATATGTGTACATGCATGCATACTCTATGACGACGTGTCGATGAGGACGACGACGACAGCATATACATATTTATGTATGTCGGTAGGTATGTGATGACATGATAGTGGCTGACGTTTCGTATTTCCGATACATAGAGTCCTTTGTACCTTGGTGACATACTTGAGACTTGGTCTAGTTTATTTTTGCTCTATATACACACACACACACATTTGCACCACAAATAAAACTAACGCAGACATTAAATACCAGAATAAAGAACATGATGTCTCAAAACTATATCTCAGATGTCCTTTGGATTTGTATCTCTATGAGCAGATATACATTTATCTTGCAATAAGAATCTTCTTTCTATTTCTATTGTTCAAGGGTGACACAGAGGATATTTGTTTGAAAAGTATCTATCCTGGAATAGATAGAAAGTATGCATTTGAAACACACAGAAAAACAAATTTCTATGTGGAATTTCCTTGAACTTACTCAACAAGCAATCTGTTTTATTGCACTTTAGTCCTTTTTTTCTTTTGTAGTTAGGTATATCTACTATTTGTGTATTTGGCAGAGGAATATCCTAGACAATAAACGAGGTGTTAAGGGACATACTTTCTGTTGGATTTTTTCTTTTGTGTCATACAACACACCTGCACCCACTTCTTTTAGGAAACTCATTAAGATTTGTATTTTAGTATTTTAGTATTTTTTTTTTTTTGCTTTTGCTTATTGAAAAAGAGATTTTTTATTTCTTCTTTTTTTTTATTTTTGAAAAAAAGAGGACAAAGGGAATAATATTTTGCAGACTGCATCGCGGTGTTTTATGAATTTTGTTTTTCGTTCTGCTTCAATGAAAAGAGGTTTGTTTTTTTTTTTTTTTTAATTCAAGAATGACGTTTAAAGTTTACTTCCGTTTATAAATGATCCTTGAAATGGAACAAGAATTTTTTTTTTCATTTTGAAATAAAATTCGTTCTGGTAAAGAATTCTATTGCCCATACAGAATTGATGTTGTGGTTGTCCTGGATATAGAAATAAAATAAAGTATCCTTAAAAATGAAATAAGCAAAAAAAAAAAAATATGGATACCAACTTTATTTACATCTGCTCAATTTGACTGTTTGGTGTTCCATATTCATTTTTCAATTTTTTTTTTTTTTTAAGTTCAAAGGTTGTCCTATTTTAGATGTTGAGTTTACATAAATGTTAACTGAAAAAAAGGTAGTTTTTTAAAGTTTTTTTGGGGAAACGAAAAAATAACATGAGGCAAAAGTTAACGTTTAATTAATAACTTTGATAAAGGTACAAAAGGTCTTTATTTCAAAGCATTTTCTGAAGTGTTTCGAAATGAAAACGCGAACGTTTAGAAAAATATTTGTAACAGAGTTTTTTTGAAAAGAGAAGCTACGGCTTAAACGACAAAATGGATTTGCAGAAATCCTTAGACGATTTTATTTGTTGTTTTTGCACCGAGGTATGAAATAAACGGAAATCTGTTTAAAATAAATAGATTAGCCGCAATCGCTTAATAGAAAAGAGAAAACTTTCAAGGATTTTCATTCTCCTTAAGTCTCTTGGTTTCCCTTAAACAAATTTAAAGAATTAAAAACAAGATGTCAAGGAACCCCATTAAAGTCATTTTAAATTAAAAAAAAAAATGCTCATTAAAAAATGAGAATGAATTTGTTTTACTTATGTAGCAATCAATTAATTCTGGTGTCCTTTAAGATGAAATCAAGTAAATTTTTGCTGTTGGAAGAATTTAATTTTATTCTCTGAAATCATTTCATTTTACACACACAAAGGTGCATGTGTGTAACAGAATTAAAACCTCACTTCCCATATTATATATGTAGGTGCCACACAGAGAGACAAAAAAAAGCAAACAAAAAGGTCATATATAAAAACAGAAGCCAAGGAATAAAGCTTAATCTCCACTAATTGTCTCGTTTCGATATAAAAAATGGCTGTGAGTGCTGCAAAGCAATTGCGGACATTTATATTTCGTTCAACAAAATAAACATGAGAATGCGGTGGTAGTCGAGGTGGTGCGGTAGTTTGATATTCTTTTTAAAACATTTTTTATTTGATTTAATTTTTTGTATTTTTTTTATTAAAGTAGGTAGGTACATACATCTTTTATGTTGTATAAAGCTGATGCTTATGGTTTAAAAAATATATGTGGATTATCATTTTGGGTTAAGTATGAGCTGGGATGCCATCATTGTAAATAAAAAAATGTAAAACGAAAAGTTTGTCGTTCCTGAAATTTGATTTTTCACCATTTTTTTTAAATGGGTTTAAAAAACATGGATTTTGTTTGAAAAGCTTACAAGTAACTTTTGAGTTTTACCAGTAAAACCATTTTTGAAAGCCCAAATTAATCGAAATATGCATTTTCCTTAAAAATTCTTCAAATTTTGTCAAATTTTTAAAAATTTTCCAAAACCGAATGAAAATTTTAATTTTTATTCAAAATTATTGGCAACCCTAGAAAAAAAAATTACACTGTGCTCCATATGTTGAGCTTGTCATCCATGGTCGCTGGCTGGTTGATGTTTAATATTATGGTGTGGTAGCGATGCTGACGCTCGATAATAATGTGCGGGTGATTATTATTGAAATATATTATGGTTCATTTAAAATGAAAGACAGAAAAAATAAAACGAACAAAAAAAAAAAAAAAACATAAATAAATAAAATAAAATAAAAACAAAACGAAAAAATCTCTGTACACTTTCGGATGTACACTTGTGTACCTATACCTACAAACAAGCACAACAAAAAAAACTGATTTGGGATATCCACAATACACTTATACAATTGTATAGGTAGTGCTATGGTGCTTCATCTGCTTGTTTAATATGACTTTGGTCCATGATGGAAGTGGAACTAAAATTTTAAATGAGAATGTGACAACGTTCATTTTTTTGCTTCCTGACCTGATCATGAATGTTATTTGTCGAGCAATTTTTTTTTTACATCAAAAATTGTATAACAAGCCACCAACTTTAGGACAGAAAACAAAGAAGAAGAATCATTTGAGTTACAAGTTTTTGTTTTTATAAAATTAGGTCAACTTTTTTGAAAATAAAAAATAATGATTAAGCTGCAACATATGGAGGGAAGTTTTTTTGTTTTTGTTATAGTTAGACACTTACTCTTACAGATTCTTTTTTGTCATCAGAATTTGTGTCGAAACATTGCCTTTAATAAAATTTAACTCTTTACTTCTTGATGAAATCGAATAATTCAATAAAATTTAAGACATTAGATGCCTAAGAAGAACACTGAAGTTTAAAGTTGTTCAGCAGAAATTAAAACTAGATCCTCAATACAACTTGGTTTTGTTTTCTGCTTTCTTGAATTTCTATTGAAATAAATTTTCCGGAGAAAATCCAAAGAAATAACAACTAAATGCCCCTGGAAATTTGATTGTCGATGCCAATAAATTGTACTGAATACACAATATTTAATATGAACGAAGGCTATTATTGGTTTGATTTAAAGAAAATATTTTCTCCAATCAGAAAAAACTGAAAATGTGTTGATTCTTTTTGAATTTTACAAAAGTTTAAAGTATTTATTCCAAGAAAAAAACCGTAGAAATATATCAAAAAATTCGTCTATAAAAACTGATATCCATGAAGTACTTAGTTGGCTCTTAAACCAGGGATTAAGCAGCCTAGTATCATCCAGAAACGGAACCCCGAATAAGATTTAGGAATAACAACAAACAAATAAAAATAGCCGAACAATACAATTAGAAAAAAATAAAAAAAAAAACACAAAACCTATCTTTTACCTGGATTGATCTGTTCTAGTATTTAATCAGTTTAGCTATTGCTTTTCCGCAGTGTAAATTTTTTAACGGTCGACAATTAGTCAGAAAACCTGTGCTAATACCTACTCCAATCTATTTAATATTATTTTCCGATTAAATATTAACATCTTTTCTAAAAAACAAGAATTTAACCTTTATTATTGACAAGTATATAAGCAGATACAATTTTTTTAAAATTTAGTTCGTTCTTGTGGAAATCAAATTCACCTTTTTGCAAACCAAATTAACCTTAAGCAAATAATTAATCAGATTTTAAATACTGAAACCGATGCTTTTTCATTTTTCTTAAGCCTAAAAATATCGTTCCTATTTTTGGAGAGTTTGAAAATAAATAAGAAAAGACCTGCAAAACATAGCCGCTTATAGATTCAATATTTTGAGTCTCATCCATCAGTGTTGAGGCTTAGAAAAAAAAAAAAAAAAAACAGAATATAAGTTCTAAATTTTTTATCTAAAGTTTTTGTTTAAAAGAAGGTGAATGTGATTTGTAAATAAAAAAGATGCAATAACCCTTTCGTAGGTACTCCAAATGCCCGTATACAGCTTGATTTGGTTTCATTCAGTTCTTAAAGGCAAAAAGAAAAAAGGAAATTTATAAAATTACTAGGGTCAAATTTGGATAAGTTCTCTATTGAACAAAAATAAAAATGTTTCTTCCTTCACTATTTCATCTAAATCCAATCGCATTATACTTTGACGTCCTTTTCAAAAACTGAGAATTGATAATGTATATCCGCTAATGATTGTTGGATCTCATAGTTATGTAATTCTTGTTGACAAAGTATTAAAAGCAGTCAAGACTTTTTCCTGAAATTTTAACTTTATAATCAGGAATGAATTCTTCGGAACTTCTTGATATTGTTTAGCAGGAACTAAGTCCTTTCTTCGGAACTACTGTGAGTGTTGTTGTGTCAGTGAATTCAAATTTTGTAAAAAAACAGTTTCTCGACTAAAAGTAGCTTTTACTTTTTACCGACTTCCAAAAAGGAGGAGGTATTCAATTCGTCTGTATTTTTTTTTTTTTTTTTTTTTTTTTTTATGTTTGTTACCGCATAACTTTGGACAGAGTCAATCAATCTTGATAATTCTTTTTGTATTGGAAAGCTAGTGGCTGCAGTGTGGTCCCATTTCAATTTCGTTCAGTTAAAGCCATAGGAACTATTAAAAAAACCATGAAACCCCGTTCTGAATCATGGAAGTCGGTTTTGTTTTTTTTGATAAAAATGATTATTGTTAAAGTTATTTCTTCAACCAAAAATGTTACAACCTAGTTTTCAACATTATCGTTTCTGCTAGAATAAAAGAAAATAAATAAAATCTTTTCATTCTCCATTTTTAATTCATATATTAAATATGATACTGACACAATGATGATGGATTCCAACTAAAAAATATATGTTTTCACCTTAAAAATAAAAATTATAGGTATATGAACAAAAAAATAAACAACATAAATGCGCATCAGCAATAGGTAGGTAGTATATCGTTAATTGGGTTCCCGTGCATATGACCCAATTAAAAACAAAATGTATTACCGAGGGGAGTATAGTAGGTATTATGTTGTATTTTTTATTTCTCTCCCGTTCTTCTTCTTCTCTCATTTAACTGTTTTATTTAATTTTTTTTTGTTTTTGCACATAATTGTGAAAGTGAATGCATTTTGAGTTCTTTTTTTTTTCGTTTCTCTAAATTGGCACGATCTAGTTGTGAAAAAATGCACCCTTTTCTTTGCCAATACTTTACAACAGTAGAATGAAATAAAACAACAAATACCAACACATAAACATTATTTTTCAATTCGCTCCCCAAGAAGAAACAAAAGGAGAATACTATATCAAGAACACACAAATCCAAACGAAATTTCAATGATATATAGGTACAGCAAACGAAGGAAGAATGATTTTCGCTCCTCGTTCACTTGTGACTCTGAGTGTGCCCTAACCTCACCTCACCTACTCATCATTCTTGCCATTGCCACCCCCTTTTTGTCTATATGTGAGAGTGTGTTTAGTGTATAGTATAGTGGCATTCGTCATGTTATATTATTTTTTTTTCTTTTTACTGTAAGCCTCCCTACAAGGAATTTCTTTTGTAGTTTTAGATCCTTTTCAGAGAACTTTTTTTTTTTTGCTGTATTTTTGTTAACATTTTTGATGAAGTGCGATGATAAAAGAAGAAATGGCAAAAAATACAACAAAAAAAACCAAAGTGAAGAGAAGAAAAATATAAAATGAAAGAAAGAACGCCAAAGTGCACTCGAGCTTGACATCCTACGCGCGGACCCACTCATTCACTATAAAGTATGTTATACGTTCAAATGGATGATGATGTATGGCATATAGCTACACTTACAGTTATTGTCATTTAAGATGGTTAAAATAGAAAAAAAGTCAAATTAAACATATCCTTACCCCCCTCATGTGACTTAAGGATATACAAAAAAAAAAAGTGGACTTAAAGATGCAAAATCACTCTCTCTCTCTCTCTCTTTCTTTCTTTTTCATTTGATAAGTGCACAGTTTCCTTCAGAGATGGACTCTTCAAAAAAAAAAAAAAAAACAGAAAGATGCAAAAAAGGATTATGAATTATGCATTGGATGGATATCCGTACATATATAAGCAAAAAAAGATACTTTTGTCAATATTTTCCCATAAAGTTTGTAGATATACCATTCATTCATACATATATATAAATGATATGCATAGGGGAACAAATTGAAAAGAATGAAGAAAGGTAGGTTGGTATGGTATATCCTTGCTTGCACAAGTGCTGCAGCTACATATTGTGAGTGGGAGTAAGAGTGGGAGAGAAAGGAAAACATACAACAAAAAAAAAAAATATATATATAGAACGGGACACGGATGACTTAAATTCGAATGTGTACTAGGTGAAATGAAAATTCATGTCATTAAAAATTTGTTTTCCCTCAGATTCTTAATTCTCTCTCTTTATGCATAGGTAAGATACCTTGCTACATGTCATTCTTTATAACAACAACAAAAACATTGAAGTATAAACTTCATACCTAAGAATGCAAGTAGGGTAGTTGCGAAAAGGGGGGGTGTAAATTCTCATATATATCCAGTTTCAGTCAAGGGATTAAATAATATACGAACGAGAGATGCATCAGTTCCATTCGCGTATATTTAATTTGTTTTCTCCATCAAACCGAGAAAGATAATGGCGCTGATGAAGAGTAGGTGAAAAAAATATATAAGGGTATCAAGATGGATTGCGAAAAAAATTTAAAATAAAGAAAAAATAAGGATGTTACGAGTGTCACACAGTTAGTAGATATGTTTATTGGTGTTTTTGTTATTTTTACTGCACAACTGCGCATATATAAAAAGATTTTGTTCTCGAAACTACGTAACTGAAAAATATTTACTTTACATACAGGGTGATCTTTTATAAGATGTGATAAAAAGCAACACACTGCTCTCATATATATAAATCCCTTCCCATTTTGTCAGAAATCGATTAGTATAAAACATTAGTATTTTACAAAAAAAAAAACTAAAATGCTCACATTTTTTAGTTTCTATTAAGCATACACGGTGAAAAAAAAACCAGGATAACTTTAATTCTGGTAAATTTAATCATAAATATAGTTAAATATACCAGAATATAGTAAATTATACCAGAAATAATGTTAAATATACTAGATGTTGAGTTATCCCTGCGTTATTTTCTCTTTGTGCATTGCAAAAGATTTTTAAAGCTTCTGTAATGTTATAATATCTAGATAGAAGAAAAAGTCGGAATCAAAGTAACAAAAGAAGTACTTTAGCATCCGCCATCTCTTCCTAAGTGGCTGTGACTCCTCCTTAATTGTTGAGTAATATCTTTGTTTTATTCCATATCGATAACAGTCCCACATTTCTGCTTCTTATTCCTATACTTAATGTCCTTGATGTGGATCCATTTTCCTGCGTAAGAGTAAGAATAATCAGTCAGACTATCGTGTTCCTTCGTTTCCTTTGAAAACGCTTATCAAAAATTAAAAAAAAAATTGCAGATAGTATGTAGCGCTTTGTGACACCACTTTGAACTTCAAAAATCTTAATACATGGTAATCAATTGGATTATTTATTAATATTTTGTTGCTTTTGAGAAAAAATTGAAATTTGGCTCCTACAAAACTTAAAAAATTTTTTTTTTACTGAATAAACAATCGTGTGACCGTTGTCCGAAATATTTCAATTTGAAATTGTGTCCACCAAAAAACAACTAGCATTTAACATTTTTTGAAATTCAAATACCTCTAAAATGTGATTTGTAAACAAAAAACCGTCAACGAGTTTGAATTCAATTTTCTAAAATACATCAAAACACACTTTTTTAAGTAGTTTAAAACAAATTTAAATGATTCATGTCTGCTTAAGACAGCGTCTAATTCTCATAACATTGTATTTCGAATTAGTTTTCACAATTCAATAGTTACAAGTTTTGGAAACGTATAGTTTAAAAACTATTGCACACACAGACACCATTTTGATCTCAACTTCTAGGAAATTTTGACTAGGAAACTTTGGCTTAAATATCACAACAATAATATGAAGGGTCTAGACTCTAGAGGAAAAACGGCACTTGTCCACTTTTTGTCAAAAATAAACTAATGATGGGTTTTTTTTTAGTATTTACTGAGCTCTATCTGATGGCAAGTTGTATGGAGAACAAAATTTTAAAATGCGTTTTTATCGGCATGAGATGGAATGGACTTCTGCTGTTTTTACTCTGGACCCTTCATAAGATATTAGTTTTATCAAACACTAGCCTTTTGGATCCAAAATCACAATCTACAGGAATTGATACTTTTTGTTACATCTTATGCGAATCACCCTGTATACTTCATGCAGGTACACGTATAGAGTGTAGGTAGACTCTCAAGCCATCATCATGATGAAGTGGTTATCCAAGGGTAGTCTTCTTGATCAACCCTTCTTATTTTTTTTTTTATATTGGAAGCTCAAGTATTCTATTTTTATTTTTTTTCGAAATTATAAAGAGAGGGTTATGCAAATATTTTTTTTTTTCTAATCAAAGATTCACTCTGAGAGAGAGATAGAGAGAGAAAAAGAGTCAGAAATGCACCATATCCAGTTGAAGCAAGCACAAGTGTTTTGCAAACGCATTTAAGTTTATACTAATAGCAGCAGCATTTGGCACAAACTCTCTCTCAACACAAATAAGAACGACCTCAGACAACCAGATACCAACCAACCCCCTTTTTTTTTTTTAAAGAAACTCTAAAGAGCCTCCCGTTGCGTTGCGTTTTATATATGAACGTTTTGCGTATGCGTTATAGCGCGCATCACACAACAAATAGGGTGCGAAAAAAAAGGGTTGCAAAAAATAAAAAGAAAAGTGTCAATATTGTCGCAGGCCAGGTGAAAGAGGGCAGTCGATATGCAATTTTTATTATTTTAGAAACCGTTCGCGTTCTCTTTTTATCTTATTTGTATAATGAAATAATCCAAATCTGACTGCAATGCCAAATCTCACCCCCCAAAAAAAAAAGAAGAAAATAAATAAGCATGAGGAAAAAAGGGGCAACCAAGTTGATAACTTGAGGATGGTTTCAAACTGAAATGCACTTGATTTGATATAAATGCTCTTAATTCGTTCATTTAGCAAACGACGACTATGACAAGAGAGAAAAAAATAAAACACACACAGGTTTGTTGTTTTGTTTCTGTGTGTCATTATTTTCTTTTTTTTTTAGAAATAACTCAACACACCGTTACTACCGGTTCCGGGGTAGGTGGATATATAATAATGTATGGCAATGGTGGTTAATTTGTATATTTGCTTCATTTATGTCGTTCGAACGATAAATTCCATCATTCAATCAACTTTTTTTTTATGTCTTTTTGAAGTGACGTGTTAAAAGGGTTGATTTTATTGATTTTGGATACAAAATAATTTCAGCTGCATTTTTTTTTTCTGTTCGATGAAGGAATGTCAGACATGTGTAATTGAGAAGCGCCATATGCTTGTACAAAAGTCAATAATATGTGGAAAAAGGCAAAAGAAAAATCGATTTGAAATCAAAGCAAACAAAAAACCACCTTGTTCGCGCTTCGAGATAATCCTTAACTGCCTTCATACCTTCCTCTATGCCTTTTGTTATGTGAGTCTTGGCTCATATAACAGCTCGCGGTTCCCCAAACCGAAATAATAACAATTTTTTTTTTCTGTTCACTTTTTCATGCTAAGGAGTTTATTCCCCCGCTAAATAAGGGCAGATGTTTCTTTAAAGGGCAGTGACATAAGAGTTGAGAGGAGTACTACGTATTCTGTGTTGTTTTTTGTTCTGTTTTGGTTTTTATTAGTTCAAGTAGGGACACGTTACGTTAAGACTTAAGGCCACACTTAAGAAAATGAAGAAGAAAAAAAAAACATTGGAAAAGAATTTCTGTTGCGGAGGACATGTGGTATAGAATGATCCTCCTTCGTTGTTGTTGTTTTTTGTATATAAAAAATGGATATTCGCCTACACATCCATAACCTCTTTTTTTTTTTGAAGACACACTAAAGGTGGAAGGAAATACACACAATTATTATAAAGTTCGTTGTCCTTTAAATTTTAAATTGTACAAAAGAAGAAAACACATTTTTTGTTTGTGTTGTGTTGTTTTATTTGAGGAAGGACATTTCCGTTTCCACAGATTGAGATTCAGATTCACAGATTTGAAAAACCGAGACAGCATAGTTAAGTGACCCTGATGGTGTGTGCTTGTGCATTTTACAAATTATGCGTCTGATTCTGTGATTTTCATCTCATGATGATGATGATGATGGTGATGCAACAATTGTATACTGCTGCAACCAAATGTGCAGACAATATAAATATATAATTGCACAGTGGCAAACAATGATTGTTGTTGATAGAAATATATCATACAAATTATTAACATCATGACCGTCCTCCATAATGTGAAGGTATAACTATATACATATGCTAAGCATGTCTCCATCATCAACAATACCAAACCAAAACCAAGTCAACCAACAACAACAATAACAAAAAAACTGCCATGATGGACACAATTGCTCGCGTTGTTGGTGGACACACAATCGTAAAAACAATTTAAACATTTTGATTACATCCTTATATAAAAAAGTTGAAAAAATATAAAATCATATAGAAGCGCGCATTCAGATATGGTCCATTTGTCTGATTCTGGGTTTGTGACCATCTTCTTCCATTAGAGGAACCATCATCATCATTGTCATTTTGTATTTTATTTTTTGTAATTTATTTTTTTGTTTCATTTTCTCTCAACAGTAAACGTGTGTGATGTAGAGAAAAAAAAAAAGTTGAAATTGTTACATGATGATGTTTTTTTTATTCTTCTTCTCTTACATCGAATAACAAGTGTACTATCTCTAAATGAGAAAAGTGAATTGTTTCAATTAGCCATGGGAAACTTTTGGCATTGAGGAAAATATTTTTCTATTTTTTAACAAAAAAAAGTTAACAGAAAAATATTTTAAACTTGTCAGTTTTGTGAAACAAATTGAATTATAAATTGATTTAATTTTTTTTTGTAGTTTTGATAAACTTTCTTTCATTGAAAAAAAAAAAGTTTTCTGGTCTTGTTAATGCACGCGGATAATTTTTTCCTAACCTCGTGAAAAATGCAAATATAATTGTTTTTTCTTTCTGTTTTTTTTGTTTTAATAAATAGAAATCATTTTTAAATATCATAAAGTTTTATTTGAGAAGTTGATTTAAAACTAGATGGAGCAAAAAAAAAGTCAAAATTTAAAACGGAGGTTGTCCTATTTTAGTTTTAAGTACCTACAGGATTTCTTCATAGAAATGTAACTGTTAAAATAGAAATTTTCATTTTTTATTAAAACTGCACGGCAGCTGCAATTTTTCATCCACGAGTGTGCAATAATCATTCATCATTTTGAATTTAAAAAGCAAAAAATAGAAATAGATATAGAAAAAATAGAAAAAAATAGAAAAAATTTTAGAAGATTAAAATAAATTTCAAGAGTAAGGATTTTTTTTTTCCTGGACAAGAACTCCATCCCTTTTGGTTTGATCCTTTTTGTTTTTAAAGAACCGTTATCATCTTGGATTATGGAAGGAATTCCTTGCAGTTTTTTTTAAATCTAAGCGTCAAACAACATACGTATCAAAAAAATGGTACTCTATCACCGTTTTTTAGAGAAATATTCAACCCACATAAAAGTGACCTTTTTCTTTAAAATTACAGATATTTTCATATCATTATTGTATCATTTAAAAAGGGATATGACATTTAACAAATCCCTATTGTTTGAATTTTTTCTTACATCGGGAACAAATTTTGAATCATTTTCAAAAAAATTAAAATTAAACGGTCACTATGGCGTATGCGTAATATTTATTTTAAACAATTTTTAAACGCGATTTGGATTGGTTGCAAGTTTAGTATGCAGAAAAAAATTGAATACGAGATAGCAATAGGACATTATAATTATGTATTCCGATTATAGAGTATGCGAAAAAAGTAGGTCCCGCAAATCTTTCTGTCCATTTGTCTATCAGTCTATTAGCCAGGAACCTAAACTACTGAATTTCTCGTAAACGACTTCTTTGATCGGCTTATCTAAGAAAATTTTTGTAAAAAACGCAACCTTAAGTTATAATTAAATAAAAAAAAAAAAAACAGTTTTTGTTTTTTAATTTATAAATATTTTTTTTTTTTTTGAAAAACTCAATTTTTGAAAACGAATTTATATTTTTTTTTAAACATTGTTTTTATGTGTAGATTAATATTTTTCTTAATGACAATTTTTTTTTTTTTGGAAAAATGTTAGAAAACTTTTATTTATAAACGACTCTCACAATTTTTATTTTTTTTTTTTTGCAAAAAATTCTTTGAATGGCATGACAAAATTGAATGGCTAACTCCAAATTGTGCTTGTTTGAAGAACTTTTTATTTTTGAAATGCTTTGAAATAATGAGTTGTGTGTCTCTAAGTCTCATAATCCTGTACGTACCTTTTATTTCAATAAATAAATGAAAAATGAAATAAAAATAAGTCAATTTTTAACAACTACCTACTATTGGGGTACACAATATTTATCTTTAAATAAGTAAAGGTATAAAATTTATTATTTTAATGTAAATGGTTGCTTTTAAGCTTAATTGAATGTAATTCTTTAGTATTTAATTAAAAAAAAATTAAAAGCATCGATAACATCGTGCAAAATTAAAAATTTAATGCTGATTTTCCTTTAGTTTCTCTAATTTATATGTGTCAATTTATTTATCTTAATAAGTCTTGAGAGCTCAAAGAAAACTTTGATAAGGGTGCCTGTACCCTCCCTATGTAAACTTTTGTACATGTTTACAAAATAATTTGTAAATTTTTAAAGTTCAATATCTTGAAAATATCGATTTTTAAATAACCTTTTAAAGTCATATACACAACAAATTGTGTTTTTTAGAGTCTTCTAATATTCAACAAACAATACGACAAGCAACAACGACAAGACTTGAACAAAAAGTTAGAATTTCATTTCCACCAAGTATCATCTAATATGATTGTATTTGTATGTATGTCGATATATGTATGTTATGTTATATAAAATAAAAAAAAAAATCTTGAAAATCGCTTCTAAATTTATTTAATAACGTAAAATAAGCAGAATACGCACCAAAAAGAAAAAAAAAAAAAACGAAAAAATAATTTGAAAATAAATCGATTTTTTTTTTCACAAAAAAAAAAAATATAAATTTTTTGTTGAAAGAAAAAAAAAATCTACTAAATTCATTCTTTTGCTCTTACCTGGTGCTCATCGTTTTTTTCTTTACTTATATATACGCACTTGTCCTTTAGCCGAATAACCCCCCCAATTTCACCACCCTACCCCCTCCACTAAGAAAAAATGAAAAAAAAAAAATCACTCTATAGTAAGCAATTGTCTATTCAACGCAGAAAAAAAAATAAGGAGACATACGGACACGCAGAGCCAACATAACAGAGTATAAGAGGAGGTAGGAGGATAAGACGGAAGGAAAAAAAAAAGAAGAAGAAGACAAAAAAAAAATTACAAACGCAGGAAAATAAAATAAATAAATTTTCCATTATTTGAAGTTAGAAAAAAGTTCGCTTGCTTTTGCCGTTTATACTGTTAGAGTTCTTCAATAGGATTTTTTTTTTCTTGTTTTTTTTTTTATCCTGCGTAGATATATTTATGTATAAATAATTGTATATATGTTTCTTCTCTAACAGTGAATATAACTTTTCTGATTTTTAGCTTCTTTCTTGTTTTTTTTTTTTTTCTAAGAAACTTTTTTTTGTTAAATCGTCTCTTATAGTGAAAAAGCCATACAACAACTTAGAGGAAGCAATGCAAAAAAAAAAATGTAAGACCGGATGGAATCTCCTTGCTGATTCTTATAGCTTGACGGAAAAAAGTCCTTACGTTAAGTGAAAATAGGTAATACATACATATCTATATTATGTATGTATGATGTGAGATGAGTATATGTACTGTTGTAGCTTGTAGCCAAGCAAGGAGCATCCAGAAGTGGAAAGTTTTTCATTTTACTCAAGCTATATGGATGGGGTTTAACAAAGTTTTTTGTCGAAGGACGAAAACGGAGGCAGGGGAAGTAGCCTTTTTGAGATGGAGTTTCTATCTCTATGTGCGAGTGGTAGTTCCATTTTGCAATGTTTTTCGTTTCTTCGTATACGCACAAAATGTCAGCGTTAACGTAAATGTCTTGATACGTATATATATTTTGAAAATTCCTTTTACTCGACTAGCTCTATACCTACTATAACTCTTAACCTACGGTATGAGGAGTAATACTGTACAAGTTGGTACGTCGTCGGTCGTCCGTTCGTCGTCGTCTCCATGTCCTCGTTCTCATTTTTAGTCGTCGGCAAAAGTGTCAGTTAAAGAAAAGTGGCAGCAACAACTGAGAACTGCCAACGTTAGAGCAATGACAGGAGGGCAAACATTTTGCAAAAAAAAAAAAAATGTGTAGGTACTAATGTAAAATGAAGGAGCTAAGCAATTTACAGTTTTTAGTTGCCCTAGAGTGCGTACATATACACACCCCGACCCCAATTATTTATCCTCGCTTACATATATTTTTTTTTGCTCATTTACCTCTCTCTTTTATACAACACAACCTATGGCCTGGTCCAAACAAAAAAAAGTTAAAAAAAAAACTTTGCAATTCACTGCTTAGTGGAGCGCTTAGAAGAACGCCAAAGTGCGTAATGCCAGTGGCATAATGTTGACACGTGTTTCCAAGGGATCCGGATCCCCCTGAAGATATAGCACGTAGCACACGCATGAAAATTGCAATTTTCATTTCGCGCTGTTTTAATTTTGTTTTTTTTTTTTTCTACTACTTCTACATACTTCTCTTCTTCTACTTCGTTTTCATTTTATTTTCTCATTTTGTGCAGTAAATTGTTTAATTTCAACAACACCACTCACTATAATATTCCCATCAGGCTAAAATAAGAGTGAGAAGGAAAGATATAGCTCACTACAAGTAATGAAGACAGAAATAAAAATAAAAATAACAGAATAGAAAAAAATAAAAACCACCCCTGCAAATTGGTATAGTATAGAGATATATTTGGGGGTTGCTGTACTTTGCTGCTGCATTTTGTGCACAAGAAATAGAGAATAACATCTGAAACAGCATTAAAACACAAATACATATACATACACATAAATCATACATACATATACATTTTTTTTTCTTAAAAACTCTGGAACATTTTCCTCTTCTTTTTATTTGGATATATAAATGAAAATGGTTTCATGTGGTTTCCTCTTGTTGGATGAATGTTTTTTTTTTATTTTTATTTTGTTTGTGCCATTTTTCTTGACGGTTTTTGTATTTTATATATTCCTCATTTGAAACATCATCCACAAAAGCTACTCTATACTTTGCACAGTGATAGAGAGGAGCTCTGCCATTTTTTTGTTCGTCCTTATTCTTGGTCATGTGGAAACACTTAAACATGCATACAAAATTTTTACATTAAAACAAAAAAAAAAAAATTTATTTTGCATCAAAACTCAACGATATGATGACGACGGTCATAAGAGTATATCTCTCTGTTCGTGTATAGAAAAATTTTCTGGTTCGCTTATTTTGCTGCAGATATATATATTTATGTACTTTATATGTACGTTCCTCCTTTTATCCTTCGCTTGCTCTTCCTGTCTCCTCATACTCAAATATCCTTGAAGTCGTTGGAAAAAGATGAGTCACTTTCGCTAGGATTATTGATTTTTTTTTTGTACTTGTTTGCCTCTGTAGGATTTTTTTTCTTTTTGGTTTCATTTTGTGTTACATTTTTTTTTTTGTATTTTTTGAAAGAGTGTATATTACAGGTACGGTAATAATGATGACACCTGTAAAACACAGCGCGATTTCCTCGCTTTAACCCTCTTGACTTTTTTCACTTTTTTTGTTTTTTTTTTTAAATTTTCTTCTATAACAAGCTCAGAAATGAAGTAGAAGAATGAGAGAGAGATTCCCTGAGGTGTAACCAGTTACTTTTGTTTGTTTCAAGTGTCTTTTTCTACGTACATTGACCTACCTACACAGTCACTTAGTTGTGAGTGGGGTATAATGAATATAACGAACGATATACCTACTTTACCACTCTTTAACTCTATGTGTTTTTATATGCCAGGGGGTAGTTAGGTAGAACTCCTTATATTGTGCTTCTCAAACTTGAATGCAAAAATAAAATAAAAACAAAAAAAAACTGAAGAAGATTATGGAAACTACCCTCGACTTTCAGTCAAAATAAAGAGAAGAAGAAATTTCTTCATCTTAGTTTTTTTTTTTCTTTTTTTTTTTCATACACACACAAAGGGTACACCAAGTCAGTCAAAAAAGGGAGAAAAGAACTAACGTTTTTTCTTTGTTTTTTATTATTTTTTTTTTTCTTTATTTCTAAGAAATCCTGTGAAGCTATGCACAGGAGGAGCAGTAGAAAAGTTAGAGAATGGAAAGAATTCTTTGCATTGCCCTTCGAAGGTAACATTGTTAAAAAATAGAAATGTCAAAAGCTTTGTGTATAGTTAAAGGGTATCCTTTTCTTCATGGCAAATACACACATACACACATAGAAACAAACATCTTTGTTAACAACAGAAAAATAGAAGAAGAAAAAAAGTCCTTTTGGCATTTCCTTCTAAGATGCATGTATACCTAACTAAACTACGTACTACTTGCTCATCAAAGTGCATTTGATGTTTAGAAGTAGGTGTGTGTTTATATGTACTTGCCTACCCCCATCCCCTACTATTTTGAACTCCCCATCAGAGGATCGAAAAGAAGGGTAAATATTAACATAAGCTATAATCCCAGGCACCTAGTTTTCTATTTGAGATGGTTCTTCGCTTCTTGCTTTATCCTTGAAGTACCTATACCTACCTACACACATTGCATCGTTCAGCAGTTATGTAGTGTACCTAGTTTGTTGCAAAGTTGCGCGCGAATATAAAAATAATGAGTATGCAGGATTTGTTTGTGTGTAGGTATATGTGGTGTTTTTATTTAGATAGAGGAAAGGGGGGGGGGGTTGGTTTTTTTTCTTTTCTTCTTACGACTCCCCTTTTATCGTAGTAGTAGAACGCGGTAGAACAGTGTTACAAAGCCAAAAGGTGAAGTGTTTATCATCATCAACAGAAAATAACAACAACAACACTATACCTACCTTCCTACTCATATTATAAGCTTTGGAAAAACTACGCAGTGCGTTTTTTTTTTACAATTTCAATTTTTTTTTATTTCTTGTCTTGTTAGAGAGAAGCCCAAGTATAGATGCGATATATTATGGCTTGGCAACAAGCAAACAAGCAGCATAAGAAATATATTATTGTGCGTTGCAAATATGTTGCTTTTGCTTTTGGTTGGCTACGCACTTAAATATTTGCCTCTGGCCTCTTTTAAAAACTTAATAGGAAGGATATAATATGGATATATGGAAAATGGACGTCATTTTGAAGGGGGTGTGTTTGCATAACATACAATATGTTTCGTTTTTCCTGAGTTTTTTTTTTTTTTTTACATTAGGTAAGTGTTTTTAAATGGCAAACATAGGTAAACCTTAGGGAAGTTCTTTCTTCCATATAGTGGTTAAAAATGAAAAAAAGGAGGGAAGGAGGTGGTATTTATGTTAGGATAAAGGAGTTTATATTATATTCCTTTTGCGGAACAAGTAGGTACCTGCCTTCCTCTACGCAATTTTCTTTTGTTTGTTCATGTACTTGCAATGGTTTTTTTTTTTTGTTTTTTTTTTCTTTGTTTGGACGGTTAAGTATTTTTTTTTTAATTTTGTAAAAAAAAATTGTAATTTTAATAAGAAAAATTTAATGGTTTATTAATTTAAAATGTTTATTCACGTTAAATGTTGAGTAACTAACTACAGTTATTACAATTAGAAAAATTACTGTGGAAAGTATTTCAAATTGATCGGATTACTAAATTCAGTCAACGACACTCCACTTCGAAATTTAGTTTACTCAACTGTCGCACATAGGGTTACTTGACCAAAAAAGGTGATCGAAATTATTTGTTGATATTGTTAAATGAAAAAGGTTCTTAAAAAGTGTAATTAATAAATACAAAAACTACTTACCGTGTTTTACAATTTTTACAATTTGTATTAACCAATAAAATTTTGCAATATAAAAAAGTTACACATACGCCACAGTGACCCGCAAAGAAAATAATTAAAACGAAAATAAAAAAACGACTAAACAATTACACCAGTTCACCTTTTTTGGCTATTGAATAAATGTCAAAAAGATTTCGGAGCTATTAATGAAAATGAGGCTTTGAACTAAATAACTGGATTTACCGGGTTAAAAAAAAAAACCGGGAACAAAATTCTTTTGAACTTATTTACTTATTTGAAATGACTTCAAGTAATAAAATGACATTCATTTACAGCAGTATACATATATCTGTACTGTACTAAAAAAAAAAAACTCAAAAATTAAACGGGATAACATAATTAACATAAAATTACCTATGAATTTTAGAAATAAAGCATTTTAAAACCTTGGATTGTGCTTATTGTGTTTAGTTTGTGAGTTGAAACAAAATCTATTGATAGTCTCGTTATCTCAGATAGCTTGAAATTAAGTAAAACCAAACAAAATTGAAATGCTCTAGCTTGTTTCCGAATCATGAAAGTATTTGTTACCTTTTACTTAATCTCGATCCAAAAACATCAATAGTAAGCTCAAAAATTAAAACACTATAATTTCATGATTTAATTACCTCCAGAGGCACTTCTAACGAAATTGTCAGACCCATTTTCGAAAAAGTTTCAATACCTCAAAAATGTTATGTGGGAGGTATTATTTTTAGAGGAGATAGAAAATAATATAAAAAACTTGTCTTGGAAATTACTTAAAAAATATCTGCCCCCAATTTCAAGAACACTTTTTATACTTTTCCCTTATCGATTTATACCTATGTATTGGTTTTGATTAAAAACACGAAACCAATGCTTTTCCTTTTGAGCAAGTAAAACAAAAAAAAACATTGGTAACATTTTTCGGTCCGATATACCATATCATCAGAAAACTATGCCAATTGCTATAAAAACCCATACCATCTAATTTCTTATTAGAAATATATCTTTCTTGGATACGTTTTTTTAAGCCTTTCTAATATTGGACTATAATTTTAAGCTTTTTTAAAGAATATGTCAAAACAAGTATTATTTTAGACGTAATTTTAGAAACGAGCATAAAACGTTGTGTTTCCTTAGCTTCTCTTACAAATGTAAAAAAATGTTGATTTATTTCGTATTAAACCCTTAAGTACCCCTAACATTTATTTCTTAAAAACGAAGTTGTATTAATTTTTCTAAGCAAGAAGCTTTATATTCTTTTTTAAAATTTGGATCTATTCTTTTTTTCGAATTTGAACCGTCCAATTAAATAAAATGCACGACTGGGGCCGCACGTACTTGCTCTTGCAGTTCAAAGCACTTTTATGTTAGCTTACTTGTAGGTTATTAAAGCTGCCTCTATATAAATTTTTAAGAAATTTGGTTGATGTAGGGGAAGAGCCTGCATGGAGGCCAAAAGTTAGTTAAATAAATTTTTTTTTATTTGACTTTTTTGAGAAAAACTAAAAACGCAGTTTTACTGCAATGACTTTGAATATTATGTATGCAAAATTTTATCAAAATGAGCCATTTTTGAGAAAATTGCAATAACTCCATAATGATGTACGGGAAGAGCCGACATCCGCGATTTAAAAAATTGTAAAGACCATATTTCCCCTATCCGTATTTTTTGAGAAAAACTAAAAACGCAGTTATGTTAGAACTATATACAGCATTTCGTGTGTTAAATTTAATCAAAATCGTTAGAGCCGTTTTCGAGAAAATTGCAATAACTCGAAAATTATGTATGGGAGGTATACGTTCTAAGCGAGATATTAAAAAACAAAAAAAAACCAACCTTGGAAATTACGAAAAAAACATCCATACCAAATTTCAAGAAAATCCGTCCACCCGTTTAGGCTGTAGCTACTTGTACAGATGGACGCACCGACGCACGGACGCACAGACCGACGGACGTCATGACGAAACCCACTTTTTTTGACTTCTCCATCATCGTAATGTTAGTTTTGATTAAAATCTCGAACTTTTTTTTTGACACGAAACCAATACTTGCCCTATTGAGCAAGTAAAAATATTGTGACAGTCATGTGGCTATTTGTCTCTTTAATAAAAAAAAAAAAACAATTAATTTCATTGGTGAAAACCCGAAACCCCACAAACTAGTGAACAGGATATGAAATAGCAACCGCAAGATATGGTTAGCTGTTGGTGCAACTTCCGTTTTTTTCCATTCACATGGTTTCCTTTTATCTTTAGCAAAAAAAAATTCGCAAGGACATTAACAAGTCATAATATTAAAAAAAAAACTTGCAAAAAACAAGAAACCTAAAGGACACATAAAGACGAATATATTTTTATACTTTAGTCCTAACTGAAGCATGAAGTCACGATGGCGAACAAAAAACAATGCGAAAAAAGTATCTATTTCAGACTATGCTGTTTTTTTTTTATTATCCTCTGATGTATACTTTATAACAATGCAATATGTATATACGTGAAAGTGTATGTGTACTCATTCTTGCATTGTATTTCAAAAGATTTAATCAAGCAAGGATAAATGTGTATACTCGTACTACAGTACCAGACCGAAGAAGACTGAACAAATGCAACTGTAAAACCATTAATTTTATTTTTTTCAAATGGTTGTTCGTCCGCAGAAAACTATGACGAGGTTACGACGACGAAGAGAAAAAACGAAGGACACGACCGCGTTTATACTATACAAACAGAATGTACCTTGTAGCTATATGTAGATCGCAATATGTATTCTCTATAACCCACAATAATTCTAGAAATCCTTTTAAAACGCGCCCTCTCTCTCAGAAAACTATATAGCAGCACAGTAGCACAGTAAACAATCCAGTGTGCTAGGAATCCACTCTATTTAGCAGCAACAACAACAACAAAACGAATTTGCAATGATTTTTTTTGCTCCTTAATCATTTAGATGAAAAAAAAAAAAGAAAATGGTGGTGCTAGTTGGTCGATAAATCTTTCTTCTCATAAATTGTTTAGAGGGTGAATAAATACACACATACACACACACTTACATTCGTGATGTGACATCCAAATCTAATCAAACATTAGAACATTAACACACGAATAATTCTGGCAAACGCATATCGCAGCCACTGAGCCACACTCTCGACATGTGTCCTCATACACCAACATAATTAATCCAGTGCACATTTATATGAATCCTGCGTTGCAAAAACCCGAAGAAGGACATAGAAAAGGACAAATCTGAAGCTCTCCAACAACAACAAGGAAGAATAAAAAAATGCGTAGTCTAAGTGTATCTTTCTGTACGCGCCAAACAAGAACGACGACGAGGGTTGAATTTTTCGATTTAATTTGATTTCAGCTCAATTAAATGTGAAATAGAATTGGGAATTACTTTTTTTTTTCGATCCACCCATTCCTTCGTTCGTTGTCGGTTTTTTCAACAAAAGTCACAAAAGGAAGATTGAAGAAGAGTTGGCATATCCTTTTTTTTAACCTTTTTTACCTTGATGTGTATCCTAGATTCAAAAGAGAGACTAGGTATTCCGTTTTGGAATGACTAATTAAAAGCTTTTTGCGCTGCAGACCTATTTATTTGCTAAGCCTTGTTTATCCTACATACTTTGTATTGCTTCTGCTGCTGCTGCTACTGCGACTGCTATTGCTGGGTGCCTTTGTGATGGGGCTTTTTGCCGCTTTGCGACACAAAGCATAAACGTGTTTTTCAGTGCAGTGCATTTGCATTTGCATGTCCTTATTCCTTGTTTTTTTTTAAATTTTATATTTTAACGCAGACAGAAATGTCGCGTCGCCAAAGAGGCCAAACAGAAGCCTACCTCAATTTAGTGTTCTCTTGCAGACATATAAGGCTCTTTGGCCGTTTTAGTTGAAAACACCTTTTGAACAAGTTGTTTTCGCACGCATTGACAACAAAAAATTCTTTTTTTTTTTAACCTAAGGCTTAATATGAATGTGGGGCATGATGCATCTGCCTGTGATTATAGACAGGATGTACAACACACATTTTTAAACAAGTATGTGTGCACTTCACTTTCACCATTACCAACCATATCATCATCATCAACATTATATCCATTTTCATCAAATTGCTTTGTATAATAGTTATGTTACACTGTACAACAAGACTTGGCTAAGTGCGATGAAGTTGAACAAAAAAAAAAAAAAAAAAAAAAAACAAGGGTAAACAAGTTGTAAGAACAACTACTATTGGGGGAAAGGATAAAATGCATTGTCATACACAAATGTAGATTCATGTTTATTTGCAACCTCGCTCGTTTGCAAAAAAAACTTCAAAAGAAAACTTAAAGGAAATTTCTTCCTAAGCCTACACCAGACCAACTCTCTTGCTTTAGAAATAAGAAATATCAAAGGAATTACCCTCGCAAGTGCCCTACATTTCCTGAGGTTATAAGAGTTTTCTTCTACTATGACAAAAAACTAGAAAACTACTTTGTACAAAAGTTTCAAAGCATTTCCGTATCTTTGATCGTGTGTACGTAATTTTTGCTTTGATAAGGGTAGATTTATATTGAAACAATGGAACATTTCTTGCAATTAGCCTAGGCGACAACAATACTTGAGATTTCCTTTACGTTTTTTCTTTGTTTTTGAATCTTGAAATTTAAATTTGAGCTTAATTTTGAATTTTCAAAGATTTCTCCTTTGTGAGCATGTGGGACACTTTTGATTGTGAACTCCTATTAAGATTCCTTTGGTATACTGATGTGTACCTCGTTAGAAAGGTCTTTTCGTTTTGAATTCAAAAGTGAAAACCAAAACTATGTGCGATGTTTGGTTCCAGAGATATATGCATCCAAAGATTTAGTTATTGGTTTCAAAATACTATACGATATGTATGTTCCCTCATAACTTCTAAAGTACTTGTCATAAATTAAAAAAGAAGGTATTTTTGGAAATGTCTTGCTTGTCTTCTTGTTATAGGTTATAGAATAAACTAAACTATAATAGATGAAATACAAATTCAAACTAATTTGTACTCCTTCAGTTTTTTCGACTAAATTGAAACAAAACCCTATTTTAGGGTTTCCTTCGAGCAGTTCAAACTGCTCATTTAACGACACCATATAAACGTTTTAAATATTTTATAAAATATTCAATGTTTAAACTCAAAACCACAAAAACAGTGAGAACAAGCGAATGAACAAACACAATGGAACAATTTGGAAGTGAAACTAAAGTGCTCAACTCAATTTGGTTTCCTCTTTGTGTTGTAAAGTATATATCACTTGTGATTGTGCGTCTTATTGTTTTTTCATTTCTCCCTTGTTTTTTTAATGAAAACAAAAATTAAATTCTACCAATGCGTGGAAAAATTCATTATTTGTTCATTTAACATTAAAATACAGGATATTTGTAAAATTACTCGAAATGAAAAAAAAAAAAAACACAGCGTTCTTCAAAGCCGCTCAAGGTCGTAGCTTAGTTACACCTTCTTAAAATGTCAAAATACAAATTTATTATTTTCATCAAAATCTCCCAACCCCCTCCCTCACTCTGTATTTTACTTTTGCGCGCCTATTTTATACCAACGCTATATCTATATCTAACCTGAAAACATTCAACCTATCGAGTATAAACAAGACCCAAAACACAAATAATGTAATGAATCCATTGCCCTTTTGAACGAAATATTCTACACCGAATTAGTGTGTGCGTTTTGAGCCGTAGCACAACAGAAAAGTCATCGTCCCCCTTGGATGTGATGTAATACCCCCAGAGAAATTGGATCCTACTCATGGTGTATACATTGTCGTCGTAGTAAATGCTGCATGAGTGGGCGGCCATTGCTATATCGTCATAGTCATCGTCGTCGTCTCCGTTCGTCGTTGTAATCGTCGTCGTCTTTTCATTCAACAAGCTCTATATATACGGCTGCCCTTACAATACTTACTCACTCACTTATCCACCCACTCACTCACTCTATACTCTATATAACTCACTCTCCCCAGATTCCCGCTTTAGCATTCATTCATTCATTCGATTTGCTCCATATTTCTTAGTCCTATTTATGGTGTGTTTTTGCTACTTCTCTCTCCCGGGCGCCATTTTACTACGAGACAAACACAATATCGTAGTAGACTTGAACTTGACTCCATCATGGCCATATAATAACCATCAGCCTGACTGGCCCACATCTCCCTACCATATCTCTCTATTGTTCCTCGAAAAATTGTAAACGGAACGTTGTTGTTTTCCCATAAAAGTAGGAGCAATTTCGATACTCTGAACTTAGTATATGTGGATAGGAGGTGTATTGGAGAATGTATAAAAGAAGAAACCAAAGTCGTGTCATGAGACTGGGCACAACAAAGTAGGAGTAAATTGCGGGTGGGCCTGTTTTTTTTTTCCTGGTTTCTTCAGTCGAAGTTGGTAGGTTGGTACCTAGATTTTCGCCTTTCGTGTCTGCACTCATTTCCTTAATTTTCTGCTTTTTCCTTTTTTTTTGCCTACATGCTCATGTCCGAGGAAATCTCCCATATCCTTGTTTGTTTTGTTTTGGGTAAGGTTGGCTTTTTTTTTTTACTCTGTCGTCCTTTGCTTCGTTTTACTTTCATTCGTCTACGTTTACAAGGCTTCATTCTGTGTTTTTTTTGTGAAGAAGATGGGGGCTGATGTTTTGGTCGTGTCGGTGCGGCTTGCTTAGGCAGAGGCAGGACCCAGCCGGGTGGGTGGCTTAACTTTTTTGCTTCGACCCCATTTGTCAGAGGTAATCGGTTCATCATTTTCTTTTTTTTTTTGTAGGGATCCTGTGTGTGTTATAAGCGTGGGCGGTGGGTTGATTTTATATGAAAAAGAAAACCCTTGCGGCGGAGTATTTTTGTCATGTGTAGACGACAAAAGTTGTTGGCATAATTTTTTTTTTCAATTTTGTTTTGCTTTCGAAAAAAACCCAAACAAACGATTAAGGATTTTCGATGTCGTGTGTAGGTAGGTATATGTAAGTGTAGGGAAAGACGCATATTTTTGTGTGTTAATGTATTCCATTCTTTGACAGATTTGGGTCACTGTTTTTCTCGACTTAAATTTGTTTAAGGGTAACTTGAATTTAAAGTAAAAAAAGAGAATTTTCTTGTAATCATATATTTTGTCATGGTAGGAGCTTATACTTTAAGGGTTTAATCGATGTCCTGAAAGTCTTAGGACCTTAAATAGTAGAAGTCTTAAACAGTGTAGACAACTCGTTTTTTTTTTTAAATTGTCAACAGTGCGTTTGAGAGCCCAAATTAGAATTTGACTCCAAAAGTCACCCAGAAAAGCTCATTTAAGCCCTGCATTTCTAAAAATAGTCAAACTAACATCAAAACTTTGATTTGATTTATCATCTAAAAAATAATATTTAATTTGTATGGTCAAACCCAAAATCTAATTAAAGAAAGCTTATAGGAGCAGGGATTCAAAATTTTAAAGAAAAATAAATTAAATCACATCTCAAAAACTAATTAGCTACTAATTAATTTTGATTTCACTTCTATGAGGACTTTAACCTTACCATAATGCTTTTAGAAGCGTTATATAGGTGTGAATTTATTTCTCAAAATACAAAGTTAATTAATTTAAGCTTTTTGCACTATATTTATATTAATATTTTCCCTACAATCCTGCATCGCAAAATAATGTTTTAATAAAAGTTACGTATACACCAGAGTGACCGCAATACAAAATTGTTGATATTTGACTTCAAATGTCCCTCTTCTTTAATTAACAAATGCTTTCATTATCTTTTAGTATAATAATGTCGTCACCCACCATTTAGTACGATTTTATGCGTACAAATTAGTACTTGAGAACTCAAAATCTCACATTAGAAGCATTTTTTCAAATACAAAATAATTCTTCGTAAGGATGTCTATTGTAATCAAGAATTTAGAACCGCCTTAATTTTTAAAGCAGAAGGTGTAAAGGAGTTTTATAGGAAGGTACTAAAATGTACTAAATGCTTCTTAATCTTTAATCTCATTAATATTCCAGTTATAAATTGAAAGATGTGCTAAACAAAAAAATATATTCAAATTTCAAAAAGTTTGAACTTTAAATTCTTAAATCAATAGGGATCGCATAACTTTTAAAGCCTTTTCCAGAAGTCTGCAGCAATACAAAAACATTTAAAACTACTGTAAAGTGCTCCTTTAAGTTACCCAGTTAGTCAAGAACAATTACGACCTACAAAACTCTATACTTTCCCTTTTCAATTCTAAGCAAATAAAAACAAATTTCCAATATCAATTGAAACTTGAACTTGACCTTGGACCTGCAGAGATTTTGACAAAACAACAAAATAAATAAACTCCACAACCACTTATCTAAAAATATCCGAAACCCACTCAAAGAAAATACCTTTAACACCTTACAAACAGAACACGTTAACAACCAAGGGGTTTAGATCAATTTTCCACCGCATCACCAAAAAAAAAAGTATGAGGGTGAATTAAGTTAATTTGTTTTTGTATGTGGAGGTTGGTTTATTACGGTGTTACTTCCCGCAAGTCCAAAAAACCACCATCCAAAAACACCCGGACAAATTCACCAACCACCCGTCAGAGTGTATATATGTAGGTTTATTACAATTTGGCACCCCATTTTTATTGGTAAATCCATTTTGAATTATAATCATCATCGTCGTCATAGGCAAAAAGGATTTGAGAAATTCTTTCAGTCCATTGATTTGCTGACATGATGAGAATAATCCCCTTTTACATAAGAAAAAAAAAGGGAGAATGAAATAAGGAGAATCCCCAAATTTTCGTAGAACCCATCTTCAGTCAGACACAACAAGTTAATCGGGGTACCAAAACGATTTGCAAAAGAATCATCATCGTCTTTATCTTCTTCTTCTTCGTCGTTATTTCCTTATACGTCATCTTGTGCGTCGCGCCATCATAAAATTAATGCAAGAAATCCCCCTCCCCTCTCAAATCCATTCACACAATCGTAATAAAAGACAACCCCAGAAAATAAACCCGTAAGAATCGGTTACATTTTGCGTGATATTATGATGATGCGTATATATACACAAACAACAACCCTAATCTGTTAGGGGGAGCTATGCGAATTTAGGACTTTAGCCAGCCCCAAACCCAACCTAAGAAAAAACTGGTTGTCTTACACTGTCGATAACCCCCAGGCGGTAAAATGATGGAAATGGTTTCTTTTCCAGCCGTTTCATGACCCTAGAATCGGGTGAAAGCCCTGTCGTCGTTAACCACCTCTCTTTTCATTGCCAAACCACCTCCCACCCGGTACCGGAAGCAACACTCATAACAAACAATTGAGGGTGATGCGTTGGTGTCGTAAAATGGTGTTTTTCCCCCCCTCATCCACACAACAACAAAAAATTTACTCTCTCTGGAGGGTGGTGTTCTGTGTTGTCTCGTCACCTTAACCTTGAAATATTCGATAGATGGTGTTGAATAATGGTGGTCCCCTTTTGTGATGATGGTGATTATTTGCATCAAAGTAAAAAAGGGCGCTTTTGAGGGGGTTGGTTAGGTAATAAAAGAAGAAGGAGAGAAAAAAAAAATAATAATACTTATCCTTCAAGGTCATGGTCACACACACACACACATAGAAATTCTGCCTCTTTAATCTATGATAATGTTTCCCTTTTTATCAAAACGGTTATTGTTTGTTAAGAAAGGGTAAACCCACAATGATATCTTTTTGGGACAATGAACCCAGAAGCCAAAACCATAAGCGGATAACAATGATGATGGTCTTTCCCTTTTTCTGGTTCCGTTGTTTTTATTCGTTTGTTTTGGTTATTACTCCTATAAATATTCCAAATAACCTAGGGACTGTTTTTGCAAAAAAAAAAAAAAATATAACACATTTTTTTGGACAGACTAACCCAAAACACACACACACTTAACCACAAAAATGCGGCTCCCTAAAAATAAAAAGCTTTTATTTTTGGGGATTGGGCCCCCCAAAAAAAAAGACACACAACCAAGAGGGAGACGATATCAAAACACAAAAACAAAATTTTTGGGGGACCTAAACATCAGCTGGAAGAAATTTGTGTTTTGTATCAAGTGGGCACATAAAATCGGAGTTAGTGTAGGTCGGTTCTGTTGTGTCTGGCAGGGTGCTTCTGGTGTTTTTCTTTTGCTGATGCGTGCCATCGACATCATCATTATCGTTCCCTTGGCAAAATCGTCGTCGTCAAAGCCTTCGTTGGTGTCGTCATTTTGTTTTAGGTTATGTTTTGGCGCAAAGGGAGTATATAGGATCTACTCCAACAAGACAAATGAAAGGATGATGTCGGGGCTATATAATAAGCAAAGACGATGCCGATGGTTGGCAAGACATAACAACAACAAAAAAAAAAAACGAAAATAAAGAATAATTGAACCTACACGTGAGCCAGTTCTTGAGGTTTTTATAACTTTTTTTTTCTGTCTTGGGCTCATACATGGATAAAGATATCTGTCTAGTGGTTTTTTTTTTGTGTACAAGGATATGCTTTCATGTTTACTGCTAAAAAAAAGTAACAATATGTTGAAGAATAATATCAACAGTTACTCTTTATAGCTTCGCCGGATGTATGTGGTGGGCTAGGTAGGTTTTTTTTTTAGTTGTTGTTAATTGTGAATTGGGCAGATGTGTGGTTTTGGTAATAAACTCGGTTCAGTGTAGACTCATTGGATTGAGTTTTTTTTTTTTGTAGTAAACACTTGAATGAGTTTTCATTTAAGGTATAATTTCAAAGGATCCTTCTTTTTGGCATTTTTATAGTGGACAGTGGTGGTTAAGGAATGTATTTAGCAAAAATAATTACTGCATAATTATTTCAACATTCGATCAGGGAATTTGGTTTTCAAGCTGACATTTCTTTGATGTTGGGTGTGTAGACCGTTATTGAGGACTAACAAAATAGAGCAGGACTATAATTGTCAGCGTTTTTATGGTCGAATTAAATTTAAGTTCCGTTTCTAATAGCTACCTTTCTTAACTAAATCTAATTTTACACTTTCCGGTCATTACTAGGATAATTTGATGACAATTATTTACTAAAAGGATGTTTTAAAACCGTTATATCAAACCCTACCTCATTTGAAATGATAGCTAAACTTAAATGGACCTTTGAACTTTTAATTTTGTTTTCGTTCCCAATTTTTATTCCTGTTTTCCACTTTTCTATGCATTTCTTCTTAAATCCGAAATCCTGAAAAAAGTACTTTCGACAAGTTAAATTAAAATTTAAATGAAAAAAATAAAATACACTTGCACGGAAATAATATATAATTTCAGTAATCAGTGATTTAAACATTTGTCAGTCAATTTTGTTTTATTATATTTTTGTGTTGTTTTTTTTTTCGTTTGTTTGAAAATATTTTTTTTCAGTGATATTTAATTTCGTGGAATATGAAGATTTTCTTTAAAAAAATTTAAAAAAAAACATGGATTTCTTATTCAAGAGAAAGTAGCAATATGCTGAAAAATTTGGCGATATTGAACTTAAATCAAAATCTTTAAAAAATCAGGTACATTCTCAATGATTTCTAAACATTTAAAAATCTACATAATGTATATGTATACTTTTTTGTTGTGTTTGAATATTAATTTGGAATCAGAAATGCATTTGAGCTCCTCAATGACTTCAATAGAATCTTCACTTTTAGGAACTTTCCCTCTGTTTTCATCTTTCAGTTTTGATTTCACTGATCAACTCTGACCTAAATGTCTACCAGGGATTTATCATTCTTCAATCATAGCAATTTTTCAATGATTAATAAAAATGAATTGTCAAAAAACCACAATACTGATTAGTTTCAATGATGAATTTGTATACTACTTCTAATGCTTTATTGCAGAGATGGCTCTGAGTTAACTCATTATATTATTCCTGCAAAGTAAAGTACCATTAGGTTACTCAATGTGGTTTTTCAGGGCAATATTAACATTATCTTTGTGTTATCAAAAATGTATTCATATCGATGTGTAAAATACGCTTTTCGCTATCATGCTTTTATGGTGATATATAAATCTTATAACGACTCAAAAATTTCAGGTTCACTATCTAGAATACTCGAGCTGTTAGCAATTATTATTTTTTGTTAATAGGAAATCAACAAAACTGCTGAGTTTTGTACCTAATTCAAATTTTATTTGCTTGTGTGACAAACATACTTCCATCTTTTTGAATTCGTTAGTATTTCTAATTAAAAGAAATCGTAAAATAATCGAAATTTTAAATATGTAAGTAATTATGTAGTTCACTGATAAATGTGATTTCATAAATTGGTAACTTAAACCGACCTTTTCAAATAGTTTTACATATTTAATCTAAAAAATTGTAATTTAAAAAAATTGTAATTTTTCATGAACAAAATTCAAGTCCGAAAGAAAAAAACATTTTCATGAATCAGGGTAGTAAAACTCGTAATCAGTTCAGTTAATCACTAGGTATTAGAAATCGAAACATATAATCTAGAAAAGATTTAAGTGGGACTTTTGAATTAACGACTGTTAAGTGTTCAAACAAAAAATTACACCATATGGCGATCCTATTTCAAAAAACATTAGGTATGTTGTCTTTGTTGTGTGAAGAGCGGGCGTTGCTAGGATTTCTGCGGCAATAATTGTTACGAGTCCTACACTATATCACATTGCTAATAGGAACTAAGATATTGCTTTAGATAATCTGTTATTTTCGACACGTCAAATTAATTAGATATACTAAGCTTGGATAATTTTGAATAATTGCCTAAAAAGGTAACAAAAAAAAATTTTTAAGTATTGAAATCCTAGCGACCATCAACCCTTACAAATTTTAAAATCACAAAAAAAAAAATTATATTACAAATTAATTCTTAATGCACTTATCCATTTCGAAATCCCTATTTCATCCCTCATCGTCATCCATCCTTGTTTTTTCTCTCTTTCTGATGTGTAATATGGTAACTGCTTTGTACCATCTCATACAAAAACAATGTTTTTATAAAATTGGACACTTTTTGATCCAGAGAAGAGTCGAAACACAGCCAGCCAGCAGAATAACAGACTATACAAGATGACAACAGCTGCATGTTTTTCTATAAAATAAATAAAGAGGGGGAGAATGAAAATTGTTCACATTTTCAGAGTGTACCTACTCTATACCAATAAAAAGCAAAAAAAAAAATAATAATAAAGGATGAGTGAAAGAGAAAAATAGAATCACAAAAAAAAAAAAAAATAGATAATGCCTTATGTGCGTTATTTGATGAAAAATATGATAGCCTAATGGTGGCATTTCGTTTATTCAGGACAAACCGATGCGCTAGCGCATTGATGTTTTTGAAAAAAACATGTTTACATTTAACCATTAAGGATATTATAAATATGATTTGGATTTGAAATAAAAAGGACTTGAACATCAATGTTATGCATTTTGATGTCTAACAGAAGCAAGAACTTGAGAAATAATGGTGGATCAAAACAAATATTTAACTTCAAGTGGTTTCAATATTTGAACAATATTGTTTGAGAATTGTATATGTATGTTTGATCAATGTTCAATACACAAAAATAATAGAGAACCGTGGGAGCAATAGTTATGTCACTTTATTAAATTGGAAACTTGAATTTGCCTGAATCCATATTAGAACGCTTTAGGAACGGAGATTGGCAGTGTAAGGACTATTTGAAAAGCTGATTTCAAGCGAGTCGATGGGTAAATTCAATTTCTATGAACCATTTTCGATGGAAAAACCAAGTTTAGAAGGAAAACTATTACTTTCTATTTCTAGCAGGACATTCTTGCAAGCTACCGAATTTAGCAAACCAGCGATAGACAGGCAAAGGTGCTTCATTACCAAACAATAAAGCAAGTTGATAGTTGAATTCAGTAAAATAGTCATACAGTGGCCTTAATGATGCTTTTTCTTTCTAGGCAACAGGATTTAATAGAATCCAAAAATTTATTCAAACTTCGATGGAAAAAATTGGTAAACAACTCCTGAAATAAAACCTTCTGTTAGGAAAAAAAAGTCCTCCACAAAATCTTAAAGTATACAACTCTGAATCCGCATAATTTCTATAAGCTTAAGTTTTGACTAAGACTAATATCCGAAGACATTTTATTTTTTTTGCTTAAAACACAGCAAGCGTTTTGTTTTATTAAGTTTAATGTACTTTTTTGTGCTGAACTCGAATCCGAAGTCAAAAATGATTTATCAGCTCGCATTTTTGAGACATCCCGACAAACAATTTTGGTTCTATAAAGCTTTACAGATGCAATTGTTGCTTCTGTAAAGCTTTATAGAAGCAAAATTTTTAGTAGGGATTCCCGCTACAAAATTTCAATACATAATCGAATTTTTGTTACTTTTCAAGCATTTCTCTAACTTACAGTGGTTTTGTTTCAGGAATAAAATAATAATTTTCTAGAGGTTCTGAGAGTGCTGAACTTGAATCGTATTTTTTTATATCAGCTGGCGTTTTTGAGATATTCTCGTTATAAAATCTTGATAATCGATTTTTTGCTATGTACTTTTTAGGCATTCGCATATCTTATCGTGATTTTGTTTCAAAAAGGAAGTAATATGAGTATGTTGACCTCGAATCTGAAATCAAAATTTTCTTATTAGCGAGATATTCCCGTTATAAAGTCTCACTAATCGATTTTTTGCAACATTTTAAGCATTTTTCTAGAACCTGTATCGCCCAACCAAGAGCTGCTAGAAAAAATACTGAGGGCGATTTGAAATCAGTGAGAGCAAATTAGTAAAAAACAGTTAAGAAACTTCATGAAACATAAAAAAAGGTGCAATATTGTTGACTTGTGTTATTTTTGGTAGTGATAGTAGGCATGTTTCGCATTTTTTGTATGGATCAAAATGTCAAATATACCAAACCAGATTGAGAAGATTATGCATATAAACATTAAAGTATGTAAAAGCCTTTAATCCTCGAATCCTTGAAAATTAAAATAATATTCAGTTACACACATTTTCGTATATCAACATTGATCAAAACGAATGTCATACACAATCTTTTTCCAAGACTCATCCTTTCATTATTACAAAAATTCAAAATCTCTCACATAGGCCCATTAAACATTCACTCAGCAGCAACGACTTGCTCCTCCATTATTACCAGTGTTATCCCAAAAATAGACAATCCACGCACAACTGTTGCAGCAGCTACAGCTAGCGCGTATGGTGCAACAGCATTAAGCATCTTCCACCAAAAAGCAAGCGCATCCCTTCTATATGCATCTTCAAAACACCGAACCACATCAACATCCACCAGACAAGCGAGAGCATTTCAAATGTACACATGAAATCCATTTGTGGGTGTTTAAAAATAGAGTCTCACTCGGCCTCTAGATATGTCCCAAGATGATCCAAAAGCAAACTTCGTTGGGGGCTAGGAATGCGTGTGCTGACTTTATTTTTGATAGAAAATTGCCGCCGCCTCGCGCGTTCTGTCTTCCATAAAAAAAAAAAAAAAAAAAAAAAACAGAAACTAAATTAAGGAACGAATAGACAGATGGATGCATTTGGGTTAAAAATAAAACTGCGCCCATCTTTCACTTGAAGGTCTTTCGAAGCGTACACGCTCCAAAGGACATTGATCTTGAATTTTGATGCTTTTTTTTTTTTTTGGTAAGAGAGTTGCAGTGGCGTGGTGTACATTCGGAAGCAATTATATAAAAATAATATAGGTACACTCCTGTTCGTGTGGGTTCGTCGCTGTATTTATGTACTTTTTTTCTCATCTTCCTCACATCCTTATGGTAATGGTTAATGGTGACACTTTTAGTGGAGGATTTTTTTTCGAAAATGATTTTTTTTCTTATACTTTCTTCTTTCACTGCTTTTAATTATATATTTTTAAAAATTTTTAAGGCGGGAATTTGGAAATTGATTTTTCTCAGGAAATTCAATGTCACACATGAGAAAGTGAAATTTAGAATTTTCTGTGTTTTTTTTTCGGATATGAATTTGAAATTAAAATTTATGAGATGACATCCCAACTGGCGCGCGGAGATTTGGGTTAGTAGGGGCGACTTTTTCAAAAAATTATTTTAAGTTTTTTTTTTTCTTTTCTAATTTTATGGATATATTATGTGTGTCGTTTGGAGAGAAGAATGGGAGTAGGATGTGGAACTAATGAATGAAAATTTTGAAGGTGGAGAAAGTGCATTCAACTTGATGGTTGAGAACTAGGTACAGTTTGATACAAAGTATGTAAGTTACGTTTAGTTTACAGATCAATCGGCTTGGGTAAGGACTTTTTAGTTTTTATGAGGTTGGATTTTCAAAAAAAAAAAAAAAAACGTTTTTGAAATAAATTTGTGTTTTCAAAGCTTTTAAATGATTAGTTCAGAAAATAAACAATTAAACATTTTGAACAAAAACTGCAATAAGATAAGTCTGCAAATTTTGTTCGTTAATTCCTTAAAAAAGAATACTTTTGATTCCTTTCACACGAATATGGATCTTGAACAACAACTATGTACTTGTAGGTGTTGTTACAAATTTTAATTTTTCGCTTTTCTGTGTAACAAGTTGACATAGCTATTAGTAAAACAAGTTAAATTCTTCTACGGACTATTCAATTTCACAAGACAAGAAATCCGTTGTAGTTGGAGGTCTCAGCCTTCATAATTGTTCGATCAGCATAATATCATAGAGGAAGGAATACCTAGAGAGCCGACTCGTACCCCCCTTACCTAAAACACCCGCAAATTTAATTTCAGATAATCTCTCTTATTTTTCTCTTGTTTTCCTATCTGTGAATACGTGTGAAAAGTACAATTCGTTTAATACCTTCCTTTCACCAGTAGATGTCCTCACAAATTTTGAATTTAAACATGATTTTGGTTTGAATAGCTCAAATAGCTCACTCCAGACACCCACCTTTCAATAAATATGTATACAGAAATAAAAAAAAAGGTTCGTGTTTTGAATTTATTATATTATTTTTGTATGAATTTATTTCCTACTGAGCACTTAAATTGTTTTTAATTGTTTTGAGCTCAACTCCACAGTTGAATGTGTTGGTGCCATTTAAAATGCACGGGAAAACTACCACATATAAGCACTGTGGAGTTTTTCCTCTCATTGCAGCTTGTAGGGTGGAAGAGAAAAACCAACAGAAGTCGCGTCTCTAGGTATTCCTTCCTCTATGATATTATGTATATTCTTTCCAAATTTTATCGAACACTTTTTTCATATACATTTAGTGTTTAGTACTTTATTTATGTACATTTTGCTTGCAAGATTTTGAACAAAGTTTTGACCTTTCACACTCCATTCTTTATAACTTGAAAGTTGATATTTTCGTAAAAATAATAATCGATAGTTAAATCGGATACGTTGATCCAAATAAATCGATTCATCGATATTTTTTGGGTTATCTCCGATAAATCGTCGTTATTATTATTAAAAACCGATTAAAATAAAACATTTAAAGTTATTTTTTTAAGTCAAAACTTTATTTTAAAGAGCCAATAAAAGTTTTCGAGAAAAGCTTTGTTTTTGAACGAACGATATTTATAGAAGACAGGAGAAACTGCAAAAAATAAGAAATTCATTATTTCGAAAAAGGATCATCAATAAGTCAATATCTTAATCAATAAGTTGTTATTTTTCAAATCAGTCGGGTCTTTGCAAGGTCTAGATTTGACATAAAATTTAAAAAAAAATTGAAAATGTTGACATCTTAACAGAAAAAAAAATATGTATATATATTGTATTTATACCACATTGGACTTTCATTTAAATTCATTTTCTTATAATTTTCTGTAAAAATCGAAACATCAGTTTTTTTTTTCCTCTGGGCTGACACATTAAATTTTTTTTTCTGTCAGTATAGAAAAAGAAGGGGTTTTTTTTTTGTAAGACTTCGAGGTCCAGTCAGTAAAGTTTCAAAACTAAATTCAACAACAAAAATTTGAAATCAATATCAATACAAAAAGTGCTTAAAAATCCAGGGGTCGAATAACGCCATACGTTCGTTAACGTGTGGTCGCTATGTGTCCTTATCTTTTTCTACAAATTAAATAGAGACAGAAATAGTCAAAACGTTAACGTATGATCGTAATCGTGTGTCATAATTCGACCCCAGATTGAGTTTGGAGCGTTTCCTGAAAAATATTTGCTTTATCTAACATAATTCTCATGAATGAAAACACAGATAAAAAAAAATGTAATGAAAATTTAAATTTCTGGAAACTTCTTTAACGCCTTTAGATCTGTTTTTAGTTCTGCTTACTTAGTTATATGAATTTCAGCTAACTCAATTCATGTGTAAACGAAAACTATGAGTTCGAATACTTACCACTTGTACTTTTTATCAGCAGTTTTTTTTTTGTTTAATTGCATACCTATCTCACTAAAAAACCATTTAGCAAAGAACTTTTAGGTTTGAATTTTTGCTCCCCAAGAATCGTATGTCAAGTCGATTTGAAATCCCTTAATTCTTTTGAATTAACTTAAAAGTTGCGTAAGTGACGCTTAAGTGACACTTCTCACATTAAAATGTTTTATAGTTTCTGTCAAGCACAAACAAAAAAATTAATCGAAAAATTCAAAAACTGATGGAAATCACATAAACACCAGAACCAGCTGATGAAATATTGCAGGTTTAAAATAAATTAACTTCCGTTCATTCACAATCACAACATCCATTTTATTCACCTAATATGGCTGATTTCCGTTTTCTTAAAAGCAAATCCATAAACCTTTTTTATATATATCATAGAATTCAACCAATACCATTTTCGTTCGATTTCAATTGTGAATTCTTTCGTTGAGTTTGTACACTTTAGTGTATGCATTACTATTTCGTTAAATTTACAATTAAGGTTGTTAGATTTGCTAGGATTTCTTCTTGTGTATTTACTACAATAATTTTGTAAAAGTTTCGTACAACAACCATTTGGCCTTCAGCGTAGCGACATCTTTTGGAGAGATTATGTATTATGAATTTATTTAGTACTAAAATGGTTGTTGGTTGAACTAAGTACTAAATTTAAATTTTAGTCTACCGTTGGTGGTGTTAGAAATTTATTTTAAACTTAATTTTTAAATGTATGATTTGAAATGTTAACAATTTATTAAATTTATTTTTATTATTTTTTCTTCATTTTAGATTATTTACGGTACAGACGGTCAAGTCGTACGCGCAGAATCACGTCGTGGACGTGGTAAGGGACGAGGTGCTAGTACTGGGGTAAGTTTGTTATTCATATTCGTATTCTTCAGGTTCAAAATTCGTTATACATTATATATTTCAATTAATTCAAAACAAAACTAGATTTAAAATAAGTTTTACGGAATTATGAGTTTAAAAAACAACTTAAAAAAGGTAATTGTCGGTTGAAATCTTAAACAAATTAAATTGAAACAAAAAAAAATTAAGGATATTCAGTTTTAAATAGCAATTAACAAAAGTTTTAAAATTAACTTTTGCTGTAATAAAATAGTTACTTTGTAAATCAGTGAAAGGAAGTTAATATTTTTTTTTTTTTGGAATTTCGTCAATTCCACGCTGATACATTTTAGAAGTCTATATACCACATCATAATGGAATTTTCAGTAGAACTTCTGATCTATTATTTTTAGCAAACAACAGTTTCCAATACAACTTTTTAGTATTCGTTTTGTTCCTTGCAAACTCTTTCTTTGTTTACCTTCTTCTGAATATTAATAACTTAAAAATAAGAGTTTTCAAAAAATCCAAAAAAAATATCAAATAAATTGCAAATATAAGTTGAAAATCGATTGGAAATTAGTTTTTAAACGGTTGAACAGAGATATTTCAAACAACTTGGAAATTCTTTGATTGTAATTCAGTTCAGGGTAAAGTAGATCATCATCACCAAAGCAAACTTAAAAAAATATTGACCTTTCACACGTGAAAATTTCACATTCTGTTCGGTTATAGTCTTTTAGGTCTTTAAGTAAAAAAATACATAGGTACCTATATCTTTTTCTTAAAATCTTACTTTCCCAAAATTATAAAACTGCCATGTAGACAGCTTTGTTTTCGCTTAAAAAAAACTGACAAACCCTTCTGTCATAAACATTTTGACAAAAGAGCCAACTAAACTATACATGGTTATCATCATTATTCCAGTTCATCAACCTCAAAAAGGATAACAAAAACACCAAAGAAATTTCTGTAATACTGTCATTTACAGAAAAAGCAGGAGCACATCCATTTAAAAGGTCAATTGTTATCTTAAAACATTTATCCCTCTTTAGAGTTGTCCCTGCGACTCTCTAATATATGTCTTGACTACGACAACAAGCGACAACAATGTCTTTCAAAAACGAATCAATGGCGATTGTTTGTCTGCTGGATTCTGTTTCTGTATTCAATTTCAATGTCAATGACAAGCACACACGAAACAAACAATATACCTTTAAGGCACCATAAGCACTCTCTTAACACAAAAAAAAAAAAACATATACCGCATCGTCTTCCGGCACAGCAGCAACGGCGTGACAACCATACTTTAGTCCCCTCTCGATCTCAGATGAAATCATATAAAGTATATCCATCCTCAAGGAACAAGGAGCAACTATAGAGGTACTCATCTCGTGCTACCATACTGTTGCTATTGATGGAAGCCGTTATTATTATGTAGAACACCAGAAAAACCCCTCTTTTAAACCCTATCTTATATTTTTTTGAGGGCGTCACGCTGTCTGGCAGTGTTTAAGTAGAACACATCATGAAGAAGGGGGGCTTTATTCAGCTCAAAAGTAGGTTGGCTTATATGCATCAGACAACAACAACAACAACAAAAAAGTCTCAACCTGTTGCTACAAAAATTCAAAAAAATTCATACTCTCAGTCCATTAAGAGGGAATCCATCTCTCCTTTTAACCACAAAAACGTTTTGTATATCCCAGCCCAGCACCAGGCTTCTTCTTTCATCATCATTGTCGTCGTCGTCTCGGTGCGACTCTGACTGTGCGTTTTCTTATATTCGTACATCCTTTTACCAGGTCTCCCAACGTGTATACGAGGATCTTTTGAGAGTTTAAGAAATGCTGTTCAATCATCACCATCATGCGACACCGGAGCCAACGAACGTTCGTTCCCCATTCAATATTAAGCCGTTTAGGGGTCCCTGGGTCCTTTGGTTCTATCTCCATCTCTCTTGATGGCAGCAAGCACATGAAAGCTGTATTGCCGTAGGATTCATACGAGAGAAGCCCTTGTTGGCAACATCATCGTCGTATGAGAAACGCTTCCTTATATTGAAAGTATTCTGAGAAAAAAACACCTCACACCTCCTGGGAACTCCCGGTGATTGTAATAAGCCAGTCTACCATCACCACCATCGTCGTGTCGGTCGTCGTCATCATCAGAGAAGAGGGTTGGGAGTGAGAATATAACCGAAGCAACCAGTTCCGGCGTATTTTATTCGAATCCCACTGTGTGTACGTTCAGATTACTGGTGCTCCTCACATCTGGCTGGATACGTCCGTACTATAAGCAAGTCGGGGTATAAGAGTTCTTGTATTCAATCCACCCTGCTATATATCGTTATGCTGTGGAGAAGAAAGACGACCGACAACAAACGACGACGACGGTACTCTACACTTGTCGTCGTCGTCGTCGTTTGGATTGGTTTTGTTGGACTACGGATACGGACGCGGCACCACATCAGCCAGCAATCCATTGAGTAAAGTAGCCTTCACCTCATTCCACTTGCTCGACAGAGATTATGTAATACTTTTATCGTCATCGTATCGTGTAAGTGGCCATGTTTGGCTACGACTCTCTGTCAAGAAGTTCCCAAAGAGACTCGTCGTCGTTTGTGTTGTCGTAGTTGTTGTTGTTGTTGTTATGTCGGTTTCGGTTCAATCCTCGTATATTCAAAAAAAAAAAAAAACCATTTCCCACCCTCTTACCCCGCCTCATGTCGGGGAACTCCCTTCGTCTTTGCCTTATGGAGAGAAGTGTGGCTTAGTTGCCATCGGTTGTTATAGTGCGGTGTATAATAGTGGCTCGGTTCTGTCTGTTGTCCGTCTGTTTGTAGCTGGGGACCCAGAAAGCCTCCATCCATCCTAACCGCAAGCACACATTCGGAAAAAGATCAAATAATCGTTTGGGCCATACCCTCATATTTCGTCGCCACCACCACCGCCACTGCTGCTATCATCGTCGTATAGTCGTCGTCGCTGCCATTGCCTTTATTGTTGGTGCGCTGATTCCCCCTTTGGCGGTGCTCGACGAGCTCTGGCATGGCGCTACAAACTGCTACTGCTTCTCTGGGACGAATGAATTGCGGATAGATGGATGGATGAACGTGGTACCTTGACATTGGCTCCATGGGTCTCTCACTCACTCTGTCTCACTCCTTTTTTTTTTTTTTTTCATTCACAATCATCATCATCATCATTCGTTGTTCGTTCGTGAAAGTGAAGTATGCGTGCGTGATGGCTTTGGCTTTGCTCCCTAATCGCTGTGTGTCGTCTGCGTTGTCGGCATCATCATCATTTCGTTCGTCGCAAGCAATGTACGTTGCCGTCGTCGTTGTCGTAGTCTCTGGCTGTCTCCCATGGTGTGCAAGGGAGATGTCTCAGTTTGTTGTTGTTTTTTTTTATTTTTTTTTTGGTCGAGTGGGAAAAAATCGTTAAGTCAGACACCTCCATTGTCGACATCGTCATCCGTAGACGGAGTGTCTACTGCTGCTGCTACAACATTCAGTCGTTATGCTGTTAGCTGTGCTGTGCTTGCTGATGGGGGTATTCCACGTTTTGAGAATCCATCTCCACATGCTAACTCTCAACTGACTTGACGTCTACAAAAGCATAAATGTGGTAGTTGTATGAATATAATGGTTGCCAGCTTAAGTTAATTTTAATGGAAAAAAGTATAAATTTGAAGACTTGTAAGTAATTCTGTTATCGGTGAATAATTTATACAAATCTGGGGAAATGTGTTCAAGTTTCTATTAGATATTGCATTTACATACATTTGAAATACATAAAATCACTTTGGAATCCTTATTTTAGCTGAAAAATAAGTTTGCGAAGTTTGGCAATACTTCGCAAAATCTCGCAACACTGATTTTTTGTTCACTCCAATAAAAAAAGCTTCTTTAAATTCAGTTTTTAATTTTATTAATAAATTGTAGAGGAAATACAAAGCTTGCAAAGTAACAAATATAATCTCAAAATTATATTCCTTTATTTTTGTAAAAAAAATCCTTTTTGCGAATTCCAGTTGTATGTACCAAATATTAAAATTTGCAAATAGATCTTGTCTGTTTTCTTATTTTCTAATATGAAAATTACCTACGAAATTAAGAAAAATTAGAGATTTGCGAAATATTGCAAAAATTTGTTATCGCATTCTTCCCCGCTATTGCAAAAAAATGCAATTCACGAATATAAGCCTGTATAGCGAAAATTGTAAAATTGGAAAAATTTGTTCTTATTAGTACAAAAACCGTTTTCTCTCAAATCTTGAATTGATTTCTACAACAAATTAATCAATTAACAAATGGACCGTTTTTCAAAAAAAGAAAACAAAGCTGTTTGAACTTCTCAAAAAAAATTATTTGAACTTACCTACTTTTCAAATGTGCAGTAGGACAGTTTTGAAGATTTGAAACATTTCTCACAACTTTCATTCTTCATTAAATTTTGACAAAAAATTATGCAATTCCATTCCATTGGATCAACATTTCTTATCACCACTTCGCAATTTCGCACTTTCTGCCAACTTTTTAAAAAAATGTTGAATTTTATTTAATTTCTTAAGCATGTAGCCTTATACCTGTTTTAGGTTTGCATCATTTCTAGCAGTTTTCACGATTTCGCAATTTGGGAATTTTAAAATTTTCTTGAAAGCCCTGCAACTAGATTCCTTTTCCCAGATTCTGCTTACTTTTCAAAATTTTATAAGGTTTCGCAACTTCGCATCGTTTCGGAAAATGTAAATATATGTTTAATTTAATTTTATTTTTCAACCTAACAGTTCTGAAGAAAATGTGCATATTCACAATGTTTCTCGCACTTTTGACACTTTTCGCAACTTTGCATATTTTGTCAAAACTGTTTTTCATTTAATTTTGCTGAAATCTTCGCCACAAACCTCGCAACTCATGAAAAAAAAAAGAAACATTGAAATTCTTTAGCAAACATCTCTGGCAACCGACCTTGCTCTCAACCCTAAAGAACTTGGTCCCTAAGAAATTCATGATCAACCCTATTACTCAACTAAAGCAGACGACAACGACAAAATGGTGTGACAGAAGCTATACACAATACCTCTTAGCTCTTAACGTTCTCTAGCTCTAAGGTATGTGCTGGCGCTAACGCTGCTGCCAACAATACTGTGTGGGACTTGTTCATCGGCACTCTGTAATCACTTGGCACGAAACATACAAACGAACAAAACAGCACAGAAAACAAAAAAGAATACAGCTCTCGCGAAGACTTTCTCCTTCGTTTGTATAAAATCGAGCTACCGATATGGTCCTGGGTATGCTTCTCTGTATATAGATATGGTGTGTATGTTCTCTGGTGCATTGGAATGAATTCTAATCTCAAAGCAAAAGGACCACAGCTCAGACGTTCTTAGTTACCTATATCCCAGAGACCGGGAAATAAACCCTCTGTTTTTTTTTTTTTGTTCTGTGTCGTCAGTCGTTTGCTGGTTTTTTAACCCTTCCCTTCCTTCTCTTTGGGACTCTTGGCACGTTCCTATATAAGCTTTACACTTTCGTTTTGTATGTTAGTATGACATTAACACACATTTTTCCTCAGCTCTCCTCAGAAAGAGGGGGATCTGTGATGTCCTCGTCGTTGTCGACGTGTCGTAGTCAAGTCTACTGGCAGGCAGTAAATATAGTAATCCACGAAGGTCTTCCCTCCGGTTGCCAGTACTCGTTGCGGGTACTTGTCTAGTTCTATATCTAGATAGGTATAGAGCTGCCATACAGTGGAAACCAGCAACAGGCAGACAGCAGTCAGCTACTCCAAGCCAGACCAAGGTTAGCCCAAGCCAAAGAGAGCTCTAACCACCCAGACCTAGATCCCTGGTGCAGTCAGTGCACATTGGCATTCAACAAACAGAGCAGGCAGCAATAACAAAAAAAGTAAAAATAAAAAAAAAAAAAACGAAAAACTGAAAGGAGAACAGTCCGCGCGATGCATGTACACATTTACAGAACGGTTCGGTTCGGTGACTTGTAAGTGCACCATCGTGCTAAACGTCTGTCTGTCAGTTGACGGAGCGCCGCTGGAGGAATAAACTTGTTGATAGTTCGACTCATGATAGGTTACACACTCCCGTATCGTATCGTAACGCCCGCACCCTTCACCAAAACCCTCCCTGGGATGCATCGTGCGGTGGCTTCTCTGATAGGTTTGGCTTTGGTGTTCGCGTGAGGCGCCAGGAGCGTAGAATTTACGGCTTTGTGTCGTTATCGTTACGTAACTCAGATCTGCATTTGGTGTTAGGATTGGCATTGGCACGTCCTCAGCGCATTGTGCACCATTCCGGGGCATCATCATTGCAGCCAGACCGTCCGCAGACAACCTGTCAACAGGTGTGTGGAGATTTTTTGTTGTTCATGTTGCTTCACTATGCAGTCGCTGCATTTCCATAACTAAAAGCGACGACAGATTTTTATGATCGAACAAGGACACACCGCACTAGGGTGATGATGACTCGACGATGAGGTCCTGGCTGGTCATCAGGAGGAGAGATGGTGAAGCCATCATCAAGTTAAATGTTTTTTTTGCGAGTCAGTAGTGGAAAATTTCACAGTTTACACTCGTTATTTGGCGGTCGACGATGTGAGTCGCTGGATGCCGGCACACATCGCCCTGCAGGAGGATAAACCCGATGTTCATTCGGATGTGGTGTTTTGGTTGGCTTTTTGCGCGTTTTTGTCAATCAATCGTCCCAGCTCGTGGCACTCTGGCTGGCTGGATGGACAGAGATCTGTTTTTTTTTTTTTTATTATACTCGGGGTTTTTTGTTTGGGATTTTATTTTTTTTTTTTAACTCCCTCGTGTCAGATAAAATAATTTTATTTTGAAATGCTTTTGGGTATTGAAATCGAGACGACACCATATCGAGACTGCTGCTGCATGCCATATCGTCGGTCGACGTGTTTCTCCTCGGTCTCTCTGTTGTATGCACAATGTGCTAAACGGTTCGCCTTTGGGATTCGGGATTCTGAATTCCGTCGAATTGACGGCTCAGTGAATCTATTGAGTGTGACATTGTAGATTTGTGCATAAACAAAAACAACAACAAGAACACGGTGTTTTTGTGTGTGTTGACTCTGTGGCAAGTTATCGGATGCACCATCATCATCATCATTCACAGAAATTGGTATGTAATACCATTCAAGTGCAGTGAACTGAAGAGGTGTTGAGAGTAGATATAGTCCGGGCTAACAATGTGATACTCGCTGCAGCCAGCTTTATACCTGTTGGTTGTTTGATTGCGCTTTGACACCAAACAAAACGAGGCCAATCTCTTGCTCCTTTGGGGGAAACACACATCCACACATAGAGTGAATCGGTAAGCAGATGCTGTGCCTTTGCCAATTGCCACCGGTTGCTCTGATGCTCAGAATGACGCTGGCTTTGGCTATGATGATGATGATGATGGTGTTTGCTGCGAGATGTGATGCGATTGTAATCGGACAAAATTGCTGGAGGAGGCGCGCGTTCCCATATGTAGATGTGATGCTCTAATTACACCAATTGGCTTTTTCAATGTTTGTTGTTATTTTTTTGTTGTTTTTATTTTGGGTAAATGTTCCTATAGAGCCACTTAATGGGATGGATGATGGATAAGGCTCTGTGCAATGGTATAGGGATTCACTTGTTACTTTTCATGTTGGGTAATTGAATGTCTAATGAGTGGCGGACAGCAAATTGGAGACTTTACTCGCTGAATTTGAGGTTTTTCTTTGGAAAATTTATTTAACACTCAATCGGGGATTATTTTAATTGGATGTGGAATCCTATTTCAGAGCTTCTAGCCTTCAAAGCTTGAAGTCTTTAAAAGTTTTTGGGTCAAAATTTAGAAAGCCCAAAAATCTTAACAATTTATACAAATCCCTAAATCCAAACCTCAAATTCAAAAAATTGTTAAGACTCCTAGCTCGGGGTCTAAGTTAAGAAAACTGAAATAAGAAATCTAGTACTAAAACCACACAAGTCACGAAATTAAAAAAAAAAACCCGAAATCCGAATATTCAGATTCTAAAAACCCTACAAAATAAATATTCCATTTGAACAAATTTGTCACTATTTTGTGAGACCTCGAATGACCAATATTCATAATACCCCTTAAACCCGCCCTGGTAATCTAAATTTGGAAATTTCGGTTAAAATAAAAAAAAAAAAACTCCAGAATCGAATTTATTATGAAAACGTGATAAAACTTATCACTTCACAGTTTCACAGATCGAGAATTGACCCCCAGGAGTATCCAGAATAACGAAAACGAAAATCAATTAACGTCAAAATGAACTCCAAAATTTGGAGTTCGGAACATAAAAATTTAAGAACCCCAGAATTGCGAAAATACAGAAACCAAAAATCCATAAAATTAATATGGAAACCAGTATTCGTAAGCCCTAAAACGCTGAAAAGTTGAAAACTACAAGAAAACCTTGGACTTAAGATCTTGATTTTTCGGGGATTTGTTTGTTGTGGGGGGTTTGTTTAGGGTTTCACGTGTCATTTGGGATTCTGTTTAACATTTTATATATTTAAATTTTGGACTTTTGTTGAGTTTCGAGTTTTACTTTTTCGGCAATACCAATGGGGTTTCGTGATATCTTGATTTTGCATTTTCGGATTTTGGTTTTTTGAATCTTTGAATTTAGAAAATGTGTTTTCTGTCAAAACATTGTTTTTGAAGAATTGGTGTGATTCTTACTCACGGGTTTTTTAAATTATACGCTTTAAGGTTGAGGCGTTGAGGGGCACAGGGTTCTCGGTCTTGGGTAGACTTTTTTTTTGTTTTTGTTTTTGGACTTTATTCAAAGATCTTGAACCTCCGATATCTTAGGACCTCAGGACTATTGGTTTTAAAAATGTCTGGATATTAGATTCAGACTTCGAATTCCTTATAATTCTAAAAATAATTCAAATTTTCTTGAAATCGTTCAATCATTCTAAAGCAATCATAGGATTGATAGAAACCCTTTTGGATTCAACCTTAAAGCTTTTGAGTAGGTATAATCTGGCAGATGAGTCAAAGTGGTTAAGTTTCATGTTAGAACCTACATTATTGATCCCCAAAGTTCAATAACCTCTTAACATAATCCTTTCAAATCCTTTTTCTTAAGCTCTCCCTAGAATGCAAAAAAAAAATTGACCTAAATTCCCTGCAATATCATTGACCTTTTGCCTTGTCCTGTCCCATCAAGCCCCCTTTATAATCTTCCTTTCAATGTATGGCTTCAGGCTAAGTATTCAATTACAAAGGTCTTCAAATTAAAGACCGAACAAAAAAAAAAAAAAAAAATCATGTGTGCAATTCACACGTGTTAGAAGTGAAACCTTAAAAAATCATTTTTCTTGCAAAAAAAAAAAAAAAAACAGAAAAAATCTACCTATTTTTATTCTATCACCTTCAAATTCATGTTTTTTATATGGCAACCTAGATAAATTTTATATCATCTAAAAGCTTATTGTCTTAGCTCAAAATATATATATCGCTCAAGTCTATGAGACATCTACAAAAAGAGCTAGAATTTTTTAAACTCGATGAAATTTCATCCAAAAAGCAAAAAAAAAAAATCTATTTTTATGTTCTCATGCTATTAAATCAATTTTTTTGTTTGACAACCTATAAAAAATTTTATACCATGTGAAAGCTTAGTGTTTCACCTTGTATAATGATGCATAAATCTTACTTCAAAGATGTCTACAAGAGAAGTTAGAATTTTTTAAAGTCAACCATGTCGAATTTCCAGACTGAGATTACGGTCGGTACTTCCTACACTGGTAGCTGGTCATCGCCAACAGATCTCCACAGGTGTTTTGAGGTATTTTTAATTTTTTTTTTTTCAATTTAAGATTGTGTAACTTGTAGAGCACGTAACGTTATGTGTGATATATCAAATAAAAGGTTATGTTATCAGCATGCGTATTAAAGTTAAATCAAATTTGTATGTGCACTAGATCAAAAGATATAACGTGTGTTGGAAAAGAACATCTTTTTACCGTTATCTCCGAATTTTGAATATGAAATTAATTGAAATTTTGTACAATTATAACTTATTTAATTACCTATCTACAGTACGGATTTTATTCATCTATCTATTAAAACAAAAAAGTTATAACAAGTTGAAGTCGTGTCGCGTTTTCGTTTCATCTTGTTTCAAATCACTACGATACTAAAGAAGTTTTCACTTCAAAAACATATTCTTCCCAAATGATTGTAGACGATGAAGCAAAAAAAAAAAAGCAAAGAAAATAAGGCCAAGGTTACGCGACCGATACGCTTTGTATTCCATGTGACCTCATCCTAACCCTTTGCCAAAGAGAAACACTCGCCGCCGCACTGTTGTCCAAAATGACTTATCTCGTTGCAAAAATCATAACTCTTGAACGGATTGAGGTAGCGGTACAGTTTTTTTTTTAATTTGAAGGAAATTTCCAGGGCTGTTACACCAATGAATTTCAAGAAAATTGTTTTACAGGGTGTTTAGGAATCATCGGCCGAAAACCGATTTTCTTAAAAAAAAAAATATTTAAATTAAAATTGGTATGCCATTTTGTAGAAATCACTAATTCACATCTAAAAAAAGTTCAGATTACACTTTTCCATGATATTACGATTATAGAGAATGCCAAAAAAGTTGGTCCCGGAAGTCCGTCTGTCTGTCTGTCTGTATAAGGATCTACAGCCTAAACGGATGGACCGATTGACTTCAAATTTGGTATGTAGCATTTTTTGGAGACCCTCCAGAGGAGTTTTTGGAATTAATTTTTTTGGGCCAAAAATAACGGTACTTGTCATACACCAATTTCAGTAAAGCTGTAATTGCTCAAAAACGGCTCCAACGATTTTGTTTAAAAAATTCAAATGTAAGTTTGAAAGCAAGGTCTATCTTCTTATGAAAAAATTTTTTTTGGAAAATCATTATTAACGGTACCTGCCATAGAACGGTTTTTTTTAAATCCGATATTCTCCGAAACGGCTTATTCGATTTCAACGAAACTTTTTTTGAAGAAGCACTTATATAACTCAAATATAGGCCAAAAATAAAATTTCAAAAAAAATAATTTTTGGATTTTTAAAAAAATTTTGAATTTTTTTTTTGAAAAATAAAATTTTCGAAAACGGGACATTGTATTTTTTTGAAATTTTGTTTTTAGATGTGGATTAGTGATTTCTACAAAATGGCATACCAATTTTAATTTAAACATTTTTTTTAAAGAAAATCTGTTCCTTCTGCCTTCATTTTTTTTTCAAAGTACAAAATCTCGGCAGTGCGCAAGCATGCGCAGCTAAATATTTTTATTTTGGATCAACAATTGATTGGTACACATACCCTATTCGGCTTAATGCATGGAACCGAATGGATTTTTTACGGTACCTGCCATAAAACCGTTTTTTTTCAAATCCGATATTCTCCGAAACGGCTTATTCGATTTCAACGAAACTTTTTGTGAAGAAGCACTTATATAACTCAAATATAAGCCAAAAATAAAATTAAAAAAAAAATAAATTTTGGATTTTTAAAAAAATTTTGAAATTTTTTTTTGAAAAATAAAATTTTCGAAAACGGGACATTGTATTTTTTTGAAATTTTGTTTTTAAATGTGGATTAGTGATTTCTACAAAATGGCATACCAATTTTAATTTAATCTTTTTTTTTTAAAGAAAATCTGTTTTTGGCCGATGATTCCGAAACACCCTGTGAAATAATTTTATTGAAATTCATTGGTATAACAGCCCTAGAAATGTCCTTCAAATAAAAAAAAAAATTGTACCGCTAACTCAATCCGTTCAAAAGTTATGATTTTTGCAACGAGATAAGTCATTTTGGACAACCGTGCGCCGCCTTACGCCTCCTTGCGTTCTTGAACAAATTTTTTTTCCGTTTTGTCTTCCTTGACTGACTCGACTTCCTGATATAGTCCCAATGGGAGAAGTACTTAAAGACGCCTATACAACATTGACGATGAGGACGACGACGATGAAGACGACGACGAAAACCATGCTGATGATGATGATGGTGGCGATGACTTTGATTCCGTCGACCGTCGTCAGCAAAGTTTTTCTCCTTCATCCTTGCTCTCTCTGATTTTATATGTTTTTTTTTTTTATATATTTTTTTGTTTGAAGGCAAATTAAACACGATTCAGATGGTTTCCTTTCTTCTTATGTTTTTTTTTTTTTTCTTCCATCGAGTCACTTATTTTTTCATCACTTCTTCGTGTCCTTTTAGTACCTCTACAATATAGTCTTGTCTGTGTCTATGAACCCTTTTTTTTTGCACAGCTACAGAATAAATCGACACCTGATGATTCAAAAGGAGTAAGTTTTTTTCTGTGCTATGTCCTTTTTTTTTCTGTGTTGTAGTCCTGATGAACGGACGACGACGAAGGACGAGAGGGTTTCCCTCTATCTTGACCTTTCTTAATGGCTTCAGAGACACAAACTGAGAGATGAATAGGGGAGTTAACTTAAGGAGGAAGCTTTTATACACAAATGATGTTCACCCTGTTTGTGTGTTCACTCACCTTTTGGTGAATATACCGTCTCTCTTGAGTACCACCACATTATGGGTTGCCTAGACACTTTGTCTTTTGTTCGATGAGGACGACAACGACAAAACGAGACGATGTCGAAGGACTAAGGCCTTAACGCCTTAGCTCACCCCCTTCTAAGTCTGGAGAGATGGGTTATATAGAGTATTATAGTTGAATGCAGAACCTCGTCCTTTGGGCTTGGTCTTATGATGAAGCGTTTTTCTTTCCTTTTTTTTTTTTGTCTTTGTATTTTTTTTTTGCTGCTCCTTTGAGAGACTTTTTTTTTTGCAAGCAACACTCTGTCTACTATTATAGCTTAGAGGATTGGATAGAAAAGAAAAAAAAAAAGTTTAAGGATATTTTTGGTATTATATAGTATATCTTTGTGTCCCTTTGTGGTTTTGTTATTGTTTGACAATATAGCTGAGATCTGCTTATATTCACTTGTGTGCGCCTATCATTTATCATCTATACTTTGGTGCGTCTGGCCAGTGTCTGGTCTTATAGTATCGTGGGAAACCTAACTACAACAAAATAAAAAAAGGTCTCGATGTTACAAATTAAGGGGATGAACTTTCGTCGGTTGAGTTTTTTTTTACTTTGTGGGTGGTATAAGGAAATATATACTTTTGACCGGCACGTTTTTTTTTTTTAACAAGTTTTTTTGCTGCTTTGTTTTTTGTTTGAAAGAGTCGTCTACTTGTAACTTTTTTCTTTTTCTGTGAATGAACCAGACAATGGTTAGACTTTGTTTGGCCTTGATGATGAGAATTGTGTCCTTTAAAAAAAAAAATTGGGTTTTCCTTAACCTTAACAGTTGGACATCCCTTGTATTTTGATTTGCATTCAAGCATGGGATTTTGTTTACTTCCGGTTTACTTTTTTGATGAAATAAAATTTTGGTTTAGGTGAAATTGAAAGGGCTTGGAAATAGTCCTCGGAAATTGAACTCAACAATTGATTTATTGTTTTTTGATTATTTAATATTCAAAAGAGATACGAAAGTTGGTGGAAATGAAAGGAAACATAGTTTTGAAAGAGTTTCCTGAGCTAAGGAATAGTTGTAGGTAAGTGGTTTGTTAGACAAAAGACTATTACGTTAGATTCTCGCCTATTTGAAGTGAAATATTTTTTAAGCGGGAAGTGCAGTTCAAAGAAAAAAGAATTTTAGTAATTTATGAAGTCGATAAATCAACACGTACTCTAGGTAGTTGATAAATTTATAACTTCAACTAGTTCTCTAGTATCTATTTCTCTGAGAAATGGTATGCACTCTAAAGAAAGTAAGCACCATAAAAGGATCACTGTTCCTGTTGAGTTGAAGTAACTTTATAAATAAAGCCACAATGAACGAATTTAATCAGTACCTACCAGATACCAACATTATTCCTTAAAAACAGGGATTGCTACCCCAATTTCAGAACATTGATGCGGGGATAGTGTCCAAAAAGTACTAAATAGAAGTGCTTGATTAAAACCTTTACGAACTGCTTGGAAAAAATTCCTGAAGAAATACTGAAAACTATGGTTGAATCTTAAAAAAAAAAACAATCGAATATTAGAAACATCTCCTGAGTTTTTCAAAACGTAGGCAGTGTTTTCGACTGAAAATTTCAGCGAATAAAAGTGAATAACGTCGGAAAAGCTTGTGTGTCAGCTATGTGTAACGAAATTGAGTTCGAAGTGAAATAGTTTGTCAGGGATAGTTGCCGCGTACTAAAAAAGGTTTCTCACCAAATTATTATCAGTATTTGGGGATAATTACTCGAGATAGGGATCCAATTACATACTTCAAGTTACTTGGCGAAAACTTCTAAGTACCTTATACCTCTCTTACTAACTAAGACAGAATATTGGTTTTGGCCTAAAAATTTTATAAAACAATTGAAAATGCTGTTTAAAATTTAAGTCACTTCTTGGTGAACAACTTTTAAAGATTTACCTGACATTTCACTATGAATCTCTCTAGAATTTCATGAAGAAATTATGTAAACTTTGCTTGAATCTGAAGAGCCTTGAAAATTTCTTCTATTTAAAGGAATCTGCCGAGTGAGTTCTTACAAACGTTTATGCTGAAAAATCTGCTACAAATAAAAGAGAACAATTTGTTTGATAGTTGGAATTGTGCTCGACTAATCTTTCCTGCATCCTCTTACAATTTATCCACTAAAGAGAAGATAACTATCGAAATGGAAAGTGGTAGAGAAAATAAAATAAAAAAAACTGCCAGAAATATGCAACAAATTACAAATGTCAGCAGTATAGGAAATAATTATAGAATATTTGGTATTTCTCCAGGTTGCTTTAGAAAAGACTGGGTATTAATTTTGAAGTTTAAAATTCACTAGAAATAAAGAGGAGAGTCATCCAACGTTCTTCTGGGTCCATTGCAGTTATCAGAACAGAAAACTCGTGCTGGAAACTGAATACGAAAATGAAATTAAAACAGAATATTAAGGATTTCTTTAGACAGCGTAAAAGTAAAATCGGTAAAATTATTCGACTAAAATAAATCTTCCAGCAATAAAGGGGCACAGGTGGACCAATTTTTGTATAATAACTTCGATTTTGTTTTTCAAAACAAACAGAAATATGTATATGAGATGTTACATTCAGTTGAATTTGAATCTAATGAAAATCTGCCCCTAACAATTTTTTACTTCTAAAGTTCTTCAATTAAAAATGTTGAAAAGAGTAAAATTAAAAATACTTGACTTCTTTGGAAATATGTTCTACTATAAAGTTACCGTAAGTTATAGTGCTTTTAAAATTATAAAATTTTGCTATATTTGTCTTTCCAAAATGTAAATGTTAACTTTTTCAAAAAGCTAAATCTTGCCAATTTAGCTAGAAAAAGGAATCCCCTTTCAACGACAAAGTATGAAATCCAATTTGTAACCCTTTTTGAGAGAAACAAAAAACTAACTTATCTAGGTCTTCAACTACTGCTAGGTACTGTGTTATGTTTTTTTTTTTTTTTTTTGCTCTCTAGAATATTATAGCATCCATTAAAAACAAATTTAATTGAATTTCATGTTAAACTAATATAAAACATACAACTTTTTCCAAACAAAACCGTTAAATGTGTCCTACATATGTACATACCATTATGTATGTATGTTCTCTACCAACATATAGGTACAAACTCAAAAAAGATAAGTTAAGAGGGAAATATATAAATCTAAAAAAAAAAGTAATAAATTTTAAATTTACATAATTCGAAAGGACATAAATTAAAGTTTGGGAACATGTCATTTAACAAAACTTCCTCCTTACGTATAATACCCCCTTTTCTACCCCCCTCCTCACTCCATATAAAAAAATATTTTCTCTCGTTTCGTTCGTTAATTTTGAACTTGTGCAACGGAAGCGAAATTCCACCCAAAAATTCCCCCACATCACCATCAAGCGGAGGCACCTTATACCTACTCCCCCCCCCCCCCCGCACTATTCCACTATTTCATCCATCTTCATTCTCATTCTTCTTATAAAGAAAAACAACAACAAAAAAAAAAGTAGCGGCAGCTCCTCCTTCTTCACTTTGCTTTTACTCCTTCCAAAAAGTTTTACTCCTTTTTGAGAACATTATTCTGCTGATTTTGTTGATGCTGCTGCTAAGTCCCCCCTCAAACAGTTCACGAAAATGAAACCCCTTTCTGCTGCCTGCGATGCCCTTAACCCCAAGTTGAAATTATTATACCTTCTTCTTCTTCTTCACGTCTCTATATTGCATCAAGTTTTGTTGGTGCTTGCTTCCACACCCCTACCCCCTATGGCCCCCCTCATATATTACCTACCCCTTGTCGTAAAACAATTTAATTTCATTTCCCTCTCGTAGCCATAAGCCTGGAGGGTTGTGAAATGGATGGATCGAAGGGTGGTGGTTGGGCTGTGTGAGGGTAGATTAAATTGGGAAATGGCGAATGGGGGTTAAAAACCCAACCAAGCGCACTTCATAACAGCAGCACACACCACACTACACACACTCATACATTCAAAAAATGATACCCCCACATATATATAGATTTTCTATATCTCTACGTATGTATGCATCATATATCCTTATAATGTGTGTGTATATGATTGCCATCATGTATATATAGAAATGCGAGTGCAAAATTCAGATTGTATCCTTTTTAGTTTTTTTTTTTTTTTTTGTTTTTGAAAATAAACTCGAGGAATAAGAGCTGAGAAGAGAAACGAAAATGAAATTGCTTGTGCTTCGTGATATTGATTTTTTGTTCGTCGGTTTTCGTCCTGCTTCTTTGCTCCTCTCTTGCTTGTTTGTGAGTAGTCCTTCTCGCTCTTTGAATGTTTTGTTGTTGCTGTTTTTGTTGTTGGTATTTCTTGTTTTTCATTCCGAGAATTGCGCAAAACTCATCTGCGAGCTGCTTTTGCTGCTGATGGTAGGGATTTTTCCATTTTTTTTTTTTGTTTTTATTTTTATGATTTTTTTTATTTAAAGAAAATTGTTGGCCAAAATTAAAATTGATTAAAAATTTTCTTTGCCCCCGAAATTCCTTGGAAATATAGGCTTTATAGTTTTATTTAAATTCATTCGTTTTATATGGGCAAAAATCTTCTGCGTTTACACAGAAGAGTTGAATCCTTTTCTTGCAAATGAATAAAAAAAGTAAAATCCTGCCATATGAAACGCTCAATTTCATTTCAAGCACGCTGATGATGATGGTTGATGGTTTGGGCTTTCGCGGTAGGTGAACCCTCTGCCCCCTGTCCTTTCGTGTCGGTTAGATGGTGTGCCATCAGAGTTCAAATGCCTCATACTTGGTTTGTTCTTCAATAACTGGCGGTGTTGAAGGTATACACTATCACTGTCTCCCTCTCTAACATCCATACAAAGTTTTGTGCTTGAACCCAAAGCACACAAAAAAGGATTCGTCAAAACCACCCTACCCCCGCCACCCCTTAGAACACACACATCCCTTACCATAGAGAGTTCTCTCCTCATTTCGGGTGCATTTTCTTCTTTGGTTTTTGGTGTAGTTGTGCTTGAGATTGTGGATGAGACGTGCCCCGGGAGGGTGGTAATATTCTGTGCACACACCAAAGCAGATCAGAGAATTTCTAATGCAAGTAGTATAGTAGCAGAGGGCGCTTGGAGGAATAACACGCACACATGCATGACACCGTATCCTCATCGTCAATATCGTCGTCGTCGTCAGCAACTATACACATTTGCAGCCGAGGATAACGAAAACCAGACAGTGTGGCTGTGGGATAAGGGATGTGTATATTTTTTTTTTTTTTTGCTCAATTGCTTCCCTTTGGTGAATCCATGGAGTCCTTAAGTTTTTGTCCCAAAACAAAAAAAAGAAGAAAAAGCAAAAAAAAAATTACAAATAAAAGCTATGAATGGAATGAATTTTGAGTAAACTCTTTTTATTCGAAGCATAAATCCTCTAACGAAGTTTTATGCGTCTAATTAGATAGTTTATTGTTTAGTTTTTTTCTGCCACCTTCTAGACCCCTCGTTTCTACCCCCAAAAATCCTATACTTTCGAAAGTTTTATTTTTTGTATTGCTAAGCTGCCTTGGCGGATGATGATGATGATGGTGGCGCTCCTGTTAGAGAATACTGCACAAAAGCAACAACACACAAGTACACTAACATTGTCGTCGTTCTTTTATGTGCTTTTGGTATAAGGTTTGCTCTTGTACTGTACACTCTGCTTGATACACTATGCTGCATACGAACACTCTTGTGTCGTGTCGTCTTCTTCGGAGAAGGAGAACCGAGAACGAGAATGGCGAGCGTTGTTGTTCCTCATTCTCGTACTCGTACTCGTCCTCGACATCCTCGTCCTTTCCTCGTTTTCATCGTCGTCGTCGTTGTCGGGGGCTATATCGAACGTGTATTTTGATATTAGATTCTGCTCAGTGGAATTTCCTGCACAACACCATTTTGAATAAATTAACAATGAGAAAGAGAATATATGCGGTCAGAGGGGCGTGGAACCAGCTGCAAAGGGGAACATATATTAAAAGAGAGGTGGAAATTTTGGGGGCGAACCGAGGGGGGGGAGAGTGGGCATAGTGTGCTATTTTTGTGGAAAAGAATTTTTGTGTTTAGTTTTTATTTTTTGTTTGGTTTATTACTTTTTCTAAAAGGTGCTGAAAGGAGCTATTATCAAAAAAGTCTTTTGTAGAAATTCAATTCTGAAGAGAAAGTACAATGACGAATTAATTTCAGCAAAACTGTCATGATAGTTTAAAACTTGTACCTATATCGTTATTTACTACAGAATTCACTTCATACTTAAAGTGGTTATTAATGATATGAGGAATGTTTCTAGACAGACAACAATTCTTAAGCCTTTTCTTACCCTAACGCACCAAAAACCTCTTTTCGAAAAACTTGACAAATTAGTCTAATATCGACTTATTGAATTTCAGTTTTAAATTTGTCATCAACTTTCTCCTTCTTTTCTTAGTACCTAACCTTTTTCAACACCACCTCTCAGACTTTTTTCTATTCCATTTATTAAGAAATAATTATCCAACCAGAAGGCTCTGAATACCAAGTTTGATGAGATCGTTTTCTAATAAATAGGCACCAATTAAAAAAGAGAAAATTTTGAGAATCTAGTTTCGAGATATGGTCTACGGGATGATATTTTTTCAGCTTTTTTTTCACCAAATCCGTTTTGCTTTTAAACCAACTCTCCGAATATCACTTCAAGAATCATTTTTTCAAAGCTGTGAAACAAAGCAAATAACAGACAAGTTCGATAGGTATACCTCTGCATATCCAGCCACTATTTAAATAATCGATTTTGAAATTTTTTGTATAGGTATTTCCAAAATCTGTAGGAGTATGAAAATTTGATCAATGATAAATTCCTTCTCCTAAAACTGATGACCGGCGATGTGGTCGATCAAGGTCACTAATAGACACGATAGCGATAAGATAACTGATAGCCCTTCGGATATTATTGTAGTAATTTTATCATCCGGTACCTGTAAATCCTTAGCTTCTTCAAGGTTGTGAGGGTCGGGAAGTCTTAGGCTAATGATAATAATTGATTTAAGTCTTAACTGACTTGAAATAGATAGTGCATTTTGCTATTTTGTTAAGGAGATAAAACGAGCAATAGGCAGAGACGTCGTTTTGGCTGTTCTCCTTAGGAATAGCGAAATAAGTGCAAGTTTCAATTTGATCGCCGAAAAGATCATCACTGTCTGGAGTAGTTTTTTTTTTCAAGATAAATCCATAGATCTTTTTAAGTCTTCCTGACTTCTTTATGCAAATTTTCGGTATTATCAGGTTGTGTTTTAATCCAAATTTGCAGACATCAATTGTCTTATGATCAGTTTGGCAAGCAGTTTGTTGATTTAAAATTGAAACCGCCTAGTGCTTATTAAACTATGAGTACAACTGAGCTTCGCCGAAATATCGATCAGTCTGAGTTCGTTTAAAGTTACCCAGGGTTTTTCTAGGGACGACTCCGTCATGCGTCTTTATTCTCTTTTCTTGTCCATAGAGTCTTCTTTTTATCTAAAAATTAGATACATCAATTTTTTCTAAAATTGTATTTATTTGAAAAAGTACGTTTATTAACCTACAATAGAGAAATGAATAACAATTATGAAACAAAAAAGGTATTTAAAAAAAAAAAATTCTAATCTTAAAGTTCCCTTTCTATTTCAACACCTCATGGGAGCCTTAAGACTAAGAGTGGAATTCAGAGTCGTCACTCAAGTAAAAATTTTACTCAAGTGAACATTTGCTCTTGCGTTTGGACCACTTAAGGTACTCGTTACGGTAAGAAAACCTAAGAGTTTCTTTTATTTTAGCTTAAAAATACCAACTGAGGAAATTTTGAAGTAAATGCATGAGCAAAAGCTCAGAAAACTCATCTCAGACTTGTGCTTGAGAAAAAATTTTACTTGAGTGACGACTCTGAATTTCGCCTTAACTCTTTGAAACATATTTCTCAAAAATGAACGTTGTTTTTTCACGAATAAATATAACTTGTGCTGTAAAAAAATGTTAATTTTTGGGAAATGGTCTGGTATCGAGTTATTTGATGGATAAAATGCACTTTTGTTCATCTTGTCACCGGCGGATCCAGGGGGGGGGGGGGGGCACGGGGGCACGTTTCGATTTAAAAAAAAGGGAATTTTCTAAGTGTTTTTTTTTTAACTTCAAAGTGAATTTGGTGAAAAATTTTGATATGGACATCGACAATTAAGGTATGAATTGTATTCTAAAAAAAACTTAATTGTATATGCAACTCTATTTATCATACGGAGGGGTTGAAATCAAACTTAAAAAATTTGCACTTTTTTCGTTATTTTTTTCTTACGTTAGTGTTTTTAAAATAGCGCAACCCGCCACAACATTGCATAAAATATATATTATTGAACTGCTGGATATATAGAACAATCTTGCATTTCAAGAGTTTGCCCAAGTTTGCACCCCTGAAAATAAATATAGACTTTTATAAATATTATGTTATTGAGAAAATTTCTTCGGTGCAGTAGTTTTGAAGTTATAAAGGGCACCAGCTTGAAGACATTAGTTGTGGGAAGAACGATTTAAAGTTTTGAACCCTGGACTAAAACGTTCGTAAGCTCTAATAGACCTACAATTTGAACACAATATTCTTGAGATATAAAAAAATGTATTGCAAATGAAAACAACAAAACTGGGTTTCCCAGAAAAAAAGTACCTACCTATGTTTCAGTTTTTTTTTTAATCTTAGTAACTCTAATATTTTTTATTAGAATGAAGTCTTTAGTATTTGACCAAAAACTACGAGGTCATTAAAAAATGGTATAAATATGTCCATAACATTGCAAAATTTTATACAAAATCAATTAAAAAACGAAAGCATTTTGTTTTTCTACATTTCATCTTTAAAACTTAATTTCTCAAAAACTATTTAGAGCCCCCGCACACTACAAACTTTCTATCGGCCGACAGTTTAGTCGGTCTCTTAATCAGAATTAAAATGTATGGGAGTGCGCACACTACAACGATTAAGTATCGGCCGATCAAAAAGTTTGTTTGATCGAAAAAAAAGTTTGTTTTGCTACACAATTGCCTTCAAACGAAAATATTTCTTACCCAGCCGACTATTTAGTCGCCTGCCTGTGCGCACACTAGGAGCCCAACCCGACAAAACTATCGGCCGATAGAAAGTTTGTAGGGTGCGGGGGCTCTTAATGAAACAACTTGACTCAAAAAATAAAATAAATAGGTAACTAACTTTAAGAAAAGTTATAGCACAGGGGTATACGTGCATTTTATGATTTTTAATATTTTTTTTTCTCCCGGCTAATCGGGAGGTAAGTGGGTAAGCACTTAAATGGCTTTTACCAAGAAAATGAAAATTTTTCCTTCCGAATATTTTTTTTGTCATTTGGTACCTATTAGATGTGGAAAATGTGCCAAAATATTTTTGGCCAGGTTTTAGACTAAAATACCGCATTGTGCGTCGTTAAAATTCGCTGCTTGTCAGTCCGTATGATACTTCACTTTATTTAGAACCGTTATTGCTGATTTTTTTGCCAATCAGTCCCTTGTGCCCCCCCCCCCCCCCAGAAAAAAATCCTGGATCCGCCCTTGCATCTTGTAGTAGTGGGTTCATCCTATGTCCATCCTATGTTTTTCAAAAATAATTTTTTTAAGCCTAGATTTTAGGTATTTTTTGACATTTTTTGCATTTTTGCCTTGCGTTTGAGACTTTTTTCCCCGAAAATATAGTTGTTTCAATTGTGCCAAAAATCAGAAATAACAGATTTGACCAAGATATTCTTCTACCGAATTGACAAGGTTACTGGGGTATAATAAATATATTAGTAAAATCTTTCCAAAATCCATTTATTATTTATTAAAAGTTTCATTATGCTAATTGCAAACAAATTTGTACAATTTATTTGTTTTTCATTATAAGAAAATTGAAAATAAAATTTCCACCCTTCCCTTCGGCAAAAAGCAATAAGCAATTATGTATACTTATTATTCATATGAATCAAAGTAAATTATTCATTCATTATTTATTATGGTTATTATTAGATAAACCTTTCATACATGCTTCACGTTTATATTTATATATAAATACTCTCATATCTGCATGTGCAAATTTGCAAACTAATTTAGATTGAGATTTACCTAGACTTAATTGAGTTACGCCCACAAATTTTTTTTTTTCTCCTAACATTTAGATCTTTTCGATATACGCAAAAATTATGAAAGAAAAAAAAAGTAATAACCAACAACAACAACATTCTCTTCCTTACCCCCAATCGTTTCTATTTAAAATTAATTGATATAATAAGCCTCATAATAAAATACAATGCATTTTCATCATATCTCGCGCTCTCTTCTTCCCGGGGCCCAACATTTTGTTTTTTCCATTCCACATCCACATCCTTGCAATGTTTAATTTACCAAAGTTGTATATGAAGTGTGGTGGTGCGGAGGGATGGCAGGCGTCATTATAACTCTGCTCATGTATCGATTTCATTTAATAACATGAAAAGTTTTTTTGATGTTGTGTATAAAGTTGATATGATGTAGGTATAGCTCAAAGCTATATAACATTCGCTCTTCTAAGTAAATGAACCCGACGTGGTTTCACTTCAATGTATAATCTATCTACTACTTGTAGTAGAGATATTATAACTTAGATCCGCGAGTAGGTAGGTCTATATGAGTTTTAAAACTTCACGTTTCAAGATTGCATGTAATTTAACATTTTAATAAATATTTTAGAGCTCTCTCTCTATCTCTATCTTCTTTGATATACATTTTTGTATGCAACGATTTTTTTGTTTATCTTTTTTTTGAGATAGTTAAATCGGCCAATGACTTATATTGCTTTGCATCTGCATAAAATTGCAAAGCTAAATCAATATGTTATGCAAACATAAACGATATACACAACAGTTGAATAGAAAAATCGACCGGAAGTTGTTACTTTTTTTTTTTTATCCACTCGTTTGTTTGTATCGCAGTTTTCACTTAAAAACTAAAAAAATATAAAATCGAAATCACGTATGCATTGATTTTGATTGAATAGAACGGTAGATAGAGTATATAGAACGAGAGTAAGTGACAAGCTGTCAAGATAAAAGTTTTATCGCTTGTAAATAAAACTAAATTATCCTAATTTAGATATGAAAAAATTGAAAAGACTTGTCATGTAAAAGATTGATATATGAATTAAATATTATGACAACAAGACAGTTGCATAACAAGTTATACATTTAAAATCTACATTTAGAATGTATACGATTTTCTTTATTTTGTATAAATTATGTTATCTCCAGGGGGTTAAGAAAGAATAAATGGTCTCATAATTAGTGCACACAGTATGTGGGCAGTTAAAACCATGATATAGAAAATAAAATATAAGCTCAGCAGCCCCCCCAAAAAGTATTTTTATAATAAATACACGTAACTAGTCAAAAATAAAACATTCTTTAAGCTTTTTATAGAAAAAAATATCTTTTGTCGGTTTGTTTCTTATATGTACGTTCGAAAACATTTCATTCGATTGAGTTTAAACCTTGTTAAATTGTTGTTTCCACTGTCGTGAAGGTTATAGGCTAGTAAAATTAACAACTTTCAATGAGTCATCGGTATTCTATGATAAAAAAAACCTATAGCGATGAAATAAGTCGACTTCGTTTGTTAAAAAATAACATGAAACAGTTTGAACCACAAATCAATGTTTTTTTGTTTTTTATAAGTTAATACTTTCTATGGAATCTTCTTATCGACCTAATTTGACCAAATAATACACTATTCATTTATGGTCGTAACTTAATTCTATCCACTAGTTTTCAATCCCAGAGATAGACAATCGTTGAGATCTTTTTGAATTACAGATGACTCATAATTGTTCATAGTTAAAGTTTCACCACCTACCACACTCCCCCGCTACTCTCTTAAATAATTTCTGATCCTGGATCTGATTTATTCAACGTTTAATTGAGTCATTCTGATTGTTTCAACTACGGGTTAAAAAAGAAAATATTTTCGCGATGGTTCACTGGGGTGTATGCGTAACAATTAGGTTTTTTGTAGCATTTGTTCAATTAGTGGGTAACATTTTCAAAAGATGAATTCGATAACATTTTTGTACATTTTGTTTTAAAATTTCTGTAGTATCAAAACTTTTCGAAAGAGATTTCGATCAACCAATTTTGTTAATCAAAGCTGAATTTCATCAAATATCTTGCAGTACAAAACAAAACTGCGACATAAAACAAATCTTTTGACGAACAATATTACAATGAAAGAATTGGAGATAAACGTTAAACTTTTAATAAGAAATCAAAAGGATTCATGCGGTTTTATCTTAATTAAACAATGCACAGGGAATCATAAGACAAATCATCACGGACAGGCCATCAAAGAACAATTCGTTACAAGGAAAGTTCGATCAAGAAAAACGATTTAAAAACAAATCCATTCATTATTCGTGAACATGGTTTTTATCTCAAAACATTTTTTTTATGCTCCAAAATCTTTGATGTCAAAGTTGTATATAGAGTGTGGTGCGGAGGGATGACAGGAGTCATTATAACTCTGCTCATGTATCGATTTCATTTAATAACATTAAACGTTTTTTTTTATGTTGTGTATAAAGTTGATATGATGTAAGTAATTTTTTTGTTTCGCAAAGTGTACTAGATGTCAAAAAAAATACTGTTTTCATGAGTCAATATTCAAATAACATGTAAAAAAAATGGAATCGACCATCAATTGACTGAAATGCTTGTAAAAAAAACATTTTTTTCTAAATGTTAAATTTTCTTGATATTCTCTGCTTCAATTTCAGTTTTTTTTTCCTACCGTTACTATTGACGTTATCTGTCAATAAATTGCACTTAATTTTTTTAAAATGTTAAATTTTCCAGATACTCTCTGTTTCAGTTTAAGTCTTTTTTTGCTTACATGCTTCATTTATGTTGATTGGATCCTTATAAAGTGAACGGGTTTTAAAGTTCCTAGTATTGATTTAAAGCCTTTGTTTCAAGCTTTTTAATGGTGCAATTAACATTCATGTATGTCAATTACATCCTGGCCAATTAACGTTTAAAAAAAACGCAAAAGTTTGATTCCATTTTTTTGCTCCTAAGTGTATAAACTCTAACAAAGAATACAAAGAATGAAAATATATGAAAACACAGTAGAAAGAATGAGAAAGCTCAGAAAATGTTTGTGAAAATGAAAAAAAAAAAAAAATTACTAAAATCTAAAATATTCTTTAAACTAAAAACAGAATTTGAAAATATTCAGAGAAATGCGTTTAAAATTTTGTATACCAACATTATTTAAATGGCACAAAGCGTAGCTATACGTTTTCACTATTCATTAAAACAAAATATTATAAAAAAAAAAGTATTTTAAATACGAAATGAAATTGAAAGTATACCAACGGCAAAAATGCAACTTTAAAAGAAAAATACATAACATGTTGCCGCAGAATAGAACAAACAACTCATTACTGTTTCAAAAAAAAAAAAAAAAAATTAAAACTAAATAACAAACATCATTTTCGTCTTGTTTCCATATTAAAAATAAAAATAAAAGAAGAAAAAAATACTACACAATATTATCACTAGCACAAGAAGATGAGTATTTTTTGTTGGTGCAACAGCAACGAGAAATGTCTGCTTTTAATTAAAAAACAGCAAAATGTACAAAAATAATATAAAAAAAGAAAAAAAATACAAAATAAAAACATAATATTCTCGTCCACTCTCTTATTGTGAGTCTGGCTCACTACATATTCATGTATACACACATAATACACAGCAACATACATATATAAAATAAACGATCTTCTTTCACAAGCCTTAAACTTTTATGTCTTTTTATCTGTTTGCCTTTTTTTTACGATTATTTTTTGTTTTATGTGTTTTAAGGAGTGAAACATATTGAAAACCATAAAATTAAAAAATACAAAACAGAAAAAAAAACTCAATTTTGTTTGAGCAAAAAATTGTATTTTTATTTTGAATCCTTCGAATGTAAACTTCTTGAATTTAGAATGAAAATTCATAAAACATAGAGAAGTTCTACAACAGAGTTCATAATATTGGTAGCTATTTTGTTTTTTTGTTTTTATTATATTTTTTAATGAATTCTATGTCTTTGTTTGAAGTGTTAAAATGCAAATATAACATTAACATTAACAAAACAAAAAAAAAATAAAATTAAAATTAAAATAAAAAATAAAAAAATAACAAAATGAAAACCCCTTCGTCATCATCTAGATAAATAACAAGAAAATATTGATTTTCTGTCGCAACAAAAAGGAGCTAAATTAGAAATTTAATGGAAGTTTTTTCCTCCATACCCCCATTCTACGACGACGTCGACGTCTATTTCAACTAAGGCCCAACTTCCACCAATACCCCACTCCACAATGCCAGTCCCAATTCATGCTCCTTATAGCCCCCCATCCAATATGGCAGCCTGTGTACCACCATCCACCACCACCACTACTATACGAACAGCCATTACCATCATTTTAACGGGAAAACTCTGGTGGAGGTTTGTGTTGTTGGTATGGGGGTTATGGAGTAGGTATGGTAGGTAGATATAGGGAGGTAGGGGTTGCATTGTATTCTCTTTCATTTATATCTCATAGTATACCAAACCAACCGATCCACCTCCCGCCATTCTCCATTCTCGACCCAACTACTTTTTCCCTTATTGTATTCCTTATTAATATTATAAAAGAGGGCAAAAGAGATGGCGGTGGTGGTGTAGAGGTACAACTTTATTATTTTCACTATAAATTTTGACGTTTTATTATTTTTCGTTTTTTTTTTTTTTGCTTTTTTCTTATTTTATATTTGTTGGGGTATACTTTTGTCCTTCGATGATAATAAAAGTAGTGAGGTATTTAAGTCAACACAATTCACAGCAAAATAAGAGTAGATAAAAAACAAAATAAAAAAGTATAAAAAAAAAAAAAAACAAAAAATGAAAATTGGAAACGAAATAATTTTAAAGAGTTATTGATTTATGTTAATACCATAAAGGAAACTTGTATATTAAAATATTTATTTATACATATTTATAATACCAAGGCAATATTAGAAAGAAAACTTAGGAAATAGAAACAAAATAAAAATAAAACGAAACAAAACAATGGCATCATATATCAAAAATTTTGTGTATACGTACATTAGACTTACTGGGTGTTTCTGAAGGTGTGTCTCATTCCATAAAAATTTATGTGGGAGCAATTTTTGAGGAAAATTATCATTTTGAAAACTTTAATATGAAAAGTAGTTATTTTTGATTTAAATTAAAAATAATTATGTACATAGAGAGGGCATACGTTCATGTGACAATGCTTTTCACATACAAATGTATTTCTTACTTAATTGTTAGTTTTGTTTTAAATAATCAACTACATTTAAAACTTTATTAATACACAACAAATGTGAACTGATTTCAATATTTTTTCATCGGTAGTGTGATATAAAAAATAATTTTTTTTTAACAACAGAAAAGATGTTACTCATACACCACAGTGACCTTGTTCGTTTTTGATTGATTGAAATAATCAAATAAGATAATCTATGTTGACCTTTGACTGACCTAAAGTATTAATATTTATAATTTTAAATTTAAGAAATTAGCTTCGAAAATTTATTGAATGGTTTCAAAACAGCAATCATTTGAGTTCCTTAAAAAATATCTATTCCACGTTCTAAGGCTGGAATTAATTTTTCAAAAACACTAACTTGATACATTTTGAATATTTGAAATTTTTTTTTTCAAAAAGAAAAAGACAAAAAAAAACGGTTTATATATTATATAACAGTTGCATTAACTTTAAATTAATAACAAAAAATGATCAATTAATTAATGATCAATCAATTAATCATTTAGACATAAACTTCTTTTAAAGACTGATAGATTGAATTTAAGTAAACTGATTTATAATGCTATTTTAAGAAAAAAAGGTTCCACATACGCCACAGTGACCGTGTAGGTTTAAATTTCAACAAATGGAATGAAATTATAAAAATAATTGTTGAAATTGCGATTAAAAACTGCACTGATGGCGTCTATATTCTTTTGAAACGGAATTTTGCGCTTCTTATTTCTGATCTTGCAAATTAGTTTGACTTCAGCTTGTTTGAAAATATTTTATAAATACACAAAAAGGATAATAAACCATCCAATGCGACCTAAATGTTGTGAAACACCATCAACCCACCCACCAAAGAAACACCTTTTACGTATTTTATATTCAAAGGTTATACAACATAAATGCGAAATGTAAGAAAAATGAACTACAAAAAAAACAACTTATGTAGATATATTGCTTTGCACAAAAAAGTATTTATAACCCCGTTGAGGGAGGGAAATAAAAATGCAAACAAAAACAACAACGTCAACAGCAACGAAGAATATAAAAAAAAAAAAAAACAGAAAAGACAAGAATAATTTATCCACTTAAACTAGAATTCTATGCAAATTGTTTAGCATAAAACATTTTTCTTTTATATATATATATCGTTTTCATGAACCTTTTAACAATTTATTTAAAAATTTATTGGCTTTTTCAAGTGTTTTATTGTTTTAATATTTGAAGTCATAAAATTTTATATGTACAAGAATTTTTCGGACTGAAATACAAAATAAAAATAAATTATTTCCCTCTGCCTAGAATACCTATTAAAACAGAGTAGAAAATTGTTCTTTTTACATATAAACGAGTAGGTACTTATTAGGAGACTTACTTTAAATGAGATTTTGAAAATTGCACACGTTTTTATGGTTCAGTAAAAGTTGTTATTATTTTTTTGGTAGAGAAGGATTTAGTGAGAACAGACTTATCATTGGTTTTTTACCCACTTATCAATAGTTTACAACCCACTTATCAATTATTTTTATCACACTTATCAATGCGTTTTAACCGACTTATCAATGGATCTTTAACCAACTTATCATTTAACTTATGACAGACTATTCAAATAGACTTTCTATAGGTTTCTGAGTGGCTTTAAAACTCTTACTAATAAAGTTTCAACTAGTTATCAACAACTGTGTACCGACTTATCAAATGTCCTTCCACCAGCTTATGAGAAAGATTTTTTACTTGCAAAGTTGTAAAGGCTTTAATGCCAAACACAAGAAAGGCAACATTGTTAACCTAAACCTTCGACTTTTATATTTTTCGGTCCTGTCAAGTAAGTTCGGGAGATCAACCAATGCACTGGGAATGACTTTTATAATGATGAAATTGGATCTAAAATAGCTTTTAACTTTATCTAAGTTGAATCAATACCTCGATATACAACTATTTCATTATCAATAAATTTAAAAACAAAAACCTCAATTTGACCTTTTCAACTACTTTTAAGGTTGGGTAAAAAGAATTTAACACAAATTCCTCTTCTCCTACAGTTTATTTGCCCCCAAACCATGACTGGTTAATATACAAGTTTTTATAAGTGCTATTAAATTAAGTTTAAAATCCAGTCGACATGCAATTTTTCCCGCCTTTGTGTGATCATTTTTATCTGAGAAAATAAATTCATAAAAATAAAAAAAAAAAATTATTAAAAATTAATAAAAAAAAAAAAAATCCAAACCCGCTTATAAAAATTACTCGATTCTAAAAAAGAATGAATCAACATCGCCTCACACCTGTTGTGTGTGCTGGAGTGATGGTTTATTTTTAGAAAAAAAATTTAAACCTCACGAAGCCTGATGTTGAAGAAAACCGTGAGGGAATAGGTTTTTTTTTCGTATCCACCGAACACATCGGGTAGGAGTTAATGACTTCTTAGATACTGATTTTTTTTTTCAATCTTATGCATTTTACTTTGTCTTACAAGTCTTGCTATTTGTCGTGTTGAAGTTTGTTGTTGTTTTATTTTCTGATTTTTGTTATGGCAGATATATGTATGAAAGAAGCTAGGACTATGAGAAGCAAAAAAAAAAAAAAAGATGTAAATCTTAGTGCGTACCAATAAATTTGTTGTAAGAATATTGTAATTTACCATTATTGGGTGTGGGATGTATACAGTGGTGGGTATTACAAGTTGCATGCAACTTTGTTGTGTGCTCATGTTTTCTTGTGTTTTTTCTTTTTTGCTTTGTTTTGCATAATTTTTAGTTCATTGTGTTATGCAGATTGTAATGACGGAAAATTGCTTTAGGTGATTGGTGATTTGTTTTGAATATCTGGTGGCATGTTTAAATTAAATTAATAATAACTGAATAATAGACTTAAAACATAGTTAAAATTGGTTATGCAAAAGATGTAGAAAATAAAAAAAAATTAAAGTTCAACAGGAAATTAAAATTATTAAAAACTTAATCTTTTAATAATTGTATCTAAGGAAAATTTGCAACATCTGTTAGGACTGCGCCAGGATTGTAAAAAATCAAATTATTTTGAATGCATTTGCTTTCCATATTTATTGCATACAAAATTGCATTAAAAATAAAATATTTATTTCAACTAAAAAATTATTTGCATTTAAGAAAAATTGTTGCAACTGAACATATTTGCAATGAAAGTAAAATTTCTATTGCAAATAAAAATATTTTGCATTAAAAAAAATTTATTGCAAATACAAAATTTTCTCCATTAAAAAAAAACCAAATAAAATTACAAAAAATTAATTTTTTAAATAATCGTCAAAATCCTTATTAATGGTCAAATAGCCAAAATTGTAAGAAATTCGACGATTATTAAAAAAAATGTAGAAAATTTTTAATTTGTAATTCATTTTTATTAGAAAATATTTTTACTTGCAATAAAAATTTAGTTTTTTAATATTTTCAATTGTAATAATTGTTTTTTAGTACAAATATTTTTCAGCTTCAGTAAATATTTTTTTTAGCTATTTTTTTTTTTTAAATGCAATAAATATATTTTTTTTTATTTCAAATGCAATTTGTTTGAATTGAGTTTTGGTATATTTATTTTTTCACATAAGTGTTCTTTAGGATGTTTTGTTTTTAATTTTGTGCAATAAAAAGTTTAAGAAAACAAAAATAGCAAAAATAAATTTTTTGTTTATATACCGAACTCGAAGCGGTTAACACATTTTCCAAATACAAAAAAAAAAAAAAAAAACATTTTTTTTTAGTCTCTATGTATATAAAAATAAATTCAAAAACGATTTTCATATCGAGATTGACTTTGTATTTAATTTCTATAATTGTTTTCCATCTAAAATGTTTAAAACATAATTTTTACAATGCATAATAGTCACTGCAATCAAAAACAATTTTCATTTTAAATTAAATCTCGACAAACAACAACAAACTGCTTTTAATTAATTTCAAATTGAAATAAAACTCACTTTTTAATTGGTTTACATTTTGTTGTATCAACTTTGACTACCAACCTATTTTGTTTGGTGTCATAAAAATGAAAATTCGTGCATCTGCTGCAACGATTAACTAAACTTTTATTGCGCTCTAAATCTTGATTACATACTCTCTTCTTCTTCTTACAAGAAAACGCAACATTTTTAGTCAAAAAAAAAAAAACAAAAACTTTACAGCTACCATCAAAATAACAAACTCCCAACAATCATCTCATCTATTCATCCAAACATCCATCTGCCTTTGCTTGCACTTTATAACATTGTAACGAAACTCTCAAGATTACACACCAAAAATACCTCTGAGATTAATTAATTTATTGCCTACAATCTGTATGCTACTGGGAAAGTATATTGCCTTTAAAGTTTAATTTAAAAAATAAATACAAAAACAAAAAAAAAAAAAAACAGAAAATAATAAAAACCAAGCTATATCTCTTCCTCTGTCTTCAAGACAGCAAAAAGAAGGGTTGTAGATGGAGGGCAATAAAAAATTCTTTTTTTTATCTGATTCGCAAAACAAGAATATTTTCAACAAACCTGCAAAAAAAAAGAGCTCAACAAAAACCTATACCTACAGAAAAGGGCACCAACAACAACAACAAAAACAGCAACAACAACATAATGTATTTATATCTTTTTGAACTTAGGTATATTCTCCATCTACATCTTGAAGTTCTCTCTCCCATTGGCTTGGTGTTTTGTATTGAGAATCAAGTAGAGTTGAGTTGGTATAGCCAAAGTAATTTCCCAATGACCATGACCCTTTTACGTTGAACGCTTGCAAACAATAAATCAGATTGACCATGGTCCTTGTTGTTGTAACTGATGCATCTTCTTTTTGCCAATCCTATAGACTATACACAACACAGCACATAAGTACAAGACAGCTTAAGAAACTTATAAAGGAATGTAAAAAAATAAGAAATCTTTAAATATGGAGGGAGAGATAAATGAAATGGAGAAGAAAAAAAAAACCATGCGTCATTGGAGATCCTTAATTGAAGAGGAGTTGAATACAAAACGCAAATAAAAAAAAAAAATAAAAATTACCCAATGATGAAAGGGATAATCAAGTAATTCACGCGAGAAAAAATTACATAAAGTAATAACGAATCCATTCAACGTTGACTTTAATTAAATTAAATCGAAATATAAATAATGTAATTCCAAAATTAATGCTAAAAGAATTTTACAATGAAATTACGTTGCTTATCAACGCCATCACAACTTGATAAAAGATAGAGAGATACACATTAGAGTGAGAAGGAGAAAAAATGGTACAGGAAAATGATGATTTTGATTTTTATTCAGTATATCTCTCTACCTCTACTTCCTATTTTGTCCTCCCTCATCCTTATATCATCCTGAAGAGTGGAGAGACTTCTCTCTCTTATGCTGGCTTTCTTTTCGTTTCGCATAATTTACATGGAAAATAAGATTTTCATTTCAAAGCCTGAAAATTGAAATTTTGATTAGATTTGCATCTATATCTATAGATACAAGGATTTTTTGTATTTTTTGTTGTTGGTTGGTGTTGCTTAGAATATGACGAAAGTGCGCATTTGTCGGGTGTTAAAAGGTTTTTTTTTTGTGTGCTTCTTTTTTTTTCTGTTCGTGTTATCATCTTCAACTTCAATCAGACCTTGTATAGAGAAAATGGAAGGAGGTTTTATTTTTAGTTTGAAAATTTGGTTATGAATGGACACAATTAGACTGTTGATATTTTGAGAAAAATAAAAAAAAAAATAAATACATAAATAATTCAACCTGAATTTGAAAACTTTTTAATGGATTTTTTTCAATTTACACGTATTTATGTACTTATTAAAAAATACCTGAAGTTATATTTGCTGACTTATTTCATAAAAAAACGTTAATTTTGAAAGAATATTTGATCGATTTTTTGAGACTCTCCTACACACGAAACACAATAAAATATTCTGACACCTACATAATATCGTTAAAAACATTTTTGAAGAAGCAGTCCGATTTTGTCTTTACTTTCAGCAATAGCCTTAATTCTTCAAGTGGATATTTTCAAATTTCGAATTGGAATATTCCATTCTAAAAATAAAAAATTATTATTTAATGTTAAAAGGCAAATTTGACGATGAAAAGGTTTCTTAAAAAAATTATTATTTAATTTTCTATGAGAAACTATTAAAAAAACGTTTGTTTCTAAAAATAATAAAAATAAATAAATATTAATACTTCTTCGGACATTTTTCTTAAATAACTTGGTTCTTGTGGGACCTCCTACAGCGAACTTGCATAGAAAAAGCCAAAACACTGTTAGGGGTTTCAAAAGGACACAACCAACAAGGCAAAGAAACATGGTGGTGGAATGATGAAGCTAAAGCAGTTGTAAGTAAAAAGAAAATGGCTTTCAAAGCTTGGTCGAAGTGCCCCTTTAATAATACAGAGCAAAAGTCACGCCTCGAAGTGGAATACAGAAACTGCAAGAAAGAAGCGAAGAAGATATGTGCCCAAATTCAAGCCAAGAATACGGAAGACCTATATCGGGAGCTAGATGAAATTTCTACCCCGACTGCTGGTGCTATTCAAGAGCTACGACAAAACGTGAATAAGGGCGCAACCATTTTCAAAATAGCCGCTCAAAGAAGAAGAAATGCTCAGGAGATCTGTTCGCCGAAGTTTATTAACAATGCTCAAGGCCAACTACTTGTGGAAAACGACGAAATCCTCCACAGGTGGCGACAGTACTGTGACGAACTTCTAAATGAACAATTTCCAAGGCTACACTTTCCAATAGCTTCACCTAACTTAAGCGAAGTATCCGATGTCACAGTCGAAGAAGTTAGTGAGGCTGTAAAATACTCCAAAAAGGGAAAAGCTGTTGGGCCAGACGAAATACCCTCAGAGTTTTGGAAAAAGATGGGAGACATCGGGTCTAGATGGCTCATGGTTCTTGTTTCCAAGCTTATACGAGGTGATCGAATTCCTAATCAATGGAGGGAAAGTTACCTTCTTCCAATATACAAAGGAAAGGGTGATACTCGAAGCTGTGATAATTACCGTTCGATTAAGCTGATGTCACACACCATGAAGATCGTTGAGCGAGTCTTGGGTAGCCGACTGCGAAAAATAATAAGGCTATCTGATGACCAGTGCGGGTTTGTTGCGGGTAAATCAACCACAGATGCAATCCAGAGTATAAGAATCATTATGGAAAAACATCGAGATTCCTTGGAGGATTTGCATGTGGTATTGGTTGATTTTGAAAAAGCATTCGATCGACAACCACGAGATCTGATATGGGTGGCCCTCAGACAACGAGGAGTTCCGGAAACCTATGTGCGGATAATTATGGACATGTATGATGGAGCAGTAACTAAAGTAAGATGTGCAGCTGGAGTCACCGAAGAATTCGAAATCACAGTAGGTGTACACCAGGGAAGCGTCTTGAGTCCTCTGCTCTTTATTACCGTTCTTGATTACCTGCTTGAAGGCAAAGTGACGGACCCAAAAGTGCATCAGTTATTCTTTGCTGACGATGGAGCCATCATAAGTGAAGACCCGATATCCCTGCAACGAGCACTTGATGTATGGGTGGATGTTCTAGAAGGTAGTGGGTACCGCATAAGCGCGAAAAAGACAGAATACCTATGTATGCTGCCCATTTTCTGATCCACACAGGCCTATTCCTGACATTTATTTGAATGGTGTAGTGCTTCCCAAGTGTGAGAAGTTTAAATATCTGGGGTCTATGATAAATAACGAAGGTACTTGTGATGACGATATCAATCATCGCGTAAGCGTAGGGTGGATGAAGTGGCGGGAAAATTCTGATATCTTCTGTGATCGAAAAATGCCCCCTAAGCTGAAAGGAAGACTCTACACCGCAGTTGTGCGTCCAGCACTCACATACGGTTCACAATGTTGGACAATGTACAAAAAGTATGAGAGTAAGTTAACGGCAGCTGAGATGAAGATGCTTCGTATGACAGTAGGAGTAACAAAGCTTGATAGAATTAGAAGTACGAAGATCCGAGGAAGCCTTCATGTTAAAAACACTCCCAAAAAATTGAACACGACCGACTCAGTTGGTATTGCCATGTTCAAAGGAGAGATCCTGAGAACCCCGTCAAAAAAGCAATATCATACAACGTTCCAACACGAAATAGAAAGAAAGGTAGGCCTAAAAACTCCTGCTACAAGCAAATGCAAAACCACCAGCATTCAGTTGGCCTTAGAAATGGAACAATACAAAACCGGGAGGCTTGCCGCCGATTTCTGAGGTCAACCCGGCGAACCCCACAGGCGGATCACTAGTGTGAAGCAGTTACGTGGGATAGTTATGATCCCCTCGACATCGAGATCATAACAGCGCCGAGAAAAATTAAGAAGAAGAACTTGGTTCTTGAAAAAAAAAAAACATTGTCAAAAAATTAATATTATTCTCCAAATGTCGAAACAAATTTAAAGAAAATGTTGTATTTGTAATTTTTCATAGAATTAAATGTTACACATACGCCACAGTGACCTGAATAAAGCTACAGCTAAAACAGAATTGTAAATGTATTAAAGTAGTTGTTTTAGCACTTTTTTTTTTTAATTTTAACAAAATGTCAAGTGCATTCTAAATTGAATGGAAAAACAGGTAGAATGGATCTTATTACCTCAGTTTCATATTTTTTTTTCGAAACATTATTCTGGACCAGAAGAAAGATTTTTTTTTGATTAAAATTTTACAGTTTTGTTTGATTAATGGAAATTCTATTAACACGTTTTCGTAACTAGGATATTTATTTCTAACATCCATAAATTCCATAAATGCACCTATGTTTAAGCAGAATTATAATTATTTCTGCCAGTTAATTAACAATTAAAGCCTTGTTACACAGAGATTGTTTTTGAAGCTGCTGTAAAATGTACATATATGCTTTGCAGTATTATATTTTTTACTTGAAGAACATACAGGGTGTCCCAAAAGTAATGGATCAAACGAAGTATACTGAACTGATAGGCCAACTTTAGGGCTCTCAGAATTTGGTAACTTGTTTATCCCAAATCTTTACGGTTTTCGATTTATTGCAGTTTTTGTGAAATTTCGATAAATCCCGACTTTGCAACAGTATTTTGCTTCCTCCGCTCATAATTGATTTTGGTTTTGTACAATTCTTTCACTAAAACATTGCCTAATAATAAGAAATAAATAAATTAATCAAAATATTTTTTATTTCATTCGCCATTTTGCTGCAAATTAATTAACAGTTCCATGATTTATAAAAACTCAATTTCTTACTTTTATTTCAGAGCAACACCCTGAAAAAAAAAATTGTATGGTGTGACCCTGGTATATTATTTTGAAAACTCAAAAATGTATAAAAGATTCAAAAGTTGAAGTTAGAACTAAAGATATTACAATTTAAAAGCAACAAAACAGGGTCTTTCAGAGAAAAATAACAAAGGAAAATAAACAAATTTTCTCGACTGTTGTTTGTTTATTTCTTTTTGAATAAAAGCCTCGATTTTTGTTTGTTATTTTGCTCTGAAAACCTCTGTTTTTTTGCATTCAAATTGTAATATCTTTAGTTTTAATTTCATCTTTGGAAATTTTTGAAATCAGCAATAACACGGCAAGTTTTCAAAATAATAAACCAGGGTCACACCATACAATTTTTTTTCAGGGTGTTGCTCTTAAATAAAAGTAAGAAATTGAGTTTTTATACAAAATGGAACTGTTAATTCATTTGCAGCAAAATGGCGAATGAAATAAAAAATATTTTGATTAATTATTTATTCCTTATTATCAGGCAATGTTTTAGTGAAAGAAATGTAAAAACAAAAATCAATTATGAGTGGAAAAAGCAAAATACTGTTGCAAAGTCGGAATTTATCGAAATTTCACAAAAACTGCATTAAATCGAAAACCGTAAAGATTTGGGATGAAAAAGTTACCAAATACTGAGAGCCCTAAAGTTGGCCTATCAGCATACTTCGTTTGATCCATTACTTTTGGGACACCCTGTATAACCGATTTGGAGCGTTCATGAGGCGAGGGTTCAACATTGCGTGAAAATAATACATTGTCACGGGTTGGACATTAAATATATGCTATATGAGGTGTATAAAAATATCAAATAGAAGCTTGTATTGAGCTTAATATAAAAATGAGGTACATACTGTCAAAATTGTATTTTTTAAGACTTTAACATATTTTAGCTTAATAGAAAATGGAGACAATTTGACTGTCACGGGTTTATTACATATTTTCATTTAAATTTTTTGCTTAGCTATTCAGACCGTATAAAAACAATAATAAATTTAAGATTAAAGATTAGTTAAAAAAATATGCCATTAACGTTTGTCACAGTTAAAAAAGGTTTGTAACGGGTGGGACACGTGCCAATTTCTTCGGAACAACATAGTTTTTGTTTTAAACTTAATTAAAAATAAATAAAGTGATGATGTAAATAATTAATTTTATCTCACTATGAATTTATGGGTCTTAAATTTTTCATATTTGAGTCATTATAATAGTAACTTTTTGGATATAGGTACATGAAAATGTTTTACTTTTTTATTTCGATATCACTGCTGGTAAAAGATTGCAATAAGCTGCACCAATGTATTTTATTTTCATTTTTTCAAACCTGAAAATGTATAATGAAATTGTAATATTTTTCCCTGGACAACCTATTATTTATTATTGCTATTATCCTAGATACAATATTTAAAAGGAGATTTTTCTTTAAATCCATTAAAAAAAAAATCTGTCTGATTTAATAAGTGTCATAATTTCGTTCGAGACAGACATAAAGGCACATATTCGATCTGTAAAAGTAAAAAAAAAATAATAATAATCATAAACGATATCTTTTTTTTCGAAAGCCCATAATTCAATCGTCAAAGTTTTTAAGTACATATCCATTCTCGATGAATAAATACATTTATGGGAGATGAAAAAAAAAAATATTAAATTCCTTAATAGCCAACATTACAGCACTTTATTATTGAATAAACTTCACTTCATTCGCCATTATAAAGTTAAAAATAAAATTCAAAAAAATTGAAAAAAAAATACCATCATCAAACCCAACGATGACGACGATGACCAGAAAAAAAAAATTGGAAAAAAAAAATTATCTCAACCAAAATGAAATGCATGAAAAAACTCTTCAATTTCTTGCAGATACAAAAATACATAAATACATACATTCTGCACCTCTATAAAACACCACACCCATACATTTATACATATACATACTATACAAAAAGCATAAAGACAGATTCTGTGTATATCCATCCATAAATAATGTTTTTATACCATGGCAAGCGTTATATTTACCACTGAAACGAGTCGAACTTTAATTGCATAATTATGAACAGTTTGCAATTTATCATTTTTGTTGTTATTTATGGGTTTGGTATCCGCCCTTATTCGTGAGTGCGCTCGTTGCATTTTCGCAAATTATATTCCCGAGACAGAAATTGAATTAAAAAACAAAATACATAAAAATAAAACAAAAAAAAAACAAGGAATGACAAAATAAATAAACTTAAAAAAAAAAAGAAATATGGAGAAAAAGACCAACCTCTCTATACTATAACCAACCTACCTACATATAGCAACAAACAAAGAAAGAAAATGCTTTAATGCGGACGGACAAAAAAGCTGGAGCTTAAAAAAAATTTAATATGTATAGATATTTATGTTAAACAAAATGAAATAAAATTAACAAAAAAAAAATAAAAAAATAAGACTTCAGCATAATAAAACACAAACAAAGACATTTTTTTTTTTTGTTTTTGTTGTTATTTACATCAAGGGGCGAGAGCAAGCTTAAAAGCGGGGGAAACAATAAACAAAACAAAAATGAAATAAAACATAAATAATGAAATGACGGAGATAAAAATAAATTTAATAAAAGAAAAAACGACATTATCGACATTTTCCATTGTCGTGGTTATACCAACCACCACACGTTCCTTAATGCTTCGAGGACGATACCTCTCTCCAACCAACAACGTTCGATAAACAATGGAGTTTTCTTGCATTTTAATGTTTTTGTTCTTTTTTTTTAAATTTTGTTTTAATTTAATTTTTTTTTTTTTTGAAACTTTTCTGTTCAAAAATTTATAATTGCAAAGTTGCATTATTTTCTTGATCATAAATGATAATCATATGCGTGTGCAATGGGGTGAAAAAGGGGAGGTGTTGCAGGGTAGAACGGGTTGTGGTGAACATGGAGAAGGAAGAAGAAAAAGTCAAAGTAGGGCCACGCTATATGCATCTGCATCTAGAAGCTAATTAAAAATAATTACATTCCCTTCTAGTTATTTTGATTTCTTTTAATGTATCGCATTTGGTTTATACCCAAATGCACCCCCTGCCTTTCGCTCTCTTGGTACGATTAGAGTTTTTGTGATTTTCTTTTTTTTTTTTGGTTTGGTTTGTAATAAGCTGGGCTATAATAATAACTTGCACGATGGTGGTGGTTTATTGCACTAAAGAAAACAATTTTAATGGCCTCGTTTTTAATAGCTTTATTATTTTTTGCGCAGAGTGTTTAAATATGCAGCAGTTATGCTCTTATAATGATGCATGTTTTTGTTTTTATAGCTTTGCTAGTTTTTAAAGTTAAACAAGATTTTTTAATAATATTTTATGATTATTTTGTTATTAATTATTTTTTGTACACGGACAAAAATAATTTTTGACTGATTTTTTTTTGTTTTTAATTGACAGGTCATTGATAAAAGTTTTTAAGCTATCCGAAGGTTCAGGTTTTTGCAATTATTTTATTTAGTTACTAATGCTTTGCATAAAAAAGCTCGTACAATACGTTCTTGAAACTTCTTAACCAGATATTTTCTGCCCTGACTCAAACCAAACTATAAAACTTACGTAAAATCTTCATTGCAAGATAGCATTAATCCACGTTTAAGAGAGTCCATCCTTTTCTACTGTATTAATACGATTACCATGGCTCATGAGGTAAGGGCCTTATTGCCCAAATGTCTGCCATGCCCTGTATAAAAAACAGTGACTTGCCAAACTTACAACTGTTTACAGGTATACAGATTCTAGGACCTCCTTACTGTTTCCCCTGAGTATTGAATTTCTAATGAAGTCCATAATGCAGATCGACAGTACCTGAAAGTTAAATAAAGCTTAACTGTATACACCATTGAATTTCTTGCCTACGTTCACTATTCAGCTCCTTTTAAAGCAATTCAGCGCTATAAATCTGAAATATTCAGCTTGTGAAATGTTTTTATTCTGACTGTATTCTATTCCATCTCTTACAGTGTGCATTTAAAACTGCGTAAATGAGACAAATTAAACGCAATTCAGCTGTATTTAAAGCTATTCAGCAACTAAACTTCCATTGCATTGTGAATGCCACAGAAAATGTATGTGCAAATTAATACGCAAATCAGCACTGTTTTGACTGCATCTAAGATAATTCAGCACTTATTCAGAATGGTTCAGCTTATCATTTCTTAATTTACAATGTATGCATTTGAACAAACGAAAAAATTACCACTATAAAGCATTATTTTATGCTATTCAGCACTTGAATTGCGGAACGATTACCAGGAATATGAAATAAGTTTAAAACTATTAATTTCTTTTTAAACATTCTGCTTCTTTTTTTTTCAAATTTTGGCTCGGAAATTTGACATTTACTATATGAAAAAAAATTAGCATTATTCAGATCTCTTCTTATACTATTCAGCAACAAAGCTGACGGAATTCTTATATGTAAGTAGTCGATTTGAAACTTTGAATGTTCAAAATATGTATTTGTTTGTAAAAATATTAATTTAGAAAATTGAATGTTTTTGTTCTTCAATTTAAATATTTAAACTTCAACAATTACGTATGCATTTATGCTATCCAAAATTTTTGAACATGGTAAAAAAAAAATTATTTGAAAACATTTTCAAACCTACCAAAAAAAGATAAGTCAAAACAAATAACAAAGCCAAAGCACGTACCTATACTAATTAATAGCATTCACACTATTAAAATGCTCCATATAGTATATATTCCATCCTGCATCCATATCCGTCGCGTCGGTCGTTCGGTCCAAATACATACCAACATACAAAATTTTGTTTCACCAATTCCCTTGGGGCCGACATTCGCACTTTACTTTTGCTGATACCATAACATTTTTTGCATTGTTAAACGTTTTTTATTTAGTTTTTTTTTTTTTTTTTTGTTATTTATTTGTTCGTGTATTTCCTCTTTTTTTTTGTATTATTTTGTAAAATACACAAAAATGTACCTAAACATGTCCTGGACATACGTGTGCACCCTCATCTCACATACATCTCATTGAGAGAGAGTAGTATAGTATATTCCAGTACCAGTCTACGTCGGATAAAAAAAAAAAAACATTTTTTGAGTGGAAATGTCTGCTCTTGTGCCGACTGAATGGGACATCAGATATGCAACATTGAAGTAGTCATACGTATGCGAAGCAAAGGTATAGAGGTTTATAGGTATATATGTGTACTTATGCACGCCAAAACGTTCGTTGACGATGAAAAGGATGATGACGATGATGGTATTTTTATGTATTATGCATGAAAGCGAAAGGATACACCACGTCGGTCGCTTGCTCTTAGTATGTTATTTTATTTTGCTAAAAAAAAGCTTAAAAAAATTACACAAAAAAATTAAAATAAAAAAAAAAAAAAAACACAAAATAACAACTCGCATCATTGCAAAACAGGTTATATGCCATTTTTTTGTGTAGACTCGAAATCGCGTTTTGTTTTGTGTATGTTTTTGCCTTGTTTTTTTTTTTTTTATATTTGGGTGCCGAGAAGGACGTGGTGGCCATTGACCATTTTTTTTAATTAAAATGGAAAATAATCAATTCGTCTCGCAGAGGGATATACTATATGTGTATGCATGTTCGTCTGCTGATGTTAGTCCATACATATTTTTTCTAGAAATTTTGTATTATTTTTATATTTTTCTGTGGGGCGCGAAAAAGTGAAATATACAAAAAAAAAAACTGCATGAAAGTGAATTTACAATCCTTTTTTTTAGATGGTAGAAATTATTTTATTTTTTTCAAGTTAACCTTTGTTGGTTCTATTTTTTTTTAGGCGGCAGGATGTAGTGGTTTTTGACAAATGAAATGAAAATGATTTGTTGTCGTTTTTTTCCCTCGTTTTTTTTGCCGATGGATTTCATCGAGTATATATATTTTTATATCCAATAAAATGTTTTCTCCCCCAGACTGAGTGATTTTTTTTTTCTTTAACGCTACATTAAACATTCAATCTTCAGTAACATAAAGTATCTTTTTTTGTAGAAAAATGTTTGATATCCAAAACATACACTATTCTTGTGTTTGTGTTTGGACTTGTGATTAATATACACATAGATAAAATCAATATTATTAAAAAGAAAAAACAAGAAAACAAAAAAAAAATATAATATTAAAAATAAACAAACGCCTAATCTATTGTTATTAAAAGGATCCAACAGATTACATTTTATATTGTTCACTCTCGTAAAAGTAAATTGTGTTGTTGCTTAGGAAAATTTTAGTGATGGGTGTGCGCTATACAATGTTTAGATTTTGTTGTTGGTGTTTATTGATTTTTAATAAATTTTCTTGCTCCATTTAGTTTTTGGTTTACACAATTCACAATTTTTTTATTTGTTGTTGTTTTGTTTGGTAAGAAAAAAATTAAGGACGACAAAAATAACTCAATGGAAAATATGTTGAAAATGAAATTTACAATTTGTTGGAAAAGAAAATGTAATGTTTCTTTTTTTTCTTGAGTTTATTTATTCAAAAATTCTATTTCTGTCCCTAGCCAAAGTATTTTACTGTGATTTTTATGTTAAAGTCATTTTTAGGCGGTGTAATAACTTATTTTAACTAAAAAATTTGAGAATTGTAACGAAAAAAAAAATATTAAAAAAATACGCTTTTGACAGCTTCTGTTAATATATGAGTTAAATTGTATTTTTCTAATTTTTTTACATTAAAACTGAAATAAATAATAAAAATGCATCCTTTGTTTGCCTGTTAAAACATCTTAAATTCAAATATGCTAATTTAAAAAAAAATGTTACGTATACGCCACAGTGTCCATTTTCTAATACGCTTAATGCACATTCTCTAAGTGATTTATAAATAAATATGGTGTAAATTCATTGTGATATTGTATATTGTATATTTTTGCAAAATGAATGCCAGTTTTAGTCTTGAAGAAGAAATTTAAACTAAGTAGGTACAAGTATTATATTTAATTGATATTAAAAAAAAATACAACAATAAGAATTGTTGTTCCATACACTTAGTTGCCATTTTTGAAAAAGACTTTTCTATAGATGTAATGGACCAGAAAACAACCGGTTGAAGGATTGAATAAATATTTTTTGGATAAAAAGTAATTATTCTTAGAAATTCCATTTTTTTTCTAGTGGTACGTAATTCATATTTATATATTTTGTAACTAACGTTGATCTTTGGAACCAAGCTGTTCTGAAACATTTTTTGATCTGAAATATTTTCGGACCTGTGAAAAAATTATAATTTAAGAGAAAAAATATATTTTAATTATTAATATGTGGGAAAATAATCTAGGAAAAAATTTCATTTTTGGTATATTAAAATATCAGGTTTTCTAAAATTTTGATTAAAATTAGTTTTAAAGGGTAAAATTATTTTTCAAATTAAAGTTTAGTTTTCATTAAAAAAAAATACGCATACACCACAGTGAACCAAAAATGTTAAATTTTTAAACTTGTTTTTTAGTGGAGGTGAAAGATATTTTAGTACTAAAATTGTTCTTTAAAATAATATTTTAAGCATTTTTGGTAGATTTGTCTGATTTAAAAAAAAATTGTAAAATAAGAAATATTTGTTTTAATTTTTCAAATTTTTGTTTTATTTTTTAGGTTTCTTTAGAACCAAAAACTAATGACTTAGTCTTGTTTATTTCTTACTATATTATGTGAATAATCTAGCCAAGCTTAATTCAGTTCAATTCTTAAAAATGTGCTTTTTTTTAATTTTTTTTTTCATTTAAGATTCCTCATGTACCAATTAGGTAATCTGTTTTTATCATTTGAAAAAATTGGATCTATTTTTTTTTTAACAAAAATTCTAAACTTTGTTCTTGCCGACAAAATACTTCAAAATTGAATGAGCACTAACAGTTTGGAACCTTTTAATAGTAAATACAAACAAAAAATCGCAAAAATGTTCGAAAAATACAAAAACAAAAAATAAACTTCAACGCCCATACAGATGGTATTTCTTTCTGTTCATCTTTTTTGAACAATAAGAGGATATCCCTTTTTTTTTCTTCAACAAAAAAACATTCGCAGGTAGAATTCGAGAGCTCACACGTGTACGTATCTATATAGACACTTTTTTTTGCAATAAAATCGCATTCATCTTTTGTTTGTTATTTAGGATGTTACACAGTGAGAGAAGAGATAGATATATGTAGATATACTTATATCTTGAGTTCATATCGTTGCAATGTCTTGGTGATACAGTAGACTTACTATTGTGCTTATATTCGTACTATAGTAGACATAACTACAAAGTTAAATTGGGAGAACAAAGATATTTATGAGCTTTTTGTTGTTTCAATGTAATTTTTCAAATGAAATTCAAGGAGAAACTATTATTTACTTTTAGTTTTTTTTTTTCTTGCTTTACGTATTTATGAAGAAGATGCTTCAAGGTGTGTATGTATGTTTATAATAGTTCAAAACAATAAATCTGAATAAAAGTTCAGAGACTTTTTTTCTAGACAGGCAAATAAATTCGTTAGCATTGATCTACATTGAAGTCAATTTAGTTATTAAACTAATAGGATAGGATTATCACGAAAATAGAAATAAATCTAAATCCAGTACCCAGCAGTCAGTATCTCTGAACGCTATTGAATTATTTAAAAAGTTATAAAATAAAAAAACAGCATTCAATGAATTCATGATTAAATCAAATAAAGTGTCAGCACACCGGCTATAATTAAAACTCAGAGTTACGTATCAGTCGACAAACTCATCCAAACAATACTTTTTTTCCTTTTTTTGTTTTGTAAAATTTCGCTACTATTTCAAGTACAATATAATTCAAATACCTGCACTATAACTCCTTCTGCATATGAACTTTTCATTGTTTCAAACAAAAAAACAGATCCTAGACATGTTTTGTATATCTCCTCGTATGTTTGTATTTCAGACAAGTTAAATTAAAACAGAAAAACTACCCATCATCAACAGTTCACTGTCCATAGATTCAGCAGAAAAAAAAAAAACAATGAACAACCAGAAACAAAGTTAAATAAAATATATAAAAAAAAGAATTAACAAAAAAAAAACATAAAACAAGACAAAATAAAATAAAACAATCGTCGTTTGTCTGACATTGAAAAATGGCTGGTCACGTTTTATTGCAGAGTGCAAAAGGAATCGCGCGCGGAGTATGGTGTGTGCAGCATAGTAAACTTTGTGCTTTTAGCCCTCATACAGGCTTTAACAAAAAAAATGTAAAAAACGTTAAAAAAAAAAAAACAAACATACCTATGCGAAATCCTGCATAGCATTTTTACAATTTTTATTTATTTTATTTCTTTTTCCAATCCTTTTTGCTGTTTTGCCATACTCTACACACTGCTCGGCGATGCCACAACCAACTCTGCCACTGCCACATCTCACCATCATCGTCATCATCATCATGCTTTTGTTGCTATGCATCACAATGTTTTTCAATTTTTTTTTCTTTGTTTTGTGTTATCTCTCTCATCCTTTTTTTGTGTTTTTTTTTTTTTTTTGGTTAACGATTCTGTTTAATGTGTCTCCAGGCTCCATAATATTATAACAACGACTCTTCTATATGAGGACGCAGGACATCAGAACGGTCGACATGGTTCATATTTGCATTTTTTTTGTTTTCCTTTGTTTTTTAAAAAAAGACCTTATATTCAAGTTAATTGTACATCACAACCAAAAAGACGACATCAGAGAGCGAGAGTGAATGGTTTAAAAGTTTTTTTTTTTCAAAGCCATATCATTATTATATTTTTATCATGATTAATGGCAATTAATAAATATTTTTAACCCTTTTATCTTAACCTTTTTATACAATATACATACTTGTTACTAAAATAGAGTCGTTTTGGATATGTAAGACTTATTTCTAAAAGATTATAAAAGGATTAAATTAGTTAGCAAAAAACACTACTTAGAATTTTATTTGAAAAATTGAGTTTTTGAATAATAAAAAAAACACCACGATAAAATGTAAACCTACCATTTTTATATTTTTGTAAACAATTCGCATAGAGTAAAGGGAAATACGGAAAATGATTGGTCCCATTTTTTGTTTCTAAATATTTAGGTAAATATAATTTTAATTTAATCTAAATACCTACTGATTTTTATTTTTAAGTTAAGATTTTAGTTGTGTTTAATTTTAAATATAAACAAAAATCAAGTAACCAATCAAATTATTTTTTCTTTATTTTAATAATTTAAATGTTGTTATAATTTGTTTTCAAAATCATAAGGTCCATTGCTTTTCCAAAATTGAATAGATTTATTAATTCCAGAATTATATCTAATAGGTTTCGGGAATCAAGTAACCGTATTTTTTTTTTTTTTAAACAACTGAAAAGTTGACCTGTTTTTATAATCAAAATAGTAAAACTAAAACAAATGTGAATTATATTCTAAGTAAAATTTAATTTTTGATAAATCAAACAATACTTAACATTTAACATTAAATGAAAATGTTCTATGTTCTATATCTTATAAAAGTTAATTTAGAAGAAAAAAGTGTCAGGAAAATTAATTTATATCCTAGAATCTTATAAAAATTGTTTCCCCAATCTCGAGCTTTTTTGCTAGCAATGAAAAAAGTTCAAGATATTTTATCAACATAAAGAAGTTAGTAACAAATTATTTTTTTAAGTGATCAAAGCTTGTGGCTTAGAACAAAATTAATAAAATTTAACACATTTTAAGGGGATAGAAATTAAATGTGAATAATAAAAAAAGTACACATACACCACAGTGAACCAAAAACATTTAATTTTAAAACTTAAAAAAAAAAAAATTAACTTCAACCAATTCATCGAAAAAATGAGAATTATATCGCGAAAATGTAAACTTGTAATTGAAGAGTTGTAAGTCTTAAGGACCTTAGTGATATTTTTATAATTTAGAGATAAACGAGAAAACATAATAAGAACACTTATGTACATACACTGCCGGTCATCTGAATACGTCCACATTTTAGTTCATCTTATTTTTAGCCTGGCTTGGTATTTATTGCAATGGTACATATTTTTTACATACGTAACGAGAGAACATCTTTATGCGCTTAGCTTAGGAGAAAAAAAATTATCTTGGGACCTACCGTTCTTCTCACACGGTAGCTAGACAAAATATATTCATAAAAACAAGTATATTTTTTGACTCATCTGAATAGACTCAAAAGCAAAAATGTTAATAAATGATGAGTTGCATGGGTCAGTTGGACTCAAAATTGTGTCTGTCAATAAATCTGATTGTCTATAACCTATAAGGACGAAAACGGCTCGAAAAAAATCATTAGGCGCGGGAAAAATGGCGAAAATAAAAGAAGTCTTTGAATTAGGCCGAAATCAACGATGCATTGGGACAAAAATTAACAAAAGCTAAAATTTAGTATGCAGTTATTCGCGCAATATCCAAGAGTATAGAAACAACATTTACAATCGAAGTTGCTTAGCCACAACATTGGCCGATAGATGTGCAATGATCTGAACAGCATGACTTCGCGCTAAAAATTAAGCTGAAAACCGGTATGAAATGCAGTTTAACGACGGCAAAACGGGTTGTCAGAAGTGGTAAACATTTGAGAAGAACAAATCTTCACAAAAACTACCACTTTACAAACCACGAAAAGAAACTCGCCTCCAATAATAAAAAAAAAACATGTCGTGAAAGTCGAATTTCCAACCGGTGATTTTACAAAGGAAAAAAATGAATTAAGTTAACCCTGAGGTCTAAATTCCTATTTGTATGAACTTCGTAGAGAGAAGGATTATTTTAAGTTGTCTGCATAACTGTGAAGGGAGTGTCATTAAGTGCAAGCTATTTTTTTCTACAAAACTTTCGATCTGCAATTTCTAACACAGTTTTTTTTTACTATTGGAGGCGAGTTTCTTTTCGTGGTTTGTAAAGTGGTAGTTTTTGCGAAGATTTGTTCTTCTCAAATGTTTACCACTTCTGACAACCCGTTTTACCGTCGTTAAACTGCATTTCATACCGGTTTTCAGCTTAATTTTTAGCGCGAAGTCATGCTGTTCAGATCATTGCACATCTATCGGCCAATGTTGTGGCTAAGCAACTTCGATTGTAAATGTTGTTTCTATACTCTTGGATATTGCGCGAATAACTGCATACTAAATTTTAGCTTTTGTTAATTTTTGTCCCAATGCATCGTTGATTTCGGCCTAATTCAAAGACTTCTTTTTTTTTCGCCATTTTTCCCGCGCCTAGTGATTTTTTTCGAGCCGTTTTCGTCCTTATAGGTTATAGACAATCAGATTTATTGACAGACACAATTTTGAGTCCAACTGACCCATGCAACTCATCATTTATTAACATTTTTGCTTTTGAGTCTATTCAGATGAGTCAAAAAATATACTTGTTTTTATGAATACATTTTGTCTAGCTAGCGTATGAGAAGAACGGTAGGTCCCAAGATAATTTTTTTTCTCCTAAGCTAAGCGCATAAAGATGTTCTCTCGTTACGTATGTAAAAAATATGTACCATTGCAATAAATACCAAGCCAGGCTAAAAATAAGATGAACTAAAATGTGGACGTATTCAGATGACCGGCAGTGTATACTTAGGGCCAATTTTTCAACAGTCAGTTAAACAGTCAGTTAGTACCTACTTATTCCCCAAATAGAGAGAAAAATCAATTTTTTAACAGTCGGATATTGCTTATTCCTTCCTCCAGACATTTATATTGCTGAGGAGGGGATCAGTTTGCGCTCGGAAATCAAGTTTTGAGTACAGCTTTTCACATCTGGAGGAAATAAAAGTTGATCATCCAATCGTTCATGATGATCATGAGTGTTATCAGAATTTGGGCAAGGATTTTTATTATAAAGTCGGAGATTTTTACCAGTCCATTCTTGATTTTACGATGCTCTTCAATCTGGTTTAGAATTTTTTTTAGAATCAAACTGTTATTTCATGGCATTTGATCTTTTTCTAAGATTTATCCTTTGAACAATCTTACGAGCTTTTAAGAAGTTAATAAAAAAAATTAGATTTGAATAATTTTTCCCATTCCTTGAACTTTTTAGGGTGGATTTAAAATTACCCTTCATATTATAATACAATCTTTGTATTTTATTTAATTTTTTTTAATTTATTTATTCTGTTTTTTTTTTTTTTTTTTTTTGTTCTTTATTTTTTGAAAGAGTAATTATCTTGTGTGTGGCACAATATTTACTACTTTTAATTAAAAGTCATCAGAAAGTAATTATAAAATAAAAGTAAAACAAAAAACAAAAAAAAAAACTTTAAACAAGAATACACAAAACGCAAATAAATAATTAAAAAAAAAAAGAAATTAAAACAAATTAATGAAATATAAACAAAAGATATATATAAAAAAGCAAAAAAAAAAGGTAAAATAAAAAAAATATATGTATTTAAAACAAATATCCGCACCCGAGCAGAGCACATCAGCAGCAGCAGCAGCTAGGACAAGCAAAAAGGATATAATAATTCGTCCAAAGGACAATTAAGCAAAGAGAATGAAATTCACTCACCAATACATTGATAGAGAGAACAAAAACACAACCATGTCTGGAGCATTTTATCGATTTTTTTAGGGGGGTTTAAAACTTTGCTGCGCTCTATAGAATTGCATTTATAGCTATATGAGAGAGGTATACAGGAATATAATGTATCTATAGAATATTATGATGATGATGAATAATGCTGCACACAAAACGTTGCAGTAGCAACAACGTTCACAATTTTTGGTTGGCTGAGCTTATACTTATACCTATCTTTCTATAGATAATATACATCATCCCCTCAACTACACTACCACTAGACAAGAGCACAGCTACAGAAGCCACTCTAACCCGATTTTGAAATGAGCTAGACTTTACCGCGTTTATAGTTTTTATATCGTACTCTCTGGCGCGTCTCTCAGTTGCATTGGTCGGTTTTCATCATCATCATATACATACATAGAACTTTCATATCCTAGGTATAGGCTCCCTCTCGTTGATGATTCTACTGATGATCATGATGATGATGACGATGCATTCAATTTTTGCAAATAATTTTTTGTGTTGCACAAAAAAAAATACTTGGTATAGGTATGTGTCGGCGATTTTAATTTTCAACCCCCCATCGTTCAATTTTTTATTTTTGTGTGTTGATTCTCAATCCCAGACTCCATTGATAGGCACTAGCTACTAATACTACACTACTATACCTACATATGTCCAGCGGCGGCGGCGTGACTAGTTTGGCTGCGAACACAAAAATCGGAAGGTTAAACACGATATAAAAAAAAAAATTAAAAAAAAAAAAAAATTGGTAACCTTCACGTCTATTTTAGTTGACCTCGATTTTTGTGTGAATCAGAATCAGCCCCCCAACCCTTAGCAGCAGTCCATTCCGTCACACATATAACCAAGCTACTAGGTGGTGCAAAAAAACTTTATTTTTCGTATTCAATAATAAAATGGTTCATTCATCAGAAAAATAGCAGAAAAAAAAGTGGGTTTTTCTGTTCCCGGAATTAAGGGTCTGAGTTTTTTTTTTTTCTACTTTTATTTTTTTTTTTGTATTTTGTCAGAGAGGGTGCGACGCACGGTGGAGAATTGTTAGTATAGTTTCCTGCTGCGCTGGTGACTGGCTGGCTTCTGCGAAAAGTGGGCTGACTGGAAAAAATTCATTCATACTTTTCAAGTTCATGTCGACTTTTGTATATGTGCTTCTGTGTTCTGGTCGTCGTTGTCGATGTCATGCTTGCTCGTCGTCGTCGTCGTCGCTGCCGAGTCATTTGCACCCCACTATGACTAGAAAGGAAAATATAACATTTGGGGCGGTTTTGTTCCAAGAATGTTTTTTTTTTCCGCTTGCCCCCAAAGGACAGAAAAAATTGTATATTCTCGTAAGTAGGTAGGTAGTATGTCTACCATCATACAGAGAGAGAAAGAAAGAGAGTATGGACTTGGAGCCAAAACCAAACTCAATCCCAAATGTGGTGTCTGATGGTTTGTTCAACTCTATATCTAAAGTGGAATCTAGCTAAGGATTTTGTGATTTCACACGCTAACACCACCCAGAGGAGCAGTAGCAGTAGCAGTAGAAAATTTTAGTCAACATAGCCCCCAGACCAAAAACGTTTGCTCTGTCATTTTATTTTGGCTCTTTGGTGTAATACAATTTGTTTGTTTTTTTTTTCGTTTTTATTTTGTGTGTTTCAGTTTCTGTATAAGAAAATGACCTCCGGCTACGCTATTTTGTGACGAGAACCGGCAATCTGGTGTATAGCAATAGTGGCAGCGGCAGTAGAATATACTCTACAACACACAACTCTACTATACTCAGTTACACATGAAGGAGGAAACAAATTGAAAAGAATGTAAAAAGCACGTGGTGTCTGTCCAGGTTTTTTTTTTTTTGTTTTGGTTTTCTTTTTTTGTTTCGGTGTTTTGTTTTTATTTTTATTTTGGAATGTAAAAGCTAACGTAAGCATCACAAACACACACGACACATATTGTATACTCTTGAGTTTGCATACCTTTGAAAGAGTCATGGAAAAAGGCAAGAAATGTTTGCCGTTTCTAGCGGATACCAACTTACTACCACCGTTTCGGTTTTGGTGTGCCTATATCTTTGATCTGATTCACATCTGGATGGCAGGCTAAAAATAAAAATGGATTACAATTACCTTGGGTCCAGTAGCCGGTTCGGTTCTATAGGGTTTGCACCGGTAATATTAAATGTAGGCACAATATAGAAATTGACATGACAAATGTAGACCAACCATGAATTCCGTTAGGGGTCTCAAGAGAGTCTATTACTACATCGATGGGCAATGGTTTTCTCAACTTTAAAATACCAGGGTCACAAGTTAATTGGTACATATGTCATGAAAAAAATTCCAAAAGTTCAAGGTCTTGAATTTTTAATTTTTCTGGGGTTTCAGTTAATAAAAATTCAAAACGAACAACAAGTTCTAAAGTTTTTTCAAGTTTAGATGGCTTTTATTTAAGATTTTTCAGCGGCATATAATCTACAATATCAAATATAGTTTAAGGACCTCGGAAACGAAAATTACTTTGTCTTTTAAAATTAGTAATTATCAATTCCTCTTAAAAGAAAACTAAAAGCTGCTTGAATCTTGAATCATTTTTGAGTATGATTTGAACCTACATAATAAAACATTGTTGTATTTTTGGACCCTAGAGAATCTTTTAACAAAAAATCGTTATTATGTTCCATTTTTTTTCCTTCTGCTTCTGATTATAATCATTTGATAATACCAATTATTTACCAATATAGGTAAGAAGATCTCAACTTGGTCAGCTAATTTATCAATATTATTAATAAAAATTTCTTCCTTGGGTCTTAATTGGGCTGGAAATTACAAAATAAAAAAATTTGTTTATGTTAATAACAGCAATTATCGAAACCTTAAAATTGATTCTACGTGAAGAATAATAAAAGAAAGATAACCTCAAACTTTACAATATTTTGTGTGTACTGAAACTAAAGCATTCAATAGAATATTGTTGCTTTTTTCGGACCCTAAAAACTGTGAGTTTCTGTTTCCCCATAGCATTGACTTTTACCAATTCTTCTAATTGGGATCGAGGTCAGCAAAGGGGTCAAAAACGGTCATTTATTTACTTATTATCTTGGGCTCAAATTCTCGTTGGGGTCTTAACAAAAATACAAAAAATATTAACAAGCCTTCGTTCACAGTGATCTAACAATAAAAAAATTCACATCTGAATGTTTGCAAGGTTTTATAGGGCCTAAGAAGCTTTAGACCTTAAAAAAAAACTGTTGTTCGATCTTTATTGATTTAGTGTCCCGTTTGTTTGACCAAACAGCAATTAAGGATACAAATTTAGATAGCAGGCGAAATTTATCGATTTTTCGATATCGATAACTTTTGATTGTGGTTGTAATTTAACGATTGCTCTCAAATTGTTGATTATATTTTACTCAACCCATAAAATAAAAGTCAATGAAGTGGGTCATAATATTTGTACCGCTAGTAGGTATCTACCTATATCCTTGAATTGTATAGGTATTTGTTAAGAATCATTCATATAGCGACAGGCTACATAATATTCCTCCATCTCTCTCACCATCATCCCGCTTTTGTTCTCCATCATCTAATTTATATTCGTTTTATATAAATTTCTTCCTTCTTTCAAGGACTTTTCCATCCATCCTTCAAGTCTCACAGGCAGCATTGAACAATAAAATAATGTAATTTCAATTTTAAGAAAACTGAAAATTAAGTTTCGCCAAAGCTATTGTCCAACAAGAAGTGAAGAGTTTCTGTTCTTTTCAAACCCACTATATACAACCCATCATCATTTTATGAGGCGGGCGCGTACACCTACCTAGTTTTCCAATTTTCTTTTGTCCTTTCTTCACCTTCTCATTCTATCTTTTCCGTCATCGTTCTGATGGGAATATCTTTCGTTTTTTGCTTTGCAATTTTAATATATGTATGCATTTATGTACTAATTTTATCGAAGAATGGAAAATTAAATAATAAATACCAAAAGAAAATCAAAAGAAAAGGAATGTTAGTAGAGAAAACAGATCTAAAGTAGAGACCTTCAAAGGATATCATCAAGTACATTATAGACTTTTCTTTTCCAACTGCTGATTCAAAATGCAAAAGAAATTCCTTTAAATGCAATTTTTGAAAAAAAAAAATCTTAGTTTCTTAGCTTTAAAAAAGATTCAAAAGCAATATAAGCTTAATATTTGTGCACTATTTTAAGAAGGGCACAAAGACCCCCTCCTCACCACCACCAACCCTCTGCCAATACTCGCACACATTCATTTATGCATTCTCACAGATTAAATGCATTAATTTACCCACACATTAGCAATCTACAATAATTTTCTTTTCTTATTCATATCGTACTTCTCCATACACACACACACACACACAGATACATACACACTGATATACCACACAACACAATGGACGAGAGAATTGCTAAGTGTGCATAGGTACACACCAAGCGACGAAGAAGGAAAAACACAAATTTTCCTTCATATAACAATGCACATTATAAACCCCCCTCTCCTATTTTTGCACATACATTGCTCCCGAACCTCATCACCCCCCCCCCCCCCCTATTCTTCCACCCACCCACCACCATATTTCGTTGGGCGAATTTACCATCATCTATCTACGACAGAAAAACATGAAATAATAAATTTCTGCAATTTCTCTCTTTCATTGTACCAAACTACCAAACCAACACGATGATGATGTTCATGATGATGGAGGAATGGAGCATGGTGGAGGCTTCGTGTTTTGTTGTTTCTCTCTTTTTTTTTTTGCATTTTCTTTCTTCTCCTTCGGTGGGTCTCTTTAGTTATAAAAATTCACCACCCCAAATCCCCCTCCATATCGACCAACACTGAACACACACAAATTGTTTTTGTATGAAAAATGTTTGCCCGTTCATAGAGCAACAAAAGAAAAAAAAAGAAAAGAGAATTTAAACGAATCAAAGAAAACAACCAATAATCAAGAAGATGAAGAAAATGTGTACAAATAGAAAAGAGAAAGAGAAAATGAAGGAATTAGGAAAATAAATTTGTAATTTGCAAAAGCAAAATATAAATTGAAAATATTTATTTTTTTTTATTTCTTCTTCTCTTTTTCTAATGAAAAAAAAAAAATTAGAGGGGGCGGGTTGGGTGGATGAGATGTCAGGGGTTGAGTAGAAAATTGTGGGAAGTTTGTTGGTAAATTTTTCTTATAAAGTCCATCTCTGATAAGAAAAATGGTGTGATGTGAAAATAAGCAAGGATTTAGTGTGAAGAAGAAGAGGTACAAGTACCCCAAGACGGTTATTATTTTTGTTGTTGTTGTTGTTTTTTTTGTAGGTGGTGGGGGTGGTGTGGTGGGTCTGTGAACGAAGAAGGGCTTTTGCGGTGGAGTCATCATACAATTGTTTTTTCTCTTTTTTTTTTACTACATTTTCTTCTTCTATTGGTGTGGGGTCATGAAAAATATTTTAAGGAAAAGGAAAACATAAAAAACACTCACACATAAACGTACAGTCAATATAGGAAGGTAGGTAGTATTTGGGGCGGACAACACCAAACAAAAAAAAAAAAGAGTAGTAAGAAAGAAAATACGATGAAAAATGTCTGCAAAAATAATGGTAAAGAAAATCAGTTGAACAGCAGCATAGAATATTAGGGGGAGAGATGGTTGTTTGGTTTGTGTGTTTTTCTTTTTTCTTTTATATTTTTTTTTCTCTGAGATGAAGTATTGTGGGTTAGTTGGGGGTGGTTGGGTATGAATTGGTATGTGTATTAGTGTGTAACACAAGAATCTAAGAAGAGAAAGAGAATTCGTGGTGGCAATTTAGAAGTAAAAATTTTGTACCCACCGATCTATATGTGTGTATGTGTGTATAGGTATGCAAATTTATTGCCGGAAATGTAATTTACAAAATCGCCTTAAGGGAGGGCTTAGAAAGGTGGTAGGTTTGTGTTTGCTACTGGCTTCTGCAATAATATCGTAGTAGGAAAAAATATCGTAAGTAGCGGACAGTACCTACCTTCTACCTCTTACTTCCTACTACGAATTTTTTTCTTTTTTTTTTTGTGGGGGTGGATTGTTTGGGAATGTTATTTCATCATTAATAAATGTGATTCTTATACCTACATACATAATGTAGATAGGTACATTTATATATCTACCTATTTTCTTCCTGGTTTTTTTAGTTTCCTCTTTTTTTTTGTGGAAAAAGATTCATTACCAACATTTACGGTGAAGAATGTTTTAAGATTTCTTGTTTTTTTTTTTTTTTTTAAGAGAAAATTCAAATAAAGAATGAAAAAACCGAAAGGAATATTACGATAACGATGTGCCTTGGTAAAAGGACAAATATTGTTATATTTTTCTTTCTTTTTTTTTTTCTGATGTGTGTTTGCTCTCCGTGTCCATGGCTGAGTCAACAATGATGTTGTTGTTTTTATTTTTTATCTTCACTATTTTCGTTGTGTTCTTGAGTTTTTTTCATATGTGAAAGTTGAAAGAATTTTCCGAGATTTTTTTTTGTTTGAGTGAAATGAATTGTTATTTTAGGCAAAAAGAAAATAGAATGTTGACCGGTAAGTAGGTAGGTATCAATGTACTAACATACCTGCCTGCTTACCTTTCTATGAGTTAACCGTCGCGTCGTAGGTAGTCTGAATAAGGACTTCTTATAAGAATTTTTTTTATGTTACTTGATAGATTCCTGTTTTTTTTACTTAATTTTTTTTTTTTTGTTGAGTGTAAACAGTAATTACCTGCAGGTACGTATCCAATTAAGGCTGATTTTTTGCCTATTAAAAGGTTCAATATAATTAATTAAAAGGCAGGTAAACGCCAGTCAGTGAGGCAATAGCTAGGATACATATGGGTTTACCTATAATACCTATTAAGATACCTGCATAGCAATGCAAGGGTTATTCCCTAGGTTGGTATGTAAAATATTAAATCAAGAAAGTTTGGCACAAAAGTTGTGGGTACCTAAGTACCTTCCCTTCATTCGAAAAAATTCAAAAAAGGTTTCTCAAAATTGTCCCGACCTCTTTTTCAATACCAAACCAAGATTATCTATCGTTCCTTAGCTCTAAACACCGAATTTCAAATTTTCCAATCAACTCAAATTATGAGATCGACGACGTAGAACTAGTCCAATCAAGACTACTTGCAACTGGCTGCTTCATACTAGCTTCCAACATTCACGCATGTGCTACTTCAGTTTTAATATCGACAAATTGAATCCATGGCCTTAACTGAAATAATTTTTCTTTTGTTGTTAAAAAAAAAACAATGCCTCGACAAAATGGTCAGTTTAGACTTATCAAGTTGGATGTTATAATGTGTCAAAAATTATGGGTTTTTTTTTTAAATTAAATGACAGAAATGAGTTCAGGAGACATAATTGAAGTTAATTGAGTTAATGACACAAAAAGGTATTCGCCTGTAATTTTTTTGCTTTTATTTCCCTCAGTTTCTAAAACAAAAACTGCGGGTGTCATGATCCGAAAAATCAAAATTGAAAAAATGGTTTAAAATAACACATTGCACTTAGAAGAAAGCTACCTTGAAATTAAAAAAAAAAATGGTTTCAAAGACGAATTACTTTCATTAACTATTATTATCAATAATCATTTTTATAAAAAAAATCAAAACCAACTTCCGTGGATCAAAACTGGGTTCTATGGTTTTTCTAATAGTTCCTATGGCCAGAACTGAACGAAATTGAAAGGGGACCACATTGCAGCCACCAGCTTTCCAGTACAACAAAAATGATCAAAATTGGTTCACTCAGTCCAAAGTTATGACTTATGAGGTAACAAAAACAAAAAACAAAAAATACAAACGAATTGAATACCTCCTTTTTGGAAGTCGGTAAAAATTGGTATAAAATATGTACTAATTTTTCTTATTACCTGCAGCTTTTATTTTCGAAGAATTATTAACTCAAAATTGTGTTCTTAGGTTTTACGTTTATATTTTTGCTACTATTTCTTTCATTTGATAGTTGGGATAAATAAAATTTCTGATGAAAACAGTAGCAATTAGTAGTAGAAGCCCACTTAAACCTTTTCTTCAGAAGATTGAATTCAGTATAAACACATCTTCACAGGGTTGGTTTCAGAGGTTTTGTTCTATGTACATATGAGATAGTTACCCCATCAAATAACTTTATATCAATATGATTTGTCACTTCCACGTTTTTTTTTTTTCAATAATAAGGAGTATTTTACTTATCCATTGAGTTCAATTTTATTTTACTCAAGATTCTTAAAAAAATAAGGGCGAATTCTTCTACCCCATATAATTTCCAATGGAATATTTGCGGTTTAACTTCCGATCAAAGATTGAAAAATGATTTTACATAAATATTTTAAGCCATTTTTTTTTTTTTCAAGCTAATAAATCATTTAGAAAAATCTTTAAACCCTTATCAGATTTTAGCAATGTTTAAAATAAATTAGAAGTTTGCTCTGTATTAAAAAACATTATAACATTCCAGAAAGCTAAAGGAAAAATTCATCTTTTTCAATGGCGAAAATTTCTAGTTGTTAAACCAGCAGGTTCTGATTTCTGAGTAAGTGCCTTGCAATGCATGTACTCATACTGTTTCCATAAATTTCCAAGTGTCATCATTTAAATAGAGGAATGAGTTCAAAAAAGTGATAAAAACTTATTGCCATTTCACAGAAAATCGAAAAAACCAAAACAGTGATTTTTCATTTAGGTATAACCTTATTTTTCATTAGATTTTCAGTTTTCACCGAATTATCAGAGCTCGATTTTTTGGATCAGTTTCCAGGTTAAACTAAGCGTTGAAGTGTTAAGAACAGAACTGCATACCTACCTATCTAAATAGCAATTGTATCTCCTTTTGAAAAGTCACTCCTCGATTGTTTTAGCTCGTAGGTGTTATTTTTCAAAGTCTGATGGTTTTCAGGATGTCCCGAAAAATTTTACATCATTTTAATAGGCATAAACCTGATATTTTGATAGGTAGGTAGAGGTACTAAGCTGTGGTCCTAGAACAATAGATACAAAAAAATTATTTTTTTTTTTCTTTCAAATTTTATGTACCTAATTACCTACATCTTTAGTGTTAAATATTGTAGGTATGTTTTCTTTTTTTGTAAGATGTACCTAAATGATTCCCAAATTTAAAACCTGCAAATATTCATTTCTATCATACATATTTTTATATAAAATCCAAAACGAGTTAAAAAAAACATTATCTAAGCATCTTTTTAAACACGTTTGCGTAATAATTGTATATTATTACCTCTCAATATATAAAAACTTAGATATATGTAAAATGCCCTACCTTTTCCTAATATACAAAATAAAAAAAATAAAGAAGAAAAAATATAAACGTAATTGCAATAAATATGCAAATTTGATTAAATTTCCTTTCTAATTTGAAAACATTACCTCGAAGAAGTACAAAAAAGTATTAAAAAATCGTATATAGTAGTAAAAAAAATAACAAATATCTACAAAAAAAAAAAATGGAATAAGAAGAAAGAAAAACATTGAAAGTACTATTTTTCTTTTTTTTTATTTTTCTGTTGATTTTTGTTTTTACCAATACAATCTTCTCTCAACACACACTAATACTATAAAATGAATCAAAAATCAACATAACACAGATACACACACACACATACACTGAATTTAATATAAAATCAGCTCTCAAAATATGTATCTGTGTGAATTGATTATAAATTTTATACGTTCTTGTGTGTTGTTTTACTTTATTTTTTTTTTCTCTAAGAGGCGCAATCAAGAGAGAACCAAAATGACAGCAAAGTACACTAAAGTACAAAAATAAACAAATATATATTAAAAAAAAAAAAAACAAATAAAGAGAAGCAATTTTAAAAACCAAAAAACTAAGAATAAAAAAAAATGAAAACAAAAAAAAAGAACCATACGATACGACGAAGAAGATGAAGAAAAAACGTGAAAAAATTAGCGTTTTTTGAGGTCTTTTATTTTTTCTTCTTAAAACTGCACAATATGAAGATGAAGAAAGAGAAAAAACAGCCATACCATACATATTGAGAACAAAAAAAAGGGACTAAAACAAGTCGATAAAGAAGAACAAGAAACAAAGAAAATAGGAAAGAAAATAATTGAATTTTATTACATTACATTGTACTTTGTGTACGTTACGTACGTAGGTATAGTTGAATAGATAAATATATATTTGTGTTGCAAGAAGTAGGAGGAGGTGGAGGAAAAGAATAATGACCCCAATGATGATGATAATAATGATGATGATGGCGGTGGTGTAGGGCAGCAAGTTATAATAGTTGACTGTACAAACAACAACAACAAAAAAAAAAAATCATGGAAAGGTAAGGAGTAATTTACTTTATGAATCCAATAAGAGTATAATTTGCCAGCCAACAAACAAAAAATACCAAGAAACTATACGATCTACGAATGAAGAAAAATGTGTAGTGAGACAAAATTTTACCGGCTTTTTTTTTGTGTGTCTAATTTTAAAAGAGAAAAATGCATAGAAAAATAAGAGAGTTACACAAAAATGTGTCTCCATGCAATGCAATTGTCCTGCAATTGATTCGCTTTTCATTCCTTAGCTGAATTTCGTAAAATAGAATGCAAGAAATGTAAATATAGAAGGATTTAAAAGAGGAGAAAGAAAAAAAGGAAAAAATTCCAATATCTCCTAGAATTCAGATATATTCGAAAAACACACCCGAGATGAGAGCGAAAGACTCCATTCTCCATCTCCGCATTCTCCATATATCCTTTTTTTTTTTTTGTTCTTCTTGTCTTCTTATAATTCTTCCTTCTTCTTCCAAAGTGTGAGTGATTCTGTATTAAAATTTATATCTCCACTTTGGCTGCTCAGCAGACTCACATGCATTAGTGCCGTGTATCTTCTCAACCACCCTTCTGCAAAATATTGGTATGTCTCCCGCTTTCTTGTACTCTGTATGTTCCTCCAAGTTCCAATCCAACTTTGTCTGTTACTACCTGTGTGTCTTTGGTACTAGCACTGTACTGTCAGTATAGTACAGTTTGTGCTTATCGTTGATTTTCTTTGTTTACACAATTCCGCGCTATTTTCAATCGCGTTTATGTCACTCTTTCCATGTGTGTGTGTAAATATCTGAACAAGTGTGCATTGCAATATGAGAAATAAACAAAAAATTATACACTATTTCCCTATATCCCTGCATGTGTTTAATAGTGTGTGGTTTTGTATAAGTATGTGTGTGTTACCCCAAACCACCAATACCAACTCAATATTCAAAACAAATAAGAAAAAATAAACCCTCATGTAGATTTTGTATGTGTGTGTGTATTTTTGATTCTCTCTCATTTTATATCCCCCTCAAAAAACACCCCTCACTTTTTGGCTCGTAGTGTATCTCTCAGATACATTTTTACGTTTACACACAGCTATCCGGTCATTCTGTAATCGCGATTCCTCGAGGACGTTGGTGCGACGTTCGGCACAGCACGAAACGAAATAAATAATCCACAATAATAAAATACAAAAAATTCCCTTAAATTCTTCTCTGATTTTTTTGTTGTCTTGTTTTTGTGTGTGTTTTTTTTTATTGCTTACTGTTCTTCTGGTAATTTTTATGGAGGTGTAAATCTTGTGGAAAGAAATCCCAAAAAAAAAAAGATTCTCTAAATGCAATTCTTTCATAATAACTGTTGTTATCTGATGGTGGTGCGTTTTCTCTTTTCTCTCTTTCCTCCCCCGGTGGTGTCTTCTAGTAGTGTGATGGTGTCGGAATTTTGAATTTTTCAAAAAAAAAAAAAAAATGCTAACATCTTTTCAAAAAGTAGAATTTCAAATTCCAATTTGACAAACCAAAAAAAAAAAAGAAAAATCAAGGAAAACATTATTCATAATTAATCATTCATCATCATCAACAAAATCATCCCCCACAAACACAACTATATTTCATTTGTTAACCAAAAATAAAGGATTATAAATATTATTAGTTGTCCATTATTACAAAAAAGAAAAAATAGAAATTTTATTTAGTTTTAATTCTTGTTATTTGTTAAACATAAAACATTTAGTTCTTTTATACTTTACTTACTCATCGAATTGTTAAATAAAAGTGTGTTTATATTACTACCTTCCATCCTTAGATTCATTTTCACATCCTCTGTCATCCTTAAATAAATATCTATTCAAAACTAAACAAATCACAACTATCAAATAGTGTGTGTGTTAAATTTAAATAAAATGGGAATTTGCAATATTCAACTTAAAATATAAACAAAAAAGTTGTAAAAAAAAATAATAATATTTTTTTTGTTTTTCATGGAAAACTTAAGTAAATAATTGTATAAGTCATTATGATAGTGATGATCCAGTGTAAACATTGAGTTTTGAGTTGTGATAGAAAAATTAAGCAACAAAAAAATCGACAACTGTAAACTATAAAAATCAAACGAAAAAAAGGGAAATTACCATAGAGAAAGGATATTTAATCAAAAAACAATTCCATTTGAAACATTTACACAAAAAAACGAAAAACTTCTAACCTAAATGGGATTTAACAAAAAAAAAAAAATAAAATGAGTGAATGTTTCACAAAACTATAACAAAAAAAGGATAAAACAAATTTTTCTAAAATACAAATGTAAGTATCTATCGTAAATTATATTAAAAACAAAAAAAAAAAACAATCTAATGGTTAAATTTAATTAAAAACAATTTATAAATCTGACATTTATTTATTCCATTAGAACGTTAGAAACAAAATTGAAAAAAATTAAACATACAAAATTTATATTCCCCTTTCTAAAAAAAAAAAAAGAAATCACAAAACAACAACAACAAACTACTATACATTTAAACAACCTCCAGCAAATGCAAATTAATTATTTATGAATTGAAACTGACATTTCCACCCCTTTTTGTTGCTGTGAGGACGGAAATGAGGATATAAAAAGTACTACATACAAACAAATCAAAAACAATATATATGTACATACCTATATGAAAACATGTCTGTCTGTACAATGTTGTGTTACCAAGCTCTATATTTTATAAGTCATAGTACAACAAAATGTAAGAAAATTTGTTGGGTGTTTTGTGTTTTAGATTTATAAAATAGTTCATTTTTTTTTGTGATTTTATTGGTGGGTGGGAAATCTAAGGGTAGCAAATAGTTTACGTTATTAGGGAAAAAAAGGGTACAAATTTGTTATATTTTTTTAATTAATTCATTCTGGGGCAAAATCAACCCTAAGGTCTCGTTCTACTACTTGCTTTTTATTCTTTATTTTTATATTAGAAAATGAGCAGGTGCTAATGCAGGTTTTTTTATTTTAAATTAGGGGAAGGTTGTTAATTTTATTCTTAAATTGAAAACAGAAAAAAAATCACAAGCTGCAATAAATTGGCATGTTATTCATAAAAATTATTACTTAGAGAAGTAACAGCTGGAAATATTTGAAAAATAGGTATTATTATCTCGATATAATATCAAATTGGAAACCAAATTATTGCTCAAATTTACATAAAAGGGAAGTAAATGTGCTTGACTTTTGAATACCATTTTGAGTACCATTTATAGTCAAAATAAAGTTGTCATAAACTATGAAATCTACACAAAAAGACTTACTTAAATACTTTAAATTTATTTAGTCTTACGTTGGCCGCCATTTTTGACAATTTGAATGGTAGAAAAATATAGATTGCTGATTCAAATCTTCCAATTGTGTTTCCCCACCAAAGCTCAATTTTAAAAAACTTGAAGGCATCTAAAAGTTTCCAAGCATATTTGGAGTAATTTCGAGAAAATGATATCTACCAAAATATCGAACAAAAAACTCCACAATGTATCATAAGTCCCAAGTACTTAGCGCAAATTTTGGGAAGTACAATTTCTGACGAATACTGTTCATATTTTTTGCGATTGGGGATTTTAGAATCTGATTGAAATTTGCACTAAATAAATTACTTCCATCTGCATCGCTAATTGCATTCATTATTTCGATACCATCTATGAAAATATTGTTTTCATCTTTTCTATAGCTGTTGGCATTAAAACTTTAACTCCAAAAATATTTGATATTATATTAAATTGAGGACTTTAAGTTATAAAGAGAATATCATTTAAATTGTGCACATTTTCAAACTTTCAAATTTAAAGAAAATTTTTAAATTAATGATTTCTCAAAATATAGTTATTGTACCTTCGCAAAAAGCATTGTCTTAACAAAAATCTCTTTAAAATTAATTTAAAATTTTAGACTCAAAATTATAATTTAGTTTTATCTTTAAAGCGGTAGAATACTGTAAACAAAGTTATCTTAGAATACTTTTTATTGCATTTAATTCAAGGTTTTTGTATACTGAATAAAGTATGTTTTCTCTAATCATTTTTTTACTAACTACACATTTATCATAAGGCTATTTATAAATTCGGCTTCCTTACCTTTTAAATAAAAAGTGTAATGGTATACCTACATGACAAGGCACAAAAAATATCATAAAGATATAATTTTATGTTTATTACCTGGAAATTCGATATGGATGTTGAAGCTTTTTTAATATTTGAATGATGAATTTAGAAAAGAATTCCAATAATATTGCTGGTTTTTAATTTAATTTTTGATTTGTTTCCTCATAACAAGACCAATGTTGAAATATTATTTCATAATCAAGAGAAGGTTAACATAAGGCTTTGTAAGGCTTTTACAAAAATCAATGAGTTATCTAACACTAATGTTGAGCCAAATATCTTTTTTAAACTTTTAATCTATCCAGTTTAATTTTTGTTAAAAAGTGAAGTAAGAATAAGATTTATTTGCATATAATCTAAGACTATCTTTCGTCATCATCCCAGGCAATAAATACCCATTCCTTATCTCTAAATGATAAGTTCAAGTATTTCTGTCCTTAGCAGCAAACATGTTCTTGCATGAATAAATATAGTTCGTCAAAATATTTCTACCTGCTTAAAGATATAAATCTAGTTCATTCAGTTAAATTCCAATAGATGCCTAAAACAAATTTTGATTTATTTCATACCTTTTGCATGAAATCGACAATATTTTAAATATTTTTTTGTTCCAAACCTTTTTTAAAAAGATAAACCATTAGGTACCAAAAATTCCAAATTGATTTCAAAAAATATGAAATTGCTAACAAAAACTATGAAATTTATAAATGAACAAATAAAGCTTTGAATAAATGTTAGTTATTGCAAATGGCAATTGCGTTTTTTTGCCTTCATATCCAAATTGCTCAAGATTTTGTGAATGAATTGAAATCTGTGTTTTAATACTTACCACTGTCATATTTAACTTTTGCTCGAACTCAGTACCTACTTCGATTTAATTTTTAGTTGCTCAATTTTTTCCATTAATTTTCTTTAATGTAAGAAAAACCTCAATTCAGTTGCTTTTATCGCAAAAAAAGAATCATTTATGAAAAAAAAAAAAAAAAAAAATTATTGACTAATTTCTGTTACATCAAAATAAAATTTTTCAAGAAACCCATTAATTTGTTTAGTTTGTTCTGTAGAGATTCTGTTCGAGAGAAATTCAAAAATAAAAACCTCAAAATACAGATTTTTCAATCGAAATATCATTTTGCGGAACAAAAAACAAATCGAAATCTCTATTCGAATCCGATACTCCTGCTAGAACGGACTTTTCTTTTATATATAGCCTTTTCTACTAATTCTTCATCTTTTAATTGTGATGTATGTATGTAATCCTTAATTTTCAAATGCTATAAAATTTCCGTTTTCATTCAACAAAGTACAATTAAATTAGTCTTTGTTGAAGAAAATTTTTCTCTAAATCTTTCCCGAACTGAAGGAAATATGACGAAAAGTATCGCCAACCAATTTTCGATCAATACTTTTCTTTGTTTTCAGAACCGTTGCATTAATACCATGAAATCTAATAATAATATAATTTTCTCTTTGTGAATCTGAGTTTGATAAAACGTATTTTTCAAAAAGAAAAATTTCCTTTGTGCAATTTTGTATTTATGGAAATTAAATTTGCAAAAATCGTAGAAATATACACATAAAAGACCTGATTATAGAATTCTTGGGAAAAATTGATTTTTCGTTTGATAAGTTATTTCGAGTTGGTTTTATATTTTAAAGATGAAATAAATACACTTAGCATGAAATAATTTCGATCAAAATAATACACAATTTGAAAACTAACCATCTAAATTTTTTTACCTCCAAAAAGTTTCAATTATAAAATCGATAAAAGCACATAAATCTCGAAAAGACAAAAATGAGTGAAAACGCCTTAATTCAACTCCTGTCTAGTGACTAAACCTACAAAAAATGCCCTTTTTATTCTAGGTATCAAATTCATAGAATTAGGTACCTATATAATCGCCAAAAGTAAGAATACAACAAAAATGTACCAAAATTAATCAACTTTAACTTAAAAAAAAAAAAAAAAAAACTAACCATCCGTACTTTTCAACCATTAAAAACCTTCAAGTTATTGATAAAAGTACATAAATTTAAGAAAAACGAAAAAATAAGCGGAAACGCCTTAAATGAACTAAACAAAATTAATACTCTTAAACAACAAACTATGTAACTTGATGCATTTTAAGTGGATATTTGACATTTTATCACAATTGTTTTATTTTTTGAAGAAGTTTTCTATCGAGTAAAACAAAAAAAAAAAAAAAACACTTAACTTAATTACTAATTTTTTAAGTGGTTTTAATCTTTTTCTACCCTCTATGCATTTTTTTTTTTGTTTGTTTCAAAGAAATTAATTGAGACACTCTTTTACTATCTATCACTTATTGGTAATTGTTCTTTTTTTAAAAAAACATAATTCTAAAATTCAAAACCACATATTTAAAAAAAAGTTGTATTTGACCTATGTATAAGACAATAGGTACAAAGAAATAACTATACAAAAAAAAAAAGTATTAATAAATTCTACCGGCCAGTATAATGACATCTAGCCAGTTTGATATGGCGTTTGACAGTTCCAAATGACAATTAAATAAATTAACATTTAAATTTTACATAAAAATAGAAATATAATTCCAGTTTTCAATTCTTACTCTACAAAATGTATAAATTCACAATTCACCTTCGTCTAAATCAAAAAATTCTATAAATCAATTTGAAATGTCTACAAACTGACACCCCCATTTAATCTAATGTTTCTTAAAATTCTTATTTTCCTTAACTGTCTACCACAAATACTGCATATATGTATGAACATATAAAATGTCATATATACATATAAATTTATTGTGTTACAAGTGTTTTTCTATTCTGATACATTTCTCTGTCCATTCCATATTATTAATAATGATTGACAATGATTGAAGTATTAAAACAGATAGAAGTGTTATTCTGAAGCACTGTATCTCATCGCCTCTCAGAACTTTGCATGCACATGCAATGCATACAAGTAGATATAAATGTTCATTTTGATTAAGATTGACCATCCAATGAAATGATTTTTGTTTGAATTTCAAGATGAAGAACAATTTTAAATAGAAAATCATTTGAGGTAACGTATAGGTAAAAAATAATGAATTAAAATTAAACACAATTTTCTCTCTACCTCAATTAAAAAATAAAATAAAAACTATCTGATAGATGCAAGTCATGTGCATTGATTATTTTGCGCATCCATTATCTTTGCCACATTTTTCTTGTTGTTGTTATTATTTCTTCTTCAGAGGGATATAACTCGCAGGTCGTGTCGTTCATTGTGTAGTATTATAATGCAATTCCCATGTTTTTATTTTTATCTTTGTATTAGTGTGGTGTTTATAAATTATAAATAGCTGCAAATAAACTCCTTTTTATTTTTATTTCTTTTTTGTTCTGCTCCTTCTTCATATATGTCTTCTCTGCTCTCTGTGTGTGTCGTCTCGATTCTCGATTTAATTCAAATATTGGTGGTCTTCTTTTTTTTTATCCAATTTTCTTGCATTGTTTATTTTATTTTTATAGTTTTATGCTTCGTTATCGAAAGGATACAAAAAAAAAAAATACAACAATATTTTTCATTCTTTTTGTTTTTTTTGTTTTTTTTTTATTATTATTATTGTTGTTGTCTTTTATACTATCTTCTTGTATTGTTCCTTTTATTATTATATTCTTCAATTTTTTTTTTTGTATTTCTTTGTTATCCTTATTGACTTGTGTGTGATAGTGTGTATGATTTTTATCTTTTTTTCTCTATAAAAAAAATAAGTGTGTTCGTACAGGAATAAAAAAAAAAAAACTACTACGAATAAGAATCAGAAAAAAAGAGACAATAAAAATACATACCTATCTACCTACCATACAACAACAAGAAATAAAAAAAAATTGGTATAAATGTATTTGTATGTGAATTTTTAAATTGAACTCATTTTTTATCACTACAAAGAGAATTTATTATAGAAAATATAACGAGCAGAACAAAAACAACAACAACATTCATTCAAGCAGCAAAGGAAACAAAAAAAGAAAAAAAAAATTAAAATTAATCATTCACAAGCAATAAAGATGCACCAACTAGAATTTTTCTCATACAAAAGAAGTGCAGCAGGAAAATTGAGTAAAATATTCGTTTAAAATGCATATTTTCATTCTTGTATCTTATTATACAATACCTATTCCTATAGAGATACTAGGTTACTAAAAGATATACGTGAAAGAAGACTCCTATACACGAAGAGCGATGCGCGAGTAAAAAATTGCTAGTTCAGCGAAAATATTGGTAGGTACTACCTTTGCTGTTGTGCTTAATAGTTAAGTACAATCTAGTATCTATCTATCTATAACATACCTACCTTTCGAGACTTGGTTTCTTTTGAAAAGTCTTTTTAATAATATACAAGTATAATATATTTGCATATTCAAGTGAATTTTTGATTTCTATACAGTTTGAAATTGTGTACAAGAAAACTGTTAAAATAATTTACATATTTTATTTTTTTTTTATTTTTATTTTTTTAGCTAGAAATTGCAATGATTCATTGTGGGAAGAGACAAAGCAAACTATGAATTACCAACAACCTCGCAAGCACACAAAGACATTATACGTGGTTTCGTTGTTGTTGTTCATATAAGTTTAGGTATATTGAACTCGAATAACAATGATGATTCAGAATATTATTATACGTATATTTTATTCAGACAGCCAGCTATTAAAAGTAATTAGCAAAAATTTTATAAAGAAAATAATACAAAGAAAAAAAAAAGTATTTTTAATTTAAATTCTCAATTTTTTTTTAATTAGAAAAAATAAAGTTGAAGGAGGAGTATAAAAATGTAGTTGATCTTAATAGATGATGTTAATTCAATTAGATATGATAAAATTATTTATTATTATATCTTTGTTCACTGTTATATTTATGGCGTCAGAAATTTAATTATTTTAATGGTTGATATTTAGGATAAAATTTTTGTTCTTCCTACTTGATTTCGAATTAATTAATTTATCAAACAATTGACCGCTGCGTTTTGGAAAAAAGTTTAAGAATTTTGGTTTCGATATTTGGGTACTTGTTTCGTATAGCATTTACTTCTAATGAAGCTCAGAAATTTCCCTTGCAATTAACTGGTCGAGGGAATATATTTCTATTTTTCAAGGAAATTTTACTGCCATTTCATTATTGGATCGTTTGAGATAAGTTAAAGGCAAGGTTTTATTCCATTTTGTCTTAATTTTTTGCTAGATCAATTTTTTTTTCTGTTCCGAATCGGATTGGTGCAAAAATTTGTTCTTGTAACAGTATTTGCACCAATATCATAGGAAATAGCAATTTAAACATTTTTTTTTTTAACTTATGAAAATCAGTAGTGAGAGCTGGAGTAAAAATCGGTTCCCGCTTTCGAAAAATTTACAATAAAATAACATCGGTCCCAAAATTTAGCCCACTTGAACTCTAATTTATCGATTTTCTAGTATTAGCAGCTGATACTTTGTTTGACTTTATTTAACAAAATGAAATATAACTAGAAAGATTCCAAGAGTTTCCCAAAAAGTGGTTTTGACACTAAAACATTTGTCCCGAATATATAATACACCTGAAAGTTACAATTTTTTTTTTGCGATTTTAGTTGAGGAAATTTTAGAATCTTACATATAATGTCCGAATTTCAGCTCCAATTTTATATTAATTTACAAATTAATATTAGTAACAATAGATCATTTTTAGTCTCCATTATAATAAGTTTCAGAAGTTCTAAAATCAACAATTTCAGTAAACCTTAACTTCTGCAGTTTTTTAATGAAAAAAAAAACTTGTGTTCTACTATTTTATTAGTGTTAAAATAGACTAGAATTTAGCCAAAAAAAAAAAAAAACGATTTCCAACGTCAGTTGAGTACAAATTACAAATTTGTAGGTACTTTATGTATACTATCATGAAAACAGTGTAGGTACATTTATAAGCTAAAAGAATTAGGAATTTAGAAAAAAGGTTTTGATAGTTTTTGACTTTCAAGTGTCTAGAAAATTATAAATCTAGCTCAAAATTATTTCGTCATTTAATACCTATCTAACGTCATTCATTATGAATGCACCTTTGAACAAAGACTAAACCATTCAAATTGATGAAAAACTACAAATATTATTCGACCTTCAAATTTTCTACTATTCAAAAGGCTCAATGAGAATCTCATTCAAAAAAAAACAAAAAATGAGTTTGTCCTTTTATTCAAATTAGTTTTTAAATTCCACAAAAATGTTTCATTGGAATTGTTGAATACCATCAAAAACAAACAAAAAAAAAAATTTTTTTTCCAACAATTCTCACTTAGAAAAAAAGTTATACCACTATTTAGTGCACATCATCCTTATCTATTATAGCGGCAATATAAACTATTCCACCCAAATGAACCATTATTCTCACATTTATTATGCAATAAAAGATACTTTTAAAATCCCATTTAGTATAACCTCTCTCTCATTCGCTGCCTATATGCTGTTTGCATTGTAAATTTTATTTGTATGCACTTAAAATTAAGTCTCACATCCCATATTGTAGGTAGGTACGTAAAAACACAGCATTCATTTAGTTAGTACTATACCTGAGTACCATACACTCAATGAGTACATGTCAGAGTTTGAAAAACAAAAAAAACAGCAACAAAAAAAAAATGAGGTCTCGAAATGAATAAAGTATTTTCTCATTAGCACAAAATGCCTACATTGCACACCACACATAACATAAATATTTTATTTATACAAAAAAAAAAAACTTAAAACAACAAAATCAGAGTAAAATAAAAAAAAAAATAAGCAAACACTTGGAAAATGTATATTAGTTCCAGTTGGTTCACTATACTACTACTGTGCAAACTTATGCAATTCAAAATGCATTCATCCAAATCCTTCCTCATCTAATTGCACTAATTATTAGAAATACGTGAATGTATAAACTGGCATTATTATTATACACATATACAAATAAACATAGCTAAATTAACTCGAGTCATAACATAACACAGAGAGTTATACTACTTTAGTTATGGCTCATTCAATAATAATCCTGAACTATTTTGTGTTATAAATTTTAAAATAATTACCTTTTTATCGTTATTATTTTTTTTTTTTTTGCATTTCGAGGAAAAACAAAAATTGCAATAATAATATATCATTAGGTATGTCCTACAAAATGTTTGAAAGTATATTTATATGAAACTGAAGTATAAACTATATAACGTGAACAAAATTTCCGGTTTAGTTTTTATTGTTGTTTTAAGTCTTGAGAAATATATATAGTTATTTGGCAGGCAATCTTTCAGTAAAAAGAAAAAAGGAGCAGTTTACGCTCACTTGGCTTAGATTCATATGTTCATACAAACCGGAGCACTAAAATTTATATTTTATTATATTTTTGTTGTTGTTGTAAAAATAAAAGTAACAACACATTTTACCCATTCACTATATTTTTTTTTTGTGTTATTTATTTTTTTTTTTCTATTTTTATTAGAAAAGAGAATTGCAATGTAAAAATAGTCAAGTTTGAAAAATTCAACTATCTGTGGGTTGTGTTGCTTGTCACTAATATAAGATGCAGATGAGAGAAAGAGCTAGAGAATAAACAACTAAGATACACTACACAAAAGATGTAGATACTTTTTTTTTTATTTTTCTTAACTAGATACATTACCTGCAGTACAACTTTCTACAATTTTCTCTTCCTTGAGAAAATTAAAATAAATACAAAAATAAAACATGTCGCGTATGTAGGTTGTTTATCGATAAAGCAAAAAAAAAAAAATATTTTAGCTATCGTCTATCTATCTATCTATCTATCTTCAACAACAAGTTAAATAATTTATTCGAATCTCGCAGATGTATAACTAACATTTAATATTGTCGAACAATACTGTTGATTATAGATTTTACTGTTTTATTAATTAGAAAAGATACATATATAGATAATTTGAATCCCATGTTGATGAAAATTCACTCATACCTCATTATTATCAAAATGCAGGACATATGTGTAAAATATGTCGTAGGTTGTGCATTTCAAATTGCATCTTAGATAAAACATGATAATTAATTGCATAATTAATTAATAACACCGCCACACATGATGATGAATATGCATATGTTTGCATTTCTTGTCAATAAATTAATCACGTCTCAACGGAATTATATTCTCTCTCAGCTTGCCTGCATTATTGCTGATCAGCTGCCTCTAGTGATTGTCTGTCCTATATTTATATGAAGTATTGATTGGTGTGATAAATTACACCTATATATGTAGGCTTTGAACATACCTATAACTGTCAATACAATGTATGTAATCGGATGCAATTATTTATCATCTTATTATTATTCATTATATTTTTGTATTTTTGTTGTTTGTATGTGACTTACGCAATTATTTTTTGATAAGACTAAGGAAATACATAATTTATTAGGCCCTTTTTTTTCGAATTCAATTTATTTATAAGTTTTAATGGAAATTAAGTTTTGTCAATTGTTAATTTTTTATAAATATTAAATGGATTTTTTTTAAAAGAATATTGAGTTAAATTAAATTTAAAATTTTTTTAAATTTAAAACCTTATACAAAAATTTAACTTGTTTATAAAAAAATAAACAACTTTTTAACTGCCATTAAATTCCATGAAAGAAATGGAATTTCAGAAACTTTAAAATTATTTAAAATTTTTTTTTTTGTATTTTAACTGAAAACGGCAATTCATTTTAGAAAATCTTCGTATAAAACCAGAATGGTTTTTCAAAAAAATTTAATTCCTTCCCAAAAATTATTTTTCATTTTGCTGTAAATCTATGATTTTTTGTGGAGCAAATTTAATGAAATTTATTTAGACGTAAAAAACAAAATTTAAAAAAAAAAAACTATTTTATAAGATTTTTCTAATCAATATATTAGTCTTGTTAACCACCAATAAATTTGTTAGAAACTTCAGAAATTGCTGGACTTTTTCAAATTCTCTAACACGATATTATCATGTTTCTAATACTAAAAGTTATATCATTTATATTATTTCATGTGAGTAATGAATTTCATAAGAATTCCAATTACGTATCTAGGAAGAACTGAATTTGTATAATAGATTAAGATTAGTCAATATTTGTGGTATTTTTGAACTTATGCAAATAAAATAGTCTTAACATTATTTGTAAAGTAGGTTATTTGATGCAAAATAAAAACAAATAAATATCTTATCACGACCGTTATTCTACATCTAAATAAGATAATAAAAATATTTGCACTTAAAAGATATAAGTGAATTAGATAAAAGCAGTAAAAGTTTAGTTAGTAAAGTAAACGAAATTGTTTTAAATTCTTTCAAACAAGGTCAAAAAAGTCTACAAATGATAATTAAGAAGATTAATACAGTTCATAAAAGCTAGTAGTAATGACTTTTTAAAGACCAAATTCGCAAAAATAATTATAATTATCTATGTATGTATTTTAATTTTATAACAAAAGGACAGATGCAGTAAGTTTGAATGAATTTAGAAATATTTTGTAAAAACAAATTTTTAAAAATATAGATACAAAAAAAAACTGTCACATACTTCCTTTTATTCTCTTAAAAGGTCATCGTATTAGTATGTGAATATTTATTTTTTTAAATGTCCTTCATTCGCTACCAAAACTTTCAAATTAAACAAAAATTTTCACGATTTATTTCTCCATTGCATTACTCACTTCCTTTCTGTTTTTTTTTTTTTTTTTGTTAATTTATCAATAAAAAAAAAATCAATTAAAAATGCAATTTCGAGCGAATACATAATAAATAAAATGGAAAATAAACAACAAATCTTATAACGACTGATTTATTACCAATTGAATATTTTATTTTTTTTTTCTGTTCAAGAAAATAAAATGTTGTTTTTAAAAATCACCAAACGAAGGACATCAGGGGCACTTACATAAATGCATTAATCTTGTTAAAAATACAAAACTGTGTTAAACAAATAAAAAAAAATCGTACAACAAGTACTTATACTATACAATCTATTAACATACAAAAAAAAAAAAAATAAAATAAAAGAAACAAAGAAGCAATGACAAGCAAATTAGGTTATTCCTATTTAACAAAATGTTAATACTATACTTTGCGTTGTTGTCTTTATGTGTGTATTTAAGTTTATTATTTCTCTCTTGGTTATCTTTTTTTTTTCTGTTTTAATATGACATATACACACGCCAAGTAAACATTATTATATCTACTTCAAACCAAAAGCTAATTAGCACGGTAAATATACGTTTTTGCATACTTTCTAATAGATTATAATTATTACAGTAGTTGTGTAGATTATAATTATTACAGTAGTTGTGTGTAGATGGACGACGAAATGAATGCGGTAAAGGCAAATAGTATACCAACGACACAAACGGACGAACTAAATAGTACAATAATGAAAACTTATTATATGACTTATAATAAGCGATATTATGCACATTGGGGATATTTTAATATTTGAACACACCAGAAAAAAAAAAAAAATAAATAAAAAAAGATAAACCATCATCGTCGTCGTTGTCGATGTCGTTATGTCGTCGACGGACGTCGTTGTCGTCAGTCCAACCATTCGTTCGTTTGTTTAGTTTAGTTTATACATAGTATAACTAGGCTAAAAAGTGTATAATTTAATTGGATTCTCTAAGGCTAAACTAAACAACTAAACAAATATGAATATGGATGTAGATTCTATGTATATGTATGCATGTGAATATTGTATATGTTAGCAATTTAGAGTGTGCTTGAAATATTTACAGAGAAGAGGTTAACTATGTTTGGTTAGCATTCAAAAGGATATATGAAATGCAATTTTTCATTTTTGCCTTCATTCATTTTGTATTTTTTTTTTTCGTAATTTTTTTTTTTTTATTTTTTGTTGGTAAATTACTTATGGCGTATATTGTTTGAGGCTAAATAAATGTGTTTACTCAAGCAAAATTCTCTTTTAAGTTTATTTCTTTTTTTTTTTTTCATTTTGATTTTAGGATTAGAGAAGCTTTAAAATATTTAAGGAGAAAGTTTTTTTTTATTTATAGGGTATTTATTTTTGAGCTAGTGAATGTTTTCTTAATTTAATTAAAATATCATAAGAGAATTTCATAACAAAATTTAAGTTTTTAATTTTTTGGAATTTTCGATTTGATTTTTTTAGTTTTAAAACAGGATTTCTTTTTGTTCTGTATTAAAATTTGTGTTCAAAACTCGGTGGGTAAAAATTATAAATTAGGAGTTGTACATTTTAGGTTTTAAGCAAAAAAAAAGGATGAGACGTATTCGTAGTTTAAAAATAAATAGTTTGAAAGGTACAAATATAAATAAAAAATGGGGTATTCTCCTGATGTCTATATTTAGACAATCTATATAAGCAGATCAACAAATATTCATCTAAAAATTTTGAACATTTTTGTTCAAAGGTTGGACGTTTTCTAGTTATTGCTTAAAAAGAAAGAGGGCCGAAAAGTTCGAGAAATTCATATTTAATGCATTAAAATTTAATTACAATGTTGTAAAGATGACTATATTAATAATTTTTAACTTCTTTATTATTACGCATTTTACCCATTTTTGAAATTATTTCAATTTGTCTATGTAGGTCAGAAGGTTTTTGGGTAACAACTGTTTAGCATATTTTATTTATTACTATTCCATTTTCCAAAACCACTTTTTTTTTATTTAAGAACAATTTTCTTCCAAAATATATTGCGAGCGTTTTTGCAAAGATACTTTTTTTTCATTGAAATTTTTGTTTTTAGTTTCAAAAAAGCTTTTTTTAAGTAGGTAATAAATTCGCAAAATGAAATTATTCTACTAAGTGATCTTCTTTATTTACGTTTTCGTGTTCTTATACCTCATATCCAACGTCTTAGATTTTAAGATGCCACCAAACTTTAAAAAAAAAACTCAAAATAGAAAATTATACTTCGTGACAAAATTAATCAATAATTATTTCTTCCCTAATTAAATAAAAAAAAATATATATATATATTTTTTTTTAACAACCCGTATAAATCAAAGTAACCATAAAATAATTAAATTAATGTCAAAGGTCTTTCCAATATAAATATACACAAATTATTCCTCTCCAACAAATTTAATTTCTTCTCCCCAATTAGGCACAATTTTTATTCTCTATAATAATAATTTTAATTGCTTCAATATCTATAAAAATAATTTCACCATACAAAGTACAAAAAATAAAAATTCTCCAAAGAAAGAAGGCCAGCGTCGCCGTCGTCGGTCATAAGACCAACCTCCTTAATAATCCTCAACAATCTCAGTCAGTACCAAATACGTGAAGAAAAAAACAAAAAATCTCATGCAACCGACACCATTCTACCAATAATGATGCGACGAAGATTCAATATGTGCCTTAAAGCAGAAAAAAAACTAACAAATATAGTATCTGTCTGTATGTCGTGATAAAAAATAATGTGTGCATAAATGCAATTTTCAATCTTCATGTTCCTTCTCTCTCTCTCTCTTTGTACCTATCTTTATTTTTCTTATATTCTTTGTCTGACTGATGTTGATAGTTTAGTTCTACCACAGATGTGTATCAAACAGAAAAATACGTGCCATGTTGCCATGTGGCATGATTAGTACTAATATTCAACCTTCTAAATTTTGATTGGAATATATTCATTCGAATAAGGTATAAAAAACAATAACAAAAAAACAACAACACCAAGCAAAAAAAACACAGCATAATAGCCGCACATGGTTTTGTTTAATTAAAGAAAATATTCTCTTTAACTCTCCATTTCCTGTCGCTATTTTATATATAAATTAACTATTGTATCTATATTTCTATCTATGGCATACATTATACTTGGTATATTTATCTATTCAAGTCCATTAAAAATAAAATGGTCTTATATTGCTTAAGAGAAAAGAACAAAAAAAAAAAAAAAAAAAAAAATGAAGAAGAAAAAAAAATAAATAAACACACCAACAAGCTCTCGCGAAGAATATAAAAATAAAATTATTCAATGTGTGTTGTATTACTATTTTTTGCCTACAGAGAGCGCTAACTAGATTTGCGCGCGCCTTTTCTTAGTTTGTTTTTTGCGCGCGCACAGGTCGCAAGTCGCCATCGCAATGCAAAGTGTTGCTCAACGACGATATGAAGATTGTAAGTTGAATTTGCTGGTGATGTTGCACATTATCGCAGCCATGTGCTTGCTAACTGAATGAGAGATGCTGTTAAAAGTGTTGAGACTTTTGATGCTGATGGCTGGGGTTTTTATAGTGTTATTTATTCATTTTAAACATATTTAGCATAACGAGCGACGCTTTTCCATACTTATAACTGTTAAAATAAGTAGCCTATATGCATTATAAGTGCTTTATAGTGCATATATGTAATGTGCAGTGAATGGAACTAACTATTTTTTACAGGGTGATTAAGAATTTAATAAGGAAATCATTTTGGTACAATTTAAGACATAACGTTGGTCAAAAAAGTTCAATTTTACGTAAAAATACTCAAAATATTATTAGAACGTCTGAAAAGTTGGAATCCCCGGTTCTGACACTTTCCTTCTTACCGACTATCCCAGAGATTACGCTTTCTTCAAACAAAATCTTGCTAATTTCATATTTAATAAAATTCTTTGTTGTAGAAAAAAAAAAAAGAGTAGGGTTCTGAAATTTAGTTAGCGACCGGGGTATTTTTCAAAATTCATAAGTTTGATCAATGAAATTAGTTGCACAACACTCGGACCTTAAGTTTTAATAATGCATATTTAAACTTTTCAAAAAAAATTAAAGAAGGAAAACAATGACGAAAACAGAGGGTAAGTAATCAAAACTTGTTAAGTCATCTTTTTGATGAAACACCATGTTCCATGTGTATAACTGCTTATTTAGAGGCGTCAAGTTTATGAAAGGGTATTAAATATTCAGAAAACTTCACTTGAACTTTTTGGGAAAGAAAGAAAAACCTCCTACTTGTTTCTGTCAATTTCGAAAGTTTCTTAAAGCGTACTCACATCATTGCAGTTATTTTGTGCAACAGAATATAATTCTACTGGAAATGAAAAATTGCAAACTACAAACATTGGGAAATAGATTTAAATATAAGATATGACACCTAGGGTCTATATCACAGCTAACTACATGATTTGCATCTGCTTAATCAACGATTTTGAAATTAATTATTCTGGCCTAATGGAATTTTCGAAAATTTGCACTATTTTGACCATAAAAAGTATTTCTCGACGTTCAATAGGACTAAAGTATGCGAATGCAGTAAGTTCTGAAACAGGTTATAGATTTTCCTCAAATAATGAACTTGGTGATTTTTGTGAAGTTTCGAAACTTCCAATAGAATTGTGCAATTTTAACAAAATTGCATGAAAAATTGCATTTTCTAACAGATCATGTCATTTTTTTTTCCAAATATTAAACGAACAGAAATAAAAAGCAACAAATAACCGTTTATTTTTTCTCGTGATGAGTTGTCTGTAGGTATCAATACAAATCCTGAATTCTGGTGTAAACACTTGAAAGTGAGTTCTTATAAATTCCATAGTTGTGAATTTCTCTCGAAGAATCATGTCCATTTTTCTTGTTAATCTATAAACTGAGATTTGGTGACATAATAGAAGTTTTATGAATTTATTTCGCAAAAATGCATACACAAAATTTTCTTTTGAAGAACTTATTTTCTGTTTGTTTCGTTAAAACTCATTGTAAGCTCCATTTAAATTATTTTCTTTACCTAATGTTTTTCACACAAAAAAATTTTATATACAGTGGTGGAAAAATAATTAGAAACACGCTCTTTTTTTTTCAAAATGTTTGTATGTTCTTAATATGAATAAAAAATATTAGAAATATTTTTTAACAGAGGTATTTGAAGAGCTTGATGTTTTACTAAGGATTTAGTCTTTATTGCACCTTCTTTTTCTAAAATATAAGGGGTTGGTGTGTCAGGAATATTGTTAAGGACGTTTTATTATTTTTTTGGAACATGTGGCATTTTTCGAGGACTGCAACCACATTAACCAACTAATAGAAATTAGTTGGTGATAGTCCTTTTTATTAATTGTACGTTTAATTAATTGACCAAGTTTGGCAAATGTAAATGCTAAAAATCAAAAACAGGATATTTCTTAGTAATTTTTCCTCAGTGTTTCTAATTATATTTCCACACAAAATTGGACTATATTTTAGATTTTTTGCAATATTTTTCTTTTGTTGGATAAATTCTAAAATTTTTTTCTTAAAATGTTACAAGGATAATATCATCACTTGTGTTTGCTAAAAATTTGTTAAATATTTTGTATTTATAGTAAGAAAAAAATAACATTTTGTAAACAAAGGAGGATGTTTCTAATTATTTTGCCACCACTGTAAAAAGAAAAAAAAAAAAAATAGCTCTCATTTTTTTATTTTAAATTACTTGGCTACTTTTTCATCACCCTGTGTGTACTAAACGTGTACATCTATTTAATGAACATGCATTTATCTTTTTCCAAGAACTCAACATTTTTCCAACAAACTGCGAGATAAAAAAATAATAAAAACTTAGAAAAAACATAAAAAAAAAAAAAAATAAACAATTTCCAACAAAACATATCCACCAACAACTACAACAACAAGAAAAATAAATTCAAAAGAAAAGAGCGAAGAAAATTGCATAAAAATAACAACAACAAAAATATCAAAAGAGAAACGAAACAAAATGTGTGTTGTTTGTTATACATAGTAGTTGGAGAGTTGTTGGTTAGTCTCAGAGGCTGGCTGGAGGAGCTATAAGGTACTTTACGTACAGATACGTATATGTTGTATCCATAGGATTTTCATGTTCAATTAACATTTTTATGTTGTGCTGTATATTTTTTTTTATTATTTCTTCGTTAATAAAACATTAATGCATTCAACTTTAAATCGTTTTTTTTTTTTAGTTTTTATTATTTTTTTTTTTGTATTTACTTATGTTTTTTAATGGTCTGTCGTGACTGGGAAGGTAACAGAAAAAAAAAATTATGAGAGCGATGAAAGTTTAAAGTTTATGAATATTTTGTTAAATTTAATTGCAAACTCTCTTCTCTATATCTTAAATTTGCAATCTGGTTTTGTTGTAAAAGATACAAAAAACAAACATTATTTTCATTTTTGTTTGTTGTTTTTGCTTTTAATGAAAAAAAAAAAAACATGAAAATGCAGAAAAATAAATATAAAAAATATCATAAAGGTGCTAAAGTATTTGTAAATATTGTTTTTTTCTGTGCTTAGATTTTATCCAGAGATGAACGCTATAGTCAGGAATGTTTTCACAGATTTCTCTGCTGAGTCTTTTTTCCGATAAGACTCTTGTCGACTTACGTTGTTTTTATACGTAATGTATATTGACTTGTTAAATATTATTTGATGGCAAATATGTCAATGTAAGTTTTAATGTGTTCCCTGCATACTTTACAAACAGAGAAAAAAATTAAAACAAAACAAAGAAAAACTCATTGAAACATTGATTCAAGGAAAGATAAATAGTAAAGAAAAAATATGAATAAGTAAATATCATCAGCAAACAATTTCAAAGAAAGTCTACTTTAACACTGTTTTCACTATGAACGGTTTGTGTTTTTTAGACAACAATCTTGTATATATTAATTTGTTTATTGTCTTGTCGCTTAATTTGTTGCCAGAAACTTCTTCGAAAGTTACTTTGAATTTTAAATTTATACTGAATAATCTTAAATATTCGTTGAATCATTTTTAAAATTTGTTTTTGAATTAATTGAAATTTTAAATTTTTATATTTTATATTTTTTAAAATTAAATTTATAAATAAAACTAATTTTTATTACTTTTTTTCTCTCATTTTAGGTAAGTACTGATGGCGAAATCAAACCAAAAAAGGTATCTATTGCACATTTTTTTTATAAAGGTTTATCTATTTTTGTAAATATTTCTGTAGAATTATGAAAATTGGCTGTTATAGTAAGTAGCTATAGTTTTTGAGAAAAAAAAAAAAAAATAATAATCAAGTGGAAAGTTAACTTGCGAACCACAAGCATTTATCATCAAATAAACAAAAAAATACTCTGAATAAAATAACTAGGCCCTAATACACTTCCTTGAGGAACACCCTTTTATTTTTAAAAAGTGTCTATCTAAAATTTACGATTTCATTTTTTTAATCCCCTGCCTATGCATAAAGAACCTTCAGATGCTGTGGGTATTCAAGTACCAAACCCCAAAGTGAATATACAAAAATTGTCACGATTTGCCATTTCACTTAGAGGCAAAATCGAGGCGTAGTAAGTAAAAAAAAATTCATATCACAAGTACTTTAATGCACATTAAAAAAAAAAAACCTTAATCGCTATCAATGAAATATTCATGGGTAGGTAATAACCTATACGTTATACCTTTAACGTATGGATATTCCATATAACAACATAACCAAAAAGACATCTTCATTAAAAATTTAACTTCCAGCTCCAGACATAAATAATTTATGTACATAAAATCGATTCAACAAAAATAAAAAAAAAAATAAAAATTCTCCATCACATCACGACAATCTTAAAAAAAAAAAAATAAACTCAAAACGGAAAAAATTGTTATCCATTTTTTTTTTTAATTAATTTATTTTTTTTTTCCTGCGAAAATGTTTTAATTTCGTTTTGCATTTCACATGCAATTATTCATGTTAATGTCTTTTTCGGTTTGGATCCGTATTCTTTGATGTTATTTTTTTTTTTAATTTTGAATTTTTTTGCTTCTCTTGCATCGTTTATTATTGCTGTCGATTTTGCTATTTTATTTTTTGTTTTATTTTCGTCCTCCTTCGTTTCAAAACAACAATAATAATAATAACAACAGCAACAACAATAATGAACAACGAACAAAAAAAAATGAAAAACTACAGACTAAGGTATTCCAAACGCCCACATAAAACTCATTTTTATCTCCGCGAATATACGAGTACTTCATACCTACCTACCTACATAATATCCTATCCAACAACAACCATCACAATCGTCGTTGGTTGTTGGTAGGTTTTGGTATTTTCGTTTAGTATTCGTTTTCGTATAGTAGGTATAGATAGAGCTCCCCTTTTTCGTTTAGGGTTGCCAACATGTCAAAGGGCAGAATTACTGGAGAAAGGAGTTTAACATTCTATTGCACTACTGACACTCTTCTTTAAGAAAAATTTAAGTTTATATTAAGTAAATAAAAGGTGCACGTGGGCGCTCTTATGGAAGGAACAGATTTTATAACGAAATTATTAAATGTTATCTAGGTTTTGTTACGGGCGTGACATATAAAACAATTGATTTTTGGCATAGAAATCAAATTTCTGTTTAGTATAATGTGTCATCTTGTTCGCAAAAGCTTCGAGGCGTTCAAATTATTACGGGCGTGACATGTAAACGTTACGGGTGTGACATTTTTCGTTGGGATATATTTTAGATTTTGATATAGAAAAATTACTAAAAAATTCCAACAAAAAATTACAACAAACAAAATTTGAAAAAAAAATTGACATCTACAAAATTTGGAAAAAAAACATAGTTTTAATTTTTTTTTGCTAAAATTTAAAAAATAAAAATTTTAAAAGAAACTGCAAATTTTTCTTAAAAAATGAAATACATTTTCTGTTGATTTGTTTGATATTTTTTTTATCTACAAAAAAAAAAAAAAACGGAACAACATAATTTGTTAACTAAATTTTGCTTATTTTTTTTAAATTTTTGATAAATTTTGCTTCCCATTTTTTTTTTTGTTAATTTTTCTCGTAATTTATTTTAAAGAAGCTATTCATGATAATTTGTATGGTCTTTACTGCCACATATTTGGCAAATTATGGCAACCTTATTCCTCATTCCTATGCATGAGAATGTGTTAGTTTTTTTCTCTTCTTTTTTTTTTTATTTTGCATCGTCCTTTTGTGTATCGCCGAGTAAAATTAAGGGTCTCCCCCATGTGTACCCAACAATGGCAAAAAAATACAAAGAAGAAAACTTGGCGAAGAGAAGATAAATAAAAAGAAAAAAAAGAAAAAAAGCAACAGAAAAAAAATTATAAACTAAATCCACATCGTGCAGGGGCCCACGATGCAAGATGCATGAGAGATGTTGGCCGGGTTTAAAAAGACGAACAAAACAACAATAACAAAATAATATCCGCTTGCAAATAAAAATAAAGTATCTTAATGATACTTTTACTCGTTAGTTGGTTTTTGGTTTGGTTCATTCCAATCCAAGTCGAAGTTGGAGAAGAATATGATGATGAAGGGGAATAGGAGCGGGGCGAGGATACACTGTCAAATCGGCAAAAAACGACGCGACGGCAAGCGGGCGGTGGCGGCAAGTCGTTTTGCTTCCTTTTTTGTGATCCATTGTTGTTGGGTTGTTTAATTATGTATTCCCATTAATTTTGGAATGTCAAGTCGTTAACGAATTTCGCTTTGTGTGTGAATGGTTTTGATGTTGCGAGTAGATTTTTACCAATACCATACTCTTTCTTTTGTGACGTTTTTATTATTATTTTTTTTTTATTATTTTATATGCCTCCTACATCGTTAATAAAGTTTTCGAAATGCATAAATGACGGGTAGAGGAAAACGTTTTCATTTTTTTCCTTTAATAAATTATTAATAATGTCATGTATCTATATATGGTTGCATACTTTCATATCCTTCATGTGGATTATAATATATAAAGTTGGCAATTTAATTATTTTATTAAAATTCTTGTCAAGAACCTTTTTATGCAAATTTTTATTAAAAACCCTGAATTTATGATCAATATATATAGTACTTTTTTGACTGCCGACACCTTTTTTTCAGCTCTTCCACACTCTTCACCACCCTAACCTAACTTTATAAAAAGTTTATAAATTGAAAACTTACCCTCAAGGATGAATATTTATATTTATATATCTAAAATTCAAGAGGTGAAGGTCTTAGGAAGATAAGAAAACTTCTTGAATGAAACACACACACTTTTTCAAAAACTATAACCTTCTATTTTTTACTATAAATAAGGGCATAAGGAATGAAGAGGAGGTTAAAAGCAATATAAGTAAATATTTATTTTAGAGAAACTTATGTTTACTTTTAAAATTACTTTTTATAGAGAATTAGTAAATTACGTGAATAAGTAAACATCTCTTAAACAATAATAAATTTTCTATCTCCACCAAATACACAAATACAAACACATAAATAAATGGGAGGAATGTAAAGAAAATTACGTATAGCAAATAGTTAAATCCAAAATGTGGTTTATCTTTCATTTTCTGTCTCTCTTTCCCTTCTGTCACCAATATTTGGTTTCCTGAACTTCCTTGTATTCTTATTATACAAAATTATAAGTGCTGTCGATTGAGAATGTTTACAATAGGTACTAAGTACTTTTTATGTATTAAAAACAAAATTCTGTTTATTAAATTTTTTTTAAAGTCCTTTGAAAATGTAGGATAGAAATTCTAAATTTTTTTTCTATGAAATCTGAAAAAAACTGTCACACTTCTTTATATTTTTTATATAAATGTAATGACATTGACAGCTCTGGATGACATATTTAAATTCCATCTCTAACAGTTTCCAATGAGTAAGTTGGCATAATTTATGTTTTTAACGAGAAAAAATTATAAGGTATTTCTATCGTTTCGGGTGTGGCTCTTTTACTCAAAATTTTATGAGTTACACACTGAATAATATTCAGCCATCATTCCATATTAACAGAACTTAATTTCAAGAGCCTACAAAATATTTTTTATTGAAATTATAGTGTTACGGGCGTGACATTAAAACAAATGATTTTTGTATAGGGAAAGACATTTTTGAGTTGGACTTTGTTAAGTATATCCAGATACTGACAAATATTAATTTGATTTCGGGCGTGACAGATACACGTTTACGGCTGTGACATTTGTTATTTTTATGTTGAAAATAAAACATTTTGCTTTTTTTTTATATATTGGCCTTTTTTGAATATAAATTTTGTTAGATTTAAGGGGTCAATGTTCAATTCCAACAACAAATCTTAAAAAGTACTACAATATAGTACCTAGTTCCTAGTTAGTACATTCAACAGCACTGCCAAAAACCACCCTTCATTCATTTTATTTATGTATATTATTTTCTCTCTTGTTAAATGAGTTTCTATTTAATTTTGCTTAAATCAACATAATTTCCATTTTGTTTGCATTTTGATTCGAAATTTTGTTGTATTTTGTAATTTTTTTTTTTTCATTTATTTATTATTATTTTCTAAGAATATTAAATAAACAACAAAATGCCGAAAATCTCGCGTATATCACACAGTATGTACAGTGGTGGAAAAATAATTAGAAACACGCTCTTTCTTTTCAAAATGTTTGTATGTTCATAATATGAATAAAAAATATTAGAAATATTTTTTAACAGAGGTATTTGAAGAGCTTGATGTTTTACTAAGGATCTCCTTTTTATTGCAACTTCTTTTTCTAAAATATAACAGGTTGGTGTGTCAGGAATATTGTTAAGGACGTTTTATTATTTTTTTGGAACATGTGGCATTTTTCGAGGACTGCAACCACATTAACCAACTAATAGAAATTAATTGGCGATAGCCCTTTTTATTAATTGTACGTTTAATTAATTGACCAAGTTTGGCAAATGTAAATGCTAAAAATCAAAAACAGGATATTTCTTAGTAGTTTTTCCTCAGTGTTTCTAATTATATTTCCACACAAAACTGGACTACATTTTAGATTTTTTGCAATATTTTTCTTTTGTTGGATAAATTCTAAATTTTTTTTCTTAAAATTTTACAAGGATTATATCATCACTTGTGTTTGCTAAAAATTTGTTAAATATTTTGTATTTATAGTAATAAAAAAGTAACATTTTGTAAACATAGGAGGATGTTTCTAATTATTTTGCCACCACTGTATACTTACTATAGCTATAACTGTAAAAAGATTTTGTGGGTGTGTATTAAAGTACGAGTAAAAAATCGAAGGGAAAGGCCCTTTTATTTCAACTTTATATCAACATGAGTCGAATGCAAATTAAGTCAAATATTGGATATTGTGCAAGCAATGTTTTATAATTTCTGTTTGGTTTTCTTTTTGTTTTAACAAAAACAAAAAAAAAAGTGTTTATGTAAAGCTGATGACAGTTTTTTTTTTTATTTCCGTTGTTGTTTTTGAAAGTTTTAATGATAAAAGTTTCTTCCTTCTTTTTCTCTTTTTTTTTTTTTAATGTTTAATTTTAATAATGGAAATTCAGTAAAATAACAGTTTAATTATGTAATCATAAAGTTTATCTTATTGCAATGAAAAATTAAGTACAGACAAAATATATAAATAATTTGTTTGTTAATTGTTGAAGTTTTGAGAGAAACATACACACTTTTTATTTTGCTAAAAATATATGACTTTTTGTAGCCCTTAAAAAAATTAATGAAAGCAAACTAAAACATAAATCTCTGATATTAGAAAACTTTTCCAAATATCAACAAAGTAGACTTCTATCTATTTTTTTTAGTTCTTCGCTCAAGTTATTACTTCATTTCATTACCTTAAATCTAATGAAAACAGGCTAAAAACTTAAACTTTATTGAAGGAACAAAAAATCCAGTGTTGTTATTTACCTATATTAAGTGCGGCAAATGTGGCCCACCTTCAACTCTCTTCGAAATAAAATAAAATACCTAATACATCAATTTTTTAGCAGTCCTGAAAATCTGCTTCAATTCAATCATATCAAAAACGCAAAAATGTTTAAAACAAAAACTGATTTATAGCTCGGTTTTCTTGCGGGTAATATGGCCCACCTTGCACGAATTATGGTCCAGGATGCACCACATAATTCAAAAGAAAAAAGGAAAGTTTTATTAAGATAACGTGTCAAATATGGCCTACTAGTTATGGTAGGCCATATTACACACAAGGGTCGCTTTACTAAAATTTTCTATAAAGTTTCCAAACTTTTTTTGAATTTTATATCATAAAAGTTAAAAGTATTTTTAACATCTCTACTTTCATTAAAGTTACATGTTCTTAAAGTAACCTAATTGGATGAGATAGAATAAGATCTATCAAACTAATTGAAAAAAACCGACTCTAAAAACAAGAAATATAACTTACCAATTAAATATTGTTAGTATGTTCTTAGTTTCAACCCATTTTCTATTCCCAATATAAAAGATTGATGATAACACATGACAGCTACAAAAATTGTAAACATATGTAAAAGTTATCTCATTCTGATTAAATTAAACATGTTTACCCCCTTTATTGTAACCCAAACACAATACACATATCGATCTCATTTAATTTGACACCATAGAAATGTCAAAACCGATAAATAAATCTCAACTTAAAACCAATCCGATATGTTAATTGTTTTTTAATCATCAAACTATATCCTGTTCTATCAAAAAACAACAACAACAAAAAATGAAAATAAATACTAATTAACACAATGTGATATATTTTTCATTTATAAACTTGACAACTTAATTAAAATAAATAATTACAAATAAATATCATTCGAAAAAAAAAAGTATGTCATCTAGTCAACAGATCATGTCAAAAAACTATTAAAATATTAACAAACATAAATAAACAAAACAAAAACCACTTGTGTCTGTGGCTGGTGGTTCTGGCTAATCAACTAATCACTTTGATTAATATGTCATAAGCATATCATCATTATTGAATTTATACACAAACATACTTATATTTATATTTTCATTTTTTTTGTATATTTGTATATATTTTTTTTTTATATTCAGTTAGAGTTATAAAATTAAATGAGGAAAAAAATAAATAAAAGACAAACTTTCCATAAAAAAATCCATTCCCATTGAATATTATAGTCAAAACGTGACCAAATTATCATAAAAAATAATAATAATAATCATTCGAGAGTATTTTTTTCTTCACATTCAACAATTTCAATATACACAAAAAAAAAAAAAAATACAAAAAAATAATAAAGAAAGATATACAACATTTGCAATTAGATACGACCACACCTGGTGGTGAGTGTAGGTATATGATTATATGGGTAGGGAGTTATTTGAAAGACACAACAACAACTGTGTCATCATCGTTGTTCAATATCTTTGGGTGGAACCATTTCCTATACTCCCCCTCATGTCCCCCGATATATGTAAGTACTCACTTTTTGGTTCATTGAACTTTTATGAGAGAATTCCAAAGTAAAAATAATATTAATTTGTTTTTGTTCTTTCCCATAAATATACGACGAGCATGATAGGAATGCCAGGAGGAATTCATGTGCCCATAGAAGTGACGATGGTGATGATGATGATCATCATCATCTTTATGCAACATGGGTAATGGGTAGGTATAATATATCTCTTCCCGCCAAATATTTCTCAGCCAAGCCCCTGCCATTGATTAAAAATTCTGTATATTTTTTTTTAATTGAATTCTTTTTTTTTTTTGTCTGATTACAATACCAAATAAGAGATAGAGCGATATTTGAATTAATAAAAAAGAAGGGGGAAACAGACAAAAACACAACTCACAGTAAAATAAAAAAAAATAAATAAAAATGAATGAAAGGATTAATCAGAATTACAGGCGGTTAGAAGGGGCAAGCATCCCTTTTGACATTTAGATGAGCGATGTGCAAACATTTTTTTGTTTGCAGTTTTTTTTTTCTTTTTTTAATCTATTTTCTATGTTAACGAATGAAATGTTCTTTTGAACATTCGAACAAGATATAGAAAAAAAAATATTTCCCTATTTTTGTAGATACATATAGCTACCTACCTCCCTGATATAATAGAAACAGGTTTTGTTTGTTAAATAAATATCTGCAGAGTGTATCTATGAATGAACATCCTAGGTTCATCTTTAATCATTGTTTAATTTAAATCCAGCTTTCGTCACTTTTTCTATTTATTTCTTATCGTGTTTGTATATTATTTAAGGGCAGGTATTGGAAGTGTTTAAAAATCGCATTAATCAAAGTGTACAGGATTTTACATTAAGTTCACTCTTTTGCAAATCAAATTCACCATTTTGAAAATCAAAATCACCATTTTGCAAATCAAATTCACCTTCTGAAAATTAAACACGTTATTAATTGAGCATTCGCGTACAGCAACTGATGATGTCCTTAAGCCATCGTTCATCGGATCAGCAAGATTGCGGTCCTCACGTTTAGGAAAAAAAAGTAGAGTGTTTCTATGTTTTTAATGTGAATTAATTTATTGATAATTTGAAGCTTTTGATTTTTAGAGGATGAAATTGAATAGCAAAATAATGAATTTGGTTTGCAAAAGTTTTCAAAATTTAATTTAGTATGAAAAATCTTTTTTTTTGATTTGTTCAGTTTCTTATAAAAACTTTTTTCAATTCGGTTCCCAGTAGAGATCCGATTTTTTTAATTTTTTTAAGAGTTTTTCAAAAAAAAACGTTTATTTGCTTAAATTTTTAAATAAAGTAACCAGAATTTTTATTAGTTTTTAAATTTCATTTCAAATAACATCAAATCGTGCGAAACGTTCCTTTTTGATAGTCCAAGAATTATTTTTTCGGTTTTTCCCACTAGTTTTTCCCACTAAAAATCTTTTCTTAACCATTAAATTCTAATAAATGGCTAATCCACCCTCAAATAAAATAAAATGAGACAAAAAACTGTTCGCTCACAAAAATACCGCTCCAAAAACGTGTTTATGTATTTTAATCATTCAAAACTACCAGACCCATAATTTTGAAAAATAAGGTAGCCTATGTCCATCGCCGTACCAAAACTTATACCGCTTCAAAATTTTATTTAAATATAAACAAATGCAAATTCTATGCCTTCTTTGTTATTTCAATAACCTTGAATTAGGAGCGATCTTGTTATGAGTTGTATTATTTTTTTTTTTCATTTTGCATTAAAAGTTAGTGTAAATTAATTTCAACAACGTTGGCAACCATTTTTACCAAAGAACAAATATATACGACCAAATCATGTAGGTACTTAAAATTTCTTCTTATTTTCCTTTCAAAATATAAATGAACTTGCAATAAGAATAAGTGTAGGCAGACGTAGGTAAACACACTTTTCAATATATTATCATTTACCCATACGCACAAAGAAATGATAATATTTGAAGAAACGTAACTGAATGTAAATAAATCCCCATTTGTACCTATTGCACCAAACGAATCATCATCATCCATCAATCCAATTGGGGGAGAAAGAAGTTTTAATTTTATTTATTTTTTTTTTTTTTAACATGAACACGAACAATTTAACTTCATTTTTGTTTATTTCTCTTTGATTTCTTCTCGTTGTTGTTATTTTTTCAATTGAAATTACAATTTTCCAGAGTAAAGTATAAAATGGAGAGACAAAATGAAAAATAAAAAAAAAAACAAAAACAAATTGGAAAAATCTCTTTAAATTAATAGAGAAGATGCGCCTTGGAGATATACCATCATTCATACACACAAACACACACACATGAGAGATACACTTTACTATGCAATCGAATAACAAGATGAATGCTATTAAATGAAAAAAAAAAGTAAATAAATGAAAGAAGAAAAAAAAAAACAACATCCATCTGCGGGAAGAGCAAAAGTTCAATGATAATTATTTGTTTTGCCAGTTTGCCCGAGGTCATTTAACCCCGGAGTTCAACCACCACCACCACCACTACCGTACCGCACCACCGCTCCATCAGCCACCCGGTGCTAGTGTTCTTTTTACTATACAAAACAGTACTCTTTGTGAGTGATGTGAGTTGGAAGTTATACGAATATAACACTACTATATGATGCATCACTATGCTCTCTCTCTCTCTCTGATGGTGGTGTGGATTGTTTTTTTTTTATTTTTGTAGTCAGATTATTTTTAGTTTTTTATTTTATTTTTATTTGCAACACATCATATTGCATCTGAAGCAGGTGTTTACTGGTTGGATGCGCGTCACCACACAACACGTTACATAGCCAGAAGCAATGTAGAAAAGGGCATTGTTATAGCAACGATTGATAGCCGACAGGGTGAAAAAGAGAGGAATGAGGAAAAATTATGTTATTAAAAATTATACTCAATTGGATTTTATAAGGTAACCTACCTGGCTGGACACGTGAGTGACTTTTATGAATTAATAAGTTAAGTTAAAGAAGAATTCTCAATTCACTGGAAAATGTTGATCCACAAACATATGTTCTAAAACAAAAAAATTAATTTATCCAGAAAATATTGTTAGCTCAGTTGCACTTCCAACGAAAAATTAGCTACCTACTTTTTTTTTAAATAAAATGAAAAAGTTGTGATTCTGGAACAAAACCAACTCAATAGCTCATAGGCACTCATGTGATTCCATAATGTCTGATAAACTAATTTTAAGAACATTAAGGGAAAGGGGCTCAAAATGTCAGTACGCGTGAAATACCGATTCATAATATTTTTTTTTGTTTTGAAATTTTTTTTTATTGAGGGTTGCGTGTAAGTAAGTATTTTCATCTGTGACATCATAACTACACTTAGGAGCAAAAAAATGGAATCAAATTTTGCGTTCTGTAAAAACGATATTTGGTCGTGAAGTAATCGACATACATGAATGTTAATGGTACCATTGAAAAGCTTGAAACAAAAGCTTTAATTAAATGCTAAGAACTCAAAAATCCGTTCGTTGGTTCCATCCATCCAACATATATGAATTATGTAAGGAAAAAAAAAAACTGAAATTAAAACACAAATTATCTGGAAAATTTAACATTTAAAAAAAATTAAGTGCAATTCATTGACAGACAAAGCTAATACACTGAAAATAATAAATTTCGTAAAATTACGAAAATCCTTTCATACACTACATTTTCGTTGGCCCAACGAAACTTTCGTTGGCTCAACGAAAGTATGTAATTTTTCGTAATACGAAAACCTTCATCAATTAATGAAAACGTTTCATACACTTTTTCTCCCTTTTAAGTGCCAAAAAATCCAATTTAATGAAAAGATTCATCAATTAACGAAAAATTTCATACTCATTTTAAAGAATGAAAATGAGAATTTTTTCCTTACTTTATCAAAGATTTAATTAAGTAACGAAAAAATTCATTAACTTATGAAATTCAACATTAACTAACGAAAATCTTCATAAGCTTATGAAAATTCTTCATATACTAATGAAATATTACATCGGCTTATGAAAAAATACATCAGTTAACGAAAAATATCGTTGCCTTACAAAAAAAAAAAAACCTAGACTTGGGTGCATTTCTGTTGTAATGATGAAAAACTAAATCTTGCTGGATATAGTTCACATTCACATTTTGTTTAAAAATCTATGTAAGTTGAGCTGAATATAAACAATATTTGCGTATTCACAAGGTGTCTCACGATAAGTCAGTCAACTGATGAGTCCAAGTGAGTTCCACCGGAATAAACGCCAATTTTTTGTTTGGACTATTAAATCAATGATTTAACAGGTCCAATTAAATATTTATAAAAAGAAAAATGAATGAAAAAATTCGTAGGTTAACGAAAAAAATCGTTATTCTACGAAAAGAATGTGAGAATAATCTACTAAAAAAATTATTAATACAACGAAAAGTTTCGTTAGCTAACGAATATTTTTTCGTAATTTAATTAAAATATTCATAAAATTTACGAAAAACTTCGTTAGCTTACGAAAGTTTTAATTAAATTTTACGTTAATTGATGAAAAAATTTCGTAAAGTGATGTAAAAATTCATTAATTCTCGATCAAAAATTTTTATGAAAAATTTCATTAAAATACGAAAGTTTTCGTTAATTGATGAAGTTCTTCATTAACGTATGAAAGCCATTTCGTTGAGCCAATTAAATTTTTCATCGGCTGAATTTTTTCGTTGTATTTACGTAAGGATTTGGTTCAGTGTACTATCGTTGGAGAAAAATGACTGAAATTGAAACAGAGAGTATCTGGAAAATTTAACATTAAAACAAAATGAAGTGCAATTTATTGACAGATAGCGGTAACACTATCGTATACATTTTTATGTTTTTACCAACAATTCAAAGTAAAAAATACAAGCTTTAAAATGAGACCATGAGACTTTGAATAAAAATATTTTATCCATGGCAATTTTTGTTTTTAATATAATATAATTTATTTGATTCCGTTTTTTTGCTCCTAAGTGTACTAAACTACTTGCCACAATTTGGCAAATGAGGTATCGCTAGAAGCGTCTTACTTGTTCGCTGGTTAATATCGTATTGAATTGAATATGGCGCCATCTATGGCATAAGTGATAAACAATTAAAAATAATTTTTTTTTAATGTTGTACTCGAAATAACTTCAAGAAATGACCCCAAGAAAATTAAATTATTCGATCAATTTATCATATGGACACAGAATAAAAAATATCGTAATAGTGTCAGTACCGTGGCTTTCGAATTTCGTTTCTATTTGTGCTGTATTTAATTTGCAAAATAATGACACAACCTATTTTTAAACATTATGTCTTTCTTTTATCCTGGGAAAATAATCCAAATTAGTGATGTGAATGTATGTTTTTTCGCATTTTCATAATAATTCTATTTATTTCGGTGTAAAGTGACACCAATATGTAATTTAAATATTTTGCCAATCCATCGAATAATAGAACGAGAAAAAACATCTAGTCACGGAGTCAGTACCATGTTTTTCTAAATTTTTGAATACTTTTCGAGTTTTTTGTGCAGTTAAAATTGCAACAAAATAATACAGAACCTATTTCTCATATCCTGTGAGTATACTTTCAATTTGAATCTAGGATAAGGCTTTGAGAAGTAAAAAGGTTGTCTAACTCTGTACAAAGAAAAAGTGTTTTCTCTATAAATATCTTAAGGCATATGACAGTAAAATGAAGGAAGGTTTTTTACATTTATAACAGATTTCTCTAAAGACATAGATCTCTGAAATCTAAAATGCATTTTAAATGTTTTCAAATGCCTTAATGAGGTTACTCAAAATTCCCTCATTAAATATTTACACAATAAAAAACATTTTTGTAGACCTTTAATAACTTTCATCTGTCAAGAATGTACCTATACAACCCTACCTACCAAACAGCCTTTTGTAGAAACAGTTGTTTGCAAATTCCGAAGATTCAAAATACACATCTTCTTAACCTCAAAACAAAACAATTGTTTTTCTTGATGTTAAAACAAAAGCACAAAAGAAAAAAAAAAAAGATGCAAAAAAAAATTACAAAAAAAAAACAAGAAAAACTTGTAACATAACAACATAAATTTTCTAGTTTTTCATGTGTCTTCTCCCTCCAATACCTCAACATTGAAGGCAACATCACCTCGCATTTGGTTTTTTATATCAATTGTTTGCATTTTTTTCTGGATACATGTTGCATCTGTTTGCCATAAAGATTTTTATATCTTTTATTTATATTTTTTTTTTTTTTTAATAAAAGGGTATACAAAAAACTATATAGGTACCTACAACCAAACACAACACAAAGACCATGACGAATAAGAAGAACACAAGGAACAAAAACCCAACACAAAGAGTTTTTCATGCGAAGAGGACAAAAACGATGAAGAAGTTGAATAAAAAAAAAAAGAAAAGAAAAAAAAAGTTCAAAATTCTTCGGAATTCGAACGAGTTAAATCATACAAAATGATATTAATAAATAGTTTGTTTGTGTATACTTCAAAACTATTCATGCCAAGCAACAGCAACGCCAGATATTTTCGTGTGCGGTGTGAGAATAGAGGAGAGGAGTCACTACGAAAGATATTATAGACAGAGTGAGCTTCGCGTCGTCTTTAAGACTCTAGCCAGACAAAGTATCTGCATCCTCATTGCAAAAGCAAATAAAAAAAAATGCAAAAAAAAAAAAAAAATACTAAAATACCTTACCTCGCAAGATACAATATTGCAGATACAAATACAATACCTATCTATACGAGTATATCTACATAAATATATACAATGCAAAGTTGAGAATAAGGTTGAAGAAACTATAAGATCGCACTGAATCTTATTACATCTCTAAGCACTTTTAGTAGTAGCTACACGAACAGAACTAACTTAACAAAAAAAAAAAAAAAACAATTTTAGATAACAACAACAACAAAAACATTTTTATTGGCGGACATGTAATTTTTTTTTTCATGCTCGCTATTTTTGCACGAAGTTTACTTTGTGAATTATATTTTTTTGTTCATTTCAATTTTTTCTTTAGAGAGCGCGGGAGATTCAAGAAAATACCACCTGCATGGCCTAGATTGATGCCTTCAAACACATCTGTTGCCGAACGGAAAAAAAATATAATGCTTGCAAAAATATATATCTCTTTATAACCGACAATAATAAATTTTTAGTTCATTTTTATGTTAGTTTAACGTGTTTCTATATGTAACGAGTATGCTCTTTTTCGTAGTAAAAATGAAAAATATTTTTATTAAAAGGTGTGGGCGTGTTGTTGGATGCAAAAATTGCATTAACATCGTTTATCTTGCATTTATTGGGTCATCTTGATGTAATGCAAAAGTTTTTTTTTTTTTTTTTTGTTAAACACATTTCAAGCTATAAAATGAGAAAACAAAATGATGTAGGCGCATTGTTTTGTATACAGCATTTTAGGTTATGTGATCCTTTTTTTGATAAATTGTGCGCTAGTATAGATGGTGAGACAAAGAATTCTATTCAATACAAAAACTCTTTGTAAAATATCTTATTGCTTATGATTTCACTTTGTTTGTAAGAAAAACAGTTTTTTAAGGACACATTTTATAGAACAAATGATAATCTTTAAAAATTATGATCAGAGAAACGTTTATTTTTTTTTTAGTAACATCTATGTATTTTAAGTTTTTAAAAAGCCTAATCAATACTGTGTCATGTCAGTACAATAATTGGTCTACATAATTTAATTTGACAACAAACGTTAAGATCTTCTTGGAAATGTTTTTACTTTTTTTTCTTCACTACGCATATTGAGGAAGCCCTAAATAAAAATAAAAATCAGTCAGGCATAGTTTTTATTTTTAAATGTTCAGATTTTTGTTTTATCAATAGCTATCATATAGCACAGTCTGTGTTCTATCTTAATATTAAATAATTATTTAAAAATTTGTTCAAAATTGCATCGATTCTTTAAGCTAGATCCAAGATAAACTTTTGCTATTAAAAAACAACATAAATTTTTGGCTAAACCCAAAAAATTATAAATAAAAAACACAACAAAAAAATCAGTCCCGTATTTATGAAACTTTTGAAAGAATTTATTTTCTATTTTTTGTCCTGTGTGTTTGAAAAAAATAACAGTTTAAACATTAAAAACCACTTATTACTTGATGCCAAAATTTGAGCTGAAAATTATGCAAAAAAAATAGCCATTTTTGTCAAAAACTTTACCATGAATATAAAGTCAACATAAAGTCCATTTACAAACCTAATATTCTATAAATATTGACATAAAAATACAATTGAAAACTTAATTATATTTTATTAGTTTGTGAATTATTATTAATCCAATATTTTATAATGGTCTTCTAAAAATTGAACATAACCATCAATTTGTTTTATGTCATTTAAGCCAAAATAATAATAATAATTACTTATGTTGTGTTCCAAAACATTAAATCCTTTCTACCCCCAAACAGATATATCAAACCCCCAGCTATATAATAATTCATATATAACCCTCTAAATATTGATGGGTACTTTATATGTACATACATGTATAAGACTATAAAATGTTAAAAATCTCATTAACCCCATCACTGAGCATTATTATATCCATTCTTGCAGTGCAAATATACTTTTTTTTCGTTATCAACATAAACAGTTAAAATTAAAAATAAAAAAAATAAATACAAACAATTTCAATGTGATGGTTGGACAAATCGATTATCTTGTCTCTTTCCATGCCTCTGGGAGCTCATTAAAAAAAAAACCAACTTCAATCAAAATGCCTCTCAAATCTATAATTAATTTCCATCATCAAGTTTTCATTGTCTCGCATGATAATATTATACCCCTTCACTCGTTTCTTTCGAAATAAATCATAATTTGCAACAGAATGAAAGAAAGAGACGACGCCAAAAACCCAAGGAACTCTAAAAATAAACCAATTTTCAACCCAACCATCCACATATGAGAGCTCCATCTGGTGGTAATGGAAATGAAAATGGTGATGGGGAAGTATAAATTATAAATCCATCTATCTGCATCCATTCAGACAACAACATCCAAATCCCAACTTCCAACCAACATTGAACATACATTACATTTATATAGTCATCATCGCATTTGGATAGGAAAGGAAGGACAGGCGGCCGGCAGTGGTGATATGGTAGTCAATATGACTCTGTGTCCTCTCTCACTCTGTCTGCACATTATTTTGCAGAGATATAACAGCGTGATATGTGCTTCATTTACTGGAAAACACACAACTCTCCAATTCATTCAACATAATGAAATAATTTTTAATTGTCAATTATTTATTTTTGTATGTATAATATCAGTGTTGGTATATTTATGTGTATGTATTTTTGTATTGTAATTCAATTAATTGCATCGACAGAACAATAGGTAAGCAATTAAGCTCATCTGTCTGTCTGTCTGTCGCTGTCGCTGGTCACTCGTGCACTCTCTGGTTTTATATTTTTCACTCTGGTTTAAAGAAGAATTTTTGATTACCCAGTCAGCCAGAGTATATCTCTCTATCTCTGTAGATACATACAGAATAAAAAAAAAAATTTTGTATCTTTTGTTTGGAGAAAACAAACACAGGATGAGACTAATTGTAATTGCCCACAAAAAATACAAAAAAAAAAAAAATAAATAAATACATTTCCAAGCAATTAAAAGTGTGAGCGAGGATTAAAACGTTTTTATCACTTATAAATTGCGTCTGGTTTTGCATAATTTCACGGAAGTATCTAATTTAAAATTGTGTATTTTTTTTCTCTCTTTCTTTTTAATTTGTAGATAAAAGATACTTTTGTTTGTACCTATCTTAATTTGAGATTTTTAATTTGATATCATTTTACAATTGAAATCTTATAGATACAAAATTTCAAGATATATCTACTTACCACAAAATGATGGAAAAACACATTATTCATTATAAAAATGCACTTTTTTTTGTATCTTCCTTTTCTATGAACGTATATTTTAAAGAAAAAAATCTTCTCACCATTGAGCCTGTAAGATACACATTATTACAATTTTTGCTCCCCCTTTTTCCCCTACATCACACACAGTAGGTACAGATAGATACGTATTTAACTCACTTTTATATTATATTTTGTTCCTGACTTTCGTTCCTGTGCACTATACCATACTCTCTATTGTATGGGTCTTTTCTTTGGTATAAATCTATGAGATGGGGTCACGTACTCAATTTATTATCTTCCATATAATAAATTGAATACAATTATAGGTATTATCATTATTTATTGGTGTATTATCTAGAAATCTTACAAATATACATACGTACAGTACGTTTATATAGCCTAACTTAAACATCTTCTCCTTCTTCGTCTTTCTACTCGTTGTCGTTGTCGTCGTCTTCATCTTCTACTTGGTCTTTGCCTTGATTACTTGCTTTTATCTCATCATAAGCAGATTGGTTGAAATTGAAATGGCAAAACGTGGTGCGAGATCGTGTATCTGTGTATCTATATCTATACTATAAACCTAAACCAAATGCAATGTTATAGAAACGAATGAGACGTCTTTTCAACTTTAAATGAGATTCATTCGCACTTAGATTGCTAGTTATCCGATTGTTAGTTTTTTATTTTATTTTTTTTTTTTTTCTTATTTTGTATCTTTATAGTTTTACTTCTCAAGATCATTTAGATAGATAGATACAACGTGTGTGTATGTTACTGTATTACTATTATACAATTACAATTTTTTTTTTTTTCATTTTTGAATGCATTTGTTATAATAGTTATTTCCTTTTTGGTTCAATTTCCCCAAGCTTGGAAAAGATAGATAATAATAATAATAATTTTTCAAGTGTAATATGAAATAATTTCAATTTGTCTGTTGTGGTTATAGAAATGAGAATATATAAATTTAGATTAATTTTTTTAATTGGGACACATTTATTTCCAGTTTTTTTTTTTGTAAGAATCAAGAAAAGTACACACAGTTATGTAGTTAGTAAGTAACACGAGTTAATTAAAAACATTTTCCCATAATTTCTGTTACATAAGAAGAAAAGTTCTATTCATTCAGATATTTAGATATTTGAATATGTTTAAATTAAAATATCTCGAAAGCCTCAGCTTTTAAAACAAAATGGAGAACGGATATGAAAAGATGCTGCAGAAATACATCAAGTGACATAGTTTTTAACATGAAACAATTTACGGTTATGTTCAAACGAGTTTTATTAACCAAGTTATATTACAGCGAATTAAATAAATTTTTGAGTTTTCATAAAATCCAAAAGTTTTACAGAAAAAAATAATTTTATTATACTTATGTTATACCCATTTGTAATCTAACTTAATTGTGTCTACTAAATAGTTAGTTTATCTAGAAATAAATGTAACACACTCTCTAAATTTAATTTTCCGAATAAGTTATTTCCAAAATTTTCTACAAACAAAAATAAAAAAAGATATTGAAAAAAGCACTCATACTCCCGAGTGTACCGAATTTACAAATTACTTCTAATTTACTTGATAGGGGAGAGTGGGGCCAAATGTAACACTTTTTTCTAAAATCGATGGTTCTCCTACAAATTTGAAAGTGGGTCAACCAGACCTTTTTTAAATTAAAGACCCATGTTTTAGCTCCAAGATCCATCATAAAAATTTAGCAAAACATAACGGTAATGTTGAAAAATAAAGCTTCCAAAAAAAAAATCGTGTTGTTTCAACTTACCCCACATACGGGGCAAAGTGTAACACATACCGGGGTAGGTTGTACCAAGAACTAAAAATAAGAGAAAAATACCTTTATTTGTTTATATTTATTTATTTTTAATTAATAACAATAAAAACAAACCTCAGTCATGAAATTTTGGTGCAAATTTGTAAAAAGTGGAGCAAATCCAAGATTTCCAGAGAACATTTGACAATTACAAGCATTCATATTCAGGGTTGTTAATTATATTAGGTAAAAAATTTTTCAGTATAGGTAGGTTTTTACATGGTACAACTTGCCCCGGAAAAATGTTACAACTAGCCCCAGCATGAAATTTGGCACATAAAATCAATTTAAAAAAAAGCGAAACTGATATAGACATAACATATACACGCAATTTGAGCCAAAACACAGTTGCATATAACAAAAAAACACTTAGCACTCTATCTTTTTCGGGTAAAGAGGTAGACCAAAAATAAAATTAAAAAAAAAAGTTACAAACATGCATTTTTTGGGCACCACTAGTGTAACTTCTCACCCTGTCGTCTAATCTTCATCTGAAGAAAATGTGCCGGTAGATATGCAAAAATTGAGCATTTTTCTCCTTTACGCGTTTCTTAATATTGAAAGGAACATCGCTTTATTTAGCTGTTAATTCTTACCCCTGTTACATTTAGCCCCACTCTCCCCTACAATTTTTTCAAAAATGATTTTCTATTAGGAAACTGAATGTGAATAACATATGCCATGACGCTACATGAAAGTCTCCACCTAAGTCTACAAAATGTAGAAAATTCAAAAAACTTCACTTGAAGAAACAAAAATAAAATTCTTCTTAAAAAAAAAAAAAAAATATTTTTCAAAATAGTTTTTTTTTTTTAAGTGACGTCATCATTTATTTAGACATGCATAAATTAGATACATTTAAGTTAATCCTTAATTCGAAGAAACCTTTCATTTTAAAATACCAACTGTCAAATGACTGTCAATCATCATAGTTGAAACCAAACTCCTACTGCTGCTATAAACAAAGTCAAATATGTATGTAATTTCTTTTGTTTCTTCTTAACTATGTTGATTCACAAAACAAAAAAAAAATTGGCTTTGAATATTAAATTTTAATCAAATTCTAGGAAAATTTCAAAAACCTTTTGTGTTTCAACAAATTGCTCTTAATTGCATCATTTTAAATGCAAATATCATATACGTACAACATCATGCACATCAGAAAAAGGCAAGAGCAATCGAGGTAGGTTAGGTTGGTTCCTATATGGAATGGATATAGATAGGAATAGGAACGAAAAATTTTCATGTGATTTACATTTTATATAAATTGCAAACATAAGCTGTGTCAATAACTTTCTTCTTCGCCTCAATGACACAAAACCCAAAGCCACAAATTTTTGAGACCACAATTTTAGAATTTCTATTTTTGATTTAATATACATAAATTCATCTCTGTTTATACAGGGTGTCCCAAAAGTAATGGATCAAACGAAATATGCTGATAGGCCAACTTAAGGGCTCTCAGAATTTGGTAACTTGTTCATCCCAAATCCTAACGGTTTTCAATTTAATGCAATTTTTGTGAAATTTCGAAAAATCCCGACTTTGCAACAGTATTTTGCTTCCTCCGCTCATAATTGGTTTTTGTTTTTTACAATTCTTTCACTAAAACATTGCCTAATAATAAGAAATAATTAATTAATCAAAATATTTTTTATTTCATACCCCATTTTGCTGCAAATTAATTAACAGTTCCATGTGTTATAAAAACTCAATTTCTTACTTTTATTTCAGAGCAACATCCCGAAAAAAAATTGTATGGTGTGACACGGGTTTATTATTTTAAAAACTTCCCGTGTTATTGCAGTTTTCAAAAATGTATAAAAGTTTCCAAAGTTGAAATTAGAACGAAAGATATTACAATTTAAATGCAACAAAACAGGGCTTTTCAGAGAAAAATAACAAAGAAAAATAAACAAATTTTGTCGACTGTTGTTTGTTTATTTCTTTTTGAATAAAAGCCTCGATTTTTGTTTGTTTTTTGCTCTGAAAACCCCTGTTTTTTAGCACTCAAATTGTAATATCTTTCGTTCTAATTTCAATTTTGGAAACTTTTATACATTTTTGAAAACTGCAATAACAGGGCAAGTTTTTAAAATAATAAACCAGTGACACACCTTACAATTTTTTTTCGGGATGTTGCTCTGAAATAAAAGTAAGAAATTGAGTTTTTATAAAACATGGAACTGTTAATTAATTTGCAGCGAAATGGCGTATGAAATAAAAAATATTTTGATTAATTAATTAATTCTTATTATTAGGCAATGTTTTAGTGAAAGAGTTGTAAAAAACAAAAACCAATTATGAGCGGAGGAAGCAAAATACTGTTGCAAAGTCGGGATTTTTCGAAATTTCACAAAAATTGCATTAAATTGAAAACCGTTAGGATTTGGGATGAACAAGTTACCAAATTCTGAGAGCCCTTAAGTTGGCCTATAAGCATATTTCGTTTGATCCATTACTTTTGGGACACCCTGTATACTACATTCTATGTATGTATATATAAAAGTTTTCTGATGATATGGCCTCGTCGTTGTATATATTTGTCCCAAAATGATGTTTTCTCGATCGATCGAAAAGAGAGTCCTGTCGCATGTTCCATAACCATTTTCGTCTGTTACCCTCTTCTATCCTCATTTTCTAACTGCCCCCCAAAACCCCCTTCTCACAACCAAACCCCCCCAACTATCAATCTAGAAAGCATTTATATATATTATATGGAGGTTATGTACATTATACAATTTCTGTATAGAGTTAGAAAGAGAAATAGTATAGAGGAGAGGATGATGGTTGCGCTGCAAAGACCCAGGCTTTACATTATGAAAAGAAAATGAATAATGTTAGTTTAGGATTTTATGCAAATTTCAATTTGAAAGCTTTGTACAAATGAGCCAGCCAACCCAACCCAAACCAAACTCTCTCTTCCACTGCCACTAAACTACACAACGGTGCTCATTTTAAACAAGAAGAGTGGGCCATGAGGTAGCAGAGAGGTATATGAAACGAAATTATCCTGGCTTGTTGGTAGAAAATGCGTTCATTTATTTTCAACATTTACCTACCTTACTGGAACAAAAATGTTTTTGTATACTACGTGCTTAAAATATCATAAAATCTTCCCAAAACCCCATTCCATTCGTCAATTTTATGTGTAGGGAGAGGTACCTCTCCCCTAACTCTCTTATACCAAAAAACCCCCCTTTTATAATATTCTTTGTGTGTGTATAGTGTGTGTGTTTGTATATTGTGGATGGAAAATTGCAAATTAAATTTTCATAAAGTTTACTATAAATCGTCTTGTTTGATGATAAAACAACATAAAATAAAGTTCCAATTTGGAAAATTTACAATTTATATATTTATCACTCTCTCAGATACACACAATATATGAGCTCGTTTGTCAATGGATACACAATATTCAGTTTTTTCTTTTCCCATTTTTAATGAAAATTCCTTAAATAATAAATCAAATTATGTGCATTAATAAATCTTTCACGTTGGAGGAATAGTAACGGAAAATTTCAATATAATAATTCAAATATACTACTATCGTAGATACACATTTTAAGATACACTTTGGCCGCCATCATCTACCGCTGCAGTTTGTTACAATTGAAATTTAAGTACGACTATATGTCTCAAAATGAAAACTCTAAGATACAAGATACACACGAAAAACAATAATAAAAAATAATAAAATGAATGGGGACAGCACCAACGCTGCCATAGCCGCCATTATGTTATAAAGATAAATTTGTTATTTCATTGAAATAATAATAATCATTTATTATTTTTTTCTGCTTCTTCTATTTTATTTTTTGTCATTAAATTCAATTAGATATAAAAATAGGAACATCACATAGAAGATACGAAATTGTATCTTTTTTGTTCCATCTCACATTTTAAAAAGAAAAAGAAATGTGTTTTTCTTTTCTATTTTTTTTTTTATTCTAATTTATTGCAATTGTGCCATAATAAAATGTACTACTTCTACTTCTTGTTCTTCTATCTTAGTTTTATACACACGGTTGAATCATCCAATTCTAAAAGAAGAAAATTGCAAAAACAAAAAATAAACATTTATAACAATCTGCACAGAAAAATAGATAGAAAAAAAAACAAAAGAAGAAGATGGGGGCCAATGTATCTCAAAGATGCGCGGCAGCACAGCAGCACACAACGAGAAACCTAACTCTTTAGATGCAAAAAAAAATAGTAGATACAAAAATACAAGAGGAAAATACATCCGGCAAGAGTGTCACATAAATAAAGTCTTTCTGGGTGTAGTTTTGTGTTGTTTTTAAGTTGCACTATTTCACGTGTGTGTTATGAAATTCTCATTTCTGCATTTTTATATTTTTATACATATTCTCATATTTTTTTTTTGTTACAGAACATAATAGATACTATGTACATAAATAATGTTTTTTTTTTTTTATTTCAATGCAAGCAAAAGTAAGAAGCATTTCTATCAAGTATGAATGTACTATACACTGAAAAAAATTAGATATATCCTTATTTTACAATTTTGAGAAAGTATTTAGGAATATTTTAAATACTCTATTTAGGTACCTACCTTTTTATTATTTTATTTAAAAGAAAAAAAAAACGATATCTAGTGATTCACACAAAAAAATAAAGAAATTTCAGATCCGCCTCTTGTAGAAAATGCCTCCGCTAAAGCGTTAAAATATGTTTCGATTTCATTTTTAGAAAAAACAGAATTTTTTATTAAAATCAATCAATTTATTTAAAAAAGTTATGTCACAGTAAAAGTATTTTATTTCTCATATATAATTGCCCTCATTATTTATTTCAGTGTATTTTATGGTTGCATCGAGTGTATTTATCATTGCAACGGTCATAAATTCTCATTAAAAGTGTTTTTCTCCCTCGTTAGATTTTTGTTCGTAAAGATTATTTTATCTATTAAATAAATATGTTTTGTTAAGTAATTTGGCTTGTTTTTGTTATTCAATTTGTTGAGAAAATGGGACAAAATGCGAGGTTAAGATAATATTATCAAAACAAAAATCCTGATACAGTAGAGAATTTTTGCGCGAGAATTAACAAACTTATATTAATATTACAAAGAGCTAGATTTACAGCGATAACAAACCTGTAAGTCTGTCAGCTTCTATCTTTCAAGGATACTTTGTCCGAATCTTCTTATTGGAAAACTGCAAGATTTTCTGAGCGCTTTTTTTAAAAAAAAAAAAAAAAAAAAAACAAATAAATTGAATTAATTTGGTATGCATTTTTGTAGTTATTTCAACACCTAAAACAAGATTTCAAAAATAGTCGATGCCATATTAAAAATAAAAAATACAATAATATTACAATTGCTTAAAATTTGTATGTAATAAATTGAGCTTTGAGGAGCTATTCATCATCTTTCGCAAAGAAAACTTTTTTTTTGTTTTTTTAAATACCTACAAATTTTCTGGAAAACAAAACTTTTTCTTTTTTTATTTCTCACGTTGAGAAATGATAAACACAACAATAATGATAAACACCATGAAAAAAAGAAATCACTTCCTTAATTTGCATTACAATTAATTTAATTTAATCACAAATAACACGCTGAAAAGCATATATATAAAATAGCGTGAACATTATAATCATTCTTAAAATAAAAAAAGAAAGAAAATAAAAGAAGAGAAACTCATTAAAATATAACGTACCTGAGATATGTACTTAAAAAAAAAAAAAACCAAAGAAAAAAAAATAAACAAAAAAACTGAAAATCTTGGTTTATAAAAAGGTGATTGAACCTCATCATAAAACCTCGAAAATTATAAAAATAAACAATTTATTAACATCATGTGCCAATAAAATTACTTAATCACCACTTTCATGTAAATAATGAGTTCAAAGAAATTATGAATTGATAAAGAAAAAAAAATAAATAAATCGAAATAAAGTTAATTAGCAAACATTCAAATTGTGTATAAAAAAAGTCCTTCCAGAAAAAAATGCGGTTTCATGTTCATCTTCAAATAATCCCTCTTCCTTAATTATTGCGATATTTGTTTTTTTTTTTTTATAAATAAAAAAAAATAAATTAAAAAAAAGAATAATTAATTATGATGACCCTGGACATGTTTTCTTTGATTTGAATAAAACTTCCAAAAAAAAGGATGCATTTTTTATTTCTCTTATACAAAAATATTTCACACAAAAGAATTTAAACCTCAACACTTTAATGCAAAACCTTATACAATATTTCTCTTTGTTCGTCTTGTTGTTGTTGCAATTCTCATTTTTTTGCATATTCTTATCTTATTTCGTATACACAACTAAATTTAGAACTTGGAGTGAATTAAGAAAATACAAAAACAACAAAATAAAAATAAGAAAATGTAAATTAATTTAATCGATGATAATTGAGTTTTGTTGTTCGCGTAGTTTCCTTTTATTTTGATTATTTTTTCTTTTTGTTTTTGCAATTTTTGTTTCCTTTGTATTTTTTCTTTATTCAATTTCTGTTTGTCCTTGATTGGTTTTGTTTTGTTGTTTATTATGTTTTTTTTGTTGTTCTTTTTTGCTTTTATTATATTCTTCTGCCTGCATACAGTCATATTATGAGAAATAGAGAAAAAAAAGAAGACAGGGCAAAATCCTTTTAATTTAAACGAACATTGATTTCGATCAGAATGCATCATTTAAAGTTTAAAAACAAAACTAAAAAAACAAAGAAAACCAATAAGAACCTTGAAAATGTGTTTTTTTTTTCCTTTATTTGCTTTTATTAAATCCACGATGAAGAATCGATAAAAATGTTTTTACTTGAATTTCATATTTCTCTTTTATGTGCATTTTTAAGAGAGGAAGTAAGAATATTACCACTTTTTAAAATAAAATGATCATCATAACGATAGTTGCAGATCGTTGCCTTTTCATTTTGATTTTTTTGTTGTTGTTTTGTTTTATTCTTTAATCATAACTTTTGAGCCATGATTTCTTGACTTTGACTTGATTATAATTATATTTTCTATTGTTAGTACGAAATTAATGAATGTTCTTCGTTCTGGCTCATTATTGCAACAAATTGTTTCTAAAGTAGGTACATAGGTACTAAAAGTAATTGTACAAGATAATCTTAAATAAATTTATTGTTATAATCAATTGCATAGATTTTCATTCACAATGAAACTTTTCCGGCAAATTATGACTTCACATTAATCCATACAAAAATGTTGGGATATCGTTTTTCGCAATTACTACTTGTCATAGTTTTTAGAACGTGATTTAGGAGTAGTGGGGTTTAAGTTATTTAACTTAGTTTTTATTTAACTTCCGACTTTTGCCTCTAGAGGGCGCTATTGTAGCTTATAACCAACGTATTATCAAGACGCTTCCAACGATACCTTAATTATCTTATTACGATGAGTAGATCAGAAGTTATGATGGAAAAAATGAAATGAAAAAAAAAACACACACAAAAACACACCAAAAGTATAGTCAAAAGTCATTTATCGTCGTTCATTATGTCATTGTTTTATTGTTATTTAATAGCTAATGAATGCACTGCTAAAGATATTTTATTATTATTACATCATCAACCAACTTAACCGCCCTCTGAAGTACATACATATACCTACTCGTACTCATAAAAAATTAGAAAACAAAAAATAAAGCAAATATTCCGATAAAGATCACTTAACCTTTAAAGGAAGACAAAAATCTAGCGCATCAGTAGCTGTTATAGACCAGTGCCAATAATTTTTGAAAATAAAAAAATTATTAGCAGCATATGGGTGGTGGGAAAATTTAGGATAAATGGTATATGAAAGGGGAAAAATAAATTGCCCACAAAAAAATTGGGGGAAAGGGGGTGGGTGGGCGAAAAAGTGGGGTGGGTGTCAAAAATCATGGTTTTTTACGATTTCTGTCAAAACTAGACGTCCTATCGAAAAAATTCAAATGCAAAAGTTGTAGGTAGTATAAATGTCTACAACTTTTACTCAAACAATTTTTTTCTATAACCTCAAAAATATTGGAAAAAATACAAAAATACGATTTTTTGATTTTTTATTTTTATCTTTTACAAAAATGATTGGATTTTAACAAAACTTGGTTAAAAACTACTTTGTTATGTTTTCTATCTATTAAAAATGTTTTTTGAGCAAAAAGTGAGTTTTTGGATTTTTGACGAATTTAATTTGAAAAAATAGCCTATTTTTCAATCAAAAAAGTTACCGAAAAAATTTTTGATTTTTGAAAAGTTTGAAATGAAATTATTTAGATTAAAACCTATTATTTAAGATTGTGTGGAAAAACTATACTTTTGTTTTAGAAAATATTGAGAAAAATTGAAAAAAAACAAAAAAAACGATTTTTTAGATCGATTTTTCCGTAAATGACAGTAATATTGGCGAGAAATAATTTTCCATAGAAACTAAATTATACTTTTCTAATGGCCTTTGACCTTTTTAATTTGAATCTAGCATTAGAATAGCTCTAACGTTAAAAGTTTTTGAGATATTGAATTTTGAACGTCCAAAACACTATTTTTGTGATATTTTGAATGGTAATATCTCAAAAACGTGATGTGATAGAATTTTTCTGACTTCAAATTCGAGCTCAGCGCACAAAAAACCATTAGAAAAATATACTTTGGTTTCTATAAAAAAACTTTTTGACTAGTGAATTCGAACAGGGAAGAAAAAATCGAATGCCTTGTACGAATTCACTAGTCAAAAAGTTTTTTTTTATAGAAACCAAAGTATATTTTTCTAATGGTTTTTTGTGCGCTGAGCTCGAATTTGAAGTCAGAAAAATTCTATCACATCACGTTTTTGAGATATTACCATTCAAAATATCACAAAAATAGTGTTTTGGACGTTCAAAATTCAATATCTCAAAAACTTTTAACGTTAGAGCTATTCTAATGCTAGATTCAAATTAAAAAGGTCAAAGGCCATTAGAAAAGTATAATTTAGTTTCTATGGAAAATTATTTCTCGCCAATATTACTGTCATTTACGGAAAAATCGATCTTAAAAATCGTTTTTTTGTTTTTTTCAATTTTTCTCAATATTTTCTAAAACAAAAGTATAGTTTTTCCACACAATCTTAAATAATAGGTTTTAATCTAAATAATTTCATTTCAAACTTTTCAAAAATCAAAAATTTTTTCGGTAACTTTTTTGATTAAAAAATAGGCTATTTTTTCAAATTAAATTCGTCAAAAATCCAAAAACTCACTTTTTGCTCAAAAAACATTTTTAATAGATAGAAAACATAACAAAGTAGTTTTTAACCAAGTTTTGTTAAAATCCAATAATTTTTGTAAAAGATAAAAATAAAAAATCAAAAAATCGTATTTTTGCATTTTTTCCAATATTTTTGAGGTTATAGAAAAAAATTGTTTGAGTAAAAGTTGTAGACATTTATACTACCTACAACTTTTGCATTTGAATTTTTTCGATAGAACGTCTAGTTTTGACAGAAATCGTAAAAAACCATGATTTTTGACACCCACCCCACTTTTTCGCCCACCCACCCCCTTTCCCCCAATTTTTTTGTGGGCAATTTATTTTTCTCCTTTCATATACCATTTATCCTAAATTTTTCCACCACCCTTATGCTGCTAATAATTTGTTCAACTTTTGCCTTCTGAAAACCGGATTGGCACTGGTCTATTACGTTTCAATGGAAGATAAGTTTTTTTTTTGTTTTCTTTTATTGTTTAATGGACATCCTTTTTTTTTTTTTGTCTTTCTTTCCCAAACCATAATAATCCCTACAAAAGACTTGAATGATTACAAAAAAAAAAAAAAAACTCAACACAAAAGTCACAACCAAATAAAATAAAATATCATAAAAATAAAAGAAGCTCAAAACAATAGACAAAAAATCCTTAGAAATTGTTTTTATTGCTTCATTTAATGAGTTATTATATTTTTTTTTTTTTTGTCTTCTTCATCTTTTTTTCGTTTCATTTGTTTATCGTTACGTTATTATTCGAGGAATTGTCAGAGAGTTATTTTTTCTTTAATTTTTTATCGTCCGGACATTAGATACATTATTTTTAATTGCATTTAAAAGAAAAAACAAAAAAAAAAATAAAATGAGGTAAGTGAAGCTGGTTAATTATATAAGATAACTACAGCTAGATAAACCAGTCATCATCCATGTAGCATAGACCAATGCTGTGTTGTGTCGGACGTTGTTGGATCGACGACGACCAACTAACTGACGACGACGAACTGTACCTAGGATATACTATACTCGCACACATACATTTAGATATAAAATGAGTTTTAAACTCAAGAGTTGTTTTAACTCTCGAGTTCATGTAGGGGAAGTACGTCCAATATGACATACCATAAGCTTTTTCGTCAATAAAATAATACCCCTGGTGCATAACACAATCTTTGCATTTTTTCTTTATTCTTTATAATATTAGGAACATTTTGTAGTACTCTTTGTATTAAAAAAATAAAAAAATTTAAATAAATTAAAACTTTGAAAAAAAAGTATCGAAATTCATTTTGTCCATATCGTATGGACAAAATGACATAAGTCATATGGACAAAACGACATATGACATTTTATATGCAAAAATACAAAAATTAGTTGGCAAGTGTAGATTTTCAAAGGAAAGCTTACTTGAATCCACCTAATTCTTCGTATAGGACTTAAAAAATTTGTTGGTGTCCAGTATGCTTCACCTTAATGTAGCCAGCGGGACACCGAATGTTTTTGATCTTGCAAACCCGCCCATTTTGTTTTCATTAGCAGCTTCAATGGCCCCCGCATCGCCTGAACCATGATTGGCGGTCGGAAGTTAGCTTATACCCCATTGACATATTTAAAGTTAAAATTTAAAAAAACAACAACAATTTCTATGAAGTTGAAGGTATGTCGTTTTGGCCATAGGTAGGGTATGTCATTTTGTCCATATCGTAGTTTTGACACATTTTTATACAAAACACTGTTTTAAACCCTGACTTCATAAAAAATATTAATAAGTTTTTAACTTTAAATTGTAAACTGTCGTTATACCCAATAAAATATTCAAAAAAGCTACATACAACTCCCAAAATAACAAAATTAGTCCAACCCCATAAAACATGAAATAGCTCCTATAAACACACTTCACTTTATATTTTTGGTTGAGGGCTGTCAATTGAGTTGTTATTTTGACTGAATTTCAAATTTCATTGGTTTCACCTACTGAGATAGGAGGTAGGGTTACATGTGGTACACATTTCAAGTTAAGGCTGCTATGTCATATTGGCCGTGTATGTCATTTTGGACGTATTTCCCCTACTTTCTTAGTTTATGTTCATAGTCAATTCAGTTTTAATAAAAGACAATAACCGGGTTTTCTGTTTATTTTTCCTCTATTTTATAATTTTTGTTCAAGTTGTTGTTGTTGTTTTGTTTTGTTTTTATTATTTTCCTTAGCTGCCAGTTTTAATGGGTATAATAAATTTACGGCAGTTTAATTAAAGACTTATTTTCATGACACTTCTCTGCTGTTGTATGTATAGTGGCTATATGTCGTGAGAGAGATATTTTTTTTCTTGATTCAAATATGTATTTTTTTTTATTATTTTAATTGAGATTTGAGTTATTTATTTTTTTGTTTTTATGGAAAAGTGCAATTTGAAGTGGCACTTTTACTTTCAAAATGTCAGTTTTTAGGGTATAATAAAAACAAGACTTGAGATAACTTTTTCTATTTTTGGATTTGGTTTGGTTTAATGAAAAATTTCATTTAATACCAGCGTTTATTTTTACTGTTTAATTCCATCGTTACGGGTGTGACTTACTCATAATTTTTGTGTTACGGGTGTGACATTAAAAAAGCAGCTGTTTTTCGATTACAAAATCAAATTCCTACAAAATGTTGCATTTTTAAATATGTTTTTTTTTTTTCAAGAGTGTGACTGGTGTAGAAAGTAAAAATTACGGGCGTGACTTTCTATTCTCAAATGTTTAAAATTTTGTATATAGAGATTTCAGCAGGTGCATATTGAGTTTAGTTGAATTAATTCCTTGCACATTCGATTGTTTGCAAAATTCCTCCCCATTTGATAAATATATTTTGCTTTGCAGTAAAGCTCATTATAAAAATTATGTCAATCTATGTATATGTATGTAACTTGTTATCCCTTTCCAAATACTTAAAACTTCAATCTTAAGTAGAAGTATTAGCACAAGGTTACACATACATAATCAACTAAAGAGTTCATAACACCAAAGAAATAAGACTCTTATTAATGACCTTAATATATTACCACCTCAATTTACAAAACTAACACCATCATCTAAGAACGAAATACACAAACACACAAACATCAGATGGACATTCTATATATGCAGGGTATAATGAGAAAATCCTTGCCTATTATAAATTTGAAAATGGTAGATGACGTTAATTGCAAGTCGACGATGTCGCTGTCTTCTGCACACACCAACAACACCAAACCTAACACCATCATCATCTCTGCTAGGTTTTGAAATGAAAAGCATCGTTATTTGAGAACATTTATAGTGAATTATTCGATGCAATAAATTAGCACTATAAATTCGAATTTACATCTCTCCTTGTTTATGTATGGTAGATGATGGGGCTTCTGGCGTTACATCAAACGTTGTATATATATTTAATTAATTCCTTGTAGATGATGCCGGCGACGGGTTTAACATTAGAAGATTGAAATATTAAACTTTAGTTAATAGCTTGTATTTCTTTTAAAAGTCTATAATAAAGCAATGTCCTAGCTTATGCAGGGTGGATAACCTAAAGCCGCCATTGTTATTGGATATAATCAATATTCACTCAAGAATATTAATTTATCCTTTTAGTTAAGTAATAAATTAAGAGTATTTCTAGAGTGCACATGTAATGTTGTTAATATAAATCCATATCTAGTAAAAGTTACATGATTTTAACCACAATATTCTTCTTTTTTTTTTCTAGACAAGAGGACGCAAACCAGGCGTAAGTTCGGCAAAATTGAATAAACTCAATTCAGCTATATCACCTAGAAATCAGCAACAAACAAATTTAGCCTTGAGTCCGGCACCAGCAACAGTTTTACCACATCCATCACCAAATACAACAACAGGATCGAATCCTTTAAGTTTGGGTGGTGGTAATAATATAACATCTATAACTGTTCAAATTCAAAATCAACAGCAACAACAACAACATCAACAACAACAACAGCAGCAACACCCTCAACAACAACATCAGCAGCAACAACACCATCAGCAACAACAACAACAAGCTGTACAATCATCACAGCAACAAGTTCATCAACAATCACATCAAATATCAGCACAAATACACACCATGAAGGATCAACCACAACAACCTATGGTAAGTTGTTTTTTTTTTTATTTCAATTTTTTGAATAGGTATATCCGTTATTGTGATGAAAATTTAGGATTTTTTTTTTATGAACTCATTTATATTTATTAACGTGATTTCGATTCCTATTCAGAACCACTGTCTGTTATTTAAACCACTTCCACTATTTCAAAACCATAACCAAATTTCTGTAAACCACATTGGAACTTCTCGCGAATAACTCCCAAACCACAAGTTATGCCCTAAAACCGCTGCAGAACAAATTCTTTACTACTCCTTATTCATCATTATACTTCTATTAATTCAGAACAAGAGACTGTCTGAATACGGAAAGGTATAGTATAAAGGTTATTCTGGAGTTCGGGAACAATTAAGGGACTAAAAAACTTTACTACAACCGCCTTAAACCTTTTATAAACGATTCATAACTAGTTTGCAACCGATTTCAAACCAATTGTCAATCGATTAAAAATTAATTTGCATCAAAACCACTTCCGAACTGAGTATAAAAACACTTCGCATTAATCTGTAAAAAGAAAAATGTTGGCCAGATAAATTTAAATGACCAAAAACGCAAAATACAATCACACCAAGGACTGTCTATAACGCTTAGTGTAGAATTTGGATACAAATTTTAGGGAAGAACTTAATAACAACCACTTTTTAAACTTATGAAAACTGATTAAAAACTAATTTGCAATCTATTTTAAACCAATTTGCAATTGATTTAAAACTAATTTGTATCAAATTATGTACTTCCAAAACTAACTTAAAAACAAAATTTAACCTCTTTAAACTCATTTGAAACCAATTTTAAACTAGTTTGAAATGGTTTTTTTCTTTTTTTTTTTAATTTTAACCACTTTTGGCCTTGAAAACAAAACAACAACATATTTTTCCTCCAATTTTAGATAACCATCACCCTTATAATGCACAAACCTCTGCACTTCCTTTAAAGTTCCATCGTCCCTTTTGAAATTTTTAAAGAGCTTTCCCATTTTCTTTTATTTTCTTCACATTTTCGACGAAGATAAAATCTTATATAGGTAGCTTTACCCTAGATTTAAAAACAAAAAAATGATGTAGGTAATTGAATTCCATATAAACCAACCCAACTTACATTTTTCAAAGAAAAGAAAAACTTAAAGACTTTAAGGTAATTGCATTTCAAATGAAAGAATAAAAAAAACCCTTTCTTTTTTTCTTCATTATAATTCTGACTTTCAATTTATATATCAAATTTAACTTTTCTAACACAAACAACAACAAAAACCCTCATAACTTTCAATCTAAAAAAAAAACAAATGTTTTTCATATCCTCTTTTTTTTTTTTTTTGTTAGATCCTTATTGCGTTGAGCCAATAATTCAATTCAAAAATAGTAAAAAAGAAAAAAAAATAATTTGAAAAAAAAAAAAGAAAACAAACAATCTTCTTCACATTCTATTTTCTGCAAAGTTAAGTGGAAAATCCTAAAAGATAAAAACCTACCTACCTAACAGCCCTCATGCCACCTACAACGAAACTTCCTAGCTGTTGTTTCCGCCATTGCCTGCTCTGCTGCCCGTTTGTGCTCTCCACATACCGCAACTGCCTTAGAACCCTTCAGTTCAAGTACAAAACAAGGAACGGCCCAGGGTGCATTGATTTCTCCATTTTTTTTTTTTTCATTTTTTTTTTGTTTTTACTCTCCTCAACCGCTTTATAGCCCTTAGAAACACAATATTATTTGTGAGAGTGTGTGTGTGGTGAAATACTATAACTCAGCTTCAATACACAATACCCATACACATATTTTCAGAAACGCTCGCTTCTGCTCATCTCTGATGGTGTGGTATGGTATAGAGATGATGGGTGCACCCTTATGGAAGCTTGAGAGTCAGTAGACGCTTCTATTCTCCAAAGCTTACCAACATATATCTCTTTCTCACACTACTTAACAAAAAAAAAACCTCTCATTGAATGTGCGGGTATAGCTGGCTGGCTGGTTGCTGCTGGTTCCTATTCAGCATCCCAGTGGAATGTCGTCTGCAGCCACCGAGGCGACCAGGCATCCCAGTTTAGTTGAAGTGGCAGGAGCTCATGTCTCGCGCTATATGCACTACTTAACTACACCTCACAATCTCTCTGGGGCTGGCTGTGTGAAATGGTTATATACCAGCAAGTGATGTAGGGATACCCGGTGCCACATATAGATACCCCACCCCACTTCTCTTCGTCTTTTGAGAAAAATGGGAACAGCAGCAGAGCATCCCCGGTGTTTAGTTCCCAAAAAAAAAAAAGCAAACGAACAGAGAAGAGAACGAACGCCCCACAAAATAATCGTCTCCACAAACTTCTCTACCTTTTCATTGCCTTCAAACCTCTTACCTTACCTCCGTTGTCGCAGTCGTAGTCGCCCCGTCGACATCGTCTCGTATCACCTCTCCATCGCCGTCGTCGTCGTCATCATCATCATCTCCCCAAAGCCAGTCATCCATCGGGGTATAGTGTTGTTAGGAGTCGCGCATAAGCAATTGCGCACCTTCGACCCGACCCAGGGTGGCATGCATTTTTCATATCGAATGGCATACCCTCGTTGGAATTTTCATGAAAAATACCAACCCCTTGGCAAATTTAAAGGAAAATAATAATAAAAAAAAAAAGAATTCGCTAAGTAACATCATAAAGGGATGATTTTGTTCTTTTTTTTTTACTATTTCTTCTAGTAATTAAAAAAGTCAATAATTTCATCCCTTCGGAAAAATAATAAAAAAAAGAATTAGACTAATGACAGACGGATTCTTTTTTAATCGCAAATTCTTATGGTTTACCAAGAATGAAAAAAAAACTTGTATTTATTATGGGTGAGACACCAAGGCTAAGGTCGGGTTTGGAATTTGATCAAACATGCTAAAAAATTTGAGGAAAAAACCCTCAACAATAATAAAAAAAAACAAAACAACAATACCGTCATTGCTAAATACCAGTGATGCCAATTGTCATTGATTTTTCTTACATTTTGTTTGTCAAAAATTAATTTCGGCATTTCAGTTAAATTTTTTGGAAATTTATAATTCTCCAAAAGATTAGTTCAAAATTTAGTTCTTTTCAAAAATTCGATATTGCCCTTTTATTCCTTCTTTTACTATTGTTTTTTGTTCCAAATTTTGTCTTTTAAAGAATGTTTTTCAAAATAATTCTGGGTAAGTAAATTTTATCCTGTATACCAAAATTCAATGTTCCAAAATACGTACACATGTACGAATAATTGAACATTTAAATTTTTCTGGCATACACATAAAATTTGGTCCAAATTGTTGGCATTAATAGAATAAAAAAAATATCTGCGATTTAAAATGTTGACAAAAAAGAATTTTGATGCCAAATTTCGCCAACATATTTTTAAAAGCATTTTAGAACTCGAACTGCAAAATATTGAAAATGTTTATAGATTCCTCAAACTGTATATATTTAAATTTTTGTACAAAATCTTCATAATACAAAAACATGGGAAACAGACTATGTGAAATAGATGATATGTTAAATTATTCAGGATCTTTGCGGTTTGTGCCAAATTTTAATTTTTAACATGTTCTTATGTCAAAATTCTGAGTTATTTTTTATGTAGTTAGATCCAAAAAGGATTAGAATATACCTCCTAACTTATGCAGTACAAGATTTTTTAATATATCTACAGTATTTCGAAAAACACGGTTCCAACTCGAAAAAAAAAGAAAAACATTGTGTAAAGTTTGGACCAAAATAAAATTAGATCCAAAACAAAATTCGATTTCAAGGCTCTATAAAATCAAAAGCAGCCATTTAAAAACTTTGCAATTTTCTTGGGATATTCCAAAATTTGTACAATTTGAGGGCGGGAATTCTGTACTCAAAAATTCAAATATTCTGTAGAAAATATTGACGGATTACAAAATCCCGGAATAAATAGTTCGAACACAGAAGAATTGATTTTTCAAGTAAAAAATCTTTGATTTATATTTTTGGTCCATATATGAAATAATATTGAACTCATAATACCATAATATGTTAAAATTTTGACCCATCACATTCCGAGATTCTACAAACATTTATTGTACATAAGTACCCAAATTCAGTGCTATGTTCAGAAAAAAATTTTGATTATCTATAGGTTCAAAGCACATGTGTATATTAACGAATTATTTCTCCAGAGTTTCCAAAAATCGTAATCAGGTATCTACACAATTTAGAATTGGCTTATTTTGGGTTTTTCAAATTTTTGTAGCATTTTGTATACATATTGTACAAAAAATAAATTTTTTGCTTGTTGGATATTATTTTAAACCTTATTCCGAAATTATCGCATTTTTAATTTAAAATCATTTTTGATAATTTCTACCAAATTTGCTATCATTGTAATTTTTTCATGAAATCTTTTTTTAACCTCTCAAAATGAAAGTCTGTATTGTTTTCTTTCAACATTTCTACAGATTTTTTGTCTTGGAAAAATTGAAACTTGTGCCAAATACATTTTTCTCCACCAACATTTTAATACATAAATGACCTAAATCAAAAAAATTTTAAGAACCGAAATCTATGTAGTTGTGAGAAATATGCGTTTTTTGTTTGCCCTTTTTTCTTTTTTGGCAACATCCACAAATCAATCAAAATTTTTATCACTCAGTTTCTTCGAATTTTTCCAAATTGGCATCACATTTCCAGACAGAGTACTCAACATCTCTGTCTCGTTTTTCTCTTGCTCTTAGACGGACACTCTCCTTCTTACCTATACATATATTATTCAGTACCTATGTCCTGCCAACTACGTCTATGAACAAGAACGACGCTCTTTTGTATTTTCGTACCATCTCTCCTATCCTCTTCTGAGGCTGCTGTGTATCCCTTTGCTGCATTGCGTAAGGACTTTTGGAGCTGCTGCTAAAATCTAAGGTAGAGCAGTGTGTTGTTCAGTCTACACCAAAGATGACGACGATAATACTTGTGAAAATGGTGGTCGAGTGAACCCCACCATCACCATACTGTTGTTGGGTAGTGTGGAGGATTGGTTGCCATCATCACCAAAGAGTGTTTGAATGCGGGCTTTTCTCTTCAAACTGTGACGTGGTGTTGGTCGCCCAGATAATTAGAACTTTTACGAAAATGGGGGGAGTGGGTGGAGAATAATAAAGATGCAAGGTGTTGGGTGTTGGGGGAGAGATAACATTCTGTTTGAATATCCTACCAGGAAAATTAATGAGAAAATGTTTTTCCTCTCGTATATTTATCATCTCGTCTCTCGTATTCGTACCCACATACACTTTACTCTATATGTGTGCTTAATTTTCGTTCCTATATAAACGTACATAATATGCAGTAAATTTTATGATAAATTTTATATTTTTTCTTCACTTTTTTTTATATTCTCTCATTATATTACTTGATCCTTGCAAATATTCTGAAGTAACAACACTAATTGCCTTTTTCATATATATGATAAAAATTCATAATTATATAAAAAAATTTAAATAATTATTTCAACAAATTATTAAAAATAATAAAATTTAAATTAAAAATTGTTCTCTCACGATTAATTGAATTTCGTGTTCTCTTATCTGAAATTGAATGCTAAAAGATCTTTTTTTTTTTTGTTTTGTTGTGCATATAAATGAATATACGTTTAATTGCACTCTACAGCATATATGCGACAAGTAAGAAAATTTATTTGTTCATTATAAAAATTAATAAAACATATTTAACGAGTTTATGTATTTATGTGGGTTGGGCAAATTACGTCAACGAAAAAAGTGATTGTTGTTGTAATTATCCATTTATTGTTATTAAAAAATATAAAATAATAAAAAAAAAAAATCATTGTATACTTTTTGTGTTTTTATATTGGTTCATGTTGTGAAATAGTTGTTAATACAAAATCAGAAAAATATGGAAATTTTCTCACTTAATTGTTGGTACCAGCTACGTTAAGCACCGGCAACCAAAATATTTAGTAACTAGAGCTACTATTCCAAGTTTTTGAAATTTCGATAATAAGTACCCTCTAGAAGAATATTTAAAAAATCAGTAGAAAATCGAGCTATTTTGCTTGTAACCAATAACAATAAATTAATAGTGTCTACCAAAAAATAATAATTTCAATAATTAAGACCAAAAAGTCTTACGGTTCGTTTTGTTAGGAAGAATTTTGGGTAGAATAAGAAATTACTGAGGTTATAAAAATAAGTAGAAAAATTTAAATAAGCGTATACGGTTTCTACGACCTACTAGTTATTTTTTTTGATTATCTTGTTTTTAGATATTAAAAAAATTGATGGACGATTTGGATTCCTGTGAAGACCTTCCTTGGCTCAAAATTATCGATTTTGTCAAAAGAAAGCCATTTTTCTTGCACTTTACCAAAATTATTCTTTTGCACAGTCCGATTTTTTCTTACTTGGTACTCAAATACTAAATGACCAAATAAGCAAGAAAGCCATAGATTTTTGTTGGTAATATTTATTCTTAGCTAATGTCAAGATGTCAGTAAAAATCAAAACTAATTTTATAGGCAGTTTGTCGACTTTATTTATAAAAATTATTTTTCTATGAATTTTGTAAGCAAGTCAAATTCATTTTGTATTAAACAACTTCAGGAAGTCTTATCAAAATATTATAGAAATTCTTCAAAATTGTGTCTGTATTTATATAATTTTCTCGCCAATTGTTTTAAATTCCGACAAACAAACTAATACAAGCCTTATAGAAGTTATTACTTCAAAAATTAAAAAAAATACAACACACATATCATTAAATAGTACGTTAATGCTATTAACTGTCAAACCTTTTCAGATCTAGATTGTAAACCAACGCATCCATGATTTTTGTCAGTGGTAATGGCTTTTGTGAAGAATGTTAAAGACATCCAAGAGCATTCAATATCGTTAAAGCCTTAAAGCCTATCCATTCAGAAGTGGTCAAAAAATTTGAGGTAACCTGAAATTTTATTCACCAACTCCAAGGTCATGAAAATCCTTGAGACCTTACAAAACTTTGATTCTTCGTGAGATAGTTACACTACAAATTTCTATATTGCCTTATTCTCTATCGTACACAACCCCAATGCAAGCTATAAAGCAGTAATAACTTCTTTAAATTTATCTCTTTAAACATGAAATTTTAAGTTGCAGAATTTAGCAAATTCTATTTAAGATGAATTACGTTTCAAGGATCGACTTTCAGGTAATTCCCTTCAAAAATTCTTAAAACTACCCACGTAGCATTAAAATTCTGTGTTTCAAGTTCATAAATCTACTTGTAGCATTTTTCATTCTTACGAGGATTGTAAAAAACAAAATGAAATGTTCCGAAGCAACACCGAAAAATAATAGACTTTGAGTTATTACATTTAATTATATCTAAACCTTTCATTATTATTTAGATTTTTTATATATATATTTCTTAAAAAAAAATGAATTTAAATTATTTCTTCTTCAAAAAACAATATTAAACGTTACCGTAAATTTTTTGTATACTTCACAGAACAATAATTTCAATATTTAATGAATTTAACTCGACATAATGGCCACATTAACAATGTTGTGTATCTCACACAAAGAGAGTGCTATGTATACACAAATACTTGTCAGTGAGGGTGCATAAATTAAGAAGAAAATATTTGATTGGGAACCTCTGGATGGTTCTCATACCTTTTTGGGCTCTGTTTTGCAACTGATAAGAGAAAATTCATTATAATTTTATAGAATTCCATTAAATTTATTCAGCCTTGTCGTTCTGTTTGTATATTTGTACATACAACCAGATACGCAATATTTAATACATACTATATACCCCCCTTCCAACATACATATAAATAGATATAAAATAATTCAAGGGGGGTAGTTAAGTTACTTACACTCTGAGGAGTAATAAATTTTAAATTAAATAAATTTATACACATACACATTTATGTATGTTTGTATCTGTGTGTGTAGAGGTTTTTGTAAATATAAAAATATAAATTTTACTCGCACATGTTCACATTCGAAAATAATAATATTCCAACTCTGAATGTTGCTATTACCGAATGAAAGGAAATAACTCACCCTCTGTTCCATTTTTGTGTGTACAATCGGTCGGTGGGGTTTTACGGAAGCAGCGGCGGGCGCAGGGCTATGGAAACGGGAAATAAATGAAAGTATATACTTTTGGTACTCAGTTCCGTTTTTTTCCCTTCTCTGTAACTCTCTTACCCATCAAGCTTACTTTTCATAGCACCCTCAGAAAAAAAAAGTCAATTATTTACCCAGCCTCCCCCTTCTTCATATGAAAAAAAGGTGCTGCTAGTGGTGGTGTAGAGTTTGAGTTTCATAGAAAAAAAAAAACAGGACTTTAACACAAAACACACATATGGAAACCTACTGAATCTGCGAAAATAACAGTCAAATGTATGTTCCATTTGATCACCTGAATTTGAGAGGGTGGTAAAAAAAATGTGTTGTTTCGAACCTAGACAAAAATAGAGTGGCATTTAAGGTTTTTGTTTTGACCAACAATGCGTGTACTATAATAAAATTTTATCAATGGAGAGTTTGTTTTTTTTTTTCCTTTCTATTTTTTTTTTTTATTGTTTACGTAAATATATTGACGAACAGAAGTGGTTTTATGAATGTTTTCTTATCAACAGCAGCGTATTGGTTCTATGAATTGTTTTACTTTTATGAGTGGATGTTTGTTTTGGAACAAAAACAGGGTATTTTATGAACTGTCCTTATCACAAGGATACTCACATAAATATTCATGTCCTTGGTAAATCAGATTTGCTATTATGAATTTGTTTAAAACTTCAAAGTCCAGGACTAAAAATGTACAGCCCTTTTATTTTTTGGTCTGAAGGAATAAGAGCCTTAAACTTCCGTTTATCTCTTCAATGGTTTGTCTGATTTTATTCAAATTCTCCACAATTGTTTTTCTTTTCAATTTAAACAGTATTCCATTTCAAAATATTGAAAAATGTTCCAATCTCTTAGCAAAAAAAAATAAATACATTTTCTGCTTGTCATAACTTTCTCGAAATCGCTCAACCTTAAATTGTCACCAAGTGTATTTAAAATAGCATTTTAATATTTCAGAACAAGAAATAAGCAAAAATGTAATTTTTGACTATTGAAAAATATTTTTGTTTCAAGATATCTTTTAAATGGTTGACCTTAACCTTACAATGTTTGTACTTGTTTAAAAGAAAATTTAAAAATCTATAAAATTGTATACATTGATTTTCAATTTCATTAACTTTTTAACAGTTATGTGCAAGAAATCGTTATTTTGGACTTTTTTGCAAAAATTTTTATACCTTTTTTGTAGGAAACCAAGCATCTACAACTTGAACTTGCGTAACTTTCCAATAACTCAAATCTACCAAAAGTATTTACCAAAAAAAAAATGATTTTTTTACAATTGACCTAGAATAACTTCATTTCTCTCACAAGGTATCGATATTTCAATTTTGAATTACATTTCAAAATCTTTAGTTTGAATATTTTCGAAGATTGGTCATTTTTTTGTTCTTCAGCCACAGAAATCTACCAAAAAACTGATTTTTTTACAATTGAATTTTCAGCCACAGAATTGCAACCTCCCGTTGCAAAAATGTTCATTTCATTGCATTTCACTAAGTTTCTTCTTTTAAATTTATATAAACCTTCCTACAATTTAGTTCCACAATACACGCAACTAATTGCAATTTTCGGTTAGCAAAAGAATTACAAGCAATTAAGAGAGGCAACATAACTATCATTAAATCACCCAAGATGTTGTTGTTGTTGTTGTTGGGTACTCAAAAGTTCCAGGGTCATTTAGTACATTACGTTTCTATCAATACCGTCCTATAGTCAAAGTACATTGCACCATGACGACCGTTGATGATGTCGACTATTGAGCACGAGCACGTAAAACGTAGCAAAAAGGCGTTATCACCAAACCCATTAATATACCCTTCCTTCCTTCGTCGACTGCATAAATCTTTAATACAATTTTTTTTTTGTGTTCTCCATCTCCATCGCCTCGTCTCGTTTCTTCTTCTGCGAACATAAATATTTTTTTTGTTTTAATGGAAATAAGAGATGGAGAATGTTGATGAAGTTTTATGTGAAATTCTTGGTAATGGGTTTAATGAGTTCTGGGTTATATTAGGGATGGGATACCAACCTTAATTTTTAATGATTTCCCATTACAATAACGAAAAACAAGCCCTAAACTATGTTCATTACATCAGAAAATAATTATAAAAATATTTATGTAAATTTTTCTTCTTCTTCTTCTTTTTTATTATTTTTAGGCTCCAATGGCCTTCTATCCAACTTGGCAAACAGATCCATCACAAGGTTGGCAAAATCAATTCATTCAACAAATTCCACAAAATAGTCCAGCAATAACATCGCTGAATTCACTGGAATTCCAACCACAAAGCTATTCATACCAACCGCCCAATGGATATGTTCAAACAGGCCTCGGATTTGATCCGAATTATGGGAGAACGTATGCCGCTCCAGTGCAGCGTTATGAATTTCAAACACAGCAAATTGCTTCGCCAATAAATCAAGTGTCATTGCAGAGTGTGAGCTTTGCTCCAGCTGTTACCTATGCGGGCCAAGTGTCAACGGCTCCAGCTCCGCCTCCGGTTGTGCTGTCGAATTCATCGGCAGCAGCCGCTCAGCAACATCAGTTGCAAGTGGGGGCAGCATCTGATTTGAATAAGACCATGTCGGGAAACGACACGCCTGGATATCCGCGGGTGAGCAGCGTACCGCCGCGCTCACTCAATTGTAACGGGTATTCAGGCGACTTTAGCGGAAATCAAGCAACTGGCCCTCAAGCAGTAGCACAACAACAACAACAATCATCTGGTGGAGCAGGAAGTGGTGCTAGTGGCGCTACACCCGGCCAACAGCAAAGCTCCAATTCGAACGCACAGCAAACGCAACAGCAGTCATCCTCTCCCATGCATCCGCCATCAGCACAAAGCGCTCAAAACCAACAACAGCAGCAATCCTCTCAACAGGTTCCACAATCGCCGACACGAGGGCATATGCAACAACAACAACAACGGCATGTCTCTCAGTCTCCTAATCATGTTCCTCAATCGCCCAACAGTCACAACAGCAGCAGTAATTCAACCAACAACATGCAGCAATACCCAATTCCACCATCCCCAAATCATAATTCTCAGCAAATGTTGCATGCCCCTCATCAAGGCATGCATACGCCCAATCAGCAACAACAACAGCAAGCTCAACCCAATCACATCTCTTCGCCCAGTCATGCTCAAATGTCCCAAGATTGGAACTGGAATACTCAAAACCAACAACCCGGTGCTCCAGGCGAAATGTTTAACCAAGCTGAACGTGTCAACTTAAACACCCGAATAAAATCCATGATATTGCGGAAGAACGATCCTAAAGACATCGGTCAAGGTGATGTCCAAATGCAACCACCGACTGGCCCATCTGCCACCCATGGTCAGTCTCAAAATCAGACCGGTCATTTTTTATCGTATAGCCACCATCTCCGAGGCGATTCAGCATTGAACGCCAGCGGTTCTAGTGTGCCACAGCAACAGCAGCAGCAGCAACAGCAAACGCATCAGCAACCATCCGCGTCAGCTGCAGCAGCAGCAGCAGCTAGTGCAACACTCACAGAACCACACGGAGGTGGTGGCGATCAAATTTGGAAGCCGCAAGGTCATTCTTTCAAGAAACCACCGAGCAGCTTCCAAAACTCAGATCAACCGCATCATCAACCCCAACACCATACAACATCCCACAGCAGTAAGTCGAAGAAGAAGAGTCACAGTGCGGCCGATGTGGAGAAAAATAGCAACGATCCGGGTGGGGGTAGTGGTTTGCACCATCACCACACCCAGCAGCACGGCCATCACCATCAGAGGGGATCTCCCCATCATCCCCAGGTCGATATCAAAACCGAAAAGTCAAGCTATCCGCCAATGTCTGGCTATGGCCATCATCCTGATCCGAATTCTTGCTATCCCGGAATGAATGCCCAAGGGCAGTATCCAATGATAAAGCAAGAACCTGGACTCATGCCGCCACAAGCCAACAAAATGGAAGGCTACGAGCGTAACTATCAGAACTTTATCCAGTACGCTGACTATTGTCAGAACGAAGTTCAACCAGCTGGAGGCAATAATGCATCTCAACAGCAACAACAACATCAACAACAGCAGCAGCAACAACACCAACAACAACAACAAGACTATCAACAGCAGCACGGTTATCAGAATCCTGCCGCTTCCTATTACGGTGCAGGCTATCAGCAGCATCAAAACAACTATCAGCAGAACTTCTCGCCCAGTTATCAACATCCGCCACCACCGTTGCCACCACACTCGTCGTCGTCAGCATCAACACCGTCTTCCTTTGGCTGTCCGCCATCTTCCAATGCGACGAAATCTTCCAGTTCCAATTCGAAAGGTGGTCACAGCCTAATGGACCTGGATCGCAAACACGATCCAAGTAGTAACCTATCGATGCCGATGAACTATGAAAAAGAAATTCCCGCACATGCATATCCCATTCCTCCGAATCGATATTCCATGATGCAGGGCGCCGCCGATAAGGCTGCCGAGCTTCATCATGCTAGCGAAGAAGTGGACAAAATCACCGGTTATCCGTTCCTAGGTGAGGGTGGTCCGGCAGCTATTAAAAATATCATTGGCTTTTCATGCTGTCGGCAAGGTGGTACACGTGTTCCAACAATAGAACATTTAAAAGATGGCTCTTGCATGGGCATGCAAACTAAGGATGAAATCCTCGACGAGGACGAAGAAGAGACTGATGAAAATGGTGAGCCAAAGGCTCCTAGCAAGAAGAAGAATGCCAGTGATGATGGTACCAGTGAAGAATCTTTATCGGCACCTGCCGAAGTGGTTGTGAAACGTGAAACCATCAATCCCATGTATGATACAACGGATCGATTGGAAAAGGGCAACAAGGCTGAAATACCAGAGTGTGATTGTTTTTCATCAGACAAGAATCCACCAGAACCTGGAAGTTATTACACACATTTAGGTAAAATTTTGATATCAAATTCTATTTGGTTAGCATTTCTAAAGGATGTTCTTCATTTTTGCAGGATCTTCAGCGACTTTGGCTGAATTGCGCAAAGAGATCGAAGATCGTTGCGGTATTTCAGGAAGACAATTGCGAATTGAAAAGATTGTCTATACTGGCAAAGAGGGCAAAACGACGCAAGGCTGTCCTGTGGCCAAATGGATCATCCGAAGAGCAGATCCTGAAGAGAAAATTCTTGTTGTTGTGAAGAAGCGTCAAGGTCATAAGTAAGTATTCCCTATCAATCCTATTTAAGACTTTTCTAACCCTTAAAGTTTTCCTTTTAAGATGTCCTGCAGCATTTATTGTCGTCGCTATGGTAGCTTGGGATGGTATGCCCCGACAAGAAGCTGATAACGCTTATAAGAATCTGATTGGCAAGCTCAATAAATACGGTCTGCCGACAACACGTCGTTGTGCCACCAACGAAAATCGCACCTGTGCTTGTCAGGGTAAGTTTCTCAATTATAATCCACATACAATCCACAAAAACTAATATACAAAAATTCTTAACAGGTCTTGATCCTGAAACATCTGGTGCATCCTATAGCTTTGGTTGTTCATGGTCTATGTACTACAACGGGTGTAAATACGCACGCTCCAAGACCGTACGCAAGTTCCGTCTGTCGGTGAAAAACGAGGAGAGTGCCATCGAAGATCACATGAACCTCCTGGCCACGGTATTGGCACCACTATTCAAGCAAATAGCCCCACGTTCCTATGACAATCAAACAAAGTACGAGAAAGAAGCGCCCGACTGCCGACTCGGTTTAAAACCGGGAAAACCATTTTCGGGCGTGACAGCTTGTCTGGATTTTTGTGCACATGCTCATAGAGACTTGCACAATATGCAAGATGGCTGTACGGTACAAGTGGCATTGCTGAAACCATCGAATCGTGATGGACGACAGCCAGACGATGAGCAATTTCATGTGTTACCGCTGTACACAATGGATGCAACGGATGAATTTGATAGTGCCGAAGGGCAGAAGGAGAAGCATCGCACTGGTGCTGTGCAAGTCCTCGACAAGTGAGTGTAGCGTTGAGTTTTGATTGTCAGACTCAGTTCTTGAATTATTATTTCTTTTTGGAGGAAATGGAATAGCATATCTAACTTTTTTTGTTTTCTATCTCTTTCTTTAGATATCCTTGTGAAGTGCGAGTACGATCCACACCTCTTGTCCCGTGTCGAAGGCATGGCAAGAAACGCAAGGATGGCGAAGATGTGGTCGAGGGTGCTGCAGCAGCAGTTACACCAGTGACAACGCCTCAGCCACCCCCAGTGACGCCCAATCCGCCACCGCCAACAAAGAAGGAATCGAGTAAATCAAGATCGAAATCAAAGGCAAATCAACAAGCACAACAACAACAGCAATTGAATCCACCGTCAACACCATCGGCGCCACCATCAACGCCTTCACCGCGGTGTCAGACTCCAGTTACCAATAATCCCAGTCCGGCGGGGAGTGCGTTCTCAACGCCACCTGTCAATAATGGCCATAATGGAGGTAATAACAATCTAATGTCGTCCAATTCGAGTTTAATGAATATGGCAACTATGATTGACACCTTTACCGATGCCCAACTGCAGTCGAATCAGATCTCAAGCACTGTCTTGGATTCGCCCTACTCATATGACTATCAAACGGGTTCCTATATTGACTCGCGCAACTATTATGGCAACTGGCCTCCACCGCCATCAGCTCATCCCGCTGGCGTTCCACATGCTGCAGCGGCTCAACATCCTGCAACTCAACATCCGGCGGCACAACATCCTGTTGCACAGCAACATCCGGTGGCGACTAATTTGACAACGCCACCAAATCCGCCAATGACTCCCACCACACCAAATAGTCACCATCATCAGGCTCCTCTGCCGCCAGCGCCGACTGCTGTACAACATCACGACGGCTATGGTAACTTTAATAGTCATCTTCCGCCAGTCGGCAATCAGCTGACACAGCTTCAAGATGTTCGCGGAGATGTTAAAAGTCGAGGTGGAAGTGAAGAGAACCCAGATTCCACAACAATCGTGAATAACCTGAGCGAAAGCAGTAAATTAACTCCTTTGACTCCAATAACTAACTTGGGCCCTCCGCCCCTGGAAGAAGGCTTTGTCAAGCCGAAGCCACCGCCAGACTATCAATACTCCCAATATCCAAATAACTATCAGATGTATCCACCACCACCCCCGACGTACTCGCCGTACGATGCTTACAACAACATGAACTACAACTACGGCTACCATCATCAGCCGTATTCACCGTACAGCATGTACCCGCAACAAACACCACCTCCCACTCCACCACCGCCGTCACCCAACTGGAACATGTATCCGCCGTCCACGTCGACGCAGCATCCACTCCCACCACATGCAGCTGCCGCCGCCGCAATGCACCATCAGCAAGCGGCCTACACACCAACAGCACTGCCACCAGTGACTCACACACCACACGCACACCATCAGCAAACCTCTTTGCCGCCTCAACAGCAGCAGCATCCACACCATCATCATTTGCAATCTCTGTCACAATCCCCGTTGCATCATCATCAGCAACAAACATCCTCGCAACAACAACAACAGCAACACCAGCAGCATCAAACACCCTCCGCTGCCCAATCGAAGCACTCTCAGAATCCACAACAACCATTACAGCAGCAACAACAAACACAAATGGTAACACCACCGCTGCAACAACCGCCACCAGTCCAACAACAACCACCACCACAAACCGATCTATCACCTCCACCAAACGGTGCCGGTGCAACGGTCAAGGCTGAACCAATTGGCGAAGTTACCGAGATCAATGAGAACCTCGAAGCATTCCAAGATCCACAAATGGGTGGCGTTGCGATCGCTCTCAATCATGGCAGTGTTCTCATCGAATGCGCCAAACACGAGATGCATTCCACAACGGCAGTCAAACGACCCAATCGTCATCATCCAACTCGCATGACTCTGATTTTTTATCAACATCGCAATCTCAATCGCACCCGTCACGGTATCGATGAGTGGGAAGAAAAAATGCGTGTGAAAAAAATCAACACCGAAGCCGATGCCAAAGCCAAAGAAGAAGGTCAAACGAAAATCAAAAAAGAACCTCTAGACGAGGACGATCTTGACGAATTGGGCGAATGCAGTGGTGGAGCTAGTGCTGGCGGTAGTTCTAGCCGCAAGGAAGGCAGCAGTAGTAAATCATCATCATCCGATGGTCATCAGGAAGCAAAGCGTAATAAAAAAGACGGAAGCGACAGCAAGGCAAAAAAAAACTCCAACTCAACAAACACAACAACAACAAACAATCACGAGCAGTCAAAAAACGAGAAAATGGTCCTCCGTGCACCGACCCTAACAACTACTTCGTGGACAACTTTATTCCCCATGCATCCATGTGTGGTAACTGGGCCCTACCAAGAGGGCAACAGTAGTCCATCATCAACAACGGCCTCATCACAGGCCTAGGTGTCGGAGGGCTGTATTAATTTCGCCTCTATATAAAAAATATGATTTAAAAAAAAAAATGGAATAAAAACAAAATGATATAAAAAGCATTAAACTATAAGAAGAAAAAAATTAACTAAAAAAAACTCTGCTCAATGATTGTGATTAAAAATGAATAAAAAAAAAAAAAAACGCAAATATCTGCGCTGTGCCATAAAACAAAAAATTGAAATATTGTTGAATATAATTCGCAAAAAAAAAGGATCACGCATCATCTTCATCAACTTCTTCACACATCGCAATGACTCTCTCTCTCTATAAATAAAAAAATATTATATCACAAAACATACGATCCACAATCCACCATCCCCATACGAATCAAGTTGTTGTAGTTTATTTTTTTTTTTTCTAATTTTTATTAATTTTTCTCTCAATTAAGTTACATTCTTTTCTCAGTTTATATATTTTTTAGATAAAAAAGAAAACGAAAATTTAAAGATAACAAACATCGTTGCCAAAAGTACAAAAAATAATAAAAATAAAAAAACAAACCGAACTACAATTAGTTTCTCAGTAAAGAGAAAAAAGGGGGTGTAAAAAAAAACCCTCTTTCTCTCTTAGTTAAAAACAAAAAATACAAACACCAACTAAATCAACTACAAAAAAAAAATTAAAAAAAATAAACTAAAACAAAAACAAAAGCTGCTAGGTTAGTTTTTACTACACACGAACATCCATCATTTTATATATTTAAAAAAAAAAAAGAAAATTTAAATAAAAAAAATAATTATTTTTAATGTTAAAAGTTAAATAAACAACAAATAAAATATGTATCACTTTTTTTTCCAAAGTTCGTTCTTTGCTTTTAATTATTAAACTTAATCCGAGATGTTGTGAATTAAAAGCAGAAAACAAACAAAAAAAAAAAAAACTACGCCATGATTGTATCTCATAAAAACAAACCACATCCCTTTCGGATAAATTCTCTTCCTTAACAGGATGTTTAAAATTTTTATTTAAATTAATACATATTCATTTTGTTAATGACGAGAATTTAAACCAAAAAAATAAAAACAAAAAATCATTAAGTGATTTTCTTTTAGTTATTAAGAAACTACTCGTAGAATTATTACTAATTATAATTTAAATAAATAAACAAATGAATATTGTTTAAATTATATAAAACAAATAAATAAAAAAAATATCGAAGACATTAGATCGTTCTTAGTTTCTTTTTTTTTCTATTTTTTAATTTAATGTTAGGTGTTTCTCCTTTTTTTAATTAGAAAAAAAATGCAAAATACAATTTTTGTAAGAAACAAAAAAATACAACAAAATAAAATAATTAAAAAAAAAACTATATATTGCAGACATTATTGTGGATCAAAGAAAGACTCGAAACCAAGAAGTATTAAATAACAAAAAAAGAATGAATTAAAGTTAAAAAAAAAAAAAAATAAAATGAAAATATAAAAATAACAAAAATATGAAAAAGATTAAAACTAAAAAATTGAATAAGGAAAATAATGTTAAATAATTATTATGTTAATTGTAGTAGTTTACATCGCGCTATATATATATATATATAAATATATTTTTTTTTGTTTTCCTAAAAATGCTTCTCTAATTTAATTTTCCATCCATAATTAAAAAAACAAAAAAAGAACTTTTCATATATTTTTGATGTTTCTATAAGATACAAAAGTCACTATATATGCAATTTTGTTGCATTATATTGAACAAAACAAAAAATAAGAACAAAGAAAAAAAAATTTTTTTTTTTTTATTCTCTGTTGTAATGTATGCTATTCTTATATTATTATGATTATAATATTATTATTTATGAAACAAAAAAAAACATAAAATGCATATGTTCTTTTTTTCTGATCTATCTTTTCTCTTTCTTTTTTTCTTATTTTTTTTTTTTTTTATTAAATAATTATTATTAATTATTATTATTAATATTAAATGACAATGATACACAATTATACATACAATACATATATATATTTTTCTCTTTTTGATAAATAAACATGATTTTTTCGCTAAAAAATATGGAGTTTTGGGTTTTTTATTATTTATTCGGTTTTGATGTAGATTTTGTTTGATTTGTAAAAATTTTTTTCTGGTTGCATCTTTCTGTTTGTTTTTTAGTTCTGATGGTATAATTGAGCCTTTTAACAATTTGTTAAGCTTAACTCATTTTATTGTGAGAGAACACATTTTTTCAATCTAATGAAAGGCACTTGAATTGTTTCTAGAATAATAATTGTGACATATGTAAATTGTCGAATATTCGATTTCAAAACGTCAAGTTGATTTTAGTACCCCGTTCACATAATCGAAACCCGTATTACTGGTGTTAAAAAATTCTACTTGGAATAAAACTAATAGATACAAGTTGTGTTGTTTCAGATGTTAAAAAATCATGATCTTCACTTCCATTAAGTTGGTTTATTTGGTTAAAACATGTTATATTGAAATGTAATGAGAATTGGCGGTGTGACGGTTATTATTTCCATTGGAAATACGAATGGCACCTCTAGACGAAATTGCACTTCATGCCATGACTTTTTGTGGAGGCAATGGTCTCTCGGGGATGGCATGTCGATTCTTAACTTACCTAGTATCAATTTTGGTTTGAACGTATTTATCTATAAAAATGAACTTCTTCATCTAATGAATGTTTAAAAAACGTACCTTCGTTTTCGAATTTGAATTTTGTTTTCGATTGCAATGGAGAAGATAGGCGTTTAATAAATGTTATCAATAAGATACCTACTGAAAATGTTATCCTACGAAAATTATTATTAAGGATTAAAAAAAACAACTTAACCAAACCAATTCGATTTCATTATCACTTAACAAATTAAAATTTTCATTTATATGGAAGAACAAAATTTCGGGTGAGTTTAAAAAAAATCGTTGCCTACCTTCAGGCGTTTATTTTGTATCAAAATCAGATTGTGAAACTCAAAGTCTAAAACAGTGCTGATTTGTAAGTGAATGAATGTTCAGTACTTTTTTCAATAGAGCAATTTGAAAAATCATATCGATGATGGTTAAATTTAAAACCACAAACCACAGCCAATTTAATCGTGATTTTAAATAAAACTTTTGAATTATAAAATGTTTTGACTTTGCACAATAACCGTCTATTGACTTCGAGGAACAATGGGCATTTTTGATGTCTAACATTTGCGTTAGTATTTTTTTTATTTTCAAAGCTCTCCAATTTTTAAGTGTGAATTAAATTTCTTCAGAACATGTTTCTTCGAAATTTTAGAACTTCAATAATGCCTAAAAGTTAACTTTGGAATTTTGTAAGATTGGCAATGAATTTTCGGCCAAAATTTAACAACCATTTGGAAGCAAATACCTATTTCGGGATAAAAACAATTCAAGGAATATCCTAAAAGAAGATCTTTAAAATTCCTTGAGTATAAAACATTGAATCTGTCAGTGATTGAACTCAATTTTTAAGCTAAACAAAAATTTAATAGAAAAAAATGTTACACATACACCGTAGTGATGTTTTTTTTTAAGTTTAAATTCAATCTAAAACAAAGATTCTGCTGAAAAAACTCGATGAATGATCCATTGGGAGAAGATTATGAAAACAATAAATGCACAAAATAAGTGAAGAGGATGCAAGAAATAGAAATAAGCAATAACAAGGACTACAATCTTGATCTTAGACTTCTTCTAAACAAAAGGTTTGCAGTAAGAACTTTAAAAACTAAAAAAAAAATTAATTTTAAGTGCGCCTTGTTTTAAAGATATAGAAATAGAATACCATACAAGATAAAAAATTTCAGTACGGGATATCTCACAACTCGAGAAACTGTATTGTTGAAGTAAACTGATTGATTTCTTACCAAATTCAAGAATTTTTTGAAGAAAAACTAACTTTTTTGTTGATACTTACTTCTTGCAAACCATTTTTAAGAAGACAACACACGACATTTAATTAATTTATTATTATTTTTTAAATTTTCTTTACTATGTATTAATTTTTTTGTTTATATTTAGTTTGTTCACTTGAAAATCAATTAAATATCTTAAAGAAATTTGTCAAAAAAAATTAAACTACAAAAATACAATCCACATTAATGTTTGCTCCAAAGCAATAAAAACGTTTTTTGCCAAGCTTTGAAATTCGCCATAAGCAATAAATTAAAAAAAAAAAAAAAACAAACACTCAAATTTGTTTTTCAGCAAACCTAAAACAAAAATGAACTCAAGCAATTATTTTATTTGAAATCGCAAAGCTTTAAATTGATTTTAGTTTAATATTCAACTTATTCGAAAGCGAAAGACAAACATTAGAGAATAAAAGTAAGTAAAACTTAAAATAAAAAAAAATCAAATGAGCAAGTGGGAAAAAACTTCCCACACAGAGTATAGAACTAATATGTACTTAACAAACAAAAAAATTGGCTAAAATATCAAATTTTGAAAATATATACAATTTGGACAAAAGGAATGAATAAACGAAAAATATTAAAACAAAAAAAAATAAGAAAAAACGGAACAGACGATATGAAATTAAATTCGTACGGATAACATTATTGAAAATTTATAAAGTCATATATTTTAGATATAAGATGAAAAAAAAATCATAGACATTATAAAGTATAATTGAAAAAAAAAATATGAATTAAACATTTTAAATGGCAAGCATACCCAAAATTTGATTTAAGATGAAACAAAAAAAAAATAAAGAAAATGAAAAAAATTCAATGTACATTAGGACACATTAAGGTAAATAAAAAAAAAGTATATATAAAATTATAAATAAAAAAAAAGTAAAAAAAAACAACAAACAAAAGTATTCCATATTTTCTTGTTTACTATATATTTTTTAATTTAAAAAAAAAAGAAAATAAGGAGCGAGCGAGAAAACGCATAAACTGAAAATAAAAATTAAAACAAAAAGAATTAAAAATTAACAAAAAAAAAAAAAAGAAAAAGTAATATTGAACTTAAAATATTTAATAAAAAATGCCATAGAAATACTTAATGTTTCAATTTTACAAAACAAAAAAATGATTTCTTACATAATAAATTATTTTTATGTTTTTCTTTTAAATTTCGGAATATTTATTATTATTATTATGATATACCAAAAAAAAAAGACTTTAATGAACAAAAAAAAAATAAATAAATAAAAAAAACTATATATTATAACTTAAATAATAATTTTGGTTAGCACTTTTAGAAATGCTACAATTTAATTTTAATTTTTTTTATTTTTACTGAAAGTATGTACGTATATAAAAGTATATATATATATATATTGTGTATACATAAATCAAATATATGTATATTAAAAAATGAGATTGAAACAAAACAACACAACAACAAAAAAAAAAAATTAAACATACAAATATATTTATTACATATTTAAAACAAAAATAAAATTTAAACTAAAAAAAAGTGCGTTTTATTTATTATAAAAAGAAAAGAATGAGTATATTTAAAAATCAATGATTAAATAAGTAAAAAATAACCCAGTCGAAATGTGCAAATTAAAGCTGAAACGGAATAGAGAAGTACAGAAGATTACTGGGAGCTTGAAAACAGTTTTTTTTATTTTTTATTAGATTTCAGAAAAAAAAAACAAGTTTTATTGAGTAACTCAGCCATTTTTGATCTATGACAAAAATGATTGGGGCAAGACTTTTACAACTTTTAACTAAATAAATTTTTCTCTATGACTAATATTTTCAGAGTTAATTTGAAAATAATCGGCCCTAGCAAGGTTTCCATCGGAGAGTAAAATTCTACGATTTTATACGAATCATGCTCAAGGTGTGAATTTTGAAATATGATACGCTTCACTTATGCAAATTCCACGTGTCACCTTTGAAAAATTACGCTTGTTACTTTTGAAAATGACGCCCGTCAATTTTGAAAATAATGCGGGTCACTTTTGCAAAATGACGGGAATCGTTTTTGAAAAATTACGCGAGTTACTTTTGAAAACGACACCCGTCACTTTTGAAAACGATGCGCATCACTTTTGAAAATGGCGAGCAGGCGCGGATCCAGAAATTTTGTTTGGGGGGGGTCATAACACTCTTTAATCTCACTGACCGAGATGAAAAAAAAAGACAACCAAATTCAAATTTTTATAAATATGTTTTTAATTTGAACAAAATCATTTACATATAAATCATTTACATATTATAAATTATTTATGTACATATAAATTATGAAAACTTAACAAAAAAAAACAAAAAACTTAGTTGAGATTGTGTATTGGGCTGGAATTGTTTACCATTAAAAGGTCACTAGAGTTGGTATTGTTTTTACATTTGAATAAACCTTCACTTTTGGCTTCGAAAGATATTTTTTGGTATTTTAAAAAAAATGTAGGTATTCTATATTTATTTTAAAATATGATAGGTAAAGGTAATTAGAAGACATAACATAGCTTTAAATTTTCTTAAAAAAAAATAAATAAATTAAAGAGAGATAAACTAAACAAATGTGATGTGTTTGTTACGTGGCTAAGGCAAAAAAGTGACAATATGATTGATGTTAGGAAAGTTATGATTTTTATCTGCATATGCATATGCATTCAAATAAATCGAAATTAATTTTTTTTTATTTTGTACTCCAAAAAATCGATTGCTAGACACCTCTAGAATATGCACACCAAATATGAACTCTTTATATTAATGGGAAGGTCCTCCGCTTCGCAATTTTCCATTTTTACATCAAGCTTTTACTAAAAAAAATCATTTTTATCATTATCATTAATGACTTTTTAGCAAATTTCTTTACAAATTCTTGAAGGAAATTGAACGCTCTAAAAAAGGCGCCTTGAACAGGCGCATAATAACAGGAAAAAAGTTAGGCAGGTCAGGTTTTGTTTGTATTTTTAATTTATATTATAGGTAGGCGACGAGACGGCCGTCTCGACGACGACGCACGCGACGCAACAAGTTCTAGGTAGATAGATATGCACAGATGCAGTTACACATACTTATTATATTTGCGGTGCCTTACATTGAGTGCAGATAATAAAATATTAGAAGGCTAGGATTCATTTGCATAAATTATAATAAAATAAGTCCTTTTTTATCTACAACACTTCCAAAATAAAAATTACTTGAACGTGAGAAATGAAAGAAGTGCTTTAAGACATGCATACATACCACGCAGAATTATAACTATTGGAAAATATTCAACCACAAACCCCTATGTATACATTTTGTGTAGGTGTATTCACTTACCATTTGTTCGTTGTTTAATCTATTTTTTTTTTGTTGCACTATTTATGATTATCCACAATTGAATAATAAATTTAACACTTTTTAACACAATTGAAATTTGAAATCACTACGAATACAACACTTACGGCACACGCGAAACACCACTTTGAAGTTTGGTCATAGGAAAAAGATACAAAAAGAGAAAACAAAAATAACGTCGTTTTCAAAGCCTACTAGGAAAATATATTTGAAAAAGCTAGTTTGTTTTTTTTTTTTGAAAAGACGCGATGCACGTATAAAATAAAATTATTAAGGAAACAATGTTTGGTAATTATTTTGGTAAAACAAACCGTCGTCGTATGTATTGAGCCGTACGTCATGTATATATATATATATATATGTAATTGAAATAGGTATATATATATATATATATATATATATATATATATATATATACCTATTTCAATTACACGGATAAAAGTTGTTTATAAAAAAATAAAACAATTTTGGACACCAAGTGCCGTCATACTTTTCGTATAGATTCAAACAAACCCAGAGAACTCGAAAATTTTATCTAAAAAATGTTTATGGATAGGTTTTCGAGGTATGATTTTTCAAACTTTGTAGTTTTTCCAAGCATACTTAGTATTCGTGCTATATCTTGAGTAATAAATGTCCAAACTTAATAGAAGAACCGGAACCTGAAAGCTGAATAAGTAAGAAACAAACACTGGAATAACTTTTTTGGATCACTTCAGATGATTAAGTGCAATGTATCAAAACATTTTAAAATAATCGATTTTTTAAAGGAAATTTTTGCCAAAAAATGAAATAAAAAAACAATCTTTCGAATCCTTATAGTTTTATATTTTTTATGTGTAGTGTACTTCCTGGCAATGATAACAAGATAATTTTCTTCAAAATCTATGGATAAGCTTTAAAGATATGATAATTTTTGTAACGATCAATATTTTCGACTCTTTTTGTTACTTTTTGCGTTTTTGTCTCTAACTTGAAAAGGAAGCCGAATTTAAAAATTTGTATTAAGTAATTTTTTGTAGATAAATTAAATTTCCTATCGATTATATCCTTTTACTTTTTTTTTTAAATTTAGATATTCTAAAAAACTTAAGAAAACTATTAAGTTATAAATTAGCAAAATTATTAAGAATACATATTTGTATCTTTTTTATATGTATTTAATTTAGTTTTATTTTATTTTTTGAGAATGTATGCTTGGAGTTTTGGGGGGGGGGGGGGGGGGGGGTCATGCTTTATATTGACTTTATGAAACCAACCTTTACAACTGAACAAAAATTAGCAAAATTATTAAGAATACATATTTGTATCTTTTTTATATTTTATTTAGTTTTATTTTATTTTTTGAGAATGTATGCTTGGAGTTTTTGGGGGGGGGGGGGGGGTCATGCTTTATATTGACTTTATGAAACCAACCTTTACAACTGAACAAAAATTAGCAAAATTATTAAGAATACATATTTGTATCTTTTTTATTTTATTATATGTATTTAATTTAGTTTTATTTTATTTTTTGAGAATGTATGCTTGGAGTTTTTGGGGGGGGGGGGAGGTCATGCTTTATATTGACTTTATGAAACCAACCTTTACAACTGAACAAAAATTAGCAAAATTATTAAGAATACATATTTGTATCTTTTTTATATTTAATTTAGTTTTATTTTATTTTTTGAGAATGTATGCTTGGAGTTTTGGGGGGGGGGGGGGGTCATGACCCCCACGGCCCCCCCCCCCCCCCTAGATCCGCCACTGATGGCGAGCGTCACTATTGAAAAATGAAGCGACTCACTTTTAAAAATTGATGCGCTTCACTTTTGAAAATGACACGCATCACTTTTCAAAAATGACGAGATTCACATGTAAAAAATGACGCGCGTCATTTTTGAAAATGACGCACGTCACTTATGAAATACTTTAAGTACTAAGGTATTTTATTTAATGTATGCTACGTAAAAATGTTCCTAATGTAACACATTTCCCCTGGAAGGCTGACGTTAGTGCAAATTTTCTAAGGAATACATTAAATGAGTTCTATTTACATTTTAAAACATACACTATATTTTCTAAATTAGTGTTTATTTGGGGACAATTTTTCGTTGTTAAGTATGTATGTACTGTACATATATGGTAAATTAAAATATTATACTTTGAAAATGATTTTTGAACATTTTAAAAATTAGGTGTACCTTATAAATTATGAGTGTGTGGTTAAAATCAAAACAGCTGCGTTAATTTTGTATTCTTTTTTGTTTTGTTTTTAAGCTCAAAGGCAGCTTTCTAAACAAAAACAATTCTTAAGGCATACATTTGCTATACATCTATATTATGTATGTTCCTATAGTAGCTGATAAGAAGCATGCGTTATAAATATTTTGCATGTTTCTAAAAATGTTTATATAAAAGCCAAGGTCTTTTCTATTAATCAGAGTGTTGACAAAGAAATTTTATCGTTTGCCATTGACATTGAAATTTTGATTAAATAATACAAATTATATTTATTCAGGTTTTTTAATCTATCACACATAAAATAAAAAAAAAAGAGATTGCAGATTCTATGTTTTATACCTATAACTTCATAGAGGTTTTTAACGATCAGGTTTCTATCGGTAGTTGTTAAGTACAGATTAAATTTGTTTTGTCACCTTAGCATGAATTGAACAAATGTCTTTTGGATTAACTATAAAGTTAAACAATTTGGAGCTGTCGTCCTCTAGAAAGTATTATTTACATATTTTGAAAATAATATTTGTAGCCCCATGTGACACTATATTTCATTCCTTTTAAAGCTTCAACATAATCTTAAAGTATTGCTCTATCGAAATAGTACTCCATATTTCTAATAAATGGCACCAATAGTTTTTAATTGCCAGTTAAAGTTGAAAGTTGGGCTTTTTTGAAAATAAGCAAATTTGTGTAAAAACTACGAAATTCAGAAAAAATAGTTTTTCTGGATAAACCAACAGGGTTTTATTTTTGAATTTTAGGAAAGTGCCTAAAAATAAATATTACGTAGTTTTTTGTTTAAATTTTTGCATTTTTATTTAAAATAATAAATTATTTAAACTTATTTTTTTACTCCCTAAATATTGAAATAACTAAGTAAATAATGAATTTATTGAATTTTTAAGAAATACCTACGTATTTTATTATAAGTAAAGGCCAGTCGATTGACATTATTAATTTTAAAATTTACGATCTTGGATTACAAGGGGTTAAAAATTTTAAAATAAGAAATGATGAGATATTTGATATTTTATCAAGGAATTTTTTAGAAAAAAGGAACACAAAACGAATTTCAGATGCTTTATTTGATTTTAAATTATTGTTAAAAATAAATGGATAAAATTCCATTGGCTGCAAATCTAACTTTGGCCATGATACAAAACAACAACACATCAATAAAACAAAGAATACATTTGGGAATAGCGACCAAAAAGCTCATCTGGTGTGTTGTGCTTTGTTAAACATTCCTTGTTGGTATTTTTTTTTTTTATTTTTTATTTTGCATTATTATGTATTTTTCTCGTTCTCATTCGTTTGTTTCTTTCGCGCAGTTTTAGATTTTTGTCTCGGGTGCAATGAATTGTGGGTATTTTTGGTTTGTTTTCAGCTTGACAGTATCTTAAATTCAAGGACATTGATAAGTGCATGACGTCAGGTGAAATTTGGGAATAGCAGTTTAATAACGAAAAAAACACATAAAGAAAGGTGAATTGCCACAAAGAGTCAATCACATTTAGTAACAATTTAGATTTTATAAATGATAATATTAACAAACATATACTTATTGCACTTGGGGTAGAAAGAAATTGAATAATATTGTTTAAAGATGCAAATTAAATTTCTTTGTTGTTTTCGTTGTTTACAATTCAAATGTTTTTTTTATATCGTTGAATTGAGTATCAACATTTTATTATCTTATTTGTTTATTTGAGATAAAATTTTTTAAGAAGCTCAAATTTTTTGAATAGATTTTGTAGGAAAAAATAAAATTTTACTTTTCTTGGAGATTTATGAAGAAAATTTAACATTGTGATAAACAAATTAATATTTAAATAAAAGGTGATTGCAGCAACACCAATGATAGACTATTTGCTATCAAATTTTACATTATCCAATTACAATTTTTCGATTATTTTTTTTTTTTTTCGAATATACCTACATACATAAACATCATAATATCAAGGATTCAGTTTTAGAAATGTTTTCGTCCTATAAATAATTCTTGGGTTAACAAACAACATATTAACAATATAAGACTATAATTGTTTTCTAAGAAAAATGTTTGAATGTTTTAAATCAGAGCGCTACCTTCTTTCTTTAAGATTACATCAAAATATAATTTTGATCAAAAAATTACTCCATGATGTAAAATAAAGCGTTTTTAATAAAGATAATGATTGTGTCACTTCTTATAAAACTAAAATATCAATAAAAAATTATGGGCCAAGATCCCACAGCAATTTTTGAGTGAACACCTAACCGAAATATGGGATGTTGAATTTGATTTAAGCGTCCAATGGCACTAAATTATAATTTATAATAAAATATTGTTTGTACCTAATAGTTGTTACTTTCAAAAATTTATAATTTTTATGTACCTACTTACAATAATTTGTTGATGCTTAATATCACTAGTTAAATATTTAAAATTCTGGCTTCTATTTATCATCATTAGTTTCCAAGTCCTATTAATCTATTTTATGATGATACTACATTCCATAAAATATCCCAAAAAAATGTTTTTTTTTTTTTAATGACTCCGGTAAAAAAATAATCAGGTGGTGAGAAAATGGGTTTAAGCCTTTGTATTTTTTGTATCAATTTTTGAAATCATATATGTAATATGTATAATGTATGTGCCTAGTTATTTTAGAATTTCCAAAAAAAAAATTATGTGCGCAATTCACACGTGGTAGAAGTGAAACCTTAAAAAATCATTTTTCTTGCAAACAAAAATCGAAAAAATCTACCTTTTTTTATTATAACACCATTTTTTTTATATGACAACCTATAGTAAATATTATATCATCTGAAAGCTTATTGTTTCAACTCAAATATTTATATCAACCATGTCTATACAACATCTACAAAAAGAGCTGGAATTTTTTGAACCCAATAACTTTTTATCAAAAAAGCAAAAAAATAAATCTTTTTTCTCTTCTAACATCCTTAAATATATTTTTTTGAATGCCAACCTATTATAAATTTTATATCATCTGAAAGCTTATTACTTCACTTTTTATATGACGTATCAATCATATTTCTACCATGCCTACAAACAAAGTAAGAATTTTTTAAAGCCAACTATGTCGAAATTTCAAACTGAGATTGAGGTACTTCCTACACTGGTGGCTGGTCATCGGCAACAGATTCTCCAACGGCAACACATATTATCAGCATGCGTATTAATGTGCGTATTTATGTGCTCTGGATCAAAAGATATAACGTGATTAGAAAAAGAACATCTTTTTACTGTTATCTCAGGATATTGAATATGAAATTAATTGAAATCTTGCACAGTTATAGTTTATTAATTACCTATCTATAGCATAAATTTCATGTATCTATCTATTAAAACAAAAATTGATTTTTCCTGTCGCTTTTTTGTTTCATCTTGTTTCAAATCACTACGATACTAAAGAAGTTTTCACTTAAAAAAAAAAACAAATAAGCAGAAACATTAGTTTGTATCACAGTAAAAATTGATTCTTGGCAACCCTTTTGACCCCACCCAGACTTCTTTCAATTTGTTTCTTTCATAGAGGTACCTAAACCTACTTACAAATGAAATGCTCAAATGATGGATAGCACCTTCTTCCTGTTAAAAGTAAAACTGCTTCCATTTTTCGATAAAACTTATTTAAAAAAAAAATTGTTCAGTCTTTTTAAGAACGAATTTTGTGTTTTATTCACCTACAATATTTAAAAAAAATGCATTAACAAATTTGTTTAAATAAAAATTTTAACGTTCCTTAATAAAACAGAATTTCATTCAAACTCAGAATTTCTGAATTAAGTATTTTTTAAAGCTAATTTAAAAATCGAAAATATTAGTATAATTCTAATATATGCCGTATGGCAGCTCTGTTTCCATCTCAGGTATGTGAAATGTGAATTCTTCCTTGGAATTTCCGTTTCTAGTTTCATTTTGAAATACTAAACAAACTTCCAATGAAAAAGAAAACAAAAAAAAAATAATAAAAATCATCCGCGATGGTGGCCTTATAAAAATGTTATCTCCTTTATGCGGGACATCCAAAACGACAAGAAAAAAAGAGGAATATGAAAGTCTGATCGCCACGCGAATCGCTTTAAAAATATATGGTGACCATATTTTTTTTTTTTTTTCAAATCTCTTAAAATAAAAATTATTTTTCTAATATTTTTATACCAATTTCAAAAATAATGAAATAAATAAATTTTTTTTAAATTTTAAACAAATTGGTTTAGAAAGTGTCAAATACAATTCACATCGGTTTTTTACTGTTTCAATAGATAAGGAATATTTCCTAGATATCGTTTAGGCAGATCTTATAACAAAATTAATCTATTAGTTGAGTAATCACATTCAAGATTTACTTATTTTTTAATGAATCTCTTGACCTGAACAAAGATTTTAACAGATTTTTTCAACAGATGGTCATCTTAAAAATAAAAAACTCCGAAAGTCAAATTCACTCACATATGGTGATACATAACAGCGTTAAATTCCAGCTAAAAGCGACGCGATCTTGTGGTTAACAAAAATCAATTCATGAAGAAAAGTATCTCAGCACGCAGAAACATAGAGAAAGAAAGAGCTGACTTACAAAAAAAAAACCATCATGATGTTAATGAACCAAGGCGGGAACCCAGTACAAGAGGATATATTATACCTAGTATATGACGGTGGATAGCGGCGCGCAGTAAAGATATTTTTGGCAGAAAACTGATGCATACACACATAGCATGGTGAATCAGACTAAAAGCATTAGGATATAGCAGCTAGCAGCATCCAAAAGGACCACATAACATATATTTAATGGAATGTCTATTGTGTATCTCTTAGTTCACACATACAACTATAATTATATTTTCAAGTTTCTAAAAACCAGTCTTTAAGCTATAGCTGAAGGTTGAATTAAGCGAGACAGATCATATCGACTACCTACCCCGGATTCCTTCCAAAAAAGTAACTTGACGAAAAGAATTTTTTTGTCTAAAAAGCTTTTAGAAAAAAAAATATCTTATTAAAATGTGGGTAAAATTATATTTGGAGGTCATAAAAGAATTTTATAACACTTTTATTGTCTGGATTTATGGTGTGAAATTTTTTTTATTAATTATAAATCATTTTAATTACTAACACAAACTATTTAAATTTATTGGTAGACAACCAGACATGATTATTTTTGTCGATATTATCTTGACTGATTACTTTTTAAATAAAGTAACGGTTTAAGAATAAAAAAAATATATATAATAATAAAAATATAATTTTCTAATTCTTGGAGCGAAATAATTTTAAATCATCTTTTAAAAATTTTAAAATTTTTCAGATCTAAATTTTTCAATATTTCTAAATTTAAACATTTTTGGGTTTATTTTTATTTTTAAGATGGAGGTGCGGCTGAGGCAGCATTCTCTTCTACTGGACTTAAAACTGAAAGGAAAACAAAGACACAGAAGAATATTGAAAAAGTAAAAAATACAAGTTGTAGAGTTTTTATTTATTTCAAAAACACTGAAATATTCATTCACTTGCGAGCAATAGAAGAACTTAGTCACAGCACATTTAAAATATAAATCAATTTTATAAGCAGTTATGAAATAAAGAGTTAGTACTAAATTAGAGTTCGGTAAAAAATCAAAGAAATTACCACGACCAAAACGCGATTAAGACGAGACCAAGACGAGTTAAAATTCGGATCACTTTCCAAGTTATAGCCTAAAAACTCAAAAGTAACTAAAATAGTCGAAAATTATCTTGTTTTCTTTGAAAACAATTAGACTACACATAGAAAATTAAAAACTTCAAGGATTCAAAAGATTTTGATTTTTTCTTTGGGTAGGAAAATATTTTTTTCGTCAGATATTTTATTTTAAAAATGTTTCGATTCGTTGAACTTCAATTTCTGAGGTGACCTGTTTCCTGGTTATTTATTCAACATTTAGGTGCATTTAGGTGCGTTTCTCTTATCAGATTGGTCATTTACTACTAAAGGTATAACCCGAGAATGCTATGCTTGGAATTAAAATTACAATAAAACACAAAAAAAAAAAATTAATATCTCGAAAACGTACCCAAAAACATTTTTTATGATTTTCTAGTTTTTTTTTAACTATGTATACGAAAAGTATACCTAACGGTGTCCAATTTTGTTGTAAAAAAAAACTGAAAAAGTCACTACTCACTATTATTTTAAGAAAACTTTATTTTTTATATAAACAGATCCACTGAATATATTTGACATTCAAAGTGATTTTAGTACTACACAAACGACGTTTAAAAAAACGACCACAACATAATAAAATGAGAACAATTGAAATGTTTTGGTGTAAAATCAATTTAAGTTTAAACAAGCGGACATTACCCTGTCATTTCTATTTTTGTTTTCATTCATTAAAAGCCATCAGCAGCAGCGGGCGCCAAGCAAATGTGCATTTCCTTAAAAATGCATTCCAATGAACTGAATGGCTAAAGTGAGTGACAAATATAAAATACGAAGAGAAATTATTTTTTCTACACTGAAAATAAAAATTTCAATATTTTACAAAATAAAATAATTTTTTTTAAAGGAAAACCTTATAATCATTTAATGTAATCAGAGTCCCCAGTTCTATACCCACGGGAAGGACAAAAATCTTACAAACATTCCGTTAAAAATCATATAAATTTCTCTAAGTGTAGCAGACGATAGCAAATTTTGCTGGTTTTTGCGTGGTATAACAAATACGGTTGACGCATGCTGACAGTTTTGCTTTTAACTTTAGCAAAACCGGCCTTGGATATGTGGTGCACTCGACACATTGTGGCCATCTGTGGGACAAGTCATAAAAAACTCTCTTGATTAAGGCTCTTGCTTGCTTAAAAGGAAAATTCTTCTTTCCAAGAAGATACCCTCCTGCACTTCATTGATGACTCTTTTCCCTTCAGGAAACTTAACGTTAAATATGGTAGTGTCTTGCACATAACAAATATTAACTTGCGATATTGTATCGAAATTCTTCTTTAGTGAGTCATATTACATTATTTTTCCATCAAGCAGTAGAAACCTTTAGTAATCGCATACATTTTGTATATTTCTAAGAATTTTATATAAATTAACAACCTAACAAATTACTGATGTATTGGACATTTGAGTCATACTTTGATTGGAAGCGCTTGGTTGCATCTTTGCGGTTTAATCAAAGAAATTAACATTTTAACAAATTGATGAGTAAATATAAATAATAAATCTTATTTTGCTTGTAAACGCTTACATTTCGTTAACAGTTTTCTAAGCTATTCCAGTAGAGATCATGTTTCAAATTTTAGTAAAAAAAAAAATCAGGGGTTATCAGCTTGGCGAGATATTTTCAATCAAAAAAACTTTTTTTTCTTCTCTTTATACTCCGAAGTCCGAAGCCGATATCTTTTGACCAAAGTCTCGAAACAAGTTTTGGTCAACAGATACGAGCTCACAGCGAACAGGCCTACGCACTCCGGTCAAAAAATAACAAATTTATTTTTTCAAATTTTCGAGAAAAAATCAAGGTGCCAAACAAAATTCCATTTTTAAAAATTTCCTCCTAATCCATCGAGTGATACATCAAAAGAAAGGTCTCTCTAAGCTCTATTCATAACTGAAAACTAAAAGTTTCTTGGAGGTCTGGTTCCTGAGATATTTTCAATCAAAAAACTTTTTTTTTCTTTTCTTTACACTCCGAAGCCGATATCTTTTGACCAAAGTCTCGAAACAAATTTTGGTCAACAGATACGAGCTCACAGTGAACAGGCCTATGCATTCCATTCAAAAACTAACAAATTTATTTTTTTCACATTTTCGAGAAAAAATCAAGGTTAACCCCTTGCCAAAAAAAAATCCATTTTCAAAAATTTCCTCATAATCCATCGAGTAAGACATCAAAACAAAGGTCTTTGAAAGCTCTATTAAAGAATGAAAACCACAAGTTTCTGTGATGTCCGGTTGCAAAGTTCTTGGCAATCGAAATATTTGTTTCCTTACTTTCGGAGACAGATATCTTCAAATCGAAGTCTCGAAAAAAGTTTTTGTTTCAAGATATGAGTTCATAGCGGGCAGGGTAATGCATTTAGGAACAAAAATGACAAATCTACTTTTTTTTTATTATTAATATTATTGGAAAAATTCCTAGATTTATCCCTTGCCGAAAAAAATTTTCTACAAATCCATCGAGTGATACATCAAAGGAAAGGTTTTTGAAATATATATTGACCAATGAAACTCAAAAGTTCTTTCGATATCTGGTTCCAGAGTTCTTGGCAATCCAAATAAAAAATACAAATGAATCTCCAACCACACCTGTTTTGCTATTATTCGCTATCAACGACACTGCAAATAATTGTTCATTCCATTGGTATTTTAAAGTCAAAGGTCAGTCACCAATATCAACTGTTTCGACATGCTCTTAAAAAAAAAAAAACATTTTAACATAAACAACAAACAATGATAATGCAATCCTCAACTGCATCGCCCCTGGTTGACTCCAACAACCACCAAGTTTGCGATAAACTTATTGTTCATTCGTTTTTTTGTATTTTTTTCTGTTGCTTCATTAACGTTGTTATCTGCACATTCACTTCGAAGTGCACTTGAACCTGTTTGTGAACCTCATGTGCCCGTCAAAACGACAAATCGAATGATATAGTCGCGCCATAGCCTTTAAGAATGGTGCTTAACATAAATTTCCCATAAATTATGTAAATCCCTTGGCCCCTTGAGTTTAAGTTTTGGGAGCGATAATCACAACCGGAAGATGATGGTGTCGTCTCTGGATAAAGGATCGGCAACTGGCAGTTGGTTAAACCGTCAGAAAACCAGACCCCGAAACCATAGGGCCACCAGCGCACCACCGACCGCTACCACCTTGAAGTCATTTGTCTACTTTACCTACAAACCATACAAAAAACCTACTCGAGCTTGAGAATGACAAAAATATTAATTGTTTCCATCAGGCTAATGATGTCGATGTGTTGCTTTTGTTGCTGTGCTTCCACATTCAGCAAAGGACTAGAGTCTTTAGATATATGTATCTCATCATGTATGTTAATGTTCCTAACCTGCCCTTGTACGTAAATCCATTTCGCATTATTTCGCAAAAGTTGTGGGGGTGGGCCCGTTCATCAACTACAAGCAGCAGCAACAGCGGCAGCGGTGATGACGACTTGGGCTGGCTGATTTCACACAGATACATGCAGTTTTTTTTTAAATTTATTTTTAATTCTTTATTTGGCTCGAGTGTAATAACTGACCTCGAACTCTCTACCAAATGTGATTGAACTGTCCCGCAAGCATTTGCATTGAAAATATCAATGATGATGTTGAATATGATCACAGATACAGAATAACACTCGCACAGTTGGCATTGCACACATTCGCAAACAAAAAAAGTTAACTTTAGAGGAGATGCGGTGCGCGGCTTTTAAGCATTCAACTTCAGCCCCTTTGCTTCGCAACGCTCCCATTGAATTCCAACACCAAAATAAATAAAAACAAAATTTAATGAAAATAAAGAAAACAAAAAATAAGTGGTTGTTGCGAACCAATAATATTAATGAAGTTTTGCTTTTTAACTTTTAAAAGAACCTTTATTCTATGTGCTTTTATTTTGTAAGCCATTTAGAGCTGAAAAGCTCTCAACAAAAACTAAAAATGATGCATCAAAAGCAAATATGCAAACTGGCGGATGTAAGTTTTATAAATTAATTTTCTTTGCCAAAAAATCTAGGACATATGGACAACTGGTTACGCTTTCAAATGGAATATGCAAAAAGTTGAAGAATATGTTGCCTCGATGCTATTTAAAAATAAATCTTTAAGAATTTTTGATGCATCTGTTAGAATTTGAAATTAAATGATCTAAAATTATTATTATATTTATAGAAGAACTCATAAAGGTATCTATTTATAGTTTTTAAGTATATTCAATGCAACATAACAAATTTATTTAGTTTGAAAAATGAACTTGAAAGATTTTTTTTTAACAAATACGGGCGGTATGATCACAAAGATCGAAAATCGTGCTGAAAAACGTTTAACGCGTGGCTTGAGCTTTAATTTACCAAAAAATTTAGATAAAACCGGTGAAAAATTTCAGTGATGTGTACGAAACATTGAAAAAAAAAAAAATAGTTTTTAATATTTTATCGGACTGCTAATTTAATCGTTTGTGACTTGATCGTGCATATAAATCGGTGAACAAATTTGGCTTAAAATCGATGCAAGTAGTTTTTAAGTTAAAGGTACTCAAGCTTCAATTTTTTTAGATAGTCACATTGACACAAGACAAATTGACTTATTGAAATCGCTTTTACGTAAGTTGAGCATAGTACGCAGATGAACGTGTCTCCAAAGTCAACAGGAAAAATGGTTACGAAAAAATATCTTTGAGTATTCTGTCAAAGTCAAAGTAAAAAAAGAAAAAATTACATTAAATCAAGAAAAGAAAGAAGAACATAATTTTTCAAAAAAAAAAATTTAATCTTCAACAAAACTCTTGTGGATTTTGAAAAATGATCACGACAATAAAATGTGAGTATAAAATATATAATGAAAAGTCTCCAAATAATCTAGAGTTTCATTCATCACGCTGCTGCGTAGGTACTGTGAAACTGAAGGCCCAAAACGAAAAACACAGTTTGCAGGTAACTTCGACCTTCAAAAGGTGAATCCGTTCCATTTTTTGTGCTTGTATATTGAGATTGACGGGACAAGTCCCGGGCCTATTCCGAACCGAACATGTCCCGGAGTTGTCCCGGACTTGTCCGTAAAAAACGGCAACTTTAATGGCGAAAAGTTCAAGTTTTATAGTACTTGGATTGTCTGATGAAATACTTTATTTTCGAATATAATTTATGAGAGCCCCAGTCGGTCTCTTAATCAGTATGAAAATGTATGAAAGTGCGTACTGCGCACACTACAACGATTAATTTTAGCAGCCCAACCCGACTAAACTATCGGCAAATAGAAAGTCTGTAGTGTGCGGGGCAGTGTTGCCACAAGCTAAAATGAAAAGTCGCTAGGCCAACCCCTAAAAGTCGCTAGATTGGCTGAAATTCTGGAGACAAAAAGTCGCTAGAAGTCGCTAGAAGTCGCTAGAAAAAAATTGAAAAATAAAGCTCAACAAAAATTTATTTTTGAATAACTTTATTTTTTTTTTTTTTCGAAAAATTTAAAGTTAACAACAAACTTAAGGCTAGAGTAACAAAAAACAAATAAAGGTAAAACAAAAAAAAAATTCAGTCTCATTGTTAATAAGTATTTAGATATATAGATAATTCTTAAATCTTTTGGAATAAAATACTCAGTATTTATTCTGAATCGCATACAAAAAGATCTCTATCGATTTCTTCAATATACTCAGTTGCAAGAACTTCAACAGCATTATTTTTAAATACATTTGTTTTTAAAACGATTTCTGGTAGTTCATAGGTATGACAGTTTTTGTAAAGTAATTTAAGCTGATTTCGAATAAGAATAATAGAATTTAAGTTTTTGCTGACAATTTATTTCTGGTTTTATTTTTCACAAGGTTTTGACCAGTGCTGTGTCTATCCACAAATGTCTATCCAAAAATGTCTATCCACAAATGTCTATCGACAAATGTCTCACGACAAATGTCTATCAACAAATGTCTATCGACAAATGTCTATCGAGAAATGTCTATCCACAAATGTCTATCGACAAATGTCTATCGACAAATGTCTATCGACAAATGTCTATCGACAAATGTCTATCGACAAATGTCTATCGACAAATGTCTATCGACAAATGTCTATCCACAAATGTCTATCGACAAATGTCTATCCACAAATGTCTATCCACAAATGTCTAACGACAAATGTCTTTCGACAAATGTCTATCCACAAATGTCTATCGACAAATGTCTATCGACAAATTTATATCGACAAATGTCTATCGACAAATGTCTCATGACAAATGTCTCACGACAAATGTCTCATGACAAATGTCTCATGACAAATGTCTCACGACAAATGTCTATCGACAAATGTCTATCGACAAATGTCTATCGACAAATGTCTATCGACAAATGTCTATCGACAAATGTCTATCGACAAATGTCTATCGACAAATGTCTATCGACAAATATCTATCGACAAATGTCTATCCACAAATGTCTATCCAAAAATGTCTATCCACAAATGTCTATCCACAAATGTCTATCCACAAATGTCTATCCACAAATGTCTATCGACAAATGTCTATCCACAAATGTCTATCCACAAATGTCTATCCACAAATGTCTATCGACAAATGTCTCACGACAAATGTCTCACGACAAATGTCTCACGACAAATGTCTATCAACAAATGTCTATCGACAAATGTCTATCGTTAAATGTCTATCCACAAATGTCTATCCACAAATGTCTAAGAATAATAGAATTTAAGTTTTTGTTGACAATTTATTTCTGGTTTTATTTTTCACAAAGTTTTGACCAGTGCTGTGTCTATCCACAAATGTCTATCCAAAAATGTCTATCCACAAATGTCTATCCACAAATGTCTATCGACAAATGTCTCACGACAAATGTCTATCAACAAATGTCTATCGACAAATGTCTATCGAGAAATGTCTATCCACAAATGTCTATCCACAAATGTCTATCGACAAATGTCTATCGACAAATGTCTATCCACAAATGTCTATCCACAAATGTCTATCCACAAATGTCTATCCACAAATGTCTATCGACAAATGTCTATCCACAAATGTCTATCCACAAATGTCTATCGACAAATGTCTATCCACAAATGTCTATCGACAAATGTCTATCCACAAATGTCTATCCACAAATGTCTATCCACAAATGTCTATCGACAAATGTCTATCCACAAATTTCTATCGACAAATGTCTATCGACAAATGTCTATCGACAAATGTCTATCGACAAATGTCTATCCACAAATTTCTATCGACAAATGTCTGACAACAAATGTCTATCGACAAATGTCTATCGACAAATGTCTATCGACAAATGTCTATCCACAAATGTCTATCCACAAATGTCTATCCACAAATGTCTATCCACAAATGTCTATCGACAAATGTCTATCCACAAATGTCTATCCACAAATGTCTATCGACAAATGTTTATCCACAAATGTCTATCGACAAATGTCTATCGTTAAATGTCTATCCACAAATGTCTATCCACAAATGTCTATCCACAAATGTCTATCGACAAACGTCTATCGACAAATGTCTATCGACAAATGTCTATGGACAAATGTCTATCGACAAATGTCTATCGTTAAATGTCTATCGACAAATGCCTATCGACAAATGTCTATCCACAAATGTCTATCCACAAATGTCTATCCGCAAATGTCTACCGACAATTGTCTATCGACAAATGTCTATCCACAAATGTCTATCCACAAATGTCTATCGACAAATGTCTATCGACAAATTTCTATCGACAAATGTCTCACGACAAATGTCTCATGACAAATGTCTCACGACAAATGTCTATCGACAAATGTCTATCGACAAATGTCTATCGACAAATGTCTATCCACAAATGTCTATCCACAAATGTCTATCCACAAATGTCGATCCACAAATGTCTATCCAAAAATGTCTATCCACAAATGTCTATCCACAAATGTCTATCCACAAGTGTCTATCGACAAATGTCTATCGACAAATGTCTATCGACAAATGTCTATCGAAAAATGTTTATCGTTAAATGTCTATCGACAAATGTCTATCCACAAATGTCTATACACAAATGTCTATCCACAAATGTCGACGAATGTCTATCGACAAATGTCTATCGATAAATGTCTATCCACAAATGTCTATCGACAAATGTCTATCGACAAATGTCTATCGACAAATGTCTATCGTTAAATGTCTATCGTTAAATGTCTATCGACAAATGTCTATCCACAAATGTCTATCGACAAATGTCTATCCACAAATGTCTATCGACAAATGTCTATCCACAAATCTCTATCCACAAATGTCTATCGACAAATGTGTATCGACAAATGTCTATCGATAAATGTCTATCGACAAATGTCTATCCACAAATGTCTATCCACAAATGTCTATCCACAAATGTCTATCGACAAATGTCTATCCACAAATGTCTATCCACAAATGTCTATCGACAAATGTCTATCCACAAATGTCTATCGACAAATGTCTATCCACAAATGTCTATCCACAAATGTCTATCGACAAATGTCTATCCACAAATGTCTATCTACAAATGTCTATCCACAAATGTCTATCGACAAATGTCTATCCACAAATTTCTATCGACAAATGTCTATCGACAAATGTCTATCCACAAATTTCTATCGACAAATGTCTCACGACAAATGTCTATCAACAAATGTCTATCGTTAAATGTCTATCCTTAAATGTCTATCGACAAATGTCTATCCACAAATGTCTATCGACAAATGTCTATCCACAAATGTCTATCCACAAATGTCTATCGACAAATGTCTATCGATAAATGTCTATCGACAAATGTCTATCCACAAATGTCTATCCACAAATGTCTATCCACAAGTGTCTATCGACAAATGTCTATCGACAAATGTCTATCGACAAATGTCTATCGAAAAATGTTTATCGTTAAATGTCTATCGACAAATGTCTATCCACAAATGTCTATACACAAATGTCTATCCACAAATGTCGACGAATGTCTATCGACAAATGTCTATCGATAAATGTCTATCCACAAATGTCTATCCACAAATGTCTATCGACAAATGTCTCACGACAAATGTCTATCAACAAATGTCTATCGACAAATGTCTATCGAGAAATGTCTATCCACAAATGTCTATCCACAAATGTCTATCGACAAACGTCTATCGACAAATGTCTATCGACAAATGTCTATGGACAAATGTCTATCGACAAATGTCTATCGTTAAATGTCTATCCACAAATGTCTATCCACAAATGTCTATCGACAAATGTCTCACGACAAATGTCTATCAACAAATGTCTATCGACAAATGTCTATCGAGAAATGTCTATCCACAAATGTCTATCCACAAATGTCTATCGACAAACGTCTATCGACAAATGTCTATCGACAAATGTCTATCGAGAAATGTCTATCCACAAATGTCTATCCACAAATGTCTATCGACAAACGTCTATCGACAAATGTCTATCGACAAATGTCTATCGATAAATGTCTATCCACAAATGTCTATCCACAAATGTCTATCGACAAATGTCTCACGACAAATGTCTATCAACAAATGTCTATCGACAAATGTCTATCGAGAAATGTCTATCCACAAATGTCTATCCACAAATGTCTATCCACAAATGTCTATCCACAAATGTCTATCGACAAATGTCTATCCACAAATGTCTATCCACAAATGTCTATCGACAAATGTTTATCCACAAATGTCTATCGACAAATGTCTATCGTTAAATGTCTATCCACAAATGTCTATCCACAAATGTCTATCCACAAATGTCTATCCGCAAATGTCTACCGACAATTGTCTATCGACAAATGTCTATCCACAAATGTCTATCCACAAATGTCTATCGACAAATGTCTATCGACAAATTTCTATCGACAAATGTCTCACGACAAATGTCTCACGACAAATGTCTATCAACAAATGTCTATCGACAAATGTCTATCGTTAAATGTCTATCCACAAATGTCTATCCACAAATGTCTAAGAATAATAGAATTTAAGTTTTTGTTGACAATTTATTTCTGGTTTTATTTTTCACAAAGTTTTGACCAGTGCTGTGTCTATCCACAAATGTCTATCCAAAAATGTCTATCCACAAATGTCTATCCACAAATGTCTATCGACAAATGTCTCACGACAAATGTCTATCAACAAATGTCTATCGACAAATGTCTATCGAGAAATGTCTATCCACAAATGTCTATCCACAAATGTCTATCGACAAATGTCTATCGACAAATGTCTATCCACAAATGTCTATCCACAAATGTCTATCCACAAATGTCTATCCACAAATGTCTATCGACAAATGTCTATCCACAAATGTCTATCCACAAATGTCTATCGACAAATGTCTATCCACAAATGTCTATCGACAAATGTCTATCCACAAATGTCTATCCACAAATGTCTATCCACAAATGTCTATCGACAAATGTCTATCCACAAATTTCTATCGACAAATGTCTATCGACAAATGTCTATCGACAAATGTCTATCCACAAATTTCTATCGACAAATGTCTGACAACAAATGTCTATCGACAAATGTCTATCGACAAATGTCTATCGACAAATGTCTATCCACAAATGTCTATCCACAAATGTCTATCCACAAATATCTATCGACAAATGTCTATCCACAAATGTCTATCCAAAAATGTCTATCCACAAATGTCTATCCACAAATGTCTATCCACAAATGTCTATCCACAAATGTCTATCGACAAATGTCTATCCACAAATGTCTATCCACAAATGTCTATCCACAAATGTCTATCGACAAATGTCTATCCACAAATGTCTATCCACAAATGTCTATCCACAAATGTCTATCGACAAATGTCTATCGATAAATGTCTATCGACAAATGTCTATCCACAAATGTCTATCCACAAATGTCTATCCACAAGTGTCTATCGACAAATGTCTATCGACAAATGTCTATCGACAAATGTCTATCGAAAAATGTTTATCGTTAAATGTCTATCGACAAATGTCTATCCACAAATGTCTATACACAAATGTCTATCCACAAATGTCGACGAATGTCTATCGACAAATGTCTATCGATAAATGTCTATCCACAAATGTCTATCGACAAATGTCTATCGACAAATGTCTATCGACAAATGTCTATCGTTAAATGTCTATCGTTAAATGTCTATCGACAAATGTCTATCCACAAATGTCTATCGACAAATGTCTATCCACAAATGTCTATCGACAAATGTCTATCCACAAATCTCTATCCACAAATGTCTATCGACAAATGTGTATCGACAAATGTCTATCGATAAATGTCTATCGACAAATGTCTATCCACAAATGTCTATCCACAAATGTCTATCCACAAATGTCTATCGACAAATGTCTATCCACAAATGTCTATCCACAAATGTCTATCGACAAATGTCTATCCACAAATGTCTATCGACAAATGTCTATCCACAAATGTCTATCCACAAATGTCTATCGACAAATGTCTATCCACAAATGTCTATCTACAAATGTCTATCCACAAATGTCTATCGACAAATGTCTATCCACAAATTTCTATCGACAAATGTCTATCGACAAATGTCTATCCACAAATTTCTATCGACAAATGTCTCACGACAAATGTCTATCAACAAATGTCTATCGTTAAATGTCTATCCTTAAATGTCTATCGACAAATGTCTATCCACAAATGTCTATCGACAAATGTCTATCCACAAATGTCTATCCACAAATGTCTATCCACAAATGTCTATCGACAAATGTCTATCGATAAATGTCTATCGACAAATGTCTATCCACAAATGTCTATCCACAAATGTCTATCCACAAATGTCTATCGACAAATGTCTATCCACAAATGTCTATCCACAAATGTCTATCGACAAATGTCTATCGACAAATGTCTATCGACAAATGTCTATCCACAAATGTCTATCCACAAATGTCTATCGACAAATGTCTATCCACAAATTTCTATCGACAAATGTCTATCCACAAATTTCTATCGACAAATGTCTCACGACAAATGTCTCACGACAAATGTCTATCAACAAATGTTTATCGACAAATGTCTATCGACAAATGTCTATCCACAAATGTCTATCGACAAATGTCTATCCACAAATGTCTATCCACAAATGTCTATCCACAAATGTCTATCGACAAATGTCTATCCACAAATTTCTATCGACAAATGTCTATCGACAAATGTCTATCGTTAAATGTTCATCGACAAATGTCTATCCACAAATGTCTATCGACAAATGTCTATCCACAAATGTCTATCCACAAATGTCTATCCACAAATGTCTATCTACATATGTCTAAGAATAATAGAATTTAAGTTTTTGTTGACAGTTTATTTCTGGTTTTATTTTTCACAAGGTTTTGAGCAGTGCTGTTATATAATAAAAATAGTATTTACGTTTCACAACTCAGAAATGCTTGGCTTCAAAAGTCGCTAGAAAAGTCGCTAAAAATAATCTAGCGACATCAAAATATTTTTTGTCGCGGGAGAAGTTGAAATGTCGCTAGATCTAGCGACAAAGTCGCTAGAATTGCATCCCTGGTGCGGGGCTCTAAAGGGAGAAATCCCTCTGGAAATTTTTATTTTTGCATTCATTTTTGTTTGCCTAATAAATTAATTTATCAACCGAAGAAACAATTTTTTTAGTGGTCTTAGCCTTAGATGAAGCCTCAAAAGCCCCTATATAGTCCCGAAACCCATGCCCTCCGAACCTACTTACAGTACGAAAACGAAAACTTTAAACGCTTTTTCCATGAAAAGCGCCGTGCAACGTAACTAAAAAACTAATGAAGCTATCGACTTGAAATAAATTGCAAATTACTCTTTAATTTATTGGTTCAATAAAATTTTTACAATAAATATTTTTTTCTGACAATTTGTTTATAAAAAAACATTGTGTTTTTTTCGTTTTTTTGGTATCTAATTTTTATTTTATACTTTTTACTTGCGATATAGGTACTATATATCAAGTTATGCATTCGTACAGAAAAAAAAGTTGAGATAACATTTTTCCATGACATTACGATGATAGACAATGCCAAAAAAGTGGGTCCCGGAAGTCCGTCTGTCTGTCTGTCTGTATAAGGAACTAGAGCCTAAACGGATAGACCGATTGACTCCAAACTTGCTATGTAGTAGTTTTTGGAGACTCTCCAGAGGGGTTTTTGGAATTAATTTTTTTGGACCAAAAATAACGGTACCTGTCATACAAAAATTTCGGAAAAGTTTAATTTCACGAAAACGGCTCCAACTATTTTGTTAAAAAAATTCAAATGTTAGTTTTTAAACAAGGTCTATCTTTTGAAGAAAATATTTTTTTTTGAAAATCGTTATTATCGGTACCTGCCATAGGACCGCTTTTTTCAAATCGGATTTTCTGCAGAACTACTTATTGTATTTCAACGAAAATTTTTATACAAAAGCATTTATATAATTTTAATATAAGCCAAAAATAAAATTTTGAAAAAAAATAATTTTTGGATTTTTAAAAAAATTTTGAAAATTTTTTTTGGAAAAATCAAATTTTCGAAAACGGGACATTGAATTTTTTTGAAATTTTGTTTTTATATGTTGATTAGTTATTTCTACAAAATGGCATACCAATTTTATTTTTAAACTTTTTTTTCAAAAAATTATTTATAAAAAATTAGTTTTTTAAAAAACGGCTCTAACGATTTTGAAATTTTTTTTCTAAAAATGCACCTTAATATATCAAATAAAACTGCATACTTGTTTTGTGGGGCGATTTAATTTCAGATATTGTTTTATTTTTTTGAAAAATGAATTTTATTTTTTTTTTGTTTTGTTTTGTTTTTTTTTTTTTTGTTTTTATGTACCTACATTTCCCAAGTTTCTATATAAAAAGTCTTAAAAATTTAAGCAACTTCAAATCTAAGAGCAAGTTCGTGCGACCCAGTCGTGCATTTTATTTTAACTAAATTTAGGGTAATGCAATGCGTAAAAATATATTTTAACGGAACAAAATTTCTTTTTTGATTATAAATAATTTTCTGGACCTGGGCATTGCACGGCGCAAACTCGAGGCGTCAACTTTAAAGAACTTTAGAGCCGCCATTTTGTTTTTTTGTTTGTACTTCAAAAAAATTGTATCAATACTCCATAATGTCAATAATATCACCTACTTTTCCAAATTTCAATAAATGCTTTCAGTTTTCCAAAAAAAAATTGTCGTCCAGAGGGATTGACCGTAAAGGGTACTTGCCATAAGCGGTTTTCTTAATTCTGTAAACAAAAGTGTTATAGATATATATGGCTTCAATAGTAATCAAATAAAATAAAAAAACATAAAATTACATACATACATATTTCAAAAATGTTTTTTTAAGAAGCTTTTGAAGCCTTTTTTTTTTGAAAAATTTATTTTTCGAAAACGAAACACTGAATAAATTATAATTTTATTCAAAAAAAAAATGTTTAATAAAATTAACAAATCCAACGATCTTCACTTTTTTTCTAAAATTGCATCTTAATAAAAAATGAAATAACTTACTTTGCTCGAGCCCAAATTCATATAAGTATGTAGGTAGTTTTTTTTTTTCTTTTTAAGAGTGAATTTTACGTTTTTTTTTATTTATGTTACACAAAAATAAAATCACGAAATAAAAGTGTTGAAGGAAAAAAAAAGCTAATAAGAACAAAAAAAGATAGCTCTCTCTACGAGTTTGAGTAAGGATAAATAGAATTCGTCGTTAAACTTAATAAATATGAATTTATGGAGGGCTGAAGTGATCCAAGTCACAAAAAGTGAATTCGAGCCCTACGCAGATTTTGGCTTAGATTTGGATTTTGTTATACCTACTCTGTTTTTTTTTCCGCAAATATACTTAAACATAATGTTATAACAATACTGATTTATTCTTTTTTAAATACATATCAACAAAATAAATCGCAATAAATATCTACCACCAGTTAATTTATTGTTAAAAAAAAATACCAAATTCTCATTAAGCAAGGTCATCGTTCTTAAATTTATTCTCGCTTATAATTTAGCAACAAAAACCCCTTTTTGCTTCAATCCAATACAGAGGTTTATAAACCTTTTTGGTTGAAAAATATCAAAAAAGGTCATTGATTTTCTTTGTTCACTTAAAATATATTTATATTTTTTTAGGTGCAGTATAGCTTCCATTCTCATATCTCTGTTCTGTACCTACATTTTGTATCCGTTTTTGTCCCGATAAACAATAAACACCAAAACAGAAAGTACAAACAAACAACAAAATAAAAATAAAGTCAACCTAAAACAAGTTGAATGACTTTGTGTGTGCCATGTTAGACGTGTTAATTACTTGAGATAATACACAAAGAAAGCAAAATTGCATGATGTATTTTTTTGTTTTTCTCCTCCTTTAACACATAACTGCGCACATTCACCCTCTGTTAAGGAGTTTGTTGCTTTGTGTTGGGCGCCAGTTTATTTGCGTCTTATTCGTGTTTGTTGTTGTTTTTCGCAATGAACAAAAATAAAAAAAATTGGCACAGCGCACATGAAACACTAAGTGACGTAATGTATTCTCTACGATCGTGATCGTAAAAGTGGGTAATTTTATATTTGTACTGTTTATTTTGTTCATACCCACTCCCACTCTCACCCTCTCATCGGCTTTAATCTTGTGCTGCTGGACATCAAGGGGACACTGACTCGAAATTCAAGGAGTATATGTGTTGCCACACTTTATATACTGCAGACAATGATAAGTATGTGGGACGCAAGTATGTTGCAGGAGTGCCTCACAAAGATTATGTTTCAGTGAATCTCATTCACGCATGTCATAATTCATTTTTTGCCATAAAAAGGACAAACATTAAAAATGTCAACTTTTTACTTAAAAATGACAATGACACTGTTTGATTGTGTCATTCATTGATCATTAGTGTGGCAAAGGAGGAACCTTGTAAAGAGATTTAAACAGAATCTTTGTTCTCTCAAAACATATTTACATGTCCCAATTCGAATTCTGTTTTTGTATGAGCTTCAAGTTTTTGTATTACTTAAATTGTCAAGGTCAAGAATTGTTGGCCCTCAAACGCAAAACAAACACACAGGGAACTCTAATTTACCCAAACCAACGCTAACGCATAAAAATATCACGTTCGTCGAATGGTTTGACGAAAAACAATCGTCAGATGACAACGTTTGTTGAACTCAAAATACTGCAAAAACACATTCAACAAAAAGCGAATAAACGCCCTCTGTGCGGGGAGATTTTCTTGTTAGCGTGTTCGTTCGTTAATTTTGTTTTTTTTTTAGCAAATTTTTTTGTTGTTGATTCTTTTTTTGGACTAAAAAAAAAAAATTAAAATAAAATAAACACACCTCTATTTATATATTGAAGCTTGTGCATTGTGAAGGTGTGTGTGCAACTGCGTTTTCAAGATTTTGGAAGTAAATAATAATAAAAAATGAAAGAAAAAAAAAATTAAATGATCGCTAATATAGCACTGGTGTAGTAGAATGCGATGGTGTGTGAGATTGAGTTATATTTTTAAGAACAACAACATTAAGAAAGTAAATGGACAGACGGAAGAGGAGCAAACATAATGAGAGAGGGAGCGTTGTTGTTCTTTTTGTGTTGAATTTTTGTATGTGGGGATGGGAAATTCAGGATGCCAGCACAACACAGTGGGGAGATTGCAGTTTTAACAGAAATAATAATGGTGTTAAAAATGGCATGATGAAATGCCCAAAGGACTGCCAAGCTCTATTTATGAAATTATGTACCTGTAGCAATATTAGAAATTGTGAAAAAATAATTTTACTTTATGTCTCAAATACAAAGATAACTTTTTCAACATTTTGGCTAAATACAATTTTTTGAATTTTAATGGTATCAGTAAGTATTTTACTGTCAACATATATACACCATCAAAAATGCGCTTCTTCCTGAAATGAATAGAATTTCGTTTGAAAAAATTAATGAGCTTTAATTTTCAATACTTTTTTTCCGTTTGTCTTTACTTTTTTACGAAACACTAAAGCAGACTGGAAGTAAGTTCTTTTTTTTTATATTATCCACAAATATGGTAAGTCAGTAGTTTCCAGTAGTTTCGTATTAACACACTAATTAATAAATGTGGGTTCACTATGGTGTATACTTACTACTTTCGGTTTACTTTTCTAAGTTAACTAATTTAAAGGAGATTTAGAGTTGCTGTATTACGAAAAGGAAATACTTCAGTGAAAGCGTCTAAAAAAGTTGACCTAACTTTGCGAATATTTCAGTTTTAGGATGTCCTTCGGCAAAAAATGAAGAAATTAATTATTTGTTATAACATTTCCTATCAATTTGGTGCTCATTCTTTTTGTTTAAACAAATAAAAAATATATTTTTTCTTTCTTTAATTTAGAAACAAATTTAGCTTTATACGAACAACGCAACAGTGTGTATTCGTGTTCGACCATATTTTGGTACACAATCTGGTATTAAATGTAAAAAAAGAATGCACTTTTCAAATTTGCTTATCAATTTTTATTCATGCAAGTGGCAGCTTTGATCTTTCTAATAGAAACGAAGTGCTGCAAGCACTTGAGCTGGTGACAAGCACCAGATTTGCATTTTTAAATGGTTCATTTGTCGAAGATTTCAAAAGCAATCATGCCTTGAAATTTGCTGCATTTTAATGTTAAGAATATGTGAAGCTGTGCAAAGGAGATAAGACAAATTTATATGAAACTTGGGCTTAAGCTGTTTAAAAGTTTTCCATTTTAGCGTACGCCAAATTTATACATTGTTTTTATGTGTTTGAAATGGATTTTAAGAGCCGTAACCAATTTAGTCGTAGATCAATTAAGAAATATCTTTAAATCGCCCCTTCTATGTAAAGAAGCGTCCACAAGTTACAGTTAACAAATATTGTTTTTATAAATAACTAGCTAACCCCCACCCGCTTCGCTGAGTGCACTTTTTAAAAAAATAGGACCTGTGTGAAAATAAATTAAAACCGAAAAAAAATGGTTTATTGTAATGAACATTAACCAATTTATTGTAATTTAGCAGTTATTGGGCTTTGGGCATTGTTAATGGAATAATGGCACTTGATTCTGAAAGCCGGATTACACTTCAAAACTATTTTTGCAATGTAAATTCAAAAAATGATTTGATTCAAAGTGTATTTCCAAGTGTAAAGACAAATTACATAAATCATGCTTGGCTGAGTGAACGTGCAATAATGGCTGGTACAAATAAAAATGTTTCTGAATTTTAAACGATATAAATGCACAATTTTGTGTATACAAATCGTTTGACCCTATCACAAATGAAAGCAATGTATTAAATTACCAAACGGAGTTTTTGAATTCATTGGATATACCAGGACTGCCGCAAAATCATTTAGCGCGGAAAGTAGTAGCGCTCATTATAATGCTTCGGAAAATACAGCAAACTTGACAAATCTAATTGAAGCTACCATTTTTTGTAACCTTTATGCCAAGGACCCAGTCTTGCATAGATATAGAAGCTTCCAGTCTCGAGCCTATTCTGAAATCGTAGAATCAAAACTTTCCAAAGCTCCTTTCTTTGTTAGTCTGGAGCTATGGCGTTTTCCACAATATAAAAAGAACCTCATCCTTTCCCTGAAATAGCAGAACAGCCAATAATGATCAGATGATGTTTTTTTATTTGAATAACGTACTGCTTGTCTGGTCTAATACGAAAAAAAACTACTCCAAATCTTAGAACATTACGTACTGTCCAGACGATCAGAGCTTCTATGTTTATGCAAGTTGCGATCCTTGCCATAAAGTTAAGCATGTCACGTTATTCCTCGGTACAGAAAAATTAAGTATTGGACCGGTCTGGTAATTATCCGGGCGAGAATTCCATAGGAAACGTCTTTTGAAGCTTATCCCCTTTGTACCGTATTTTGTATCAAAAAGTATGAATTTTTTTTTAAGTCAATCCGTATTTGATGTGGCGAAGACGAAACAGATGCACCAGAAGACGTTGAGTCCCAATGAGTATCTGCTTCAAGCAAATTTTAACGTTGACAGGCATCAAGTTGTTTTGCACATATTGTTCTACTCAAAATCAGAATATAAACGATTATAATTATTTTGAAGTCTTAATATATTTTTTTACAAATTAAGCTTAGTTAAACTTTTTCAAAAGCTAGAGTGTTTCTTCACTCGTACAAATTGACAGCTTTGTGAAGATGGGAGAAAAAGTTTTATTTTTTTTTGACACAAACCATCTACATATTAATACCTTTCAAATAAACAAAAAATTACCAAAATCGGACCAGCCAAACGCGAGTTTATCGGCCACACACACTTAACGAACTCATTTTTATATATAAGATGATTTTAAATTTATTTTAAATAATGATTTAAATTTAATTCGAAAGGAAATGTAAATAAATTAATCTCTTTTTTAATTATTAACAAATGATTTGAATTTTTTTGTTTTTTAAATTGTTGAAGTCGTTTAAAAAAATAACCAAAAAACTTTTCCAAAACAAAATTTGGTATGCTATTTGCAAGAAATTTTTATTAACACATAAAAACAAGATTTGAAAAAAAAAAAAAAAAAATGTTTCAAGAAAAAGTCCAAATATTTTTTTTTCGTGATCTTACAAAATTTTATTTTTTTTTTGGCTAGTTCGAACTGTTTTTGAAAAATTTTGTTCCTAAAAAAATTTCATTTTTATTTTTCAATGGAGATTCCAAAAACCAAGATATTCAGACAGACAGAATTGCGGAACCCACTTTTTTGTTAAAACCCTACGTTTCTGATTTTATTTAAACCAAACTATGAAGAATAATGATCTATGCAGAAAACACATCATTTATGTATATATGACACAAAGATCAAACACCTTGCCTTTAACAATAATCCAGCTCATACCCAACTATCTCTGAAACCTTTTTGAGGCCTCAGCTCACAAAAAGTTATGATCACCACACTGTGAACTGCTTCGAAAGTATTTTTGTTTTCTCCGGAAAAAAACCTTAATCTTGAAAAATTTGAAATCACTGTGGTGTATACGTACTATTTCTTTTTATTTTTTTAAATCTTCACTTCACGTCTTCTTTCCCTTTAAAACACACTCAAGGTAATATACGAATTCTCTAACATTTGTATTTTAGTTGGGGTTTTTTGTTTTGTGTGAAAATAAACATTCTCATCATGTTTCAATCAATCTAGGTTTTGTTTGTGAATGCTTTTGATAAGCTGAAAATAAATGGAAAATGTTCTCAAACCGATTGTTTTTTTTTTATATTCCTTTTCTAAGTGTATAAAATCTTTCAACTTGATGTGAAATGGTTTCAAATATGGAGTAGATTCCTGTGGAATTATTTCGTTGTATAAGTTGAAATATCTCAAGCTATTTCACTAGGTATTAAAACAACAAAAACTATATCATAGTTTTCTAAAATAGCCATAGCGTTGATTATAAATTGATAGCCGGCAAAAAAAAACTGTTACTAATATATGGTAAGAAAGTTGCATACAAAAAAGAGCTTTTTCTCAGGTAGTCTAGGTAGGTATTCAACCGACCAGACGTTTCTAAAAAAGTTTAAATCCCAAACATCGCAATCATTCATCACTCATTGTTAGAATTATGTACATAAAGATTTTTGGTTCAGAACTTATTTTATATTTCAGGGATTGGCTCCGATTAAAAAGAATTGTGTGCAACAGTGTATCGCATTCGCCGCATATAAGAAAACACCGATGAAATGAAGACGAAAAAAATAATAATAAAAAAAAACAAAGTAAACAAAACCTATATACGGTTCGATTTAGGTTTTATTTTTTTTTTTATTTATTTTTGTTTTTTGATAAGACTGGACCGAAAGCAACTGAGGGATAAAATCAACAAAAGCGACAACGAAGACACACAACACATGCACATAAGTATAATGTGAAATACAAAAAAAAAGAAAGAAAAATTAACCAAAAGAAGAAAACAAAAATTTCAGCAAACTTAAAGAAATACAAAAAAAAAAGTTTTAAAAAAAATTCTCCATCGTCTTCGACCATTATACACCAGCAATCGACCAGACGTTTGACGCTCACATCGTCGGTCGACTTGCACACTTTCCGCCTTGAAATGGTGTGCCTCCCTCCGTCCCACCGACGCCATCATCATCATCGTCGTTGTTGTCAATGTTGGATGTTGTTGGTGACTCGACGACCAAGACGACGACAGCGGCAAAGCGGCAACACCAAGAAGTAAGTGGCGACGCAACGGAAATTCATGTACGTGTGAGAATTACCAGTTGGACTATAAAAGCTAAAATTCATTTCGAACTCAAGTTTATTCAAATGTGAAGTGTGCGCAAGTCAACATGGATTCCTCCGGTGGCGGCATCACAACGAACCAAATGGAAATCTATAATCCATATAAACCCTGCTACAAGGGGGCGTTTATTTCATTCTACTGGATGGATTTTTACACACAATGGATTATAAAAGCAAACTCAAAAAGGCAAACTATATAGACGACGTCGAGACGTAAACATCTTGTAACGCCACAATCGAAACTAAAAGTCGTTTTTATTTTTCGTCATCTATCGTAGTCCGCGTAGACCGCGAGAAATTCCTATTGTAGCTTTGTCTAGCTCTGAAGAAAAAAAAAAGTAGATAAGCGAAAAAGGGGAATGAAAAACGAACAAAAGACGAATAGTTTTTTTTTTTCGAACTTCGAACTAGAAACGAGACGAAAGTGAGAGCGAATCTAGTTGAAATTTTATATATGTAGTTTTGTTGGCGCGTGTGTGTGTTTATTTCGTGTAGTGATTTAGCCTTGAAAACGTTGGTTTTTTGTCTATTTATTGTTCTAATGTCGGTCAGTGGGCGCACGAACTGTTTAGAAACTGTGTTTCTAGGAAAAGAGGCTTGCCGTTGAGCTTTTTTTTTTTTTTTCTTTAGTTAGTTCGATCATAGACAAACTTGTTTGTATGAGTGTGATCATGATCATGATGATGATGATGAACTTGAACTTCTAATTTTGAATTAACATTATAAATGCCGTTATTTGTCATTGTTATCATGTGGCAAGTTGTCGGCAACCGGCAACAGAGATTAGATGTGTTAGTTGTTTCTGACGTAGAAAGTGAAAGTGAGAGTGAAATGGAAATGGAAATGAATCTATTTTTAGTCTTGGTTCGAATCTAGCCTCTACTAGGCTTTGTCTGTTCGAAATATACGAAAGCTTTGCCTGTCAGACATAGCCTAAAAGAGGTTAGGTGCAACCTGGATATCAACAACAACAACAACAACTTTAATTGGATTATTCTTTTTTTTTTTGTTCGTTTTTGTTCTTTAAATTTTTATTTCATTTAGATTGAAGGTAATACAAAAAAAAACTGTGAGCTTACGTCATACTTTTTTGGATTAAAAGCTTTATTTTTTCCAATATTTTATATACAGAGTTGGCAAGTGGCGAAGATAAAGCAAACAAAGAGAAATTAATACAAAAAAAATCTGCACTCGTGAAGAATTTTAAGATTAAAAATAAACGAAAGAAAAAAAAAACAGAAGATCAGTGAAATATAAAAAAAATATATATCGCCTTAGGAGAATTGAAAAAAAAAATCCAGCACAACTGAACCGCTTAAACAAGACCCGCCCTAGCCTGTTGATTCGTCTTTATCGCCACTGGGGTTCAGTATTCGGGGCACCGTACATTCTCATCACACTCCATCACTGCGCTCCTCCACTCCACCGGAAGAAACAAAAAACAAAAAAAAAGAATAAAGAAATTCTTCGGGGGAGAGGGTTTTTTTGATATTGGCATATAGACGAAGAAATCGCAGAAGAACCAGAAAGAAGAAGTTGAAAATATCAGAAGGAATGCAGCACACATACATGAGTGGGTGTTAAAAAAAACAGTTTTGTCGACGATGAAATATCTTTTTCGTTAAAAAAAATTCAATGCAAAAAAAGCAATAATAATAATAATTATGCTCTTTATGAAAAAAGAGAAAATAAAAAAAAAAACAACAACTATGATTTCTAGATTTATTTTTAACTTTTTCGATGAATAGCTTGTGTGATTCAGAGACGTCGACGTCGAAATGCAAGATCAATTAATATTCTGTTAGTTCTGTGTTAATAATGTATGGATGAAAGACGTTTTAGTCTTGTTCATATTTATAAATAGAAAACTTTAAGGGGGATTTGCAAAAACAAAAACTTTAACTTATTCCAATAATTTAGCTACTTAAGTGTAGGTACTAGGTTGCAGTGAAAATGTTGATAAAAGAGTGAATTTGGCAGCACTTTATGCGTCAGGAAGCGCGGCTTTATTTCGCAAACTCTTACTTTGCCAATAACCCTTATACCGTTATACCTACCAAGCAGATCACATTAATTTTTTGCTTGCTTTTTTTGGTTTTCAAAATTGTTGTACCTTGTGCTACGTTGAAATTGACGATATGATTTTTCAGTTACAGCTGCGTACAACTCATTTAAACTCATTTTCTAGGCTCGCCTAAATTTTGTAGAGATTTTTATATTTAAGATAGAATTTAGTTCGATCAGCGTACTTATTTAAAATAAATAAATTTTTTATCTCGCAATATTTATTTCGCAAATTTGCAATCAATGTAATACATTTTGCAAAGTGACATTTCTTAATTTTTACATTCTTAAATTTTTTTTTAAAAAGTGTTTTTTGCGTTGTGTTATTTAGCTTTGAAAAAAATTGGACTTGCAATGCGAATAAATCGCAATGCCAGATATAAAATGCTAAATATGGTAAAAAAAATTAAATAATAAAAATAAAAATTAGCTGAATATAATATTGGGAACCAAATAAAAATGAAAAACAAAATAAATAAATACAGATTAAAAATGGCCAAATAATTTTGAAAAAATGAAAATTATTTTGTTTGAAAGTTTTGAATGAAACTTGTGTGTGTTATAACCATAGGTTAGAGTTTAATTGTTTTTAAACGGGGACCAGTCCGGTTATTAGGCTTCTTGTTAGTTCTGCTATGTCATTTAAGGTACAAATAACTTGAAAATCCTGAAAATCAAGTGACACAGCATTATTAAAATTAAGTCTGATGATTGGATTGGTCCCCGTGAAAAAACTTCATAATTTCAGCTATTAAACTTAGTGGTAACCCACACAAATTGTATTTGTTTCATTAAAAACCTTCAATAGACTATAACGTATGCATGCAAAATCGCCAAAATGTTTTCACCGACCCCTTTAGTACCCCTTTCCATATTATTTCGAATTAACATTCTTTGAAGATTGAAGATCGTTGAATTTTTTGCACTTAAGAATACTGTATGACATATCACGTTTTGTGTAAGGCTTGTAGCTAGCTACAACCTAAAGTCCGGATTTAAGGGCAAATAACATTTTTTCATCTTAAGCCATTGCGAATATTTTAGCTTCGTCAGTTATTAACTGATTTAGGATTTTTTAACCATTTAAGAAAAAAGACATTTGTGCCCTTAATTGTGCCCTTAATTAGGTATGAAAGTGGACTAAGTCACTCCTAAAAATGGCCTCAAATCTAGCCTTAAAATAATTATTATTTAAGGGGTAAAGTTTATTTGAAAGCGAAATTGCAGTTAATAAACTTCTTTATTGCTCCTTTAGTGATTTCATAAAAGAAACATAATTAAATCGTTATAAGAAAATTATTATGAAAGTTTTTCTTTAAACAATGCAAAAAGTGACTTAGTCCACTTTCATAATCATGGGCACAATTATGAAAGTGGACTAAGTCACTCCTAAAAATGGCATCAAATCTAGCCTAAAAATAATTATTATTTAAGAGGTAAAGTTTATTTGAAAGCGAAACTGCAGTAAAAAAAACTTCTTTATTGCTCCTCTAGTGATTTCATAAAAGAAACATAATTAAATCGTTATAAGAAAATTGTTATGTAAGTTTTTCTTTAAACAATGCAAAAAGTGACTTAGTCCACTTTCATAATCATGGGCACATTTATCCTTTTAAACCATATAAAACATGAAGTTCTCATAAAAATCTGGTCTCCATTACTTCCACATTTTTCTCTTATTTGACATAATATATACGAGTAGGTACTTGAACCAAAACATGATATTTAATACATATTTTTTTTATTTTCTTGTTGTATTCGACATTTCTTATTTTTCGTCACGACAAGATTTTAGTCAAACAGTTTGTGAAGAAAATTCTTTAAAAATGGAGTGACCATACCAAATTTCTCACATGAATGTTAACGTTCCGGTTAAGAATAATTCTTTGTTTCATATAATCACCCGTACCGCTACCGCAAACTTTTCCAGTGTGGTCATTCCTTAAGTAATGCATAAATTTTATATTCGATTGCCAGTTGAATAAATCCAAATTTTCATAAGTCAGAGTCGTGAATGTTGCCAGGCGTCGAATCTGCAATACAAATACAAACTATTATAAAAGGTGACGGATTATTAAAAGGTGACAAATTATTAGAAGTTAACGAATTATTAAAACACGTCTTTAAGCAAGAGTGAGAAAACAACAAATAAAGTAAAAGAAAAATGAGACAAGAGAGAAGGTTGAAATTCAGTACAACAATTAATATATTCAAGGAAATAAATTGGAAAAGCAAAGGCCATAGGGTTGCCATAGTCATAAAAACCAGAAAATTCAAGTTAAGTTTAAATTAAACCTGATAATGTTCGTTATCTTAAATTGGTTTTCATATAGATAGGCTTGTGAATATAAGGAAAATACAGAAATGGCATATAATGGTGAAAGAATTACCAGAACCTATAGTTCAAGTTTAAGTTAATTCCAGCTGCGTTCCTTTAGAAACATTTATCTACTGCTTAGTACTTTAAACTGCTTTGAACTAAATTTTCAATAGAGTTAGAGTAGTTGAAAGCTACTTTAAATTTATCATACATCATTTTAATACATTTGTGTGAATTTTTCATTAATTTCATACAGCAAGTCTTTTTGCTGTAAACGAAATTTATTTACTTAATAAAACTATCAAAATGGGAGTTTTGTGTTCATAATTTAATCATAAGGAATATGCCCATAATATATTTTGTGTTTTTTCATTTATTGTCTCTTCTTGTTTTATTCTTAAATTTCATGAAACGCAAGTTTCGTTTACTTTTCGTTTTGGTTAGTCAGTAAAAAAAATTCTACACTCCAACGAAACCTAACCTCACAATTCATTCAAACGAACAGTTTTGAATTCAGCCAAACCAGCTAAACCCAATTAAAATCACATACATAACAAAGTTTTTACTCCCGACTTTATTTTTGTTTTTGCAAACTATTGTACCAATTTTATTTTTATATCCTTACTAAGTTTGCCTTCGCAGCCGAGGTATTTTTAGATAATTTAGTTTTAAATATTTACGAAGCAATTATTTGTTGTTATTAAAATTCAAATTTGATTAAACATAAAAATTCTTATCAGCCTGATTGCAACAAACTTGTTTCATTTTTTTTTTTTCATGAGATTAATTCGGTATGCAAATGAGCATTGGGGCGGCGAATATTATGAGAGAAAGCTTTTTTATTTGTGTTGATTGTGTTCTTCATATTTGTTTATTCTGGATGTGGCTTGGTAACTTCAAGTTTTCAGCTGCTTTCCTCATGATAATAATTTATTATCAATTTTTGGGGCTGGTACGATATAACGGATCGGTGGAGAATATTATTTTTGTGCAAATGTCAAGGTGCATCGAATATTTTTTTTTTTTTCACATTTCTTGTACCTATGAAATCTTTTTGTTGTTTTTTTTTTAGGTGATAAAATAATTTTAGAAGATGCTTATCAAACATTTTATTATTTCGTGTTTTTAGAGATCTTATACAACTTCTTCATGCTTTTTTTATGCAAATACTGTGAATAATAGAAATGAATCACTTCAATGAAAAAAAGAAAACTGTTGATTCAGACATTTGTCGATCATTAAATTGCCAACGGCACTGGAATCTTCCTACAAATCTTGGGTGACTCACAGATTACGCTCGCTTCGTCTGGTCATACCTACACTCCTTCCTTTTAAAGATTTGAATGTTAACTCACAAAACTAACAATGAGTCTTAAACATAAAATTATTACTAGAAGATCAAAATACCTATAATGTATAGGTTTACCCATAAGTTTTGAAACCAAATTAAATATAATAAAAAAAAAGCAACAATCCGTAACTACCTGTAAATTAAAAAAAAAAATAATAATAAAGACTCGTCGCTCAAATTTGAGTAGAAGATTTCAGTCATTTAAATGAGGCAGTACATAATTTCTTGTAACTGTAAATGAAATTTTGAATAATTAACGAAAAATTTAAAAACATAGTGTATGTGAGATTTTTGGCGCTAATACTGTAATAAACAGAAAACAATCCTACACATAGGCAAATAGAGCCAGAGATGGTGTAAGTTTGCTGATTTAAAATTTTGTTGCATATTTCAAGGAACACTAAACTTCTAATAATGGTTCATCAAACCTACATGTAGGCATCGATCTTCAGTTACCATAGGGTAAATAATATCTAGGTTGGAAAACTATCTGAGCTTAATATTTGAAAATTACTTCAAGTGAATTCAACGATCCTCTCCCTATAGGTCTGAATTACGAAACACGTTCAAGACACGTGCAAGACATAATCGAGGCACGTTCGAGACACGTTCAGGACACATTTGGGACACGTTGGGGACACGTTCGGGACACTTTCGTGACAAGTTCGGGACATATTCAGGACACGTTCCGGACACGTTCGGGACACATTCAGGGCACGTTTGGGACACATCCGGGACACGTTCAATACCCATTCGGGACACATTCGAGACACATTCGGGACACCTTCGGGACATGTTCGGGACATGTTCGGGACACGTTCGGGACACGTTCGGGACATGTTGGGGACTCGTGTGGGACACCTTCGGGACACATTGGGGACACGTTCGGAACATATTCGGGACACGTTCGGGACACATTCGGGACACATTCGGGACACGTTCAGAACTCGTTCGTTAATTCAAACTTCATTCAAAACATGATCATTGTATTGACTAAGAATGCTAATATCTTTCAACGAAGAATTTTGTTCGACCAGTTGAAGTAGAATCGAATATATTCTTAATTTATGCATTTTCAAAATATCTTTTCCCTTAATACAACAAACAACAATTGACTTGAATTCATTAACAAACTCGTTAAAATCAAAAAAATGTGAAAGTATTTGAAATTGCCAAACAAATTGTATTGCAAAGTTTTGTTGCATTCATGAAATTGTATACAAAATAACTTAACTTAACAAAAAAAGTGAGGGCAAAATTACTACAATTCCTAAGCAATCGGCATCAAATTTTATGTGAAGAATCGAAGAAACACCAATTGTTTTCTTCGTATTTGTCGATATACCTTCAATAATGTTGTATTTGCAAATGTGTATAATAAGCTTGAGGAAGAGCTTACTAAATCGTAAAGACCTGGTTAACACATCTTTCATTTTGAAGAGCCTTTCTCTGAATCTGTACTTTACCAACCTACAACTGCTATTAACCATTGTTCCAAATAAGTTTATTTGTTAAACATGACATAAATCTCAATTAACTTCCGAATTAACAAATCGTGGATGTTTGACAGTTTTAGCATGTTCGAAGTCTGTTTTTGCTGCTGGGAAGATTTCGTAGTTGAGCCAGTTGAAGAAGAAATTGTTATTCAAATCTTCTCTTCAAAAAAAGTCTTCTATAAATATTTCGACAACTTCTATCTTGACGTTTTCTTCAAAATCATTGTTTTTAGTTCTGAAACTCAAGATATTCCAAAAATGGTAAACATTTAAAACAAAAACAAATTCGATATAAAATCCAAAATCGAACAAAAGCACCCGAAAAAAATTCCAAAAAATCCACAAAGTCACGGAACAACAATGCAAATCGAATTTTATTTTTCTGTTCGATTGTCCAATTTGCAACAATAAAACTAATTGTTACAGCTCAGGAGGAGTAGATGATATAACCTTACTATGCGCTGCGGTTGCTGTTGTATAGTTGTGCGGCCTCTGAATGCTGATGCTGGCTTGTTAGTTGGCTCTTCTCTTGGCCATACTTCTTTGGCTTGTTGCATAATATCTATCTAACCATCCCGTTGTCTGACTGTCTAATGAGGAGGGCACCATGTTCCGTTTTTTTTTTTTTTTGTGTGGATCTTTTTCCTTCGTTTATTGTTTAAATTGAAGTTTCGGGTTAGCTTATGGATATCGATGAATAGTTTCAGAGGCCGCACACGATCGTGTGCTGTGAGATGCTTCTTCGGTAAAGTTATTGGCTGTCAGTCAGTTAAAAGTGCCCATCATGGATATTGGGGTTTTTGTTAAAAAAAAAAAGAAATAATAGAAAAGTCGCACCCGCATGATTCGGGTAAATTAGCGTGTGAAAGCACTTCTTCCTCTTCTTTGAGGGTGAGGCTATAGATATTATCAGCTAATTAATTTTCATATACAAGTAGGTACTTGGTAATCATGAAGTGATGTGTTATGGATGAGATATTGTATAATCTTCTTTGGATCGGAAGATATTTTTGATGTGCTTGAAAATTGAAACTTGAATATTGGTCAAGGATGAAGGGTAAAGAACGGATGATTAGTTTTTTTGTCCGAAGTATGACAAGCGATATTGGGATATTTGAAGAAAAAAATGAAGCTTATGAAACCTAAAAAGTTAGATGTTTTCTTGAAATCTGCGAAATAAAGACGGCATGAATGTTTTGTTTTTCAAAATTTAACTTTTTTTGAAAACTTTTAACATTTTCTTTAATTTATCTAAAATGTAAACGATATTTATTTAAGTTTACACATAAGAAGGGGGGGTGGGGAGGGAGTCAAAAGTTCGCGGATTGAAGGGGTTGGAGATGACATGTAAGACATTTTTCAAGCTCATATTAGGGAAAACTATACCTATCAAGTTTGCTTAAAAACTGTTCATAAGTTATTGAGCTTTCGTTGAGTTAGCAAGTAAATGGAGCCAAAAAAAAAATTAGCTATGGGTACATTTTTTTTCTAGATTTGATTAAGATCTTGACTGAAGACAAACAAACCCGCATTTTTTTTAAAGGCATGTCAATTGCTTACGGAGGATCTTGCCTTGGAAAAATAATCGTATAATAAGTGGCAATGTCGGTTTAAACAAGGCAGAGAGTCATTTGAAGATGATTCGAAAAAAAAAAATTGCTACAAGCTTTTGGACTAAGGAACGGATTTTGCTAATGGATTATATTATACAATAGGATGTTATAGGAAAAAGAGATAGGTAATCAAAAAATAAGAAGTGAACAGAACAGTTCTCAAGAGCCGTTTTGCTAGAGGCTTAAACGTTCTACAAAAAATTCCTTGGCATCAAATTGATTGCTTTAACCGTTTAGAAGATATTCGTATCCAAATCGCAATGCATACGGGTCATAAGAAAACTATTGAAATCAGTGAGCATTGGTTTGGATACGAATATCTTCTAAACGGTTAAAGCAATCAATTTCATTCCAAGGAATTTTTTGAAGAACGTTTAAGCCCCTACAAGAATATATCTTGTTAAATTGAAAATAATGAATTTTCAGTGAACTGGAAAATTTAAAAAAAAAAATAAAATGTTTTTATAATTTTTTTTAACTTTGACCTCGAATATCTTTAGAATGGTTAGATTAATGAAAAAAGTTAACAACACCTTTTTTGTGGAGCAGTCAATTTCCAACAAGAATATGTCTAGCGCGTTTGATCATTATAATTTTTCAATTTGTTACAAAATTAAGAACAAAAAACGAATTTTTAAAGATTTTCTCGATTTTTGGACCTCAAATATCTATTCAACGGTTAGATAAACGAAAAAAGTGTATAAGGCCTTTTTTGTAGAGCGTTCAATTTCCTACAAGAATATGAAAAGAAATTTGCTAAAAAGTCAATTAATAAAAAAATTATTTTTTTTTAGTAGAAGCTTGATGTAAAAATGGAAAATTGCAAAGCGGAGGACCTTCCCATTAATATAAAGAGCTCATATTTGGTGTGTATATTCGAGAGGGGTCTAGCAATCGATTTTTCGGAGTACCAAATCAAAAAAAAAATTTTCGATTTTTTTGACCCACCCTAAGGTACATACATAAAACTAAAAACTGCTTTCCTTTAAAATATTATAAGAGTACACGGAGAAAATAGACCACATAGAATTAAGCGGATCGCAGCTTAATTTAAGCGGATTTTTGCATGGTTTTTTGCTAAGATGACTTTCACCTTAAATTAAGGTGACAAGTCACATTAATTTCTTGAATTAAAATTAAAAAAAAAAAAACTGGCAGCCACCGGGTATCGAACCTACAACTGTTAGGTTACTAGGCCAGTGCCTTACCACTGTGCTATCTCACTGTTGGAAATGAGTAGATATGATAAACTGCGAATTGCGAGTAAAGCTAAAGTGTGACTATAATTTTAATTTTTTTTTTATTTTTAGTCGGTTTTTTTAAGATGAACATTCACATTAAAATAAGATGAAGCTCACATTAACTTTAACTGAGTTTAAGTGAAATCACCTTATTTTAAGCGGATATCAACTCATTTTAAGGTGGTGCAATTTAATGCGCGCATCATCTTATTTTAAGGTGACACTTTTTTCTCCGTGTTATATACGTCAGTTCGTGAGAAGAGGGGCTATATAAGAAAACAATTTTCTAAAAAAATAACCATTATTTTTTGAAAAGAATTAAATAAAATTTAAAACAATTGATTGCAACTGCTTAACAGAGGTAGGCACCATAAATCAAGGTTTAGTTTTCATTGAGCGGAAAAAAGGTTGAAAAAATTACATAATTTGGTTAAAAATTAGGAATTATTTCCTATATGGAGCATTTTAGTACCCCTTTGGAAGGAACCCTAAGATCTTGACTTAAAGCCAACTTAGGAGTTCAGAAAGTAGTTCGAAGTGACTGACCTAGTGAGTCCCTCTGAGAAAGCACTTTTTAGTTTAACGATAAAACCCTAACCTATTCTACTTTTGTTGACAACGTAAGGTAAATAGTTAAAGTCACCGTAACCTCGTCAAAGTGATTTTGTTCTCACCTTTATTCTTCATTGAAAATGAAATTTGGTATTCTTTTAAATTTCATTTGAATTTTGTTGCAAACAATATTTCAATAAAATTCATTCTGCGCACGATATAGTAAATGCACATTCACTTTGAAAAAAATAATTGACCTTTTCAAGTTAAAAATAACAAAAAAAAAAAAAAACCTGCAACTCATCCCGACTTTATAAACGAAACAAATTGTAAATGCAATCGACAAGGTAATTTCTCAGAATCAAAAAAAAAAAAAAAAAAAAAAAAAAAAAAAAACTAAAATTTACACAAAACAACCGCCATGACAGACGATAACCGTTACGACTTACTAAAAATGATAGTTATGCATCGTTCGCTGCAACAAAGGAGTTAAATTCGTTTGGATTAAAGTGAAATAGTGAAATGATCAGCGATAAACTTTCAACTTTACGAGTGAACACGCAGACATTGTTGGCAGCATCGGCGTTGTCGTTGTTGTTGTTTTTTTCCAACTCTCTGATGGACATAGTTGAGAGGGTCTTTATAGATGAGTATGTTGTGTATCCTGCTTCAGAAAACAAAAAGCTCATCATCCTACGCTACATAACAAATGGTAATGGCCTGGCCATTTCATATGGATCCTCTGGAGAAAATACATATCTTCGTCGCAACCAACACGATGAAATTCCACCTACAACATTTCGAGAGATGAGCATCTTTATTCCACTTTATCTGGGTAAAATGCAGATTGCACAGAGATCAAGAGATGATCTGCCATGATGATGATGCTGAAGTCGGTCTTGGTTTGGAGCATCATCAGCCGGTAAAGCATATAGTAAGACCACAAGTCATTCATGCGCTATTCATGCCCCATTCTCCTTGCACTGGTTGACCTTTTTGTTGGTTTCTGTCGTCTACTGGTCGTACTGGTCTGCTTTGGGCCAGTGGACTACTGGTCTCTTTTTGCAGCTTAGTTCGGTGGTTTGAAGCGCAGGCAGTCTATACAGTCTTTAGGATGCAGTCAAACTTGTTGGTTGCATAATATCAGCGATTAGTAAATTAGCACTTTTTGGCTAGTATGTACGTGAGTATGTGGGTAAAGTGGGCAGTTGTGTGCCCATTGGACTGCTGCAATTTTTTTGATCAGGGGGGTTAGATAGGTATACCTTACTTCCACATGATGATGGGAGAGAGAAATTGAAGAGATTCAATGATAATTTGAATGGGGATTGCTCATCAATATATTATTTTTTTGTTAAAGTTCAACGATGGTTCAATAAGAACAAAAAAAAAAAAAAAAATCAAAGATTGATATTTTCAAATAAGGAGATAATCTAAAATATTGCATGATGGAGAAAAATTAAGTTTCGATTATGCGTTGGTAAATAAAATGTTTAATAAGAGTTTGTTGCATGTTAAGCCTTCACGTTATTTGGTATGAAAATTAAAGATCGCATGACTTTCGAGACTGGATTTGTAAAACTCATGTTTACCTAGAATAAATTTGGAATTGTAATAAATCAACTGCATGTAAATGACATTTTTAATTTCCATTTCGAAAAGCAATGTCATTACCAGTATGATAGAAACATGTCGAAGACTTTAGTCGAAGCCTTTAGTCGCCGACTTTGGTCTTGTCGTGGACTTTTGTCGTCGACTTTTGTCATCGACTTTTGTCGTCGACTTTTGTGGTCGACTTTAGTCGTCGACTTTTGTCGTCGACTTTTGTCGTGGACTTTTGTCGTCGACTTTTGTCATCGACTTTAGTCGTCGACTTTTGTCGTCGACTTTAGTCGTCGACTTTAGGTGTCGACTTTAGGCGTCGACTTTTGTCGTCGACTTTATTCGAGGACTTTAGTCGAAGATTTTAGTCGAAGACTTTAGTCGTCGACTTTAGTCGTCGACTTTAGTCGTCGACTTTAGTCGTCGACTTTAGTCGTCGACTCTTGTCGTCGACTTTTGTCGTCGACTTTTGTCGTCGACTTTTGTCGTGGACTTTTGTCGTCGACTTTTGTCGTCGACTTTTGTCGTCGACTTTTGTCGTCGACTTTTGTCGTCGACTTTTGTCGTGGACTTTTGTCGTCGACTTTTGTCGTCGACTTTTGTCGTCGACTTTTGTCATCGACTTTTGTCGTCGACTTTTGTCGTCGACTTTTGTCGTCGACTTTCGTCGTCGACTTTTGTCGTCGACTTTTGTCGTCGACTTTTGTCGTCGACTTTTGTCGTCGACTTTTGTCGTCGACTTTTGTCGTCGACTTTTGTCGTCGACTTTAGTCGTCGACTTTAGTCGTCGACTTTAGTCGTCGACTTTTGTCGTCGACTTTTGTCGTCGACTTTTGTCGTGGACTTTTGTCGTGGACTTTTGTCGTCGACTTTTGTCATCGACTTTTGTCGTCGACTTTCGTCGTCGACTTTTGTCGTCGACTTTTGTCGTCGACTTTTGTCGTCGACTTTTGTCGTCGACTTTTGTCGTCGACTTTAGTCGTCGACTTTAGTCGTCGACTTTAGTCGTCGACTTTCGTCATCGACTTTTGTCGTCGACTTTTGTCGTGGACTTTTGTCGTGGACTTTTGTCGTCGACTTTTGTCGTCGACTTTTGTCATCGACTTTAGTCGTCGACTTTTGTCGTCGACTTTAGTCGTCGACTTTAGGTGTCGACTTTAGTCGTCGACTTTTGTCGTCGACTTTAGTCGTCGACTTTTGTCGTCGACTTTTGTCGTCGACTTTTGTCGTCGACTTTTGTCGTCGACTTTTGTCGTCGACTTTTGTGGTCGACTTTAGTCGTCGACTTTTGTCGTCGACTTTTGTCGTCGACTTTTGTCGTCGACTTTTGTCGTCGACTTTTGTCATCGACTTTAGTCGTCGACTTTTGTCGTCGACTTTAGGTGTCGACTTTAGGCGTCGACTTTTGTCGTCGACTTTATTCGAGGACTTTAGTCGAAGATTTTAGTCGAAGACTTTAGTCGTCGACTTTAGTCGTCGACTTTAGTCGTCGACTCTTGTCGTCGACTTTTGTCGTCGACTTTTGTCGTGGACTTTTGTCGTCGACTTTTGTCGTCGACTTTTGTCGTCGACTTTTGTCGTCGACTTTTGTCGTCGACTTTTGTCGTGGACTTTTGTCGTCGACTTTTGTCGTCGACTTTTGTCATCGACTTTTGTCGTCGACTTTTGTCGTCGACTTTCGTCGTCGACTTTTGTCGTCGACTTTTGTCGTCGACTTTTGTCGTCGACTTTTGTCGTCGACTTTTGTCGTCGACTTTTGTCGTCGACTTTAGTCGTCGACTTTAGTCGTCGACTTTAGTCGTCGACTTTAGTCGTCGACTTTAGTCGTCGACTTTTGTCGTCGACTTTTGTCGTCGACTTTTGTCGTCGACTTTTGTCGTCGACTTTTGTCGTCGACTTTTGTCGTCGACTTTTGTCGTCGACTTTAGTCGTCGACTTTCGTCATCGACTTTTGTCGTCGACTTTTGTCGTCGACTTTTGTCGTGGACTTTTGTCGTCGACTTTTGTCATCGACTTTAGTCGTCGACTTTTGTCGTCGACTTTTGTCGTCGACTTTTGTCGTCGACCTTAGTCGTCGACTTTTGTCGTTGACTTTTGTCGTCGACTTTTGTCGTCGACTTTTGTCGTCGACTTTTGTCGTCGACTTTTGTCGTCGACTTTTGTCGTCGACTTTTGTCGTCGACTTTTGTCGTCGACTTTTGTCGTCGACTTTTGTCGTCGACTTTTGTCGTCGACTTTTGTCGTCGACTTTTGTCGTCGACTTTTGTCGTCGACCTTAGTCGTCGACTTTTGTCGTTGACTTTTGTCGTCGACTTTTGTCGTCGACTTTAGTCGTCGACTTTCGTCATCGACTTTTGTCGTCGACTTTTGTCGTCGACTTTTGTCGTGGACTTTTGTCGTCGACTTTTGTCATCGACTTTAGTCGTCGACTTTTGTCGTCGACTTTTGTCGTCGACTTTTGTCGTCGACCTTAGTCGTCGACTTTTGTCGTCGACCTTAGTCGTCGACTTTTGTCGTTGACTTTTGTCGTCGACTTTTGTCGTCGACTTTTGTCGTCGACTTTTGTCGTCGACCTTAGTCGTCGACTTTTATCGTCGACTTTTGTCATTGACTTTAGTCGTCGACTTTAGGTGTCGACTTTAGGCGTCGACTTTTGTCGTCGACTTTTGTCGTCGACTTTTGTCGTCGACTTTTGTCGTCGACTTTTGTCGTCGACTTTTGTCGTCGACTTTTGTCGTCGACTTTTAACGTCGACTTTTGTCGTCGACTTTTGTCGTCGACTTTTGTCGTCGACTTTTGTCGTCGACCTTAGTCGTCGACTTTTGTCGTCGACTTTTGTCGTCGACTTTTGTCGTCGACTTTTGTCGTCGACTTTTGTCGTCGACTTTTGTCGTCGACTTTTGTCGTCGACTTTTGTCGTCGACTTTTGTCGTCGACTTTTGTCGTCGACTTTTGTCGTCGACTTTTGTCGTCGACTTTTGTCGTCGACTTTTGTCGTCGACTTTTGTCGTCGACTTTTGTCGTCGACTTTTGTCGTCGACTTTAGTCGTCGACATTAGTCGTCGACATTAGTCGTCGACTTTAGTCGTCGACTTTAGGTGTCGACTTTAGGCGTCGACTTTAGTCGTCGACTTTAGTCGTCGACTTTTGTCGTCGACTTTTGTCGTCGACTTTAGTCATCGACTTTTGTCGTCCACTTTTGTCGTCCACTTTTGTCGTCGACTTCAGTCGAAGACTTTAGTCGAAGACTTTAGTCGAAGACTTTAGTCGAAGATTTTAGTCGAAGACTTTAGTCGAAGACTTTAGTCGAAGACTTGATGCGTAAATAAGTAGGTATAGGTATGCACGATTCATTGCGGAATACCTATTTTTTTTAATGTGCAAGAAAGGGGAAAATAGTGAAAAGGTTTTGACGAATAGAATTATTGAAATTTGACAACTAAGGTAACCTTAAATCCAAATTAGGTAAGAACTGCCCTTACATGCCACGAAAAAGTAAGAAATTATATCTTAAAGAGAAAACAACGTTTTTTACAATATAATACTTAGATGCAAACTTTTTAAACTTAGCGAGGATAAAGACAACGAGGACTTTTTCCAATAGCAAATCACTATTTACAAAAGGCAACTGCAAGTTGCAAGAAAAGATTCTTTATTATACCCTTATGGTTAGAAATTTAAGTAATCTAAAAGCATTTTTAAAGCATAATCTTGGCAACTACAGATGAAGTCAACATGAACGTGATGGAAAAACAAGCCCACAGAAAACCAGATGAATCTAATAGTGACGATGACAATATACTCTCGTGAATGCTAAAATAAATTAACATTTAAGCAATCCTCGTAACACAATATTCGATTTTAAAGTTACTATAGTAAAAATGCATCTATTCTTTACTTTTAAAACCATAAATCGTTGGTAACAAGAGTTACTAAATTAATTTAACTTGAGTTACGTAAATTTTTCAAATTTTTCCTCGAATTTTTTATTTTTAATTTTGAAAGTAAAATAATTTTGAACAAATGTTTGGTTTTGTCACTAATTTTAAAAGCTTGTTATATTGTATGTATGGAATCTTCATTATAAATTAAATTAAATAAAATAAGATTCTAAATTTTTCAGAAGAACTTCATATTGTCAGACCCTTTAAATTCGTGCCCGATTTATGTAACATGAGTAGAGCTGTATTCGTTAACGAGTAATGAAACGTTACTTTCTAAACAGTATCTATCGTTACTCGTATGTTTCGTTACTGGGTACTGAAGTAACGAAACATTCGAGATACGAAACATACGAGTAACGACCCCATTCCAATTTCAATACTAAATCATCCGATATATGAGATACGAAACGAAGTGATATACTCAATTTGTCGCATTTAGCATCTCGTATCGATATCGTTACCGTTGTCGGAAGACAATTATCTGGAGTTTACAAAAAATTTGTTTATTTTCACTTTTCAGTGCAAAATTTTCAACTAAAAAAAAGCAGAGAAAACGAGGTTTGAAAATCACTCTAAATAGAAAAAAAAAAAGAAAAATTGTTCGAAATGGTTGTATTGAAGTGTTAATATTCCGAGATCTGAGCGATGTACTTTTGAAATAAAGGTCTCTAAAGAATTGTGATAAGATTACTGAACTAATATAAACAAAAAAAAAAAAAATCATGTGTGCAATTTACACGTGGTAGAAGTGAAACCTTAAAAAATCATTTTTCTTGCAAAAAAAAAATAGAAAAAATCTACCTATTTTTATTCTATCACCTTCAAATCCATGTTTTTTATATGACAACCTATATAAATCTTATATCATCTGAAAGCTTATTGTCTAAGCTCAAAATATATATATCGATCAGTTCTATGAGACATCTACAAAAAGAGCTAGAATTTTTTGAACTCGATCAATTTCCATCAAAAAAAGCGAGAAAAACACGTATATTTTTGTCTTCTCACGCTAGTAAATGCATTTTTCCCTAACAACCTATACAAATTTTTACATCATCTGAAAGCTTATTGTATTAGCTCAAAATATATATATCGACCAGGTGTATGAGACATCTACAAAAAGAGCTAGAATTTTTTAAACTCGATGAAATTTCATCTAAAAAGCAAAAAAAACATTTATTTTTATGTTCTCATGCTTCAAATCGATTTTTTTGTTTGACAACCTATAAAAAATTTTATACCATGTGAAAGCTTATTGTTTCACCTTGTATAATGATGTATCAATCTCATTTCAAAGGTGTCTACAAGAGAAGTTAGAATTTTTTAAAGTCAACCATGTCGAATTTCCAGACTGAGATTACGGTACTTCCTACACTGATAGCTTGTCATCGCCAACAGATCTCCACAGGTGTTTTGAGGTATTTTTAATTTTTTTCAATTTAAGATTGTGTAACTTGTAGAGCACGTAACGTTATGTGTGATATATCAAATAAAAGGTTATGTTAGCAGCATGCGTATTAAAGTTAAATCAAATTTTTATGTGCACTAGATCAAAAGATATAACGTGTGTTGGAAAAGAACATCTTTTTACCGTTATCTCCGAAATTTGAATATGAAATTAATTGAAATTTTGTACAATAATATATTATTGAATTACCTATCTACAGTACAAATTTCATTCATCTATCTATTAAAACAAAAAAGTTATAACAAGTTGAAGTCGTGTCGCGTTTTCGTTTCATTTTGTTTCAAATCACTACGATACTAAAGAAGTTTTCACTTCAAAAATTACCAAAGTTTTGTCGAAAAATTAGGAAAAAAATCAAAAGAGTTTTCAAGTTTGATTAAAAAAAAATTTTTTTTTTAATCAGTATAGCTACCTTCAAACTCTTATAACATGAGAACGCCGCAACTTAAATTAATGTTTAAGGCCTTAAAATGTAGCTTAGATTATACAAATCGTTTTTGGTTTTTTTTTCAAAAGAAATTTGTTTACTCCCTTATATAAACGTACGAAACATAGGTAAAATACCAAACATACGAAATGTATCAAGTACATGAAATATACGAAATGTACGAAACATACGAAGCATGCGAAAGTAACGAAAGTAACGAAACATACGAATATACGAAATATACGAAAAATACGAAGCATACGAAAGTAACGAGTAACAATATTATTGATGCGGGTACTAGTATGAAAAGTAACGTATACATGCGGGCACTCGTTTTGTCGTTACTTTTACAGCCCTAAACATGAGTTACCAACAGACTTTTATTTTTTCTTAGTGAATGGTTAAAATAATAAAAATAGTCCTCTCTTTAAAAGCTAATATATTCGAAACGATGGCAGCTATGAAAAAGCACATTTTAACATTTTTTATGGAAAACATCATGAGCTATTAAATAAATTTAAAATATATTTCAAAAACTGCATTTTAGAAGAGTTAAGTATAAAAAACTGTTATTTGTGCAAATAAAAAAAAAAATCTTTAAATTACTCCGAGAAGTAAAAACTGAATTGAATTATGTAAAAAACACATAATCTACATATGATAGGCAAAAACCGATATTTTTGATATACATATAGGCACCACTCTTTTGAGCGCACTACTTTTAAAACTATAAATGTTACTAAAGCATTTCTTAAGCTGTTGTGGAAAACGTTTAAGTCTATGATATGAGTTAAAAATATAATTCAAAAAACTCATATTTTAGAAGCTAGGTACGAAAATTCGCAATTTGTGAATTTTGACCAAATCAATAATTTTTTTTTCTTTTTGAAAGAATACTTTAACAAAAAAAAACAGTAATAATAAAGGAGCACATTATCTACCAGTTTTTCAAAGACAACTTTTTGATAGGACTTATAGTTTAAGAGTAATAGGCAAAAAACCGATATTTTCGACATTTGACACGTTTTAAAACCACGATATCTTCTTAACGATATCTCATAGAAAAAAAAGTGTCACAACATTTTTTTTAGGGAATTACAAAACCTACAAGTCATCCATATACTTTTTTTTCTGGGTTGAATGTCTAATTTGTCTGGACTATTAAAGAACATTTTGGAAAAGTTTAATTTTTTCAGAAACGGCTCAAAGGATTTTGATGAAAAAATTTAAACGTTAGTTTTCACGCAAAGTTCTATCTTCTGATGAAAGAGAAAGAAATCATCCTTAAGGATACGTGTCATAGAACGGTTTCTTTATTTTCTAAAGGAGAATAGGCAAACAATCTTTTTAACAACATGAATATAGTGCAAAATGAAAAATAAGTGCACAAAAATTCAAGCAGAGAATAGAGAGGATCTGTACCGGGAGCTGGAAGATATTTTTATTCCGACTGCTGATGCTATTAAAGAGCTACACCATCAAAACTCGAATATGGAAAATTACTCCAAAAAAGGAAAAACTGTTGGTCCAGACAAAGTAGGTACCCTCAGAGTTTCGGAAAAAGATGAGAGACATCGGGTTTAGATGGCTTATGATTCTTGTCTCCAAGCAAAACAGTATCGTAACGTACTTAAGTGACGACACCGAATTTTTCTAGATAGAAGAGAGTCTCACCTCAAATCACGTGTATATTTTAGCCGCACTTGCTTAAGAATAAAAACCTGACATTTTTTTTAAATATAAGAAATTCTCAGCTTAAGTCAAGGTGTGTAAATTAAATTAATATTTTTTGTGTTCAGATTATTTTTAGTTTTATTTTTTTCGTTTGCATGGAGTTATCATTTTTTCAGGCCAAGATTTCTTAAATTATTTTTTTAACTTTTCATCACTGTTTAGGCTTTTGTTTGACACTTTTTTCATTTAAAGAAAGATATGACGTATTTAACCAAGTATCAATTATTGAAAATATTAAGGTTGCCACATGGAAGTTCCCATTTTGAAAGTGGCAACCCTTTTTTTCAGTATCAAATCATCTTTCATTTGACATCAATATTAACCTCTAACCTTATAAGTTAAGTAACTCAACAGTAATCTCTCCGACTACTATACTGCCCATAATTTCGTAAAGGCCCTATCTACAAAATTTTCGATTTTGATTTTTTTGCATATTTGGAGTTAGGGCATTGTCTCTGATTTATCCTCATTTATTTTTTTAGCCTAGGTCTGCAAATACGTCAGAAAATTGAAAATGAACTTTTGATTTTTTTCATTTTTATATGAGATTTCCGATATTACATTTACTATTTCCCTCTATAACTCAGAACTAAGAAAAGTGTAGTTAGGGCCTTTACGAGATTATGGGCAGTATAACCGTCTACATGCCATAGATCAAACAAACTCTAAATGGCAACAACATTTTTATGTACAGCCTATTAATGAACTTTTGGTTCATTTATATCTGAAGTTTTAACCAATAAGTCAATATAAGTGTGATGAAATTTCATCTTATTTATCACACTATTAAAAGCTGTCAATTTTTAAAAATTAAAACAGTAAATTTGACTTCCCAACATGATAAATTACACTTCTACTAAACAAATATCTACTATTTCAAGGTGACAAAAATTAGATTTTCTAGAGATATATAAAGTATATTTTATAGAACAAAAACATGCAACTATATGATCTATTCAGAGAACCATCATAAAAACCACATCCTATTGTCCAGCTCATAGCAATAAACATAAATCAACTTTGATTTAAAAAAGACGGTACTATTTAACCTTTATGACAATAAATCAAAGAAAAAATTTCCTCAACAATTATCGACACGTGAACAATCTTCTCATGGAATAAGTTTGAAAAAAAAAAAATATAAATAAATATCTAATATAGTAACTATTTCTACCACTCTAGACAAAATTATTATATAACATCACTCAATCTCCAATGACAAGTTCAAGAGCTACAAAATCACGCGACTATAATCGTGTGTTTGCTCTACAAAAAGAACTATTTCTTTGTCTTATTTTATCGTCTTAGTTTGAATTAATTAATAAAAAAAACTAAATGATAAATTCACTTTGAGCAATATAATAAATTCATAAAAAAAAATCAAATCTAATATTCGCTCAATTAAAAACGATTGATTACTATAGCAAGCTATGTATCTTTTTTTCTTTTCATCAACAACTATAACCTCGAACTAAAAATAAAATAAACACTTTCATTAAACTCAAACTTAAACATAAACACAGACCCCAAAGAAGGGAACTTATCTATGCAGATTTCTTTTGAATGAACCAACAAAACTGTGCTACAGCAACTGCAGCTGATAGTCTTCCTAAATCTAGTTTTTCTCAAGAAATAAAAATCTAAAAGATACGTTTTTTGCAGTACGGCTATAGACCGATTAAAAAAAAAACACCAGAAAAAGTACGATTTCGTCAGATGGGGCGTCTGATCGCGGCGAACTAAAAAAAATAAAACACAACAAATCTATACTTACCATAACCAGTTTAGTAATTCAGACTAAGACAAAACCCGTCTCCGACGTCGACGTTATTAATTATTATTACCAGTAATTTTTTTTTAATTTAGATCGAATATCTGGGGTTTTATGAAATTGTATATCTGAAAGGCTTACAAATGAAAAACCTTCAAAATTGCCACCCAATTGTCACCCAAACTAATCGTTTGTTTCGATAACAATAACACCACTTGCGAAAGATTCAAACGATACAAATATACATTCATTGGCGAGTGTCAAATTAATCATTTTGTATATTTCAATCGTCTTTATATGGCAATTCATAGAAAAATGAAATATGTACAAAAAAATGTATCTCAACAAAATGCTGCAGGCCCGATTAATCTACATTTTGATCAATATTCAATTAGATATGGATGATAGAGTTTATGAGAATTGGCATATAGATCACCGCATCCGTTCACACCCTGCCAACACGATTTGAGTCAACACAGTACACTTGAGTGAAGAAGGAAGTTAAAACCGGTTGGTTTTGATGGTTTTGTATAGTTGACAAAATCCTGGTACTCTGTATCTCATATACATACAGTAATCCGGCTAAAGAACTTTATCGTCGGCCGTCGTCGGTCGTCGTAGTTGCCTTGTTGTCTGCGGTTGAACTTCATCGAGCAATATGCGTGTAGCTAATCAATGCTCTATACTGAGCGACATGAGCTGGTTAAGTATTTCCGATTTGAAAGGTCAAATTCCCTAGCCAGCAAACCACACACCAACCAGTAGCAGCCTGTCAGCCTTAATTTGCAAAAACCTCTTTACAAAAAAGTTCTCTGAATGCGACTTAAAGAGAACATGAGTTACAAGCTGTGTCATAGTTACCGCCACCGCTGGACGTTGTCGTCGTCGCCACTTTTATATATAGCCAACCTCCTCCAATTTAGAGCTACTTTAATAACAAACTTGGCTTATTATCTGATTTGATTCAAGTGACGGTTTTGACAACAATTAAAACCACTCGCGACAAAAAATACTTCAGGCGGCATGACGCGACGCACGGTTGTGGCGTCGGTATTACCTCTATATAATTTTAAGTTAATTTTTAAGTTCGTTTTGAAGAGGCCAATTGAGTAAGGTAAGCAGAAAAATTATCACAATTGGCTATATTATGCGTGCTTTGAATTCACTCGGGCGTATACGTAATATTTTTTTTTTTTTGTTTATTTTTTATGCATTTCTTTTATTTGATTATATCCTCATTTTGAACTTTGAGTTGATTTGGTCACATGGATTGACCTAAAAATAAATCTTACGGTCTGTAATGAAGAAGGAAAGAGCAGAACAAATAAAAGAAATAAAAAAAAAAAATCGAAAGGAAAACAACGAAAAGGAAAGGGGTTAACCTTGTGGTAGCTTAGCGTTCAGCAACAGAGTCTCTTGGACCTACCGTATTGTGATTACTCGCTGTTTTATTTCCCTTCCAGTGATGTTATAATAATGAATCTCATAGATCGTATCTTTAAATGTTGGTTAGTTGTGTATTTTAAATAGACGATGACACCTGTTAAGTTTTTCAGTGACAGAGAAAAAATTAAAAAAAAAAAACAGATGCACCACGTGAACTTGAATGAATAGTTTGAAAACTAAACGGAACTAAAATTAAAATAATTTTGTATTTATTTTTATAAATTCAAACCAACTGTTAGAGTCAGTAGAAAATTAACACATCGTTAAGCATAGTACCTAATATATTGCTGTTTTAAATTTTAGTAAGCTTCTTGTAAGGTAAAAAGTCACCTTAATTCATTTAACTTTTGCTAGATCTATATGTCAATGAGTATGTCAATAGGTCTCACTAGCTATAATGTTGATTTTTGAAAAAAAAAAAAAAAAAAACGAGGAAAATTTTAACATCACATTTTAATTTTAAAAACCTCCCAAAGAAAATGAAACATTTTGCACTATTATGTATGTTACTGTCGAATTTTTGTTTCGTAAAATGCAAATGTAATTTAAAAAAATTACTCAAGACTTTTCTTACAAAAACGAATTTAAAGATTATTATAATTTAATTTTTTGAGGAAATTCAGAAGAAGTTTAAAAAAATTAAGAAGAAATTAAAAAAAAAAAAACTCTTAGAAGCCGTTAAAAAATATTTAAATACAAAATCTGCACGATATAAAAAAAAATTTTAAAAAATATATACATTTTAAAAGCAGTTAAAAAAAATATAAATACAAAATCAGCACGATATTTTTAAGAAAAAAATGATATTGATATTATTTAAAGTTGTTCCAGATTGGTTCCGATTTAATCCGGAATGTTGTAATTTTTTTATTTTTATTGAGAAAAATTAAGGTTTAAGAACCGAACCAAATTGTTCAATAATCTGAAAGTTTGGGGCTGAAGGCAAGGTTCCAAAAAAATTTTAAATATCACTTTCGAAGTTTTTTTTAATTCAAATGAATGTACTTTCAAAGCACATCGTAGTTTTTTTTTTTTTTCTTTTTCGAAAAACAACATAAATTTAAAGTGTTTTCAAATGAAACATTTAAATCTCTCAAGCCAAATAAAAAAATTACTAAAAGCTAATTATTCAATAGTCAGTTAGAGCTTTTTCCAAGGAATACAAGTTTTTTTTAATAATACCTGTGTTTTATTTTCCTCGTGATCCGGATCAGATCATTAATTTATTTGCGAAACAATAACAAAACAAAATCCTGATTTTGTTGTAAAGCTAATAAAAATAATGATGTGATCCGAATCACGAGGAAAATAAAACACAGCTAATGACTTTTATTCTATAGTCTAACTGACGATTGAAAAATCAGGGCTAAGAAAAATAAAGAACTAGAGTTTGACCTAAAAAAAAAAAACTTGAATTTTAGTAAATTCTTACCAAATTTTTACTCCCTATTTTAAATTTTCCTGCTGAAACCTACTATCGTAATTAGTGTTTTGTGTAAACAATTTCCGAGTTAATGCTTTGAAATGTTGTTTTTCTTATTAAATATATTAAAATAGGTTTTAAATAGAAAAAAAATATTTTAATTTTGTTAACTTTGAGGGGGCCGGTGATAAACCACAAAAAAAAAAGCTTTGAAATTCAAGGGTTTCCTGTATTCGGCCTCTTTTACTGATAAAAGTTTAAATCATTTGATGTTATTACTCATTAATTTTCAAAATTATTTCTTATTACTAAAATAAAAAAAACATTCAATTTATTTAAGCTTAGCCTTATAAAGTCAGTGGCCAGAGATGGGACACTAGATGGCCGAAAATAGGAAACAAAAACTTAAATAAATTATTTTTAGGAACAATTATTAACTTAATTTCACCGAAAAAGACATGAATAAAGTACATTTTACTTCAAGAATTATTCGAAAATGTTGATATTTGACGTTTCTGTGCTTTATTTTATGAAAAAAAAAATCCTTAAGGTCCCGCGGCCGGCCGGCTACTAGCAACTCTCTCCTATCCAGGGGCGTACACTCCCTTGGGGCAAGTGGGGCGGCGCCTCGGGGCCCCCGACCGACCCCAGGGCCCCCACTGGAGACAATGCAGAGAAGGAAATTGTAAGCATAAATTGAGTTACGAAGTAACCAGGGAGACAAATTATGTCATTCAGTGTAATGTATAATGCATTGGTAGCCACACAATATATATTGATTTAAAAAAAGATTACCCTAGGGGCCCCCAAAAAAAAAACTGTTTTTTTAAAAGAAAAATTATAATTTTATCTTAGGGCCCCAAAAAATATTACTTGAAAAATCCTTGCCACCACAAATAATACATTAGGGGCCATAAAAAAGCAAAAAAAAATTTAAATGAGGATCCTCAAAAGTGGTTCAAAACAATCAAATGAAAAATTAAATATCAATTCAGGGGCCCGACATAAATACATCAGGGCCCAAAATAAAAACATTACGTTATTGGTGGCATTCCGAATATTACTTAAGAACAGAGGCAACAATACCTATTAATTCTTGGCTCCAAAAAAATTACAGTATATTTTAAGGGCCTCTAAGCACTTAATTTTGAGGCTCTAAAAATAATGTTTCAATGGCCCCAAAATAAAAAAAATTATGTCTGATGATGGAAAATCAAATATGTATTTATTACTTTAGAACAGAGGCCCCAAGAACTATCAATTCTAAGCTAAAAAAAATTTATTTTAGGGATCTCTAAATATTTAGTTTTGGGGGCCTCTATAGTACAAGTGTTTACTACTTTTATGAAAGACATTTTAAGTAAGTATAGCAAAGTGCATTACGAACATATTAAAACATTAAAATAAACCTAAACATAAATAAGCCATACAAAAAAAACGTATGGCGTATACGTACTTTTTTTTTGTATCTAAGGGGCCCACAAATATCAAAGGGGCCCCAAAATTTAATCTTACCCCGGGGCCCCGGCGACTCAACGTACGCCAATGCTCCTATCAAAAGATTTGATATTTTTAAAAATAAAAAATTTCTATCCCTCCAAAATCAAAAACCAGGTTGTTCAAGGGCTCTTCTAAGACTTCCAGACTTTCTTAGTCTAATGGCTGGGACTAGATTTTTGGAGCGGATGTTTAGGCGCTGTTAAAATGTCTGTCATGGGTGTTTTTGTAATCAGGAACATAAGGGCGTCAGGATCCAAACAATTTTAAGTGGTTACCCTCACTAAATTAACTTTCAGAAAAATTGTACTTTTGAAGCACTTTTTCTCTGCAAAGGCGCCGCCCGATGCGTGCTGGTAGACGTTCATTTCAAGTGTCAAGTTGACTGTGGCCAGTTAGGAAATGGAAAATGCTAATGGCTATGGTCAAATGGAAAACGACAATTAACCAGTGACTAGTAGAAAGTGGTAAGTAATAGGAGGAAAGTGGGAAGTACACTTCATACAAAGATTTACACGTCAGGGTTAGGAAAAGTTGCTTCACTATCCACCAAGTATGATTTTTCGGTATGGAACGATTAACTTCACCAAAATTCAATTTTAATTTTTCTTCAATAAATGTTTCTTATTTGAAAAATTGAAATTATTCTATATGACAACACTGCTCTTCTCCTTGGCCGCACCGCACTAATAATGTTATTGAGTCTCAGTTAAGCTAGATTGTTTTAAACAAAAAGTGGAAACATTGACTAAATCTAGTCTTAGTCGCAATATTAAAAGTAAAACAACAAAACTAAGAAAAAAAAAACCTAAAATTCACAGTCAGTGACCACTGGCCAATACCACCATCACTTTACGTACTAAAGTTACCTAACGAACGTAATCCGAGAATTGCATTGTTTCATAATTGAAATAAGTGCATTTTGTTAAAATGTGTATATACGACTTGAAGTGGACGTATCTATATGCAAGATCGTGTTGTATGAGTGAGTTTTTTCATTTCTTTAAGTAACACAGTCCAATTGGCAAGTTTGACCGACTTTGTTTTAGTTTGACATTATCGCCTCTTAATTATTGGAGCTTATTATATACAAGTATACCTACTTGCTAGTATCTATATAGCCTCTGGTTCTACGCTTGGCTATACCAACGAACAAAACGAATGAAAAACTATTAAATTACTGCATTACGGGCAAAGGACAGCCAGCCAATACATATATGGCCTACATACTGGTCAACTAATCTAACTGTAAGTAGCGGTGTCCTAAGCAATTTTTTTTCTGCTTGCTATCCGTTCAAGATAGTGTCGGCTTTAAGTGAAAGGTTTCAGGTAAATTGCATGTTAAGATGTCTCGTTAAAGTCAAAAAAATGCGTGTTGATCATATGGGTGTGCCGCCTACCGCTGCCACTGCACACTTTGATGTCACTTTGTGTTTGACACGAATGTGTATCTTCTGTGTGATTTGATGACAAAAAAAAAGGGTCTTTGAAACTTGAAATATGGAAGGTTTACAACCTGATGTGTTCGTGTTCCACGTGATAGTTGATGGCAGCAAGGTTGGGTGATGGAATCGTTGTAGGAGTGTGTCTGTATCGTTGTCGAAGTTGGAGTCAGTGGCAACTTAAATGCTAGTTTAACTGGTCATAGTAATTAATTTATTTGTTATTACCTTATCAACACTCAATTGAATTGTTGTTTGGTATGCTAAATTGTACCAATTAATCAAAGTTGTCAAAAATGATAAAAACGAGTTCATATGAATTGGAGAGTGGACAGGTTGGGCGTCGTCGAAGGTAATTTAAGGAGATAAAATAAAAGTAGGTAGGGGTATATTACTATTCTGAAAGGAATTTTTCAAATAAATATTTATGAATACTTTCAAGTTACATGCAAGTTGTTTATAATATAAAAATAACGGAAAAGAGATTTTATGATGATTTATGAAATGATTTTATGTAATCTAATTAATATGCTCAGAACTATGTATGAATGCTTGACATGAAAGTTTGAAGGAATTCGTTGTAGAAAAAAAAAACAATATCTGTGTTATGCCAGCTGGACTGTTAAAACTGCATCAACCTTTAAACCAATGATTTGCTTTGAAGATGTGGTATACCTACCTACCAAAAACTCAACTGTTAATATCTCAAATCCTTTGCAAATTTTGGTATCGGCTTTTGAAAAGAAAGAAAAGAACATTGTTTGGTTGGAAATATCCCAGGAACCCAGACCTGCAAGAATTTTGTAGTTTTCAGTAATGAATAGAGCTCAGAGAGACCTTTCTTTTGATGTCTCAGTCGATGGATAGGGAAGAAATTTAAAATAAAATGCACGACTGAGGTCGCACGTACTTGCTCTTGCAGTTCAAAGCACTTTTATGTTACTTTACTTGTAGATTTTAAAAGCTGGCTCTTTAAAAAAAAAAAATTGATATTGGGAAAAATTTTTTTTGTTGTTGTTTGACTTTTTTGAGAAAAAATAAAAATGCAGTTTTATTTCCACTGCTTTAAATATAACGTTTACAAAGTTTAATCAAAATCGTTAGATCCGTTTTCGAGAAATTCGCAATATCGTATTTTTTTGTATGGGAGATATACGTTCTAAACGAGATATAAAAAAACAAAAAAAAACCAACTTTCAGAATTCCATAAAAATCATCTGTATCAAATTTGAAGAAAATCCGTCCACCCGTTTAGGCTGTAGAAATGTGTACAGATGGACGCACAACCGCACAGACGCACAGACGAACAGTCGCACGGACGGAATTGCGAGACCCACTTTTTTGGAATTCTCCATCATCGTAATGTTGGTTTTGATTAAAACCTCAAATTTTTTTTTCGACACGAAACCAATACTTGCCCTATAGAGCAAGTAAAAATGGAATTTTTTTTGGCAAGGGGTTAACCTTGTTTTTTTCTCAAAAATATGAAAAAAATAAATTTGTTATTTTTTACGGAATGCATAGGCCTGTCCACTGTGAGCTTGTATCTGTTGACCAAAACTTGTTTCGAGACCTTGGTCAAAAGATATCGGCTTCAGAGTATAAGGAAAAGAAAGAAAAAAAAATGTTTGGTTGGAAATATCTCAGGAACGAGACCTCCAAGAATTTTTTTGGTTTTCAGTTATGAATAGAGCTAAGAGAGACCTTTCTTTTGATGTCTCAGTCGATAGATTTGGAGGAAATTTTTAAAAACGGAGTTTTTTTTTTGACAAGGGGTTAACCTTGATTTTTTCTCAAAAATATGAAAAAAATAAATTTGTTATTTTTCTACTGCAATGCATAGGCCTGTCCACTGTGAGCTCGTATCTGTTGACCAAAACTCTTTTCGAGACTTTGGTCAAAAGATATCGGCTTCGGAGTAGGTATAAGAAAAAAAGGAAAAACAAAATGTTTGGTTGGAAATATCTCAAGAACCAGACCTCCAAGAATTTTTTAGTTTTCAGTTATGAATAGAGCTAATACAGACCTTTCTTTTGATATCTCAGTCTATAGATTTGGAGGAAATTTTTAAAAACGGATTTTTTTTTGACAAGGGCTTAACCTGGATTTTTTCTCAAATATATGAAAAAAATAAATTTGTTATTTTTTTACGGAATGCATAGGCCTGTTCACTGTGAGCTCGTATCTGTTGGCCAAAACTTGTTTCGAGACCTTGGTCAAAAGATATCGGCTTCAGAGTATACGAAAAAAAAGGGAAAAAAAATGTTTGGTTGGAAATATCTCAGGAACCAGACCTCCAAGAATTTTTTAGTTTTCAGTTATGAATAGAGCTAAGAGAGACCTTTCTTTTGATGTCTCAGTCGATAGATTTGGAGGAAATTTTAAAAAATGGAGTTTTTTTTTTGACAAGGGGTTAATCTTGATTTTTTTCTCAAAAATATGAAAAAATTTTTTTATTTTTCTACTGCAATGCATAGGACTGTTCACTGTGAGCTCGTATCTGTTGACCAAAACTCTTTTCGAGACTTTGGTCAAAAGATATCGGCTTCGGAATATAAGAAAAAAAAAAGAGAAAAACAAAATGTTTGGTTGGAAATATCTCAGGAACCAGACCTCCAAGAATTTTTTAGTTTTCAGTTATGAATAGAGCTAATACAGACCTTTCTTTTGATGTCTCAGTCGATAGATTTGGAGGAAATTTTTAAAAATGGAGTTTTATTTTGACAATGGGTTAACCTTGATTTTTTCTCAAAAATATGAAAAAAAATAAATTTGTTATTTTCCTACTGCAATGCATAAACTTGTTTCGAGACCTTGGTCAAAAGATATCGGCTTTTGAGTATTAAGAAAAATAGTTTTTTGTTTTATGTAATCAAATTGATTCTATCTCTTTTATTGCAAAAAAATTTTGGTATTTTAATCGAACTAATATTCAAAAATTGACAGTTAAAAACTGTAAATAGATACCTATAAAGAAGGCATAATGTTCCATATCAGAAGGCTTCATGGGTTGTTCAAAAATTGGCTCACACCAACAAGTTAACACACTGTTGAAGAATTAGATCATTTCATTTATTCATTCATGCAATTTTGAGTTTACTAAAAGAAAAACAAACAAGAATAAGCTGATAAGGACTGAAAACTATTATTTTATAATATGTTTTAAATGTTTGAAACAAAGGCTTAATTTTTAATTCAATATTACAATAATATAATCATTTTTTTTTTTTTTTCCAATACTTTGGATTTTTCATTTAGATCACTCCTTTTCTAAGCTGTTATAATATTTCTACAAGTTATAAACTTGCTGCATTCCATACGCATAGCTTCTACTGAGTAATCAAAAAAAAAGTTACGCATACGCCATAGTGAACATCTTAATGTAATATTTAAAAAAAAAATCCTATATAAAGCAATTAAGTCGAATTTTTACGTTTTAAGTTGTGCAATCTTATAGCCCTTTAGTACCTTATATCGCAAGCCAAAATTAAAAACAAAATAATTCAAGTATCCAGGTAGAACTGATAGACAAAAATAATATTTCAGAATAATACAAAAATAAAAAAAAGTCAGGCTTTTTAAATGATTTACATTTGAACAACAAGAGCAAGAATCTGCCACCTAGTGCAATTTAATTTACAAGTAATTAAATAAAAAAAAAACATCCCTTCTGTAAAAAAGCAACCAGCAATGGTAACACTTTTCTTTTGCAAATCTGAGAATTCTTAGACTCTCAAGTGCCTCTGTATCTCTTTTTCCAACTTAAGAAAAATCTCTCAATCTCCCCATTAAAACACAACACAAAAAATTAACCTCTCTCATTGAAAACAAAATTTAACCTCGAGATATCTATAAGAGAGTGAGAGTGCATTTCATTAAAAAAAAAAAAAAATTCTGCAACCAACCATCACACCACACATATTCCAAAATTGTATACTCAATATCAACAATTCACTTGCAAATTATATAGTTTCAACTTCAACTCTTCAACATAACACCAACCATCTCCAGTTTATATTCAACACCAAACTACTACTACTCATTAAAAATCACCATCATCCAGCACCATACTCTATACTCGTTTAAATTTTTTTTCCACCTGAGCGCCATCCAGCAGATACCTACCAAACCAAAACTGAATCCGAGAGCTCTTGCGTTACCTATATCTTTTGTCTGCATTTATATTGTGAGCGCCAAAACAGCAACAACACTAAAATATTATCCCTCAATCTCAGATCCCCCATACAAAAATATTCCAATTCCAACCAATTCTTGTAGAGTGTCTTGGCGCATTGGTGGGGTTCATATATAAAATCGAAACGTTAAACTTACCGTCAACCAGTCGTCGATAATTTCAAACGAATTTCAAATGAACACGGACCGTTGCTGGAGTTGAACGTTACTTTTTCTCAGTCTCGTTTCTCTGATCTGCATCCATTTTTTTTTTTTTTTTTTTTCAAATTGAAATTGAATGTTGTGCAATAAAATTTTTTTTTTCTCCCTTAACGGTTTTTTGAAATAATAAATTTATATATTTCGGATTTTAATTTATAACAAAATTAATTAAAAAAAAAAACATACAAATTTCGATTGTTTTAGTGAAATACTCAAAAAAAAAAAAAATATCTTAAAAACAATTTTTGGCACTAAAAAAAGTATCTCAAAAAGAATTTTGTTGTATATTTGTTTTGATTTTATTTGCTATAAAAATTATCAATACAAAAAAATTTAATAAAAAAATATCCTCAACAGAAGTGTTGCATTGAAGTGTGTGAATAAAATAAAATCAAGAAAAAATATAAAAATACAAGTGTAGATACAACAGAAAGTAAAAGTATCTCAAAGGCAAAAAAATTAAATAAAAAAAAAAATAAAATAAAAAAAAAAATAATTTGCAGTTACTATTCAGTTGAGAGGTTCTTGTTGTTGCTGTGTGCTGCAGTTGTTTTTGTTTTTTGTTGTTGTTGTTGTTGTTGTTGGCTGGTTCCAAGGAGATTTACGTTCGGAATAACCATTCATGCATTAAGGTGTGTAACAAAAAAAAAATCTACTATTACTAGTTTTGGTATCTTTATTATAATTTTTTTTTCGAATCGAATTTAGCACAGATACATAAATAATATGGGTTTTGAGGGTAAGAATTTGAAAATTGAGCAATGAGAGTCTTGTGTGTACTTTGAGCTTTTGAAAGCAGGTGCATAAATATATCTACAATTTATCTTCAAGTTCAAAAAAGTTATCTTAGATACAAAAGTATCTTTTTTGCAGATGAATTAGTTAATTCACTTGCATTTTCTATTTGAATTGGAATGCCTTACTTAATATCCGCAATCACTACTTACATAGATAGGTTTTTTCTTAGATACACAAAGCTTGGCATCTCTGAAGATACTTTGTGTAATTACTTTGGTAGCTGCTGGCTAACTCATGAGACAAGTGTGTGGTTTAGTGCAGAGAATTCTTCAGCAAACTCACGTTGCACGTTAATGTTGTCGTCATTGCAGGCATGTATCTTTGCAAGCTGTCATTATGAGCAAGTGGATTTTATTTTTGCTTTTTGCGGTTTCCCAACGAATTAATAAATTACCGTAAAGAACACTCGTATCTATTTAGATGTCTCGAAAGGAATGCTAGGTCTCTTAATAAAATGTGAAATGTCATAGTAAATTGTTGCGAAGAGAGGTTATTCGCCATGTCAATGATTTAATGACCGCTTACACTAGACATGTTTTATAGGTGCTAATTTTGATTGAGGATATGTATTATAATGTGGTAGATAGTGCTACCGTGCAACTTCTGTATGGTAGTTATGGGAATTCGATGCCATTTCAAAAGAGAGTGTATAATAATGGTGTTGGCTTGACTTAAAGTATCTTCATTCTGCCATCAATTAAATTTGTCTTCATCTTCATCATCATCATCGCATGTGAGCTGGATAATAGCGTAAAAATCTTGGCAATAAAAGCATTAAATTATGTCGATATATGTGAATGGAATTTCTTTAAATAAGTTTTTTTTTTATAAGCTTTGTATTGTTAGGTATTGTGCTGCAATAATTCCCGTCCGTCATGATAGTCTTTTGCTATTGTAAAGTCGTTGTTGTATAGTCTATCATCTAATATGGTAAGCAAAACGTAGCTTCTCCTGAATTTTTTTTTTTATTATTATTATTTGAAGCAGGTGAAACGTGCTCAATTGTGTTTGTATTTCATGCATTTGATGAAATATCAGTTTTATATATTTTTTTTTTTGTTTTGTTGTAATTTAGTTTAGCAATGTGACCTTGTACTTTTATTTCATTAGATTTCTTTTAATTTGTTTTTTATATCTTGATGTTTTTTTCTTTCTTCTATTTTTTTTTTATTATTTTTCTTTAGTTTGCGCTTGATTGGCAATTTAAATAGTTTTTTGTTTAAGTATTTTTTTTATTTTCGTTTAATTTATAACTAGTAGTTATATGGTTAAATGGATTATATTTTAGAGAAGTGTGGCAATAATTGGTAGTAGTTTAGTGTAAATTAGATTGATAAATAGATAGTTTCTTTATCATAGGTATTTAACTTACATGTTTTTTCATTTAACATAATTGTATAAACTTAATGAAGAAAATTTAAAGTAAAACTTAAGGAATGTTGTTATGATTAATTTATTATTTACGCTTTGTTGGAAGTAGTTATTAACTACTTACATAGAAGTTGATTTGACTCTAACTCTATAAAACAGCATTTTCCATGTATGTAATTAGCTCTGTAGTTTGTTTGTTTATATTACAAGATGATAATCACTTAATTTTAATTCTATCTCATTCTTACATGAATATCCATATTTTTCTTTTCCTTGTTTCTAGTGACGACGCACGTGCAAATGCATTCAAAAGGTCAAAGTTCTTACTGTCTTTAAGCTGAATTAGAAAACACAGTCAATGAAAGTTAGTAGTCTAATCATTTCCTATCTATTAACAGTTGAGTAATTTTAACAAAAATTTTAAAACCTGGTTCAAAGTTTAATGAATGAAAAATGTCTGACTTTTTCCAGTTAAGGCTTAAGCCCCTAATAGTTTTTTCTTAAACTTTGTAGTTAAGGGGCATCACTTTAATGACCGTCTTCTAACAGTGTGATTATTGAGGAATCTTTAATACTGCTAGATCGAATGTTTTATAATGTTAGGGATATATCTATTTGTCGATTATCATATAGTTAATTGACAAAATTTTTGAAAAAAGGAGTTGTGAATTCATTGAGTTGTTCGAAGTCTTTTACTCCTCCCAAAACAAAAGGACAGATTTTTTCAAGGGTGGTGTCTGAAGATATTTATTAAATTATAAAAAATCAATTTTTAAAAATTGTTATTGATCCAAACTTGCAAAACTATATTCAATTGAAAAAAATCTTTTAAAAAAATATTAAATGTAAACAACATACAATTTACCTTAAATGACTATAAACTTATTAAATTTAACTATTAGTCAAAATGAAATACGCCATTTGTCATCATACACTTTTTAAAAAAATATGTTTAAAATAAAAAAAAAAAATACCTAAAATCTTAAACCACTATTTGCTTGGTCGCATAATATTAAAATTTTACTTTTAAAGCAACTTCGCATTATTCTTTAGTGCATGTTTAATAAAACAAAATGGTGTATCGAGCTCAACTTTGATACTACTATTTCGTACATTTTGGACCATGATGTGTTTGACACTTTTGTACCACAAATGTCATCTGAGATGTTTGTTCCAAAGAAAGTGACTCCTTTGGTTTATTCTATACATATAGATGAAATTTTAGGTAAAAATACAGTTTTTAAAATTTTTGTTTAAAAATTCAAAAAATTCATATCTCATTTCTATATTATTTTTATTGTAATAGCCACTTTTGAGGTACTTATGTACATAATGAAAAAGTAAAAAAAAAAAACATAATTTAAGTATATTAATTTATTTTTATTAAAAATCAGTGTATTAGGTAAATCAATAAATCTTTAGCATTTAAAATCAATAAAAAAAAATCACACAAGTTTATATTGAATTGGCTCTAAAAAATCTTGTTTTATTTAACTATTAAATTATGCACTAAAAATACATTAGAATAAAATTTCGGTTCACATTTTTTTTCTCGAAAAGCGCCCTTTCATTCATGGCCTCCTTAGATTGTGTGATCCTTTCTTTTTTAACAATAATGCTACATTTCAGTCGAATATCGTTTTTGAAACTGACTTTTTCCAAAAATCACTTACATTTCTTGCACAAAAAAAAACACCCTTTCATCCAAGGCCTTTTTAAACTTTGGATCAATTTTATTAAATTTTATTTGAGAAAACATAAATATTTTTACCCAAAATACATCGATAACACGGTGTTACAAAAATGAGGTTTCAAAATATACGCGGGCGGAGACCTATAAGGTTTTGTAGAGCTAGTCGCACTGATTACGAAACGGTATTTGAAAATCCCCTAACACCCCCAAAATCTGGAGTTACCGGCAAAAAACGGTTTTTTGGACCTTCACCCATTGAAAAAATTCTAGCTTCGACAATTTTTTACCCATTTTCGATTTTTTTTACAGTTTCTGATAGAAGATAAATATACCTTTTCAACAATGTATAAAACATGTAACTCGGTGAAACCACTTAGAATTTATAAGCTGTCAAAGTTCAAAAATTCCATTTTTTTCGTCATTTGCCCAACTTCGGCATCAGTTTAAAGTATATGTTTTCAAAACAACATGCTATTTAAAAAATATATTCATAAACTATATCTATTTCCCAATCAATCGAGGTATTTTTTATGAAAATCACTCCAAAATTGGCTTAGAAAAAAAAATTTTTCGATTTCAACCCAGATACAGAAATTCGAACTTTTAGGTATAGAACAAAAATGTTGTTTCGGCACGTAGTAGGATAACCTTGGCGCCAGGATTTGATAACGGGTTTTTATAGAGGAGCTCAGTACAAACATTTTTTTCTTTGGGAGGGGGGTCTATCTCCCCCCGTTTAGGTGTTAGGGGCAGTTTTCTAAAAAAAAATTATCAAAATAAAAAAAAAATTATTAAAAAACAACGGCAACACTTACAGTACTAAATGATACCATTCCCGAAAGGAAAAATTGTACATTTGATTCTAATTCTTAAATCAATATAATATAACCAATAGTTTTTGAAATAATCGATTTCAAAGTTAAAAATAGGCGAAAAAAATTTTTTTTAAACTCATTTTATACTATTTTTGTCCAGACTGTGAATTTTAGTAAAAAAATTACTCACACAGAAAACTGTCTCAATTGATTCCTTAAAGAACAGTGAAAACCCTATGTTTCTATGTCTTCTAGTTTTTGAGAAAATTGATATATTTATATAATGTGTTTGTTCTTTTTGTTTTATGTTTGAGTTTGGAGCAGTTTTGCGTGGTTTGAAATAGGTTAAACAGTTTCAAGTTACAATAGTTAACAAAACGACACAAAAATCTAAAAAGCAAAATCTTAGCCAAGTATTCATACATACTTTGTAAAACAAAATTATCAAAACAAAACAAGATTTTAACTAAAGGAAGTTCAATAATTCATCGATAAGTAATTTAATTAGTATTTCTCTACGTGTCTTAGAACATGTTTTATTTTGCCGCTCAACTGGAATGTGATCAACTCTGCTCTACATTTTAAGAGACGACACCAGATAGCACCGTTCTTAATAAATTCAATGAGAAACCACCATTCAGATCTTGTTTCATCTCTTGATATAAAATAATATTCCATCTGATAAATTATGGCTGAACAAAGTAGATAGGTACATTAAAAATTTTTTTTTTTTAATTCAAAACTTGCAAAATAATTTTTTTTTAAAAAAAGCCCTTGTTTATTTTTTTTAATCCAAAAATAGAACATTGATTTTATTGTTTGTGGTATTTAACTTAATTCCATTTAAACCGCATAGTAACAATATTGCAATAAAATTCTGTGTTGTGTACCGCTAACTTAAACAAGTTCATGTCTTGAAAATAAAAAAAAATCTTTCAAGAAAAAGAAACAACTTTATTGACAGATACATCCGGTTTTCATTTTTGATCACTCTTCTCTGCCTCACCTCTTAAACAGTCAATCAATTAGTCAAAAGGCATTAAACTCAAATACTTAAGACAAGTTTTGAAAAAAAAATTATTAAAATAAAAAAAAAAAAACAAAAATAATTCCCTCCATGATGGCTAAGTGGGATTTTCTCAGGATTTATTTGAATCGAAGTTGATTCTTTTTGTTATAAATATGCATCATCTTAGTACAAAATATTTTTTTTTTAACATTTCTTGTTACTTTTTTGCACTTCATTGCTAAACAACAACTCAGATTTGCCCTTGTACCTCATTTCGAAGACGTCGACAGCGACAGCTTTACTAACGACAACAACCATTGGCATCGAAGAGCTTTTGTACATATATTCACATTGTAGATGCAGTAGCATTGCAATTTGCAACTTTTTCCAATTGCCCCCGAGGAGTAAATGCGATAATCAACCAAAAAAAAAAATCCACCGCACTCTCGCCCAATCATGCCATCGTATATATCAGTATATCGGATATAAATGTTAAAACAGGGTGGAACTTGATTCATTAAGGCCCTGAGAACAATTTCAAAGCCTCAATCATTTTTGTTCTTCTTCAAATTAATTTAACTTAAAACTTATTCAAGGTTTTCAAGGCATTCGTTTTCGACCAACATTGATGTATGTGGTACCGCTATTGGAAGCCACTTTACCTAGGCGAGCCTATCAGCAATTTACCAACAGAATCTGTAAATAGTCCGGCACTGTCCAGATGTAACGCTTGATCTGTATATACTCACTTTAAAAATAAAATAGATACACAGACACTCTCACACAATGTCAGAAAAAAACGATGACCAGATACGAAAATTCAAGATCGTTTAAGTTGAGGAAGTTTCACAACTTTACAAAAATCGCAAGAAGAAATAAAAACCAAGAAAAAAAAAACAACTAAAAATTTACAATTTCCTACAAAGCCGGTTGCTGGTTGTAGTTGCGGCTTGGCGGCACCGCCACAACACGATAACCGTCGCTTATGCAAATAACTTCAACCAAAACATATAAACGTATATAACTTACGCATTCGAACAGCAACAAAAAGTGATAGATATAGATACATTTGGTCATAAGTAGGTTTAAATTCGAAAATGTGGTCAAATGCGTGCGCAGATTTCCATTAAACAAAAACAAAAAAAAAAATGTAAGGCAACGTGCAGTTTAAATCAGGCTTGATTCTTATAAAACAATACCAAATGTATCTTCAACAATAATAATAATAATATGTTCATCACGCAGCAGAAAACAGACATACACAGACAAAAAAAAAAGAAGGGAACGACAAAACACGCAGAAAAGTTTATGAAAATAATCATAATCGATTCGACTGAAATCTTAATCTGAAAGAAAGTGAAATTCATTTCAAACAGCTGCAGTTTGCATTTAAAATCATCACTTAAAGTGTTGGTGGTTGGGTTTTATATTTTTGTTTTACTGCCAAAAAATAAACCACAAAACGGTATACAAGTTTCTTTGGATAGCTACTATATAAAAATTAACCTTGAAACAAAGACGAGTTGCATTTTTTTTTTCTGTTGCAGATTGGATTTTGTTTTATTCATTTAATGAACCAGAAAATCAACTATCACACTAAATTGATATTGGATTTTTGAAAAAAAAAATTATATCGAGAAAGTTCATTAGCCCCCCGAAAAACAAGACGGCCTTGCCCAGCAGAGGCATTAAATGTGATATATTGGTGGAGGTAGCTTTGAGAAATGATATGCGAGTACTTTCAATTGTATTGAACCAGTCTAAATTTTGTTTTACTAATTTTGTGATTAAATTAAATTATTTTAGGTACTTAGGACTTGAAAAAATTCTTTTTAAAAAATAGTATTTTTATTCCATTGAAGTAAATATTTAAAATCCAACATTCACCAAAAATTATTTAAAATTAAAATGAGTTAGTGAGAACTACTCTAACATAAAATCAACTTTGTGTTAGAAGACTTGTTTGAGTTTAGTAGAAATTTTGTATTGTTTCAAAGTAATGAACAAAATGTATCTCTAATGCTATAATAAAAGATTTAAATACATTTTAGATAAAACAATCACAACAAAAACATTACTGTTAAAAAAGGAGCCAAGTTCTCCTATGTTGAAATTATGCTGGCACAAAAAGTACTGAGATGTAGAAGTGTACCAAGTTCTAAAGTTTGGGTTCAAATTCGTATCAATAAAATTTTGATTGTTCTCTTGACAATTTTTCTTTTAATTACCGATTTTTAAAGTTATTTCAAAAATTGCCAAGTAAACAATCAAAATTTTATTGATACGAATTTGAACCCAAACTTTAGAACTTGGTACAATTTTACATCTCAGTACTTTTTGTGCCAGCATAATTTCAACATAGGAGAACTTGGCTCCTTTTTTAACAGTAATGTTTTTGTTGTGATTTCACTACTTTTTGCAAGGTAAGGCTGTAGAATTGAAAATCTCTATATTTGATGAAAATTCTGTGAAAATGGGCGGTTGCCACGCCCCCTGGCTGAAATTCTCAAACTTTAAATTTTTTTCTTTGTATAAACTATCATCTCTACCATTCTACCAAATTTCAAGATTCTACGATAATCAGAAGTGCTTTATTATATTTAATGAAAATTCAGCGGAAATGGGCGGATGCCACGCACGCCCCCTGGCTGAAATTCTCAAATTTTAAATTTTTTCCTTTTTACAAACTACCAGCTCTACCATTCTAAAAATTTCAAGATTCTACGATAATCAGAAGTGCTCTATAATATTTGATGATAATTCAGCGGAAATGGGCGGATGCCACGCCCCCTGAATTGAAAATCTCAAATTTTCGATTTTTCCCTTTGTATACACCACAAGCCCTATCACCGTGTAAAATTTCAAGTTTCTACGTTAAAGGGAAGTTCTCCATAATTTTGATGATCTGTCAGTGAGTGAGTGAGTGAGTGAGTGAGTCAGTCAGTCAGTTACGGTTTTTGCGATTTTTGAAGCTCTATATCGCAGAAACTACTCATCGTAAAAAGCTTAAATTTTGTGAGGAATTTGGTTTTGACAAGCTCAATAAATGTAGCGAGTTTGAAATTTCTAGCATCTTTGGTGTGGAAGTTAGAGGGGGGTCGAAAATGGCCTGAGTTGTTTCCTGTAAATAAGGGTGTAGTGCCAAAGTTGCTAGAGAACTTGGCTGGGCACTACCGTGCCCCTTGATTCGAATGAATTCAAAGATTTTTAACATTTGTTGAAAATAGAATAATACAAAATTAATGTATTATTCGACTCCCGCTTAAAATAAGTAGACCCACAAATTTGTAAATCTAAAATAATATAGTTATTTAAAGACCATTACTTAACCATTTTAGCCCTTATAAAATGATTACAATGCTCGGCACCTTACTCTGGACAGCGAAAATTCAGTTCAAAATTTTAATATTTTAAATCTCAGGTTCGACTCAGCATTCAGTTCAGCATAGTTAAACTTTCTTGATCTTTTTTTTTTTTTTTTTAGTATTTTCAATACTTCAAGGAACAACAAAATGCAAAGAAAGTTATGTAAATAATTTATTTTTACTTGCGATATAGGTACTATATTATATCAAGTTATGCATTCGTACAAAAAAAAAAAAGTTGAGATAACATTTTTCCATGACATTAAGATGGTAGAGAATGCCAAAAAAGTGGGTCACGGAAGTCCGTCTGTCTGTCAGTTTGTCAGTCTGTATAAGGACCTACAGCCTAAACGGATGAACCGATTAATGTCAAACTTGGTATGTAGAGTTATTTGGCGACTCTCCAGAGTGGTTTTTGGAATTAATATTTTTGGACCAAAAATAACGGTACTTGTCATATACCGATTTTAGTAAAATTGAAATATCTCGAAAACGGCTCTAACGATTCTGTTTAAAAAATTCAAATGTTAGTTTTAAGCTAAGCTCTGTCTTTTAATCCTCAATGTCTCAAATCCGTTTATCTCCGAAACTACTTATTCGATTTCAACGAAACTTTTTGTGAAGAAGCATTTATATAATTTAAATATAAACCAAAAATAAAATTTCCAAAAAAATAATTTTTGGATTTTTAAAAAAAATTTGAAAAATCAAATTTTTTTGAAATTTTGTTTTTAAGATACTGATTAGTGATTTCTACAAAATGGCATACCAATTTAATTTTAAAACTTTTTTTACAAAAAATATTTATAAAAAATTAGTCTTATAAAAAACGACTCTAACGATTTTGAAATTTTTTTTTTTCTAAAAATGCATCTTAATATATCAATCAAAACTGCATACTTGTTTTTGAGGGCAATTTGATTTCAGATTTTGTTTTATTTTCTTTTTTTTAACGAATTTTATTTGTTTTTTCAAATTTCTATATAAAAAGTCTTAAAAATTTTAGCAAGTTTAAGTCTAAGAGCAAGTTCGTGCGACCCAGTCGTGCATTTTATTTTATGTCAAAACTGAATTTAAGTGTACTAATAAAAATGCAAGTAGAGCTAAGAAAGAAAACATTTTTTTATTAATCAAAACGTTGTTTGTATCAAAAATGTGGAGAAAAATTATGACCTCAAAGAAGCAAACAAAAATGTGATTTTTTTTTAAATTTCAATCGAACAAAAGAAGATAACGGTTAGATTGATAAAATTGAAACTGTAGGTTTTTTTGTGGGTGGATGGAAAAATTAAAGACACACTTAACCCTTTCGAACCCAACGTTACTCTCATGTAACATATACATATTTAAAAATTCGTAAAAAATATTCCATTCAAAATTTTTTTAGGTTTCTATGGCTTAATTGAAAAATAATAATGTCTAGTTACTGGATTATCGAAAAAAGGACTGAAATTTTTTGGTGGTCATAGACAGTGTAGGTAACTTACATGTAACATGAAATTTTGCTATTTATTATTTTGGAAAACAACTTTTTGTTATTCATATTTCTTAGTTGTAATGTGTTTGACACGATATAATACTGAAAACAAAATTTTGAACACTGATATTTATAGTTTGGATTCGAAAGGGTTAACATTAGTCTTTTTGAAGGTATTAATTATTTTGATTTTTCAAAAATCCACTTTAAGGTCTTTTTTCTTTTTTTCGAATTCATGTGAAATATAAAAAAAAAATAGAAAATAGTTAACTTATTTTCAGAGATTTCATTCTAGTATTTAAAACCTTACTTTAATTTTTTTGTCCGAATGTTGGTCACTGAGATACCGATGGTTAAAAACAAAGTTGTCATTTTCCGTTCAAAATTTGGTTCCTCAAAGAAAAGTAGTGAAATCAAAGTCTTCGAAATAAGAAATTGAAACCGAATGAAAATCTTATTAAAATTATATGACAATAAGTTCGAAAATTTATTTTCATTTTAGTAAAACATAAAACAAGCTCTTTGAATGATCCCTAAAAATTAGTAATTTTGTAATGCCGATTCTTTTTTAAACGTCATTTCAGTTTAATTATGATTTGTTTAACTTATTTCTTATAAGAGCATGATTTTAGATTAGTCGTGTCTTGCCTTTTAAACTTGTTTTTTTTTATTATAACTATTTTGGGGTAATTGTTTTCGTTGCGTAGCCACTGTACATTAAACAGTGGGGTGATGTGATGACACAAAGTGAGTAATGTGATGACACAAAGGTTTTAACCAGGAGACAAACTAGATGTTTCAAACGTTTAGAAGTTATGATGGGCAGATGAACATACATAACACTCCTTTGGCTTTACTAACATAAGTTGACAACAAAAATTTTATAAAATTAAACAGACTATAGAAATCATATGAAATAATTTGTTTAGATTTCAAATTCACTAAAAGAAATTGTTTTATCAGTATGTACCTACAAAATAATACGAATTCTTAAGCGCAATCTATTTTACTTTACTACTATTTAACTCCCCAACGCTCTTGTGTTAAATATATTATTAAATCCAAAACTAAAAGCCTATTAAATTACTATTACGACTGCCTTATCTTAACAAAACATCCACGATCTTTCAAAAATTTAAATTTAGTTAGGTAAAACAAAATATGCAAACAATTTCCAAAATCAACATCTAAAAATACAACACCAAAGAGAAAAAAATCTTCAAACATTTTATAACTTAAGGCGCGGTCTACAGATCTTTTTCCGAAACGCGATAATGATGGGAATTATTTCTCATACCTACTCGTTATTATTAATTATTCGTTAAATGGCCTTGACCTTTTTTAGACGCGTCATAATAATGTTATTCCTTATTAAAAAATCAAATGTAGGGCACTTGTCAAAAAACAAGTTGAAGGTTATTATTAAAAACTCCAAAACCACGTTTGAAATATATCTCATCAAAAATTAGATTCGAAATTGGAGTGAACAAAAATTTAATAGTTTCTCCGCCGGGAGTTTTAATATTTCCATCAAGATTGATTGCCCAAGAAATAAAATTCGCTCCGAACTAAATAGCTCAGATTACCATATTAAGCTTCTTGAATTTTTTATGAGATGATGGAGGTGTTGATTGTATTTTGCTGTTAAATTCAAATTGATCTTCGACGTTAACCACTGACAGCTGAATAAATTGTCTTTTGTTGGAATTCCAGTTTTATGTTTGACATCGGTGTTCATTGAATTTTTAACTAATCGCAAAAACCAAATTAATTAATTTAACTTTATTTAAGTCTGAAAATCAACAAAATGGACAGGCTTCATAAGTTTTATTCATTTTTAGAGAGTATTTATGTCACAAATCAACCTATGTGGGCGTTTGTTTTGAATGAATTTTTATACTTATGCGAATTTTAGATAATTTGCAACATTTAAATTAGCTGTCACAGCAATATGAAGTAACCACAAGTTCTCTATTAAAAAAAAAAGTAACAACTTTCTTCAAATCATCACATCAATTGAACTTGATTTGTTACGACTTTTCTTCCTTGATATTGCTACAACTTCAGTGGATTTTGATTAATAAATTCACGCATACCCTGACACTTGAAATACTTGCTTTAACTCTGTTATTGGCGCATTTGTGTCTCGTTTCGATGATTAAGTATGAAAAAAAAAGAAAGAAAATTCACTGCACTAGTAAAAAAAAAAATAACTATATGTTTTTTACCGGACTGTATTGCCAATTAGCTGCGCAACGGATTTAAGCTTCCGTTTTGTTTTGTTTTGTTTTTCTTTTTACATCTTCGATAAGTATAATCAAAAAAGTAGTAAAAGACTACCTGTTTTAAAGCTTTATATGAACAAAATTGATAGAAATACCATTTTTATCAAAAGTGTGATTTATGGTTTTATTGCTACAATACAAAACACACGTTTGGAATAAAGTTGTTTGATATCAAAGTATCAGCGGGAAGTTTGTTATTTTAAATAAGTATGTAAGTTGTTTGTAGTGAAAAACTCCAAATTGATATAGTTAGCTTTGGAAATTCGAATAATAATTATTTGCTCGTTATTGCAGCTATAATATTCAACATTTGTGTAGTGCAGGTAGGTGTGTTGGATAAAAATCATTTTTACAATAAATTTTTGACCTGGTTCTTCTTCGTATTTATTTCTTAGATAATTTTATTTTAAAAAAGTATGTCTTTGGTCATTTTTGGTTAAAATGAGTAAAAACGGAGCCATTAAATGAACACGGTACCAACCTCTTTTTCAAAATGGCGGCTGCTCTTGACATCCAAATTCTTCTGTTCAAATTCCATGAATAAAATTTCGATTTCATGACACCATATTTTGACTAATTTTCCTGGGCTGTAATTATTTTTTTGGAAAAATAAAATGCAAATAAAATCGGTATAATTTGTGTGGTATCAAAACTTAATTTAACTCTTTCAAAATTCACTTAGGTCCAATTTATTCACACTCCATTAAATTTAAAGTCGCCATTAAAAAAGGGAAATTTTAAAATTTGTATGCGATTTGACAGTTTTATAATTTTTAATGGAGCCTTTAAAAATAATGGAGAGTGAATAAATTGGGCCTTATTCCATTATCATTAAAAACCTTAAGCATACCAAATTTCCAAAAGAAAGTAATCATTACACTGGTCTACAAAATTTAATTTTTTTTTGGTGCCGAGACTATGATAAACTTTTCTATAAGTTTTTGATGTGCTGAACTCGAATCTGAAGTCAGAAATATCCTATCAGCTCCCGTTTTTGAAATATTACCGTTAGAAAGTTCGAAAAAATCGTTTTTTGACTTTTTTGGAGTTAACAAGTTCTTCCCCACATGAACCAAAATATACTTTTCTAAAGGTTTTGGGTGTATTGAACTGGAATCTTAAGTCAAAAATATCCTATCAGCTCCCGTTTTATATTACTGTTAGAAAATGCCAAAAAAACGTTTTTTTACCACTTTTGATGTTATGCCTTAATTTGAAGAATTTTTTTAAATATAATTCATAACGAATTCTATAGGAACCATTTTTTTCTTTCAAGACCTGTTTAAATCTTTGCAATATCTTTTTAACTGCGTCACTTCGCGTCACTTGAATAGAAACAACATTTTTTCTTTAGAAAATAGCGATTGGCGCTTTGGTGAGGTAACTTAGTAGATTTTTGGTTTTGCATTTTCAAAGAGGAACTTTTAACAAACAATGTTGTAAAAACAAAAAACCCAAAACAGAAACCGTATGGCTTCTAGTTGCGTTTTTTCGCATTACCTCACAAAAAACAGTGTTTTTTTTTGCGTCACTTGAATAGAAACAAGCTCTTAAATTAGATAAAAATGATGAAAAATCATGGAAAACACTAATTATAGTAAAGCAATATTAAGCTTTGACATTATTTGCACATTATAACCAATTATGAGCTACGAGCTACCAATAGGCACCACAGAAAATGCATAAATAGCAGCTAACATTGGAAATGCACCTGCACTATGCAAAATCGAGAAAGATATTGGAAAATTTGCCAAATTTGGATGAGATAATTTTTAAAATATCGTAAACTAGTGATCAAATCAAAAAATAAGACAGGTGAGACCCAAGTCACGAGCAGAGAAAAAAATAACTTAAAAACTAGCTGCAATTTTCTTCACTTTGCCGCTAAAATCGGTCAAAAACGTGGTGTTAGTGCGATGGAAACGTGTTGGTTTGTTCCATCCTGGAAGTTATAAAAGGTGCACAACATTAAAAAAGCCTCAAAATGCAAAATAACAACATTTTAAGTTCTTCTAAGATTACAAAAAAGTTAACTATTTTATAGTTGCATTCGAACTGAAAAGTAGTGAGGTAAAGAGTGGTTTTTTAAAGAAAAACATACCAACTCAGATGGACCACGTTAATATTAGCCCTATTTCATTGGTTTATAAAAGAATAACCTTTATCGCATCGCCAATAAAGGGCACTAAAATGTGTTATAGTAATACGCTTTGTTTTTATGATGTGCAATAGCAAAATTGAAGCTTCACGCTTCAAAAACAGATGCTAACTTTTACAAAGAAATAATGGTAGAAGCTCTTGGCAAGTTTAGGAACGTGGAAGAACAACCGTCTTAGAGATTGCACAAGGATAGTTCAAGAAAAAACAACGCAATAAAAACAAAACAGATGCATTCCGGATAAAAACGAAAGTTTATTTCACTTATTCAATCCTTAAATTGTAGAAAATGTGATTTTCTTAATTTGTAAGAAGATACCAAACACTTTTATCACTTTCTCCAATAAGTTCCACGATTGTGTACAGTAGAAGTGCATTTTTAATGTTAAATTCTATTTATGTATTTTCTGTGGTGCCTATTGGTAGCTCGTAGCCCATAATTGGTTATAATGTGCAAATAATGTCAAAGCTTAATATTGTTTTACTATAATTAGTGTTTTCCATGATTTTTCATCATTTTTATCTAATTTAAGAGCTTGTTTCTATTCAAGTGACGCAAAAAAAAAACACTGTTTTTTGTGAGGTAATGCGAAAAAACGCAACTAGAAGCCATACGGTTTCTGTTTTGGGTTTTTTGTTTTTACAACATTGTTTGTTAAAAGTTCCTCTTTGAAAATGCAAAACCAAAAATCTACTTAGTTACCTCACCAAAGCGCCAATCGCTATTTTCTAAAGAAAAAATGTTGTTTCTATTCAAGTGACGCGAAGTGTATCTTAAAATGAAGTAAGTGTGTTTTTATCAATAAGGAGATGAAAACGTGATCGAACAATAAAAAAGATATCGAAAAGATTTAAAAAGATCTTGAAAGAAGGAATATAGTTCTTATAGAAACCGTTATAATTTATATTTAAAAAAAATGTCTTCACATAAAAGCATAACCTCAAAAGTAGTTTTTTTTTACATAATTTACATTACATTTTTTCAAAAACGGGAGCTGATAGGATATTTCTGACTTCAGATTCGAATTCAGCACACCGAAAATCTATAGAAAATTATATCATAGTCTCGGCACCAAAAACCTTGTAGACCTGTGTAATTTGTTTAGAGGAAAATAAAAGAAACATAGAATGATCGATATCTTCTGATAAGGTTTATCTATTTATAAATGTAACATCTTTAAGTCCTCTCTAAGCTTGAGCTTAAATCCGTATTTTAAAAGAATATTGTTTCCAAATGAGAGGATTAAAACGAGCTTATAACTTATTATAATGATTGCCTTAGCAACTTAAATACGCTAATCGAAGCTGATTCCTTATTTATGTGTTGACATTGTTTTTACAGTATTTATAAGTTTGCAAATCAGTTTTCAATAAAGACTCAGTTTACTCAAATGATTATACGCAAGCAAAGCCTATAACATGCAATAAATTAACCTATAGAAAACTTTGAAGTTTGAAGTTACATAAATGCTTACTTTCTAAACTTCATTTGTCACATGTTATTAAATTATCATTTATGCAAACGTTTCAAGGTCACACGTGCCGTCTGTTAGGCCTGTTAGTTCCTTTTTCCAATTTCTTATTTACGGAAATTAAAATAACTGAAATATTTTGAGAAATATTATTTTACTATTTTAAATAATAGATAGGTACCATATTTGATAAAATCAATTTTAAGAATTCGTTTCCCTGATGAACAATAAAATAAACACGTTTATTGTTAAGGTAAAAACAAATAACATTTTTCCGTTATAACAAATAGAGTTAGTGAGTAATTTCAATTTGTTTGTTATTATGACGTTTACATTAATCGAATAGTCAGTTTGTTTATTTATAAGCTTACTCAAAAAGTTTGTTGGAATATAAAAGAAGAGAAAAAAAACTACATTAATTAACTATTGCTGCCGAATATGGCGCCATTTCACACCGACATCGACATACAATAATGCTTGTATGAATGTGTCTAGACGAGGAATTATCCTGTTCGACTAGATCCCTGGATGAGTTATATGATGCAAGTGTTAAAAAAACTTGAAAGCGAAAAATAAATTGTAGATGCGCTATTGAATTTTAAGCATCAGGGGTTTTTTTTATTCATACCCTTAAAAATACATTTATGTATAAAATGGTGAGCCTAAGCTGAACTCTACGCTTGACAATTCTCGAAAAGTAGACATTTATGTTCCTAAATTAATAGGAATTTATTGTTAATATGCGATGAACTATTTTTAATTTGCGTTTTGTGTCCAGAGTAATTTTCTTCTAAGAGATTTTCTAGTTGGGGAGAGGGGGGCCAAATGTAACACTTTTTACTAAAACCGATGGTACTCCTACAAATTTAAAAATAAGTCAACCCACATTTTAGCTGCAAGATCCAGCACAAATTTTTTTCAAAACCTAAGGGTAATGTTGAAAAATAAATCTTCCAAAAAAAAATCGTGTTGTTTCAACCTACCCCATATACGGGGCAAAGTGTAACACATACCGGGGTAGGTTGTACCAAGAACTAAAAATAAGAAAAAAATAACTTTATTTGTTTATATTTATTTATTTTAATTAGTAATAATAAAAACAAACCTCAGTCATGAAATTTTGGTGCAGATTTGCAAAAAAAAAAAGGGATTAAATCCAAGATTTCGGAGAAGATTTGACTAAAGTCTTAAATTAAAATTAATTGAATTCATAAATTGTTTTATAAGCTTTATAAATTCAAGTGTTGGTTCAAAATGTGTTTGCAATTCCAAAATAAATACAAATTCATTTACAAGCATTCATATCCAGGGTTGTTGGTTATACTATACTAGGTAAAAAATTCTTATGAAATTAAGAAAAAAGTGGGGTAAGTCGAAAAAAATCGTTACGTTGAACGTTAAAGTAAATCTTTCTTCCCTGAAAGTTGAATAAATATGCTCCAAACCGAGAAAGGTTTGAACTCTGGTACTTATTCAAATTAGTTTACATTAGTTGATAACAAACAGCATTTGTTGTAATGCAAAATAAATAAAAATAAAATAAACGAAAAATCACAATTCACGTGTAAAAAGTAAAAAAAAAGTCGAATGAATACATAATAAGAGGAGTATTTTAACTGAGTCACACTATACCAATCATAAATACCTAAGTAAACAAATCTATAGGTAGGTTTTTGCATGTTACAACTTGCCCCGGAAAAATGTTACAACTAGCCCCAGCATGAAATTTTTCACACAAAATCAATTTGAACAAAAAGCGAAACTGATATAGACATAACATTTAGAGCCAAAACACAAATGCATATAACAAAAAAACACTTAGCAATCTATCTTTTTCAGGTTAAGAGGTAGACCAAAAATATAATTTTAAAAAAAAGTTACAAACATGCTTTTTTTGGACACCACTAGTATAACTGCTCACCCTGTCATCTTATCTTCAACTGAAGTAAATGTGCCGGTAGATATGGAAAAATTGAGCATTTTTCTCCTTTACGCGTTCCTTAATATTGAAAGGAACATCGTTTTTTTTAGCTGTTAATTCTTATCCCTGTTACTTTTAGCCCCACTCTCCCCTACTAGTTTCTAGTCACTAGACGAGTGCTTTACCATGAGCATGAGGCCATCTCTTTATTAGAAATAAGAAGCTAAAGTTAAATTATGATTATAATTTTAGTTTTTTGTCTGTTTTAAAAATGTTAATTTTCATCTTAAAAAAAAGGACAATAAATAAAAATTTTAAAATTATAATCATTTAGTTACTTATTTCTAATAGTGAGATAGCCTCATGGTTAAGCACTCATCTAGTGACCCAACAAATGCAGGTTCGATCCCCAGTGGCTGCCAGGTTTTTTTTTTTGTCAAAATGTTTCCTCATACAAATAAGATGATTCCCGCTTAAATTAAGTGAATTTCTTTTAAATTTGCGCATTCAAAAAATTAAGAAATTGTATACGCTTAATTTAAGTCGGAAAAGTCTTCTTGGCAAAAAACCATGCAGAAATCTGCTTAATTTAATTAGGAATCCGCTTGTTTTTAGGTAGTCTTTTTTCTCCGTATAGTTCTTCAAAGGCAAAATGTATGTAATCAGAACAAAAAATCTTCAAATTCTCGCTCACGTTTAGTTGCAAAAATATGATTCTTGACAGAGGCTCATTTATGCACTATTGCAAGAATATTACACACCTGACTTAAAAAAGTTTCAAAACCAGTGAACAAGCTAGATGGTTCCATGAATAACTTCTTAACTTATAGCATTTTACTCACAAGGTTTTTAGTCCTGTTTTATTTCCAAATTCAAATCCTTTTACTTCAAAAAGAAAAATAAGAAGTTACAACAAGTAAGCTACATATGCTACTGACGACTTCAAAAACTAATAGTTTAGCCCCATTGAAGCTTGAGAAGTATTGTTTGTGGTCGAAATAATTCAGAAATGGTAACATTTTAACCGTGATGTCCGATGGAACGAATTTATATTTTGTTGATGTAGTTCATGTAGCTGATGTAGCTTGATGAGAAATAGTTCGAAAGACTAACGATTCATGCGCATGCATTAAGAAAAAGAAGTGAACATCGACGATGACAGTTTTCTTGAATTCGAAGTTGGGTAGCGTAGTGCACTTGAAGATGCCAGAGCTTATAGCATAGAAATGTGTAATAACCTTTCCACAAGTACTGGTCTCAATATTACAAAGAATGTCAAAATTACATTCAAGATTTTATGAGAAAGTAAAGTCATTCTCTGTGGTTTAAAAATTCAGATCGCCGGCCTTTTAAAATATTGAAAGTACCTTAGTCACCGAAACGGAAGTAATAGTCTATTCATTTTTATAAGTCGTTTTCGAAAAAAAAGCAAAGGATCCACTTTCTGATCTACCCACCATTGAACGAAAGGAGTAGGTACTTTCAAAGCCCAAATTGAATGTTTTGGTGAACAAGCCCATTTTGTCATTAACCAAGAATTATTTGAGATAAAAAAAACCTTTCTATGAGAAGGAACTCTTGGAGGCTTCGTAAATTTTACAAAACAAGTCGTGAACCATTGAACCTCGTGATTCTATAAAAACGTTAATGTTGAAAGAAACAATGGTGATCACAGGTATTGATTCCAGAGCTACTCTAATATACATCTGTTACATGTTTTGAGGTGGCAAATAAAACCGAATCTCTGTTTCAAAAACCATGTTATATAGCATGCCAGATCCTTGAATACTTTGTTTGAAAATTTCTTATCGAATGATATTTTCCAATACCAAACGAAAATAACTTTAATTTATACTTACATTGTTTAATAAATTGTTATGACTGATTTCCTCTTAAAACTCCCACTAAATATTTCCTAATGCACGTTTAAAATGATCAAAACTAATTGAACTCATTGAGTGGGTGAATTATGGTTAAACATCTAGTCAGAAAATTTGTTCACATTCGAAATAGCTTTTGATAGTTATAGTCAGTATTATAGTGTTAATAACCATGGGAGTATTTTGTCATAAACGCTGAGTAAAACATTTATCAAATCTAATCTACCTTAACTAATAAAGCTTTTGTGTTAAAATTGAAAATGAAAAAAACCAAGAAATATCGATACCATATAAATACCTACATTAAAAATGCAACCAACGCTCAACAGTGTAGCAAAACCAAGAAGTGTAATTCATAGTGATCACGCTCAATTTGGAGTGGATTCGCTAATTCATTATATTATTACCGGACCTGAGTTTGCGCAGGCTGGCAACATGAAATAGCGTTTAAGGAAATTAGTTTTAAAGAATAAATAAATACGTTTTACAAGTTTATGATTTAATTACCACACTCGGGGGCAGTCAGAGTAGTTTGAATGGAAAATTATAAATAAGAGAGAAACAAATAAAAAGCGGATTGCGTTCATGAGGTGGAGCATTCAACTCTGGAACTAGGTAAGGGTATATGCATATAGAATAGAGTCCATAACTTAAGTTCCAGAACTGAGCTCTTTATCTATAGGTGCTATGTTTTATATACACTCGTGTGTGGTTTGTTCCATTTGACAAATTCAGAAGTTATTTTCCTTGAGAGTCTTTTCTACTCTCAACTTGCTTTACTTTTATGAGCTCAGAAGCTTCGACAAGAAACTGTATAGAGTTGTCAAGGTTACCTTCTTGAGGTGACGGTATTATAATGTTGTGTATATACATAAGTGAGCGGCACAAATCAAGCGAATGTCATAATCTTGTTCTTTTTCTTAAAGCAAGTATTTTTTCTGTCGAATGAAAAAAAAAAAAAAATACCTACCTCAATTGTATGACAAATTAGGGCGGTTGCAGTGATAATGACATTTATATGGTATCTTGTGTGATTGATTACCTTCTTTGCCAACTATGGAATCTTTATAATGATTCGTTTCATTGGCCTTTTGATATTGCAACAACTTGTGTATAAAGAATTGCCATAGGGTGATCACAGTGATCATTGATCAATAAAGAAGTTAGTAAAGCATTGGAAACCCAGACAGAAAATGTGGTCTAGTAAATTTGTAGGACACTTGTCACATTCATAATGTTTGAAATCGAAGGTGACTTTATGGCGCTAACCTAGATAGGTTAGTGGTAATTTTTTAAAGATTTGGTAATAGTGTTAAAGCGATACTATTAAATAGTGGAGAATTTTGATAGGGGGTGACAATATTAAACGAACTCTGAATTTTCGATTATCAAATTTATACAGAAGTTACTGGAAACCAATTTTTTTTTTTTTGAAATAATAGTTATGTTTTACACTCAGTCAAACACGAATTTAAAAGAAAATTTATGTTAAACATTATTTTTCCTTATTATTTAATTTAAAGGTAAAAAGATCCATTTTTAAGCATTCAGAAGGCTTGGGGCAGTATTAACAATTTTGTTCGTTTAGACTTTATTTCACTGACTGAAATCAAAAATGAAAAACAACAAAATTGATCCACCCTACTGTACATAATTGATTAACTCTTGGAATATTTCTTCTATTCTTCATAAATAATGGTTGATTTCTGGTTTGAAAGCTTCATTTAAGCTCGACTGTAAATGCTCGTTGGAATATCTACTTATCTGAAGAATTTGTCAGTTTTTCACGCAGGGCTGAATTTAGTTTTAATTAGAATGAAAATTTCGCCAGTAAGTTCAGCAAAAGGATGCAGCAACATTTTGTGGAAAACGGGTCCCATAAAAAGTATTCAGGTGTTAAACCAATAATATCAGCCGAAAATTAATAGGCCAATTCATTCTATTTTATAAGCGCCAATGCTACCACCACCGGGATGAAAATCAGACGGTACAGCTGTTTTTGTGGATAAAGTGATGTTTCTTGTAAGACACATTAAGATTTTCACCTGACTATTGACATTGACATTGAAAACATTTAGCATAATTTAAATAAGTCACTGAAGCTGGTTTTGTGATGTAATGTTTCATATTCTTGCAATATTTCTAGAACCCAATATAAAAAATAACGTAGTTTCATATAATCTAGTGCCTTTGGTTAACTTTATCTAATAAGAACGCATTCAAAAATCTTTCCACAAAATTCACTCTCTTACAATTACAGTGAAAATTCAAAGATGCCAAGTACCAACCTTTAATGGTTTCCCATCGTATTTTCGTGACGTTTCTTCTCCCTCTCCTCCAACATACAAAAAGTTGAAATTTTGTTCGAGACTTGCGTATAGATTTGAAACAGTTCTAGAGTTCCTCTCTGCAAATAGCAAGAGTTTCATCGTATTTTTGGGATCGGTCCGTTCAACAAATCTTCCTGAATCGAAGAAGTTTTCTTTTGTCTCGTATGGCGATATAGCTTTCATTCCAGAAACCCTTTTCCAAGGTTCTAAGCTTGACGTGATAACTTAGTGGAACCGTCCAATCTGTCTGTTATAAGTCACTGGATCTATGAACCTGCTTCAAAGCAACCTCCCAAAGTATTAAGTTTTTTTTGTACTAACCACAACAATTAAGATATTCCTGAAGACATCGTTCTTCGAAGGTTTAAAATAACATTGTATTAAATGTTTGGATACCTTATCCATACTGAGTACGACGACCTCCATTTTTACTTGATAAAGTATAAGTTTTTTAGTTCTAGTCATATTGCAGTAATCAGAAGTTAAAAATCGACTGGAATTCTGACAAGTAATTGTTTGAGTTCAACCATCACCTGTAAAAATTGCATGTTTACCGAACAACACTTTGTAAGTCCAACTAGGTTTCCAAATGGTATGTTGGCCTTGTTCACTGTTAAAGTAGGTATTTAATATCTTTATCATTTTTCACTTTTACCGATGTTTAACCACCATCTTGAAAAAAAAATGGCTGTAAGAATTCTTGTTTCCTTTCCACTAAAAACATATCAATATAAATTTTTTTAAATCAATAACTCTTGCTATTGTGTGTTTAGTTTCTTTGTAAAAAAAATTCTTCATTTTTTTTAATTTTTAGTCCATTTTATGTGAATCCTTCACTGAAAGTATAAGAATTCATTTCAATAAATTCTTCAAAAAAAAAAAAAAAAAAAATTTAATTCTTGTTTCTCTCCATCGAAAGTATTTTCATTTTTTCTCACAATCATTCTAATTTTTCAACGAAAACAAAAAAAAAAACACATCTCCATTCATGCGATCGCAAAATCCAAACAAAATTTCAGCAAAAACCTTATACAAATATACTCAGTGAGTATTACTCACGTTCATGCCATAGAAGGCTTTACCACTGGCCTCATCATTTTACAACAAAAACGTGTCCATTGCACAATATTGTTCAAAACTTCTTCTTCAACTTCTTTATCATCGTCTTCACCGTCTTAGACTTCTTTACCTTGTGTGATTATGCCGAGATTCGTCTATATGTTTGTACTTCTTCCTCTTTGCTTGATTTATAGAATCTGCAAAATGTGCATTCCCTCTTTTTCATTCCCCTCCTCAGGTATTTTACTAGCTCAGTGTTATGTGCACTGAGCATATTTTGTTCATATTAACCTAGCTACTTCTTTAGAGCATTGGTCTAGCCAGATCTGGCCTAAAGCTCTGCCAGATATATTGGATTGGTATCATGATGCCAAGTGGAACTGGTTGTGTTGTATTCATAATAGAAATGAGTTTGTGCAATTGCGCAATGTGCATTTGCGAACTTAGAAAAAGGGGGTAAACCTCCAGCAGAAGGGAGAGCAAAAACCATACAATTGTTGCTTTACACTAAACCGATCATCGATGAAAATGGAGAGCAAAAATCTTCGTTGAAAAAAGAGTAGGGTTATATCCATGGCCTGGTATTGATATGGTTTCGATTGATTGAAGTGCGGTTGGCTTGTAAATTTTATTGTAAGAGAGTATATAACGCGTTCAATGGGGCACAATTACACCTCACAACTGCAACTATTTGCGGAAGTTCAGTGGGACTTTGTAAAATGAGGTTAAGTCGATTGCGCATTCGAAGGAAGATTGTCTTGCCTTTGTAGGGAAGCTTGATGTTTAGATCGACATTTGTTGGAGATTTTTTTTATTTGACAATAAATTAATGGTAAAATCATGGATTTGTTGTTGTGGAAAGACGAGGGTTGTAGGAATACATGGCATTTGTTTTGGCAATCAGATGATTAGATCTAAAAATTAAATTTTTATTTTATAGAAATAATTAGAAGGAAAAAAGAACAAGTACCAAACACGTTCAAAATTCGAATTCGTACAGTTTTCTAATAAATCATACACTGAGGGAAAAGCCACCATAAAACAACGTAAAATCAATGAAAACCACATTGATTTAACTATTATTCGGAATGATTTTGCGTTGAAGATGAACATTTTAAAATCAACGTGGAAAAAAGTGTATTTTTGTATGGTTTCGTATCTTAAAGTCACATAAAACAAAGTAGTTCATCTTTGAAACAACGACGTTTTAACTTCAATTTATTTTTTTCCTCAGTGTAGCAAATATATTATTTTCAAAATCGTTTAACTTTGAGTAGTTCATTTCATATATGTATATTGTATAGTTTTTTTGTTGTTCAAAATTCCGCTAATATACATAAGACTCAAGTTACACTGAGGTAAAAAAAAACAACTTAAAATCAACGAAAACCACGTTAATTCAATTTTTCGGAATATGTTTGCGTTGAAGACGACAATTTTAGAATCAAGAAGAACATCATTAGTTTAAAGTGGTTTACAGTTACAAAACTTCTTATACCAAAGTTGTTTCAACTTTGAAAAAGTATTTATTTAAATAAAAAAAAAAACATTTTAACGCCGCACATAGAGGTATTTCAACAATCTAAGCGGCTAAAATTTTTTTTTAATTTTTTTTTATTTTATAACACGCAAATTACAAAAATCAGTTGTCTTTTCTACAAAAAAAAAACATATTTTTAGGAAAAATTTTTTTTTTTACAAAATACTTTTTTTTTTTGAAAAAAAAAAATTTTTTCGTGAATTTTTTTTTTGAAAAAAAAAAATTTTTTAATATTTTTAAATGCCCAATATACAAAATTATTTGATTACGAGAGAAAAAATTGAGATTATAATTTTTTTAATACTAATTACGCAAATATATTAAATATAAATATATTTCTATGTGCTGAAAATTCGCGCATCTGCGCTATTCCGCGGCTAAATTTTCAAGAATTTGTTAGCTTAGGCCTCTAAGTTTTCATATTAATAACAAACATTGCGGGATCTAACAGGATCCTTAACCAAATATCTTATCATACACAAAATTCTTAAAAAAAAAAACTTTATTTTGGACACTTTTTGACGATCACCAAAAAAATATTAAAATAAAACACATTTCATAAAATAAATTGTTTTTGAATAGTCACATACCTGTATTTTCAGAATCCATCACTACTTTCACTAGAAAAAAATTAATCACTTAAATTTTAATAAAAAGCTAACAATTTCTCAAGACCGCACAAATCAGTCACGTGCCACGAAAATTCAATGATGAAGTTCAGACAAATTTTTTTTTTATTTCTACATAGCAATTGGAGAAGAGTGGGGTTTCAGCCTATTGTTTGTTGGGGTGTCTCCTACTTGTGTAACTCAATAGTAACGGCTATTTGTTTACTTTAATATTGACTTTTGGCCGCGTAGATCACGCAAATACCTCTATGTGCGCCGTAGTAAACTTCAGTCTTGTGTTCTGGTTTTCCCCAAATCCACAAGGGATTTTTCCTATAAGATTGGCACTTTTCATAGTAAAAGTCAAATTATTTACCCTCGATCTATCCTATATCGGAGTTCCTTTGGAGCTTCACCATAGAGTTTGAACTTAGCAACCGAGCTGTTTTGCTTTAGATGGTCGGCGCAACGTACACACTAGGGTGTGTCATTTAGCATTTTTTTTTTTTTTTTCAAAATTCTAAAATCTAATCCCTTACTTAAGGTTATTTTCATGCATTACTTCTTTGTAGTGAATACGAATTTAGAGGCCTAATTTTAAGGTTTCCTCCTAAATCTTTAATATTAACACATCGTTTTAGCTTGGGTACTGTTCATAGTTGTCTCTTCTATAAACCCTTTTAACCTTCACCCTTAAGTCCAGTTTTGAATGCACAAAAACTTAATCCAGCTACACAGACCGAATAAAAAACGTATAAATATCAAAATCTAACTTTAAAACCGACAATCGTGCCAGTACAAATATTTTAAAAGCCAAATATTTCACTAGTTTCAGCAGTGATAAATGTTCATAGTCTCATTGATATGCGAAAATTTTTTTGCAAAAGAATTTTTCCGAAAACCCAATCAAATCAGTGTTCTTGGAAAAACTTTAAGAAGTCGTCAAGAAAAATGCTATTCCATCTGCCGAAATATTACAAAACATTTTTTTTGTACATCATACTGTCGTTTACCATCGACGACTTGAATCTAATCCACGATGCTCTTCCATAAAACCTCATTATGTAATATTTCTTTAATATTTTTTTTTCTTTCTTAATTGTTGTACGAGTTGTAAGTAATGTTGTTTTTTTGTGTTGTATTGTTATTGCCATCACGTCATAGCAACATTGGAATACCGTTCCATTGCGCGATCGACAGAAGAAGATGATTTATGAGACTTTAGCTAGGTACCTATACCACTACTATCCACTTCATGGAAAGGTCACATCAAAGACGCACCACCACCATTATTATGGTACCGTGTCGTATAAACTCGCTGTGTGTCGTCATGACAACAACGACACAGAGTAGGTATATCTCTCGGATTAAAAAACACCACCAACTGAATCTTTTTCCTGACTCCATCATTATCCATTGTTGAAAGCTGTGCACAATTTTTTTAATTAAAGTTCCGCATTATTGCATTATATGGGCTTTGGTAATTACCTTGCACGTTTGGAACTAATTAAGGCCTCCCGTCCCAAAGTCAAGTCAAACGAAAATCCGGCGAGGCGATTGCTCCTCCTCCTTTGATTTTGTTATTTTTTTTTTGGGAGGTGTCAGTTCCGAAAGCTTTTAAAAGAAATATTAATGGATTCATGGCGAAATATACCTATGACTTTTTGACTCAGCGCAATTCAACATCCTGTTTGCGGGTGAATCTAGTGACTATATTGATGGGCTTAACCATGACTTAAGATTGGCAGTTGTTGTTGTTGTTTATAAAAAAATGATAATTGTAGTCATTGGAATGTTGTGGTACAGGGCAACTTTTCAATACGTCTTTTGGTTACATTTCATCCTTGAATTATGGTGTAGCCTCGAGTTTATGCGGATTCATCCTCAAAAGACCTTACCGTGGGACTCTTTTAACGGATGTTGGGGGCAGTATAGTTTTTTTTGTACATCATCAGGTAAATGTAATTGATCGAAATTCTTTATCTGCAAGGCTTTGCGTTTCATATTGGTGTGGATTGCTTTGCTAGGTAAGAAAAAATGAAGAAAAACCACAATTCCATGGACACATCGATTGTGGCCGCGAGCTGCTGTGCTGCTGTGCTGCTGCCGTTAACAATGACCATTATTTCAATTCAAGTTAGTAGTAGTATTGGTATAGGCTTATTTCTTGTTTTGCTTTATTCCGTGTTCCGTTCTTCTTTTTCAAGCTTAAAGGAGAGTTCGAGGTTGTGCGCGCGATGTGACCTCGAATGAGTTTAAGTTCCTTGTTATGCCAGAGCAAGAGAGAGGTTAACATGTGGTGTTTACAAGCCGCGTCGCCACCACCACCGCCGTCGCTGATGGAGACACGCTGAAAGTGAGAGGATAACAAGATTTTCTCGTCAAGAGTCATTTATCTCAGGATCAAGGTGAATTCTAGTTGAGGGTTTGAGGTATTTTAAAGTGCTTTCACATATTTTTTTGTTGTTTTCGCTACTAAGTTGGGTTGGGATCTTAAGGAATTTTGTTTTGAAGATAAATAACAATCATAGCAACAAGGGTTCATTTGGAAAGGTCAAAAAGATTAATTTTTGTTTCCTGCAGCAATTTTTGAATTGTAGTAAATATGTACAAATGAATATTGTGAGTAGTTTTTTTTTGTTTTTGTGTTAGAATCCTGAGCATTTAACACTTTTCTTTTAAAATATTTACATTTTAAAACAGAGCAGCAAATTAATGATCTTTTGTGGAAAAAGGATACTCGTCCAAGAGATTTATTTTTTTTCGTAGCTATGTGTTAGCAATTTTTCCTATAAAAAAAAAACTTGTCAAAAATTTACAAAAACAAATATTCACATTAATTGTTGAATACTGTGGTGTCTATGAAAGTGTGTACGTGCAAATAGGTGTACGTATGTAAGTCTCTTTAAAAATCTAGATCTGAAAAATTTGACCTCGGATTAAAAAAAAAAGATCAATTTTTTGACAGAGGTTCAAAAACAATTGATTTCTTTTAGCAAATAGAAATTTACAATAAAAATTTCTCGCTCTTCCATAATTTAAAAAAAAAAATTTTAAATTAAAAAAAAAAAAAAAAACTTAAAAAATTTAAAAATTTTTAAAAAATATTAAAAATTTAAAATAATTGAAAATTAAAAAAATTTAAAATTTTAAAATTAAAAATTTAATATTTAATACTAAAAATTTAAAATTATATACAAATTTATTCCTCATATTTATGTTAATATAAGCTTTTGTCTAATATTTTGTATAATACACTAGCCCAAAAAATTAAGGGAACAAAAAAAAATCGTGATTTTTTTAGTGATTTTCGATAGGCTGTATCTCAGTAAAAAATGACCGCATCGTGATAAAATAAAAAGGATGTGAAAGCTTTATTCTTCTTGTTTTAGGATTAAATATTAAATTATTTTATTTCTAACGGTAAAATAGCAAAATTGTTGCAAATGTTCAAAAACCAAAATTTTCTTATTTTTTTATGTTTTTACTTCTCTCGTAAGGAAGTGGGAAAATTTTTTCTGATAAAATGATTATTATTTTTAGAAAGGCTTTTTATTTGGCTTTAGAATTCCTTTTGTTTCAAACTTCTACGATTTTTTTTACACTGCAATATCAGTCATCAAACCAAAAACCATACTTTTGACTTTGACTGTCAATATCTCAACAACGGATCACTAAACAGAAAATTTAAGGACACATTTAAAAACTTCATTCAATTCTCTACAAGGAAAATAAGTTTGTTTTGTAAAAAAAAATGTTTTCTTATTTTTGAGATTAATTTAGGAAAGCTATCAAAATAGGCATTTTTACGGTTTTTTAGAAAATGTACCGCTATTTAATTTCTATGGGTGAAAAGATTAAACTGAGGCTTAATTATTGAAGCTTAATATACCTGGAATTAATATGCAAAGTTTCAGGCTTATTCCTCAAGCAGTTTTTCTGTTGTGAAGGTTTGAACATTTGAGATGAAGTAAAACACCATATTTCTGCAGTTCTAAATGACTTACTTCTTGTTACTTTTTTATGAGCAAAATCAATTTTTTTTGAGTTTATTCGAACATTTAATTGATAAATATCGTTTAAATTTAAGATAAACCAAGAAAAAATTAAAAGTTTTCAAAAAAACTTAAATTTTGAAAAAAAGCTTTTTATACCATTTTTGGATATTTTTCCTAATTTTGAAATTTTTTTTGTTTTTCTTTGGTTTATCTATAATTTAAACGATATTTATCAATTAAATGTTCGAATAAACTCAAAAAAAATTGATTTTGCTCATAAAAAAGTAACAAGAAGTAAGTCATTTAGAACTGCAGAAATATGGTGTTTTACTTCATCTCAAATGTTCAAACCTTCACAACAGAAAAACTGCTTGAGGAATAAGCCTGAAACTTTGCATATTAATTCCAGGTATATTAAGCTTCAATAATTAAGCCTCAGTTTAATCTTTTCACCCATAGAAATTAAATAGCGGTACATTTTCTAAAAAACCGTAAAAATGCCTATTTTGATAGCTTTCCTAAATTAATCTCAAAAATAAGAAAACATTTTTTTTTACAAAACAAACTTATTTTCCTTGTAGAGAATTGAATGAAGTTTTTAAATGTGTCCTTAAATTTTCTGTTTAGTGATCCGTTGTTGAGATATTGACAGTCAAAGTCAAAAGTATGGTTTTTGGTTTGATGACTGATATTGCAGTGTAAAAAAAATCGTAGAAGTTTGAAACAAAAGGAATTCTAAAGCCAAATAAAAAGCCTTTCTAAAAATAATAATCATTTTATCAGAAAAAATTTTCCCACTTCCTTACGAGAGAAGTAAAAACATAAAAAAATAAGAAAATTTTGGTTTTTGAACATTTGCAACAATTTTGCTATTTTACCGTTAGAAATAAAATAATTTAATATTTAATCCTAAAACAAGAAGAATAAAGCTTTCACATCCTTTTTATTTTATCACGATGCGGTCATTTTTTACTGAGATACAGCCTATCGAAAATCACTAAAAAAATCACGATTTTTTTTTGTTCCCTTAATTTTTTGGGCTAGTGTATTTATTTATGTAATTTATTATTTCAAATTTATTGTAAATCTTTTTGATACATCTTCTCTTTATATAATTTTATTTATTTTACTGAAATGTCATTTCCGGCAGACGGCAGCATTGTCATGTCCGTATTTCCAATAGAAAAAAAATTGTAATTTATCTAATGACCAAAAAAATCATTTTTTCATTATTTTAACTTGCTCTACCGATAACTTGTTTTCTCGACACAAAATAATGCTACCCTAATTTTTTCAGATGTTTAGTTGTTGCGCGCACCCCTTTTATAAAAAAAAAAGAGTGTGTGTACACATGTACACGCGACTGAAGTTATACTTCTCATTCAGTAAATGTAAATGAATTTCATTTGATATTTTTAATTTCTATTATTAAATTAATTAATCCACACTTCGTTTTTTACATTTTTATCAAGTGAACGATAAATTAATTCTTTCATCCTCCTTGCGTCCATGTAGTTTTCAATTTAATCTGTGAACTTTACTCATGTTGTGCGGTTCAGAACGTACTATATATGGTTACCGAAAGTAAATGATTGCGCATAAAATGTGCGATATGGTAATTTTATGAGAATTGTGTGTGCTTCAGCACTAGTAGTAGCAATATGCAACTTGCAGGGTTGCTACAAAGCTCAAAAGTGAGCTCAGCTCGCAGCTCAGCTCAAATTTTGAGCTAGCTCACTTTTGAGATATGTACCATAGCTCAGCTCATTTGAGCTGAGCTGAAAGTGAGCTGAGCTGATGGTTGAGCTGAGCTGTTGGGTGAGCTAAGGTAAAGTGAGCTGAGCTGAGCTGTGATGGGTGAGAGGATACATTGATTTTTATTTGGAAAGTATAATGAAATATGAAGATATTTTAAACTTTTATAAAACACCATAGCTTAAGATGTTTGGTTCTAGTTATTAATGGAATTATTTTAACACATGGATATTTTTATAAATAAAACAGATAATTTTTCGTGATCTTTTCTCTTGGTGTTTTTAATAGTAAATATATTTCTATTTTTTTAGTAAAATATTTCTTTTTTTATCATAAAAAAAAACTCCGGTACAATCCGGTTTTTCGACTTTTTTTAAAATTCCGAGAAAATCGGTTTTGAAAGTTGGGGTAAAATTTTTTTTCGAAAAACCCCCGAATCTTTGAAGGCTCCTGGGAGCTAAACCGCTTGAGAGCAATTTTTGGGAGTGATGCCCAATGATAGCTTGTGTCATGGGCCTACGCTTTGCACATTCTCAGATTTTTAAAAAATCATCTTCCATGTTAAACCGCCACATCATACCTATTTTTTCAGAATCGGGCTTAACTTTTTTTTTACCTTTAAGTTCACCCGGTTTGAGAACGCGTGCACCTACAGGGATGGGAGTTGTACCCAAATGTAGGTTAGAGTCCTCGCTACCTTTTGGCATCAAACATTTTTTTTTTCATTTTTTTTTCAAAATTCCGAGATATAGGCGTTGGAAGTTGGGGCGCTCACTTTCAGCTCAGCTCACTTTCAGCTCAGCTCAAATGAGCTAAGCTATGGTACCTAGCTCAAATTTGAGCTGAGCTGTGAGCTAAGCTGAAATGTGAGCTTTTTGCAACCCTGGCAACTTGCCACATGGAAATTACCACATGCAACTTGCCACACGCAACTTGCCACATGCAACTTGCCACACGCAACTTGCCACATGAAACATGTAACTTGCAACGTGTTGTGTGTTTTATGTTTGCCGTACTGCGGCGTACTGCATTTTTAAATACTAAAGTACTGCCTACTCTAAAGGTGAAACGACAGCCCTGCTACCCAGGGTGATCGCGTCATAATCCCTTTGACATTCTTGTCAAAAAGTAAATTTTCATACCCACCCTCCCATAAGAAGTATAACTTCAAAAATTAACTCTTTTAGTTTTTAGTTTTTTTAAAGCTTAAATAATTTTTTAATCAAAAAGCTGTTTGAGTAAAAAGTATTGAGTTTCATTAGATCTACTTACTTCAATTTTTCTTTTTTCAAAAAAAAATATTTTTGACTGATTCCCAGGCGTTAGAAGTCGAAATTACTGATAAATGCTGGGAAAAAAGCCTTAAGACTATGTTTTACTCTTTTTTATAACGGTTAAAATTATTTTTATCGTATTCCTCATCAAATTTACTATAAAAACCGTGCTTTTATTAAATTCTTCTTAAATTGATAAAAGTTAAATAATTTTTAAAAAAGATCGTACCAAAACAAGTGAAGGAAAAATGGGCGAGGGTACTATATCTTGGGCGCCGAGATTTGATAACGGTATTTTGTAGAGGAGTTAAATACGATCATTTTTTACTATGGGAGAGGTGGTCTATCTGGCTCCGTTTAGGCGGGAATGGCAATTTTCTAAAAAATTACTTTAAATAATAAAAAAAAGTATTAAAAAACAATGACAACACTTACAGTTATGAATGATACCTTTTTCAAAAGCTAGAACTGTACACTTTATTCTAATTTTGAAGTGAAGTTATTCTAATCAATTGTTTTTGAAATAATCGATTTAAAAGTAAAAAATTGGGAAAAAAAGTTTTAAAAAACACATTAAATACTATTTTTGTCAAGATTTTGGATTACAATACAAAAAATGGCTGATAAAATAAAGTGTCACAATTGATTCCTTATCAAATACTGAAGTCCATATGTTTGAATGCTTCCTAGTTTTTGAGAAAATTGAAAAATAAAAAAAATTATTTTTTATCAGATTATAATTTTTATGGCTGTTTTCGATATTTTTGCCACCATAAAAAACATATCCAATATTCAATATTATAAGGCAGTGAATCAACAACAACATCATTAAAATATTTGGATAGTTTTCAAAATAAAATTTTGTGGAACCAGAAGTACGATCTCGAGTTGGCGTGAGAAAATAATTTTTTTTATTTTTCAATTTTCTCAAAAACTAGGAGGCATTCAAACATATGGACTTCAGTATTTGATAATAAATCAATTGTGACACTTTATTTTATCAGCCATTTTTTGTATTGTAATCCACAATCTTGACAGAAATAGTATTTAATGTGTTTTTTTAAACTTTATTTCCCAATTTTTTCCTTTTAAATCGATTATTTCAAAAACAATTGATTGAAATAACTACACTTCAAAATTAGAATAAAGTGTACAGTTCTAGCTTTTGAAAAAGGTATCATTCATAACTGTAAGTGTTGTCATTGTTTTTTAATACTTTTTTTATTATTTAAAGTAATTTTTTAGAAAATTGCCATTCCCGCCTAAACGGAGCCAAATAGACCACCTCTCCCATAGTAAAAAATGATCGTATTTAACTCCTCTACAAAATACCGTTATCAAATCTCGGCGACCAAGATATACTACCCTCCCCCAATTTTCCTTCACTTGTTTTGGTACGATCTTTTTTAAAAATTATTTTACTTTTATCAATTTAAGAAGAATTTAATAAAAGCACGGTTTTTATAGTAAATTTGATGAGGAATACGATAAAAATAATTTTAACCGTTATAAAAAAGAATAAAACATAGTTATAAATCTTTTTTCCCAGCATTTATCAGTAATTTCGACTTCTAACGCCTGGGAATCAGTCAAAAATATTTTTTTTTGAAAAAAGAAAAATTGAAGTAAGTAGATCTATTGAAACTCAATACTTTTTACTCAAACAGCTTTTTGATTAAAAAATTATTTAAGCTTTAAAAAAACTAAAAACTAAAAGAGCTTATTTTTTTTATAAAAGGGGTGCGCGCAACCCCTAAACATCTGAAAAAATTAGGGTAGCATTATTTTATGTCGAGAAAACAAGTTATCGGTAGAGCAAGTTAAAATAATGAAAAAATTTTTGGTCCACCCTAATGTATATGAAGTCAAAGCTTTTGGTTAATTTATTAGAAAAAATATCAAAGTTAAGAAAATGTATTTTTTTCTCGAAACTTTTGGTTTTAACTAATGGCAATAAAGGATTAATATTGGCAATAAAGTTGGTATTCCATTCAATTCCATCAAAAAATTAATTCCAAAAATTATTTTATTTTTGATTTATATTTAGGCAATATATAGGTGCTTTTGCATAAAAAAATTCGTTAAAATTGAACAAGTTGTTTGGTATATAGCCAGAAATTAAAAAACGATTATATGGGAGGTCCGTCAATAACGATTTTTGAAAAAAAAAAAATCATTATAAGATAGACCTTGTCTAAAAAACTATGAACTAAATTTTTTAATCAAAATTATAGGAGACATTTTTGAGAAAATTAAACTTTTCCAAAATTTCTATTTGGCAGCGACCGTTATTTTTGGTCCAAACAAATGAATTCAACCCCTCTGTACAATGCTCATTGGATTTTTGGAGACTTTTGACTTTTAACTAAAATAAAAAATCGATCTTTCAATGCGAATTTTCTGGGTTGTATGTCTATTTTGACCTTACTGTACTGAGAAGTCTCCATAACTACTATTAACTACAATATTTGATTTCAATAGTCTATAGGCCAAATAAATATATTTATATAAATAAATAAGGCGAACAGGTAATTGTAAGTTGAAGTCTTCAACCAGGATTCAAGCGCAAAAGAATACAGCTACGACTATGTTAGTATGCCATCCAAAGAATGATGAAGATTCACCATTCACCATAAATATTCAATGCATAGCCTCCGGGCAATGGATGGGCCAATGGGTAAATGCCAGGGATCATCTTTAAATCTTAATGTCTGATGAATATTCAAAGACTAATGCGAATGATGATGGATTTTACAAACCAAAGAAAAGTAAAAAGAAACAAAAGGTTTCTTTAAAATTATAATTGTATTGAATTTTTGTTTTGTCTGTAAAATTTAATGTTTCGAGCTCACAGACAGTCTTTTGACTGCACATTGCTCACAGAAGCTTGAAAGATCAATATAAACATTTTAATTAATCCTTCAAGGTGGCTCATTTTAACGCCATCGTGTCACGTCCGTCGTTCATAGTCGTCACGGATGAGAAAATACGAGTGAAATGTGACTAAAGTCTCAAGTTTGGCTACTAGCTATACCTTTATAAGCTAATTAACTGCAACTAGCTTTCCATTGTTTTTTCTGTTCAATATTTTGCGCATGATACATTTTTCGATAATTTTTTTTTTTATTTTTTATTATTTAATTTTTTTTTCTATTGAAGTAAATTGAGTAATTAACGATTGGTTGAAAGAGAATATTATGTAATGGCAGTGGCGTGCGCGCACTCTGCTAACACATTTCATTGTAAAATGATTACAATTATAATGTGGGTGGAAGTGGGGCAGGAGTTCAAGCCAAAGAAACCAATATAAAATAACTGTGCTTGTTACATAAAGTTTAAGTTAAGTAATGTTTAGGCAATTTGAAGACCACTCGCTGAGACGAACGTGCACCATCACTGTTTTACAACGGAGACGACGAAGCGATGAAGCGACGTGCAATATATTTAATATATTTTTTTTTTTTCTAAATAATACAATTTCGAAAGAAAATTCAGTGTAGTGAATTTATCGTGAGAAAATTGGTAAAAAAGTTTAGGAAGATCGCTGACAGGTCTTTTGATCGAGTAGTTATTTTTTTTTTTTTTTTTTGTTATAAGAGTAAATTGTTTTTTGTCTAAGGATGATCATTCTTCTGTCATGATAAATGATATCTAATTTTCGGGATGATACACAATAGATGTTTCTGATGGATTTGCAAATTGATGTAGAAATACAATTTTAAGACTTAATTAGTTTTTGATTTATAAATTGTTCAGTGAGGAGATAGGTTTCATTTAGAGACCACTGAATTATTAAATGAAACCAAGTCTTTCACATGAGAAGAAAAGTGAAGTGATTCACATTTTCGTGAACTATTTTGCAAATACGAACATCGAAACACTGGATTTGCTTTTTATAAGTGATGGGTACTATCGAATAAAAACTATCGGATTATTCGATAGTTGCAAAATATTCATTCAATTCGATAGTTTGAAACATTCATTAATTTAATAACTATTTTCATTGAAATAGTTTATTTTTACATTCAGTTACTGTTTTCATTCATTCTATCTGAATGATTTTTCATTGAGCTTGCTAAACTATTGTAAAGGAAAATGTATATTATTATTTATTAATACAAAAACATATCACTTCTGAAAAATAATTCAGATCAGAGCATGAAAAACTATCATGAAATAAACGATTCAAGTTTACAAATTTGAAAAAGTGAATTGAAGTAGTTTTAAATGTTTGTGCAAAACAAATACTCATGAAAACTGGAAAAATAATTTTAAGAAAAAAACTATAAATAAATGAAGGGTTGATAATTTAATTCGATAGTTTATTTAGTTCTGTTCGATAGTTTTTATTCGAATAAATTAATCATACGATAGTTTTCATTAGTACTTGAAATTTGAAATTAGTGATGGGAATTATCGAATAAAAAGTGTCGAATTATTCGATGGTTGCAAAATATTCATTATTCTAAACCATTCATATATTCAGTTACTATTTTCATTCGAATAACTTTTTTCATTCGATATTTTTTACATTCGAATGATTTTTTCATTCGATAGTTTTTTCATTCTAATAGTTTTTTAATCGATAGTTTATTCATTTGAATGATTTTTTATTCGATAGCTTATTCATGCGAATGGTTTTTTATTATTGATAGTTTTTTTCGTTCAAAAAGTGTTTTTTGTTCTTGTTTCAGAACTGCAAAAAGTTAAATAAACCTCAAATTGTTCTCCAAACCTAATACTCACACAAAATTAAAAAAAAAAACAATATTGAAAATAATAGTAAATAAATATTAATCAAAATAATAGTAGATAATTTTTATTCGATAGCTCACATTCGATTGTCTTATTCGATAGTTTTTATTCGAATGAATGAATGAATTTATTCAATAGTTGAAATCGTTCAGTTACTAAATTTTGATAGTTCAAATCAATCTATAGTTCCCATCACTATTTGAAATTCAGTGCAGAAGATTCTAAGAACTGCATTGAATTTTTTTTCTTTTCTGTATTAAAAATCAAGGATGTTTTCGTTAATTTTTACTTGCAGTAATTTATTACAACAATATTTCCTCGTTTTCTTTTTTTTATCTAAAGTATTAAATATAAATATGAAACAAAACATTACTGAATGTGAATATATATATATTATACAAATAATGGTGATATTATTGTGTCTATTATCTATGATATAATTATTTTTTTTTCCAAACTATGTGAAGTAAAATCTTACCTACTGCCGATCAATTTTCCTCAGTACTTCATAAAAATTACTTAAAAAAAAAACACAAAGCACCTTTAAATAAGTACACATTAAGATTTTTTTATTTTATATTTTTCATCAGAAAAAGTGTTTTTGTTTTTAAGAGAAAAATAATTTTTTAGGTACTTTTCAGCTTTCAGGTTATATTAACCTTGAATCCATTCATAAGAAATTTAATTTCTATTTTAAAATGACGTCCCTCTTCAATTTCAATTCTTACTAAGATAAAGTTATGATTGAATTGTTTTTTAATTCAAATCTATTTTTTATATTCAAAATAATTTTTTGAATTGAATAAAAAATGTATTTAATAATTGTGTTATAAAATCGAAACATTAAAAATTAATTTTTTTTTATTATTAAAAAGGCCAAAGGTTGTCTTAAGAACTACGGCAGAATTTTTAACCGTGTAGATATGTGTAATGATCTGAGTTGAGATAGTGATCAATGCAAAAAAGATGTCGCTAAAACTCAAAAGTTTTTCCTTCAGCCTTTCTCTGATCTTGAAGAGTTGTGAAGCTTGTGCAAGACAATTGAGATCTTAAAGGGAACTAGTTGTTCCTGAAATGGTTACACTGAACCAAAAAGGTACATAAAATTAATGAATTTGTACATTAAATTAATGTAAAAATTCATGGCAAATGAGCCAATGTAAAAATTCATTAAATTTAAGAATCTTTTTAAGAACAAATTCATAAGGGAATGAATCTTTCTTAAAAATTAAGAATAAGTTCTTAAATTTTAAGAATTCTGTTCATAAACAAATTCGAAAAGTTTTGAACATGTTTAAGAAAAGTTTCTTAGATTTTAAGAAAAATTCATACAATTTAAGAATTATTTCTTAAATCTTTTTTTTTTCTTCTATAATTTAAGAACAAAGTTTAAGAAAAGTTTCTTACATTTTATGATTATTTCTTAAATTTTATGATTTTTTTCATAAATTTCGTAAAAATTCAAATGAAATTTTGCTTAAATTTTATGAAAAAAATCATAAAAACTATGAATTTTTCTTAAAGTTTTATGATTGTTTTCATAAAATATAATACACTTTTCATTAAAATTTATGCAGTTATTTATAAAAATGCATATAATACATTACCATTCCAAGCCTTTAATTTGTTCCTAAAAAATTGTATTCCAAACAAACAAACTGCAAAACAAAACAACCCAAAATCTAAAACAAAAAAATGAAAATTGTTTTTAAAAATAAAAGAAATTATTAAGTTTAAACGTTATAAAAATGTTTTATTGATCACTATCACTTTAAATTTCACTATAAATTAATTTAATTTTACTTCTCTAATGGATGCATCATCTGGAAAGAAAAAAAAAAGTTTGTATTAGCAAAATGAATATGTAGTATTTTTTTTAAAAAATCGAAATAGCTAGAAGGTTAAATTATCTAATTCTTACCTTATTGTAATCGGCACCATTAGACTCTGGATATGAAAAAAAAAATAAAAATAAAAAATTGAATAAGTTGGGGAAAGATAAAAATATAAAGAATTTAGGTACCTATGAGAAATGTTGATAATATTAAGTTAAAACAAAATTTAAATATTTAGAGAAATAAAATAAAATGCAACACTTACTAAATTCCATGTTTTGCTTTAGTTTCCAATGACAATTTCAATTGTACAGGATTTGTTGAGAATCGCCTTTAATATGGTTTTTATTTTGTGTTGATTTTTCCCCCTTTGCCGGTCCAAAGTTGAAGATTACGTACGTGCCTCCATATTTCACAAAAATATCAAATTACGATTTTCAATTTTAAAATATGCACCTATAACAAAAAAAAAGAAAACATATTTAATAAATAAAAGAAAGCAATTTTTAACATTATATGTTTTTATACTTATCTGAGTATATGGGAAAGAGGCAACAGGAACCAACAATATTTTACACTTTTGCAATGTACTTATACTCTTCAAAATTGTCTACGTGGTTAAAAAGCTTAACACTATAAACAATATCGTCTTTTATTCACAAACTTTTATAACTTGTTTCGGCAACGACCGTCCACTTTGAATGTCAGATTTTAAATTTAATCCTCAAAGAAATCTTTCCAAGGCATAGATTCAGAACAACAGTTATTATTTTCTAGATTGATGAAAAAGTACATAGACTTTAAGAAAATATACTTAAAATCTCAAAACGTAAGAATTTTTTCATAAATTATATGTATACTTTCATAATATTTAATGAATTAATTCTTAAATTTTGGAAAAATATGAATTTCGAACATAAAAAGTATGAACAAATTCTTAAATTTTAAGAATAAGTTCTTAATACCGAATACAGGATAACAGTAAAATATTCCTTGTTTTTTGATTAATGAAAAAATACATTGATTTTAAGAAAAAATGAATTCATTCTAAGAAAAAATACTTAAAAACACAAAATGTATGAACTTCTTACAAATGTAATTGTGAAAATAGATTTTTTTTTCAATTTTAGAAGGGAAAAAAGTCAATTTTAAAAATTATTTTAACTCAAAATACAACTGAATGGAAAATAATAGTCAATTTCATTCATAAAAGTATGTCCAGATTCTAAGATTCAGCAAAATATTCTTTCAAATTGGAGCTAGAAGTTTATGAATTTATACATAAACCTTCGTATTTGTTCTTAAAAAAAATTCATACAAAAATTTTCCATAGGAAAATTTTTATGAAAACTGATTCTTAAATTTTATGAATCTTTCTTAAAACTAAACTTTTTTTTTAAGAATTTGTGCTTAAATTTAATGAATTTTTCTTAAAAATGTATGAATTTTGGTTTATGAACGAGATTCATAGTTTTTAAGAATAATCCTTTTTGCAGTGTACTCAATTGTCGCAATTCCTGGATCCGATCCAATATTTTTATATCCAATTGCACCACGTGGAGGTGACGAAACGCTTTTTGTCATCCTTCCACCTAATAATGTTTTTGTCAACCCGTTATCCTTTAAAAATATGTATCTCTGCACCATTCCATTATAGCTTGCAGGCGAATATTTTACCGAAGTAATGTTCACTGAAAGGAACCATTGCTCTGCCATTTGTCAAAGTTGTACCCAGTTTGAATGACACTGACACCATCCAAACCCATTTTGTAACCTTTTGTTCTTCAAAAACCGCAACTCTTGTTTCTCAGAAAACGCATTTATCGTTACCATAGTCTTAAGAGAATCAAGTCCTTTCTTTAGATTTTCAAGCCACACTGCAAAGTCTTGATTTATTGACTAGTATATTTTCCCCATTACCATACTTAAACAAAGACCTTAAAGATCGATCTTGTTTAGATAACTCTCTCTCTTACCTAGACTGCTGTCGAAGGTCAAGCCTTAAGCAATTCTTATTAGAACATTCTTATCGAAGACATGCCACTACTATGCTAAACATGTTCTCAACAAGCCAGTAATTCACAGGAATATTGCGCAAGATTCAAAAATAGTCACCCATAGAACATAAAGGTGTTGGTTTTTTTTTTTGTCTTTCAACTTTAGATGAAGTCAGACCCATAACAGAGGTATGTAAGTTCGTGTGTAATTCTTTTAATGATTCTGTGGGTGTCACATTTTACTCTCTGAATTGACAACTTCCCCATTTCGATTTAAAAACTCACACCTTTTCTAATAAGACCCGTTTATAAGATTTCATCAACCTTGCATTAATGAATTCTTGTTTTTGTCGTCGTCGGTGACAGTGGGAATAATATATCGCAAGAATGGCATTTTTGCGTAAGTTGTATCTTAAATCTGCAAACAACGACGACGAGACAAGATAACTGACTCACTATTACTGGGTGGGTGTCATATTGTGTGTTCCTTTAAACAATAATAATTACCTGCAGCGCGATTGCATTTTTACTCACTCAATCACACGAATCGATTCTGTGCGATTCGCGCAAATTATGCTAATTCGAAAGTGAAATCATTTTCTCATGTCAGTCAGTGAATGGAGGCACTATTATAATTATTGTCAGCTTGTATAGTGTCAATGCTGACACAATGGCATACTAATACCAATTAATTAATTATGTTTGTTTTTTTCCTTTTCTTTTCTTTTAGATCAAAGAACGTCTCTGAACTGTGTGTTGGTAATTGCTGCTGTTGTTGCTGCCGCCCCCGCATTGGCACAAGACATGGCACTCATTTGCAAACGTCTTTAGAATCAATAAGAATACAAATCAAAACATTCTTCAATGGAAACATAACAGTTATTGGTCAATTCTGTCAGTTTGAAGTCTATGGACGAAAATGGATTACAGTTATAAGTTTTTATGGCTGTCCGGTATACTATTAGGTAAGGCCATAGTACCTACATTAACGTATAAATACTAATGAATGTCACTTTTTATATCAAAGTGATTATTAGATAGTATTCTATTGTGACAGACTGTCAAAGTATGATGGGGTTTTGTTCTTGATTAGATTTTTATTTTCTGTCTGCAAAAAAAAAAATGCATTTGGAAAAGTGTTAGACTCCATACGTGGTAAGGAGGAGAAAGTTAAAACTAATTAATGGAAATTAACAACCGGAACAATGACACTTGCGATTGAAGTAGAATTTGAGAAAGACCATGACATATTAAATTATAAAATCAGTTGGTTTTGTTTGTAGAAAATTCAAATAAAATAGAATAGAACTCATTTTTATATTCTCCCTATTTGTGGCCAAAGGAAGGTTAATAAGTCTCAAAGAGAAACATTACAGACAGTTTTTTGTAAATTATTTTTTTTTCTTCTTTTATTCGAACAGAATAAATATACTACACTTCGCGTCAATTGAATAGAAACAACATTTTTTCTTTAGAAAATAGCGATTGGCGCTTTGGTGAGGTAACTTAGTAGATTTTTGGTTTTGCATTTTCAAAGAGGAACTTTTAACAAACAATGTTGTAAAAACAAAAAACCCAAAACAGAAACCGTATGGCTTCTGGTTGCGTTTTTTCGCATTACCTCACAAAAAACAGTGTTTTTTTTTGCGTCACTTGAATAGAAACAAGCTCTTAAATTAGATAAAAATGATGAAAAATCATGGAAAACACTAATTATAGTAAAGCAATATTAAGCTTTGACATTATTTGCACATTATAACCAATTATGGGCTACGAGCTACCAATAGTCACCACAGAAAATGCATAAATAGCAGCTTACATTGGAAATGCACCTGCACCATGCAAAATCGAGAAAGATATTGGAAAATTTGCCAAATTTGGATGAGATAATTTTTAAAATATCGTAAACTAGTGATCAAATCAAAAAATAAGACAGGTGAGACCCAAGTCACGAGCAGAGAAAAAAATAACTTAAAAACTAGCTGCAATTTTCTTCACTTTTCCGCTAAAATCGGTCAAAAACGTGGTGTTAGTGCGATGGAAACGTGTTGGTTTGTTCCATCCTGGAAGTTATAAAAGGTGCACAACATTAAAAAAGCCTCAAAATGCAAAATAACAACATTTTAAGTTCTACTAAGATTACAAAAAAGTTAACTATTTTATAGTTGCATTCGAACTGAAAAGTAGTGAGGTAAAGAGTGGTTTTTTAAAGGAAAACATACCAACTCAGATGGACCACGTTAATATTAGCCCTATTTCATTGGTTTATAAAAGAATAACCTTTATCGCATCGCCAATAAAGGGCACTAAAATGTGTTATAGTAATACGCTTTGTTTTTATGATGTGCAATAGCAAAATTGAAGCTTCACGCTTCAAAAACAGATGCTAACTTTTACAAAGAAATAATGGTAGAAGCTCTTGGCAAGTTTAGGAACGTGGAAGAACAACCATCTTAGAGATTGCACAAGGATAGTTCAAGAAAAAACAACGCAATAAAAACAAAACAGATGCATTCCGGATAAAAACGAAAGTTTATTTCACTTATTCAATCCTTAAATTGTAGAAAATGTCATTTTCTTAATTTGTAAGAAGTTACCAAACACTTTTATCACTTTCTCCAATTTGGTCCACGATTGTGTACAGTAGAAGTGCATTTTCAATGTTAAGTTCTATTTATGCATTTTCTGTGGTGCCTTTTGGTAGCTCGTAGCTCATAGTTGGTTATAATGTGCAAATAATGTCAAAGCTTAATATTGCTTTACTATAATTAGTGTTTTCCATGATTTTTCATCATTTTTATCTAATTTAAGAGCTTGTTTCTATTCAAGTGACGCAAAAAAAACACTGTTTTTTGTGAGGTAATGCGAAAAAACGCAACTAGAAGCCATACGGTTTCTGTTTTAGGTTTTTTGTTTTTACAACATTGTTTGTTAAAAGTTCCTCTTTGAAAATGCAAAACCAAAAATCTACTAAGTTACCTCACCAAAGCGCCAATCGCTATTTTCTAAAGAAAAAATGTTGTTTCTATTCAAGTGACGCGAAGTGTATGTTTGTATTATACAGGGTGATTCAGGAGGAATGTGCCAAAAAGCACAAAAAAAAAATTGTATTGGAGGGAGGGGCAATTTAAAAACAAAATTTACTTAATTTGGAAAAAATATATGTTCACAATCAAGAACCTCATCTTTTTTACAAATTTTAAATAAAGCCATTTTATGGCATAGTTTTTGAAAAATTAATTTTCAAAATTAAAATTTTTAAAAAAAAAATTTTTTTTAAATAATTTTTTTAAAAATTATATGTAGTTAAGTAGGTACCTACTAATTAAGTTTTTAAAATTCGATGCTCTGTTTTGTTTTTAAACAAAAACAGAAAACCAGATCCAAAAATATATTGTCGTTTTTGAGAAACCGATGACCATCTCAAACCTTTTAAAAGGGATAGTAACTCTCTATATTGTGTTTTACGCTATTTTTTAGTGGAATCCATAGGTTTTTCGGGTCGCTGAAAACATATTCGAAGTCTATTTTGCCCTATCACATCAGGTTTTCGAGATAACCTCAAAAAATATGTTCGTTTCTAGCGACCCGAAAAACATACATTTAGCACTGTCGCACTTCCAGTTCAAACAAAAAATTTTTTTGGGGCTGTGACATTTTTCGAGATTATCTTGAAAACCTGTCGTGATGGGGCAAAATGGACTTCGGATTCGGTTTCAGCGACCCTAAAAACCTATGGATTTCACATAAAAATAGCGCAAAATACAATATAGAGAGTTACTATTCCTTTTAAAAGGTTTGAGATAGTCATCGGAAAAAACCTCTTATTTTAAAAACTGTCCATTTTCGACAATTTCACCGAGGGCCACTTCCCATACAAATTGTGCGGGGTCCTTTACAAAAAATCAAAACTACTTCTAAGAAACCTCTTTATTTTTTGTTTTTACGTGGATGGATTAATTAATAATTTATTTATGAAATATTAACCATTCCTCTATTATTTTTTAATCATTCAGACTTAAATGAGGATACAACAAAGTGACACAGTATTTGATTAATCCTGAATTGATCAACTTTTATTATTGATAAGACATGAAAACTGACCTCTGATAATAATTTTTCTTACTATACTTACTTACTTCCAAAAACACTATTTTTTCATGTTTTAGCATGGTAATATCTCTATATCTCTACGTGGTGTGATAGAATTTTTTTGACAACTATGTACCATCAGATCAGTGTAATCGAGTAGGGGAAAAAAAACGACGGTCTTAGAATTCAATATCAAAATATTTAAAAGCGATTTCAAGTTTTTGAAAAGCCGTTCAAAAGAATAATGTTTCTTCTAAAAATAAAGATTTCAACAACAAGTTGCCCATCCTCGGAACCAACACGCCAGCTGCAAACCCAAACGCTCCTGCTTTCCAACCAATGGTTGACAACACTGCAAGCGGCAGTACCCGACACAATTTTAAACACAAATTTTATTAGCTATAGCAAAAAAAAATCCAAATATTAACTTTTTGTTCAAAAACATTTAAAACAGGTAAAAAACATAGCAAAGTAATTTTTAACCAGGTTTTGTTAAATTCAACCATTTTTGTAAAAGATAAAAATAAAAAAAAAAAAACAAAAAATTGTATTTTTGCATTTTTCTCAATATTTTTGACTTTATGTAAAAAATGGTTTGAGTAAAAATTGTAGACATTTTTACTATCTACAACTTTTACATTTAACTTTTTTCCATAGGAGGTCTACTTTTGACAAAAAAACGTTATTTTTTAACCTTAAAAACATTTACTGCCAAAGAATTCAATTAAAATATTAATATTTTACCTTAATTATAATTTATTTTTTTATGTAATTGCCTTTGTGTCGTTTTATCACTTCCTTTTATCAAAACCTATTTCCTTATCTCATAAGATCAAATGCTATGTTGTTGTACCATAATAAATTATAAAATCAACACTAATTGTCCTATAAAGATAATCACCTTATAAACTTTCTGCTTATATTATGTTTTTATTGAAAAGCTAACTAACTGATTCAACTGATCATTGGAATTCACCGAGGTTCACATTTAAAGCCAATTATTTTTGTTAATTTAGTTTAATGATTGTGTATTAATTGGTTTAATAAATTGCACCTACACGTGGTAAATACTTTTCACACCATTTTTGTTTTAATTGCATTTCCGCATAACTGCTCCAATTGAATATTCAAATTGCTTTAAGACAAGAACAACATGAAAAAAATAATATTGCAGTTTTCTTTTTGAAATTCTAATGAGACCGCTCAAAGTAGTCAGTGTGTTTATACACAGTGAATATGTTTAGTTAAATATTTTGATCCCTTTAAGCTTAAGATAAATATGTGCAATTTGTTCTTGTGGTTCTGTAAAATACCAGTTTGACTTGTGGTGACTTCACTGTCTGGGCGGAATTGACTTTTGCTGTAACTTACCATGCCGGAAAACAGATGGACTTCTAATTTAAATTGTTTCTAATTTATTTATTTATTGTTAATAAATAACACGTGCTAACTTGGTGGAAATTTACCGATTTTATTCAAGGAACAAACTATAACCAATTATATCATTTGAAGTAGATATAATATTTATAGGTTAATCAGATACGTGGTCTTAGTATGCACAAGTTCATCAATTCTTTTGTTGTTCTGACCACTTTGGCAACTTTTCATCTTTCCTTAACAAAAAGGGATACAAAAAAACTCGAAAAAAAGCTCGCTGCTCAACTCTTTTGTTTAAAGAAAGTCATTTTCGCTTGCTGGAAAAATAAGAGTAATATAACCGAAGTCTGTTTGTGACAATAAAAACGTTTAATGGCTAGTTTCTTATTTAAGTGTGAGCCACTTTTGTATCCTATATTGAAAACTTAAATGTCATTTTTAATAAAAAAAAAAAATGTGCATTACCTTATCCTTCATATGTTGACCGTGAAATTAAGCCCGAAGTAAACCATTGAACTTTCAAAATCCCCATTCTCCTTTACAAGAAATATCCTAATTCATTTCCATCAAAATTGAATAAACGAAATTAAGAGCTACTAATGAAAAGTGCAGTATCAAATCAAACTTTATCAGATACCAATTAAAGTTAAATTTAATCTTTTGTATCCTTTTAATCATTATATTTCATAGAGCAGATGCTAACCATTTTAATTGTAGGTCCTATTCTATTCGCAGCTATCACCATGCAAAATGTTGCCAGCCCAGTTTTTCAAAATCACAAAACAAAAGAATGGACGAATTTAGATAATATAACATTTTCGTTTGATTGCTCCAATCGGCCGGTTGGTTTTTATGCCGACATGGAGTACAATTGTCAAGTGAGTAACAATTAATTTAAATTTGAAAAAAAAAGCTTTAACAATCTCCACTAAAAGAAAAAAAGCTTTATAACGATCGTATATTTCTGAAATCCGACTAAAAGTATGCAACATTTTATTTCTTTTCTAGATATTTCACATGTGTGATGAAGAAGGAAATCGCATACCCCACTTATGCGCCAATGAAACTTCCTTTAATCAGGAGTACAGAATCTGTGATTGGGACTATAATTTTAATTGTACAGAATCACCTGTAAGTATTTTTGCCGCTGTATACTGCATTGCATTTCAATTTAAAGTGATCTCCTCTTTTATTTGTCATGCCCACCTTGCTGCCGCCACCTTTGCCATCGTTTATAAATGCCAACGTCAACGCCACCAACATTACCATCGCCATTATTATAATATTGTCATCATCTTCTCTAGAAATGGTTTTATCTCAACGAGCTGACATATGCCACTGAAACGCCAGAGGATGAAGACTATTAAAGTGAAATAAATTAAATGAATTTTATGTAATTATATTATAATATTATTTTATCCTATTCATAAATTAAATCAAACAAAAAACAAAAATATTAAAAATTATAGAAAAAAAAAAAAAACAAAAACAAAAAATAGCGAAGGGCTTGCCCATAAATAAATCGAGTATAATTTGTTGTTAAATTATTTTGTTTGTGTTCGATTAATAAATAGATTGATGTTTACAAACGTATAATGGAATGTAATATTAGTTTTTTTCTAAATTGGTTAAAATTATCTACCTACTATCTGAAGTTTTAAGTAAAATAATTTCACATTTACGTTTTAACTTAATATTTTCTATGGTTCAAATCGAACACATTAAACTTTCTGGTGAATCACAAAAATGCTTTGAACCAAGTTAAAAAAATTAATCAAAGATGTTGATTGAACCGTAACATGCTGTTTTGTATCAAAGAGATTAATGATTCAGTGTTAATGTGTGTCTTCCTATGTCTGACTTCATGAATAATTTAAATTAATTGTAGGAAAATTTAAAAAAGTTTATGATAAAAAGATATCATTTGCATAGTGCTTTGTTATTTTGTTTTTATATCAAACACTGTATTTTTATTTGGTATTGACTTTATGATTTTGGACCATTAGAATTATTACATATTTTGTATCTTCGAGCAAAAAATTTCATATTAAGGCATCATAAAATCAAGACATTTTTTAAAAAATTTAAAAACCTAAATTATAATAATTTGGTCTGTCTGAGTCTGAAAACTTCAATATTGAAATCACTCAGAAGATAACTATTAAAAACCATATCGTCGAGCCTGGGTGCCCCGGACCCCTGACGGATGCTTGGTCCCATGGGAGACCACATAGAGAAGAATTCCGTTAATATAAATAAAATAACGAGGCAAATAGATGTAATATTTACTTAGTTTCCTAATTAATCTCAAGGACATAAATAAAAAAACAATAGCAATAAATTACTGCATTGCCGCGCAGTTAATGGACATCTGAACAAATTAAATGTATTGGGCCCCTGAAAAATTAAATGATTTTTTCTAATGCGAAATATACATAAATTAGTTTCAAAACGACACTCTAAGACAGTCCAGGCGAACTTTTGAACTTTTTGAACTTTCCAAACAAGGGCCCCAAGAAGTAAATAAAGTTTTTAATTTCAAACAATATTCAGCCATCTTTCCTTTTAAAGGCCCAAGAAATAATGCGTTGATATAGTAAACAAATACTTCAATGTCACAATTATCAATGTGATAAACCTTTTTTAAAGGAATAAAGCCACCCCGCTGTGCTGTCACATTTCATATTAAGAACTCTGGAGGCACTATGCTTGTTAGAAAAACGATATTTTTAAACTCCAAAGTATCTAAAATTTAAATTTTAACTAAGTTAGTTAGTTCTCAACCTCTTTTGTACCTGGGTAATTCGCCAGTTAAGCTATGACTTATCAGATTCAAATGTGTGTAAGCTTTTAGGTGGGTGACATCGACATGCTCTGCATGCAGCTTCAAAGCTGATTAGATAACAAAGTTACTAGTTTACTGTGTGTTTTGCAAGAAGCTAATCTTATATATAAAAAGACATTCTTTAATTTATGAATAGGTACGTTTAAGAATACGTTTAAGGATACATTAAACATGATCAAATAACACCCGCACATAAATTCGTGAGCTTCAACAATAAATTTTTATGTAAAACACCAATGTTCGGAATTATCCCACATTAATTCTGCGTCTAAAATATATACCACTCGAATCTGCGACTCGAATCGGCGATGGGAATCTGCTACTCGAATCTGTGACTCGAATCTGTGACTCGAATCTGCGACTAAAATCTACGACTCAAATCTGGGACTCGAATCTGCGTCTTAAATCTGCGGTTCGAATCTGTGACTCAAATCTGCGACCCGACTATGCTACTCAAATCTGCGACTAAAATCAAATCTGCGCCTCGAATCTGTGACTGTGAGCCGCAGATTTGAGTGGCAGATTCGAGTCGTAGATTCGAGTCGCGGATTTTAGTCGCAAATTTTAGTCGCAGATTCGAGTCGAAGATTTTAGCCGGAGATTTTAGTCGCAGATTTTAGTCGCAGATTCGAGTCGCAGATTTGATTCGCAGATTCGAGTCGTAGATTTTAGTAGCAGATTTGTGTCGTAGATTTTAGTCTCAGATTCGAGTCTGCGATTTCAGTCGCAGATTTGAGTCATAGTTTGAGTCGCAGATTCGATTCGCAGATTCGACTCCTAGATTTTAGTCGTAGCATTGAGTCACAAAGACAACTATGACAAGAGGGACAAGAGGGACAAGAGGCACAAGTGCGATAAGACGCGATGGATACGTGACCCAGGTTTTTGGTTATGATGAAAAATGAGGATAAGAATTTGCACCTGTGATAAGAGCTTAGATGTGAAGACTTTTCATTCAGTTCTTTTATAATTAAACGCATTCTGTGCATTAAACTTTTTTTTAACTTTTCTAATTCCAGCATCGTTAGTTGTATTTCATAAACAAAATCTTATTTGAACAATGAGTTTTTGCTTTGCTATATTTGCCCATTAAATCAATTCTAATGTGTTTAAGTGTTTTCCTTATTTTAGTATTATGCTAACCTATTATTTAATTAAAATAATAAATTCACAGAAAGGGGTGCTAACACCAATTATAAATCATGTCAATAAAGATAATTACACATATTTGACAATAACATCTAAAGTGATGTGAATTTAATGGAAGCCAGATAAAGCTGGAACTTAAACGCACACATCTGTTTTATTTATTTAATTCGATTTTTTTTTTGTTACATTCATATAAATGTGAATTTGTATTATTTTCGAACAAAGTGCTCAAGTTCAATGCCAAATTTGTATTTCCCCCGAAATTGGTAATTTCATAATTTTGTCACATAAAAAAATTATCTATTTAAGGCAGTACGCGCGACATTAAGGTGTTTTAGTTCAATTCTCTCGTTAACATCATGCAAACCAAAATAAGTTTTTACTTCATTGGTGTATTAGCTGCTTTTGCGTTGATTAAAGCTCGTCCTCAAACCTTCAATAACTATCCTTATAGGCCAACGTTTTCGGATTTAGATCCATATAGTGAGTTTTAATTTAAATATAAAAAAATCTCCAAAATGATAATGGAATCAAATATTTTATTGCAGATTACTATTATACAACACCAATGCCATATAATTCGCAGAATTTGGTAAGAATTTGGCCTTATGTTGTTGATCAAGCAGTGTCTCCACTTTACAATTTAAATCAGGGCAGCAATGGTTACCTTAGCAACAGTGGATATAGTTCAACATTAAATAATGGATATGGGGGAACCTATTCAAATACTGGTGTAGTATACAATCCCACTGGATACTTGTCGAATCCCAATATCCCAGGATATGGGACAACAATTCCTCCTTATCTGTCAAACACTAATCCTTTTGGAATTTACAATGGAAAAAAATAAAGTGAACTTGTGTAATTGATGAAGAGATTGTGGTAGATAATAAGGGCTAAGTGATTTATGTTTTTTTTTTATTTACAAATAATTAAATAATAAATTGAAGCTTAAATAGATATTGGTTCTTTGTTAAAACCACTAGGCCGATAAAAAGTGTTCATACATATTTAAAATTATTTTATAGAATAAAAAAAACTTCACAATTCAACAATAAATATAAACTTCAAACTTTCGAAAACGCTAAATAAAGTAAATTGAGTGTGTCGCACAAATAAGTACCTCCCGACAAACAATTTGGTTCTATAAAGCTTTACAGATGCAATTGTTGCTTCTGTAAAGCATTATAGAAGCAAAATTGTTAGTAGGGCTTTTCATCTCTTGTATAGTAAATAAATTGCACGACTGGGGTCGCACGTACTTGCTCTTATGCTTAAAGTAACTATAATGTTAAAGCTTTTTATTCAAGAATTTAAAATTTGATATTTTGAAGAAATTTCATAAGTAGTATAAAAAAATTAAATCTGTTTTTATAATTAATAAAACACCGTTTTAAAATATCTTAAAAAAAAAACAAATATGCCATTTTATTTCTCGTATAAAAAGGTATTTTTAGAAAAAAAATTTTGAAAATTGTAGGAGCCGTTTTTTAAAAAAATAATTTTTTATATATAAAATTTTTTAACATTTTTCAAAAAAAAAGTTGGTATGCCATTTTGAAGAAATAATTAATTTACATATAAAAACTAAATTTCAAAATTTTTCATTGATCCGTTTTCAAAAAATTGATTTTTCAAAAAAAAATTTTGAAATATTTTTTAAAAAACCAAAAATGCGTTTTTTGAAAATTTTCTAAAATTTTAATATTATCTTTACTTACACACTTTTGTATAAAAATTTTCATTTAAATCGGGTTAATTTTGTACGAGATATTCAGAAACGAAAAAAACCGTTCTATGACAGGTACCGTTAATAACGGTACAAAAAATATTTTTTTTATTTAAAAAGTTGGCCCTTATGTGTAGTACTACACACAAAAATTTTAATCAAAATCGTAAGAGCCGTTTTTGAAAAAAATTACATTTTCTATTTCCGTTATATGGCAGGTACCGTTAGTTTTGGTCATAAAAAAAAAATTTCAATTTCCCCTCTAGGGAATCACCAAAAACTGCTAACTACCAAGTTTGAAGAAAATCACTTCACTCGTTTAGGCTGCAGCTCCAGATAGAGACAGACACACAGACAGACAGACAGACAGACAGACAGACAGACAGACAGACAGACAGACAGACAGACAGACAGACAGACAGACAGACAGACAGACAGACAGACAGACAGACAGACAGACAGACAGACAGACAGACAGACAGACAGACAGACAGACAGACAGACAGACAGACAGACAGACAGACAGACAGACAGACAGACAGACAGACAGACAGACAGAATTGCCGGACCCACTTTTTTGGCATTCTCCATCATCGTAATGTCATATAAAATTGTTATCTCGAGTTCGATTTTTTTTACGAATCCTAAACTTGCCCTATAGTTACGGTGACCATCCGTCCCGGTTTGCCCGGGACTGTCCCGTATTTCTATAGCTTGTCCCGGGTTTTTATTTAAGAAACCCGGGACGTATAAGTGTCCCGTATTTTGTAATTTGTCCCGTGATTGTCCCGTATTTCTATATTCTCTGATTTTTGTATTCAAAAATTTAAATACTTTGTACGGAAAACAAGAAAACAGTATAAAACCATTAGTTTTTAAAACTTTTTCGTCAATTACTTAGTTTTAGCTTGTGTTTGTCAGGTTGAAAAGCTACATCAGAAAAAGTTTTTTTCGTGTATTGAACAACATATGAAAGAGGAAAGAATCCCCTTAACTTCAAGAGTTTTAAGGATATATTTAAATGTTGAATTGGATATTAAAAACTTTCAAAATCATTTAAGGCCCAATTTATTGACTCTCCATTAAATTAAATCGCCATTAAAAAAGGGAATTTTAAAATTAAAAACCAAATTCGTTTAATTCAGTCTCTTTTAAAAACATTTTTGAAGTTTGGCATCATTTACTAATTGATCATTAAATTTAAAAGTCGTTTTAGTTAAAACACCAAATTCGACCTTTTAAAAGGGTTTCTATTTATTCACTCTCCATTAGCGTCAAATATCATTTTATTTATTATTTTATTAAAAAAAGTTTCTGTGTCAATTGACAATTAAAAATAAATAAAATATGCATAAATATGGAAATATTGAGATGGCGAAAAAGTGTTCAATCAATATCATAAGACCAACGTTTGGTAATTGGTAATTGGTAAAAGTACCTACCCCAAATTATTCTAAAACTTTATTTTAAATTTTGTGATGTGATTTTAATGGAGCTAAAGCTGTTCAATAGGGTAAATCTTCTATGCACTTGCAAATATGCGAATCTATTGCCGATTATATTGGTATTATTATGCGAGCCGTTGCTAACTAAGAATTGGTTTATATTCAAAATAACTGCGAGTCGAGGATCTATTAAGGGAAGGTATGCGGGTTAAACAAACGAAAATTCACTTATTATAATTAGTCAATTCTCGTTAACATGTACGTGGGCAATTGTCACATAATGTATACTATATCAACTGCTTCACCTCCAAAAAACACGGTTGTCGTGCTGCAAAATACATATTTTCAGTTTATGCTCAGCCTTGTCATAAGTTCTATTCGTGATATTGTATATCGTAACACCGTCTGTGGGTTTTTGCCTGGCGTTTTAGCTGCAAAATACTTAAGGGCCATCATTTTTGAGTTTTTATGTTGTTTATCCTTCAAATCTTCAAATTTAAATATATTTTATTTGACAAAAATGTAGCTTTTGACAGTTTAATTTTTCAAAAAATAAAAAAATCCCTGGGATATTTTTAATGGAGTTTTAAATTTAAAGTTTCCATTAAAAGTAAAGACTTTAACTAAAGCAGAGTGAATTAAATGAATTTTTAATGATGGAAACTTAAAGACGTCAATAGATTAACAAAGCTTTTAACTAAAACGACAAATTTAAAAATTTGGAGGCTCAATAAATTGGCCCTAAGGTCCAATTTATTCACACTCCATTAAATTTAAAGTCGCCATTAAAAAAGGGAAATTTTAAAATTTGTATGCGATTTGACAGTTTTATAATTTTTAATGGAGCCTTTAAAAATAATGGAGAGTGAATAAATTGGGCCTAAGTAAAATAAAATTAAAATTTTTAAAACAGCTCTCATTATTTTGATTAAAAAAATATTTTTTAAGAAGTTATTAACAGTACCTATTATAAACCCGTTTTCTTGATTTCTGACTTCCTCGTAAACGACTAAAATGATTTCAACGAAAATGTTCTCATAAAATAGTTTAAGAAATCTTGATATCAAAATTAGGAAAAATTAGGAAAACTCATTTTATTATTTATTTTTTTTTTTTTTGAAAAACCAATATTTTCGATACAATCCAACGAATTTTTTATCTGTCCCGGGTTTTGCCCGTAGAAATATGGTCACCGTACCTATAGTACCTATATCGCAAGTAAAAATATTTTTACATTAAATACACTGGTCAACAAAATTGAACTTTTTTTTGCCACAAGAACCAAGATATACTTTTCTAGAAGTTTTTGATGTGCTGAACTCGAATCTGAAGTCTGAAAAATTAAATTGGCCTCCATTTTTGAAATATTACCGTTATAAAATGTTTAAAAACATAATTCTGGCTGTTTTCGAGGTTCTATTTTAAATTTTAAATCATTTCAATTTATAAGCAAATCTTTAAATATTAAAATGTATGCACATAAAATTAAGACGGAATCTCTTCATTTTTAGGCGTTTTTGTTTTATTATATGAATATTCTTATTGAAATGAAATGAAATTCACATTCAATTTAACAAAATTTAAGCTTATTTAACTTATTTTAAGTGGAAATCGTGTTATTTTAAAAGGGTGGGATTCATCTTATTTTAGAGTGTTCTCTCAATTGTTTAAAAAAATTAATAAACTGGCTATTATGGAAGTCGTAAAGCCGTCTATTTAAAACCCACACTTTCTTATACATTTTTTCCTCATACTTAAAAAATAGCATGTCTAAATTTAAAAAATCATTCCTAAATGGACACTTTTGCAACGTAATTTACCTGAAATTAATGTTTTTTGATTCTTTTTTACGAATTGAGTTATAGAAATACCATGTTTAACAATCATGTAATCAGGTGTTTTCTCATCCTTTTTGCATATGAAAACGAGCTCCATCACATGGAGAGCTTTTATTGAGAGATCGATCTCATCCCTCTGAGATTGAACTCACTACCTGACATCTAACTTGGTCAGGAAATTTTTTTTTTGCAAGCCACCAAGAAAGTTCTCAAAAAAGTGAGTTCGATCTCATCTTTTTGAATACGACCCAATGACATGAGTCATGTGTCATATCGCTCATTTACTTGAATACTGTCATAACTCAAAAATAACGAATATTGAGTTATTAACGCAGAAGTTATTGGAATAAAGTAATCTCTAATCCTGCAGAAAATTCTTTCTAAGCTTTAAAAACTGATGGAGAAGAAGAACTTGTTTTGTTTTAGAAACTAACTTTTTACTACAGAAGCTGTGTTTTATTTTCCCTGTGATCTAGATCAGATCATTGTATTTATGTGCTTTACAATAACAAAACTAAATCCAACTTTTAATGTAAAGCAAATAAAAACAATGATTTGATCTGGATCACGAGTAAAATAAAACACAGCTAAAAATAGATCGATACTAAATTTAAAACTCGTTTTCTAGAAAACTAGTTTTTTTGAGTTATGAAGGTGTTCAAGTAAATGATGAGCGATATAACAAAATCATTCTTGAGTCTTGACTGCTTTGACATGTATGCATTCAAAAGTATTGTTCATCTTCAAATGAATTACAACTCATTAAGAACAATTCTACAAAAAAAAAAAAAAAATAGGTTCAACGTTAAGAATTATTGTATCTATAATTTCTAGTCCATCATCATCATCGCTTTCAAATACATCATACATTAAGTTCATCATAAAATATTTTTCTAAAGCTTTACTTAAATTAAGTTCAAAACTTTTTTATCCCATTAAATTGAGAGCAATCTCTTTTTAAACAGTAAACACACCCAATAATGACCTTTATTTATCAGGAGGGCAGTACGCATAGGTTTTTAACGATTTTCCTTTAAGTTTCTAAACAAATAAATATCACATCACAAGATAACAAAAACAAACGATTAATCGACAAAACACATCTCAACATTTTCTTGTTTCACATTTTTTAAACGTGATAATAACTTGAACCTACCTACCGGTCTTCGATCTATATTAAGTGCTAACAATATTAACAATAATTACCTAACGGTTTTATCTCTCGCTCATCATAAAAAAATATTATGTAGACAAAAAAGCTTCTCACGAATCGTCGTCACTGATTACATGAATAAACCACAAAATGTATGTCAACAAATCAACCGTAATAATCAAACCTACCTAACAAAAATGTTTCTGCAACATTATGAAAAAGAAGTGTTGCTCTATACTCAACTCCCACCGCAAAAAATGTAGTAAAGAAACAAGTTACCCACAGCAGATCGTTGCTGTCCATCGAGGAAGAAACCAAAAAAGAAATGTTATGACGTCACAAAAAAATGTTGCTTTTACCTATCTACCATATATTTGTACCACTTTCAGCAGCATCGATGCGAGGTGAGACTGAAGACAAACCGCAAAACGACGACAGCACCTGACTTCAGTAACCAGTCTTAATTTCTAGTTAACACGGTACGGTTCGTTACCAGAATCAAGCATCTTTCGTAAAAGATATTTCGATAAAATACAAAACTTAAAAAAGTGCGGTCAGTTTGACGTTTAGATTTTAGGATAATCGCTGTCGTTGTAAAAACCAAAGTGTCAACAAATTATACCTATTTTGGATAACACAAAAATATTGGTGTAGACGAAAAAGTCATGGTAAGCATTAGTTTGTTGCTTCGAAAAAATCAAATCAATAGCGGGCACAATAGTTGCATTGTGAAAGCATTTTCTCATTGATTAAGTTTTTGTTTTCGAAGAAAGCATTTTTGTGGTTAAAATGAAGACCGAATGAAAAATAAACAAATAAAAAGAAGTCAATGGAATGAATTATAATTGTCGGTGACCTAGTTACTTGTTTATTACTTTTAACAGATCGAACAAAAAATATGTTCAATCTCAAAATTTTATTGAAGAAGAACCATGTACAAACAATTTGTATGACATCCAAAAATGAAATTCATCGTAACTTTCAGAGTAAATCACCAAATCGTCATGCCGTTAAATCATTAACACGCCCTTTGGCATGACAGTGACTTTTGTTTTTGTTGTTTTAATTCTTTTTTTTATCTTTGGGTATGTCATTGTTACTTTCTTGTGATGCTTAAAATGTGTTTTACTTTCTTTGCGGATACATTTTTTGTATCATTAAATTGGGAATTTATTTAACATGACTCGGAACAGATATTTACATAAGTTTGGATGTGTATATAAATATGAGATTCAAAAAAAAAAAAAAAAATTCGCGCGGGCACTTTTGTGGAGTTGTCACACTAGGCACAATAGTTGAGTTTTAATGTAGTTTTGATTGGTGGAAGTGAAAATAATATCTTGCAAATATACATATAAATAAACTTGCAAATTATAGGTAAATTGAGCGAAAAATAATTTCTTTTCTAATTTTTTGACAAGTTGACACTTGGATACACAAACGTATGATTCACAAATGGGATGGTTTTTATCTGAAATTAGAGTCATAGTTTATGTTTGTTTTGTTTTTGTGCAAACAAATTTCTCTTAAATTTTGATTTTTTGTTTGATTTGTCATTCAGGAAGTTGAAAGTGTCATTTAATAACGCTGTACTATTTTGTTAATCAAATTATTCAATAATTTCCAGCACAAAAGAATTATTGTTTCATTATTTACTTTAACCTAAATGATTGGAAAGAGTAGCAAATAATAAGAGTCAACTGAGGTTGATAGTTAAAAAATTACAACTTTAGTGTACAATTAGTTTGTTGAATTCAGTACTATTACTGTTTTTGTCTTGGTACAAAAAATATTATTCATTGCCATAACCATTTAGAAAATATCGAATGAATTAGAAACATTGGCAGGGTGGCTCAGAACGTAATACCTAGATTTTAAAACATGAATTACATCTTTTTATGAAAAGGTGAGTCACTGTGGCGTATGTGTAACATTTCATTTTTTTTTTTTTTTGTCTTCAAACAAAAAACTTAACCACTTGATATAAAATTTCTTTCGTACACCAATATATTTTAGCAATTCATATGAACTATCACTGTTTTGTTTTTTTAAATTAATGTTTATAAGTCATAACTAGTTATCACAATGACCCTTAGTCATGAAAGTGGTCGCTTTTAGCATTGTTTCAAGAAAACTAATATAATAATTTTATTATGACGATTAAATAGTTTTTTACTTGCTCTATAGCAGAATAGGGCAAGTATTGGTTTCGTGTCGAAAAAAAATTTGAGGTTTTAATCAAAACCAACATTACGATGATGGAGAAGTCCGACAAAGTGGGTCTCGCAATTCCGTCCGTGCGTCTGTACGTCTGTGCGGTTGTGCGTCCATCTGTACACATTTCCACAGCCTAAACGGGTGAACGGATTTTCTTCAAATCTGGTACAGCTGATTTTTATGGAATCCATTTTATTTTTAAACAGATGAGGGAGTTCAATTTTAAAAGTTTAGGGGCCATTTTATTCACTATTGCTCAACTTGAAGAAAACTCTAAAGCTGGGTAACTTTTGAGTTGACTTCAAAACTACAGTTAAAACACAAGTTGGGAATTTGTTTTATTCAGTAGTTTTCCCACCAACTTCCTATTTTGAATTCAAAAGTTGGTCAAATTGCTGGTTTAAAAATATCCTTGGGAAATTTGTGACGTTTAATCAAAATGGGCACGTTCAGGAAATATTAGGGACTAGATATTTAGGTAATGTCATTTTGTGAACGGAAATTTGAGTAAATTGACTAAATTAGTTTGGATACACCATTATTGTCAAATTTCGAAATTTACTTGAGAATTTTAAAAAGCGCGTGGGGCAGACACCAAATTTCACTTCACTTTAATAAATAAAATATTTTAATTATAACCGATAATACACTTTTTAATTGTTTTTCACATAAATAAATTTAATTCTTCTATCGGTATTCTGTAATTACAAACAATCAGCTGTCATGTTGACAAAAAAAAACCTTCCTAATTTTTTAGGGAAAAATTTCATGCCTAACTTTCCAGTCAGCTTTCCAATAAAATTACCTAAATTGAAAGGATTTTGACAGTTGACCAATCAGAATGCGAGAAGTTGCCTAAATATTTAGTCCCTAACTTTTCTGAACCTGCCCAATGCCTTCAATTTCAAATTTAATTTTGTAGTTTCGTAATTTCATTCTTTTTTTTTATCATGATTTCAGAGGGTGGAATATTTTTAACGGTTGCATTACTGCCATTTGAGAAGAATATTTTCTTTTATCAGGGCCTATTGCCAATGAAAGAAAAATATATGATTCCCGAAAGACAGGAACCATAAGAAAGCACGACGCAAACCTGTTTTTTTTTCGGAGAAAAAATCCACTAGAAAATAAACATACATTTTTGAAACACACATTTTTTTATTTGAATACATCTTACGCATTTATATGTATATGAAAGAATGTAAAACATAATATGCAAATAGTTTTTTTGTATATATGTACATATTTGTATTCTCGAGGAATATTGTTTTCATTCTTTCATGACACAAAAAATCTAAGTACCTATGTTTTTGAGAAAAGTGCTCGGTGGCAATTGTAAAATATTTAACCGATTTCAATAAAATTTTACATTATTTTTTCTTAATACATAGATCACTTTAAGGGGAAATGGAAGAAATTCCAATATTACAAAACATCTCGATTTTTTACGAATCCTAAATTCACAAATACTGCATCTATACATATTTTAGTAAAACAATCTTATATATTTTAAGTATTTCAGTTTAAGGTGTAATCATCTACGTGCGACATAGTTACACATTTTATAAGACACATACATCTAAGACTTTCTTTGTGAATTCTGTGGGTAATTTAATATTCTACTCGCTTATGTTGAGACGTTCTGTTTTAGTTTGCAACAAACTAGACTTACCATTAGATTGTGTCAAGTTCAAACGAAATTTTTGTGTAGGATGTTTTTCCCTAGAAAATTTGTTTTCTTTTAAGAATGCAAAATAATAAAAAAAGAAACTACAATATCTGTGTATTGAGTATTGATAAAATTGAAAACACTTTTTTTCCCAGGAAAGTTTTTTTTTTTCTTAGAATGCAAAATAACAAAAAGGTCAGAGAGCATAAATAAATGTATGTTTTAATTTTGAGTATTGATAATTGTAAACAATATTGTATGCATTCAATTTGTTGCTTCTAATTTGGCGTACGCATGAAGATAATAGTTACACTATTAGAATACATCTCGAGTCAGAGGTTTGAATTATTAAAAACTTAAAATTTACATAAATGTGCTTGAAGCATTTATTTTAGCGAACATAATTTTGTTTGATATTTTAATATGCATATTTACAATAAAGTTCTGTTTGTGCCAACTTTTGTATAGTTCACTGTTTTACGCTTCGCAAGCAAGTTTACACAAAAGAAGTCTTAAGTCGCTTTTTAAATTAATGATTTGTTTTATGAAAAGAGTTGAATAAACTTTTGCCCCACATTTCTGGAAAAAAAACAATCGTCATGGTCGTTTATCATCTTTTATGCGATAAGCGTATTACATGGTTTGAAGGTTTTAAGGGCAAACATATAATATTTATCAAAATGGATAATCTTCGATTGTCAAGTTCAACTGAATGGACACATAACTACGAAAACTTTTTTAAAACTTCATCATTGTATTGGATATAATTAATACCAATATTCATCCCAAATGGGACAAATTTTGTTAAACAATTGTCAAACTTCTAAGGTTTCAACTCTAGCATAAAAATCTAGCTTTACAATGTTGACTTAAAAAAATACTAAAATTGAAATGACAAACAATTTGCTTGCTTATTTTGAAGGCGTAACTTTGCATTTCCTTTCTACTTACGGTGTCTCCCTCTGCCACCTCCATTAAAACCATGTAACCCATTTTTAATGTTGGCCACTAATAAAACCTCTTACACATTCTAATTAGCGAATTGTTTTAAACGGATATAATTATATATTTATAATTGGCGAAAAAATTGTCCAGCATTGAGCAAATTAATGAAAACAAAAGAGCTGAGATGCAAACTCTTTAATTATGCATTTGTCACTTTTTTTTCTCTGTAGAGTGAAAGTCCATAAACTCAGTTCTTTTATTAATTAAAAGCATACATTTGAATACTTTTGTAATATTTTTGTATGTCATTTTCACCCTTTAACAGTTAGATTCACACAGTAGTCTAAACGCAATTGCTATATAAATAAAATGTCATTAATTCGAACTGCTCGAGGGCTATTAAATGAGGTAAGCTTCTGGCTCTCATATAGCCAGGTAACACTAAATTATTTATACACAAACATTACTGTTTTTAAAATCGCATAAACATTCTATACGGCTGTTACTTTTTTGTAACAAAAAAAAATGTTAAATTACTCAATTATAAATTATGTCTGGCGGTTGACCTACGTCAAGGTAAACAATAATTGACTACTATTCACAAAGTCGCGTTGAAAAGTCACACAAAAAAAAAGTGAAAAGTAATAAAATAAATTGCACGACTGGGGTCGCACGTACTTGCTCTTATGCTTAAAGTAACTATAATGTTAAAGCTTTTTATTCAAGAAATTTAAAATTTGATATTTTGAAGAAATTTCATAAGTAGTATAAAAAAATTAAATCTGTTTTTAATATTAATAAAAACCCGTTTTAAAATATCTTAAAAAAAAAAACAAATATGCCATTTTATTTCTCGTATAAAAAGGTATTTTTAGAAAAAAAATTTTGAAAATTGTAGGAGCCGTTTTTTAAAAAAATTATTTTTTATATATAAAATTTTTTTAACATTTTTCAAAAAAAAAGTTGGTATGCCATTTTGAAGAAATAATTAATTTACACATAAAAACTAAATTTCAAAATTTTTCATTGATCCGTTTTCAAAAAATTGATTTTTCAAAAAAAAATTTTGAAATATTTTTTAAAAAACCAAAAATGCGTTTTTTGAAAATTTTCTAAAATTTTAATATTATCTTTACTTACACACTTTTGTATAAAAATTTTCATTTAAATCGGGTTAATTTTGTACGAGATATTCAGAAACGAAAAAAACCGTTCTATGACAGGTACCGTTAATAACGGTACAAAAAATATTTTTTTTATTTAAAAAGTTGGCCCTTATGTGTAGTACTACACACAAAAATTTTAATCAAAATCGTTAGAGCCGTTTTTGAAAAAAATAACCTTTTCTATTTTCGTTATATGGCAGGTACCGTTAGTTTTGGTCATAAAAAAAAAATTTCAATTTCCCCTCTAGGGAATCACCAAAAACTGCTAACTACCAAGTTTGAAGAAAATCACTTCACTCGTTTAGGCTGCAGCTCCAGATAGAGACAGACACACAGACAGACAGACAGACAGACAGACAGACAGACAGACAGACAGACAGACAGAATTGCCGGACCCACTTTTTTGGCATTCTCCATCATCGTAATGTCATGTAAAATTGTTATCTCGAGTTCGATTTTTTTTACGAATCCTAAACTTGCCCTATAGTACCTATATCGCAAGTAAAAACATATTTTTACTACTATGACGACCAACGCAACGCACCTTTGCGGCTTCCTTGGGTCATTAACTAACACGCATAGAATACTTTAAAGGCTTTCAGGTTAATGTTGATTTATGATTTTTTTTTTTACAGATGCTTTCAAATCGAGATCTTTCAAAAACGATTACAAAAAACTACTGGTTCTTGCTGATAATTGTAACTGTACTTTTCTTTGGCACTTCTAATGGAGCAAAGAATCAAACCAACATTAAGAATACTTCTACTGAGATTGAAGTGCAAAACAGTACTGAACTCGAAACTAGTAGTACTGAATTGGAAGTGAAAGAAGAGCCCTATACAAGTGTGTGGACAATGATGTATGACTGGTGGAATTGGATGATTGGTGGTTATGCTCAGACAAAGAATGCCGTTGGAGGTAAGTAAAATAAAAAGATTTTATCAATGTTTGGATTAAATGAGGTGTAATGAAAGTAAATTTTTGTTTGCTTTGCATTAGCATAGTACATACACTTTACAAAGATAAAGTTTCTTGAAGACTTATTTAAGACGTTGTTTGGAAAATGTTAGAAAATGTTTGATAGCTTTAGGTTTAATTAACATTTTTCAATGATCAATGTTGATTCCTTATCAAATTAATTAAACACAAAATGTTACCACAAAATAGATGATGGAAAAACTTGATTATATTTTTTTGGTCGAAGGGTATATAAAAGATTTGGTATTACTACAACCATATAGTTGTCACTTTGAAATAAAAACACTTTGAAAAATAACTTAAATTAAATGGATTGTATTTCTATACCAAAAAGTCTGTGTTCATTTCGAGATTTATTTTTATAAATTAGGTGAAATAGATATTTTTAGGCATTTTCACATTTAAAAAGGATTTCCACGTTTTTGATCCAAATAAAAGATGATAAATAAAAGTGTTGTGTTTTTTTTAAAGAATTGAATCTTAGTAGAAAAATGCATTTAGAATATCGACTTCAACTATGTATATCAAATGCTGAGGACTTTTGGTTACAGTTGGATTATAGGTACGGTGACCATATTTCTGGAAGCGAAACCCTGGACAGATGAACAATTCGTTGGATCGTTTTGAAAATATTGATTTAAAAAAAAAAAATGAAATTTTTTTAAATGAGTTTTCATAATTTTTCCTTATTTTGATATCAAGATTTCCTAAACGATTTTATAGGAGCGTTTTTGTAGAAATCATTTACATAAGTCGTTTACGAAATTAGAAATCAAGAAAATGGTTTTATAATAATATCTGTTAATAACTTCTAAAAAATATTTTTTTAATCAAAATCAGGAGAGCTGTTTTTTAACATTTTAATTTTATTTTAAATGATTTTGAAATTGTATGATCTTTAACACAACTTTTAACATGTCCTTAAAAGTTTTGAAAATTATCTGGGTTCTTTACTCTTCCATATGTTGTTCTTTATTCGAAAACATTTTACCTGGTGTAGCAAAATGACAAACAGAAATCTGGAACTAAATAATTGACGAACATTTAAAAAAAACTAAAGCCTATTCTAGAGGCGAAACGAAAATTTTCGCACAAAATTTTGTTTTTCGTTGCACAATACGCAGTTTAGGTAACGAAATTCTTACGTGTGCTAGAATATATGGAGATTTTTATTTGTCCAGGCAATTTTTTTTGCAGCAAAAGTTTTTTGACTTTAACACTTAAAACAATTTTTGTTTTTTTATCCGAAAAATTAGAAAAATTTTAATTTCCAGCCACTGTTTTCTTGTTTTCCTTACAAAGTATTTAAAATATTGAATACAAAAATCAGAGAATGTCCAAACACGGGACAATCACGGGACAAATTACAAAATACGGGACACTTATACGTCCCGGGTTTCTTAAATTAAAACCCGGGACAAGCTGTAGATATACGGGACAGTCCCGGGTAAACCGGGACGGATGGTCACCGTAATTACACGGTGTAACACTCAAAAAATACGCGGGCGGAGACCTATCAGGTTTTGTAGAGCTAGTCGCACTGAATACGAAACGGTATTTGAAAATCCCCTAACACCCCCAAAATCTGGAGTTACGGGCAAAAAACGGTTTTTTGGACCTTCACCCATTGAAAAAATTCTAGCTTCGACAATTTTTTACCCATTTTCGATTTTTTTACAGTTTCTGATAGAAGATAAATATACCTTTTTAACAATGTATAAAACATGTAACTCGGTTAAACCACTTAGAATTTATAAGATGTCAAAGTTCAAAAATTCAATTTTTTTTGTCATTTGCCCAACTTCGGCATCAATTTAAAGTATATGTTTTCAAAACAACATGCTATTTAAAAAATATATTCTAAAACTATATTTATTTCCCAATCGATCGAGGTATTTTTTATGAAAATCACTTCAAAATTGACTTAGAAAAAAAAAATTTTCGATTTCAACCCAGATACAGAAATTCGAACTTTTAGTTGTAGAACAAAAATGTTGTTTCGGCACGTAGTAAGATAAGTTGGGCGCCAGGATTTGATTAAAGGTTTTTGTAGAGGAGCTCAATACAAACATTTTTTTTCTTTGGGAGGGGGGGTCTATCTCCCCCCGTTTAGGTGGGAGGGGCATTTTTCTAAAAAAAATTATCAAAATAAAAAAAAATTATTAAAAAACAACGGCAACACTTACAGTAATAAATGATACCATTTCCAAAAGGCAAAATTGTGCATTTGGTTCTAATTTCTAAATCAATATAATATTACCAATAGTTTTTGAAATAATCGATTTCAAAGTTAAAAATAGGCGAAAAAAAATTTGTAAAAACTCATTTTATACTATTTTTGTCCAGACTGTGAATTTTAGTAAATAAATTACTTAGACAGAAAACTGCCTCAATTAATTCCTTATCAAACAGTGAAAACTATATGTTTCTAAGTCTTCTAGTTTTTGAGAAAATTGAAAAATTATTTTATCAGATTTTTCTTTTTTCAAAATATTTTTTGTTTTTATTTGTTTTTATTTTTCAATTTTCTCAAAAACTAGAAGACTTAGAAACATATAGTTTTCACTGTTTGATAAGGAATTAATTGAGGCAGTTTTCTGTCTAAGTAATTTATTTACTAAAATTCACAGTCTGGACAAAAATAGTATAAAATGAGTTTTTACAAATTTTTTTTCGCCTATTTTTAACTTTGAAATCGATTATTTCAAAAACTATTGGTAATATTATATTGATTTAGAAATTAGAACCAAATGCACAATTTTGCCTTTTGGAAATGGTATCATTTATTACTGTAAGTGTTGCCGTTGTTTTTTAATAATTTTTTTTTATTTTGATAATTTTTTTTAGAAAAATGCCCCTCCCACCTAAACGGGGGGAGATAGACCCCCCTCCCAAAGAAAAAAAATGTTTGTATTGAGCTCCTCTACAAAAACCTTTAATCAAATCCTGGCGCCCAACTTATCTTACTACGTGCCGAAACAACATTTTTGTTCTACAACTAAAAGTTCGAATTTCTGTATCTGGGTTGAAATCGAAAATTTTTTTTTTCTAAGCCAATTTTGAAGTGATTTTCATAAAAAATACCTCGATCGATTGGGAAATAGATATAATTTTAGAATATATTTTTTAAATAGCATGTTGTTTTGAAAACATATACTTTAAATTGATGCCGAAGTTGGGCAAATGACAAAAAAAATTGAATTTTTGAACTTTGACATCTTATAAATTCTAAGTGGTTTAACCGAGTTACATGTTTTATACATTGTTAAAAAGGTATATTTATCTTCTATCAGAAACTGTAAAAAAATCGAAAATGGGTAAAAAATTGTCGAAGCTAGAATTTTTTCAATGGGTGAAGGTCCAAAAAACCGTTTTTTTGCCCGTAACTCCAGATTTTGGGGGTGTTAGGGGATTTTCAAATACCGTTTCGTATTCAGTGCGACTAGCTCTACAAAACCTGATAGGTCTCCGCCCGCGTATATTTTAAAACCTCATTTTTGTAACACCGTGTTATAGGACAAGTTTAGTTCATTTGAAAACTTTTCACTGAAAAATTTTATAAAAAAAGAATTAAATTTTAAATTCTACTTATATACTTACTTGGATCTACAAGATCAAAAATTATGAATTTATTTTCATTATTTTTAGTTTTGTGTTTTCTTTCTTCTTATTTGTTTTTAATTTATTTACAAAACTAATGGATTGAGGTAATTAATTAAAGCGTTTGGATAAAGAAGGGGGTAAGTGACATTTTTTCGATTTTCGGTTTTTTTTTGAAAAAATGAGGATGCCTTGCGAAAACTTAAATTTCCGTCTAATCTACGTCACTCTACGATTCGTATTTTCTTATTTAGCGCTTTCATTTTTGGCATAAAAGGGTTACTAACAGCTAAAACCCGTATAATATGAGTGGAAGAATGGGGTTACGCACTTAACTCCTTTTTGGGTGAAATAAAAAAACCAAGACTTTTTGTCAGAGAAAAAAATCGCAAAATATGAGTGGAAGAATGGGGTAACAGCACTTAACTCCTTTTTGGGTAAAATAAAAAAAACAAGATTTTTTCGTCCGAGAAAAAAAGATAAAGCAGCTCTCGTTGAGAAAATAAAAAATTTAAAGGGATTTTCATACGAAGGGAACACCACTGGTTTTATGAAAAACAGAAAACAACTATACAAAATAAAAAGAAAAAAAATGAATTTTGTTACTTAACCCCATTGTATTCTTATAAATTCAAAATACTAATAAGCTTTTTGTGCAAGAAAGAGTTAACTGCTCTTTTTCTGAAACATTTTGGTTTTTTAAATATGCCAAGCTACTGTATTGAAATAAAAGTAACATTGTTAAAAAGCTATTATTTTTCTTGTTTTATTAGTTTATTCAATTTTATTTAGTTTGGAATACGAAAAAAGTTCTCAACAAAAAACTTTAAGTCCTAATACCTCGAAATGTTGCAAATGTCACTTAATCCCTTCTTCCTCCCAACGCTTCAATTGTTATGTGCTTTTTCGCGGCTTAAATGCTTTCCATAAAATAAAATACAATAATCTAAAGAATTAACTTTTTTTAGTAAGCCAAATCAATCAGTTCGGTGAAATGATGCAATTACCGTAACTGGATGTGATTGCTATAGTAAATTCTTTCATAATAAAAACTTGAAATAAATAAATTTTGTATGTTTGGGGAAAGTAACTGCACTATACCTATTTTTTGGTCTCAATTCAGCGATTAAAGGTACCAGACTGAATCAATTGAATATGAAACTGAATATTTTAAAAACAAAATTCAAACAAAAAATGATCTCGATTTTTACAATATCGAATAAATAAAATACAATATAAATTTATGATTCCGTATTTCAATCTTTTTTATGATACATACATGTATCTAATTTTCCACTAATCAGAGCAAACAGCAGAACTCATCGAATTAAACAACATTATCACGTATTTCAACAATGCACCGCGATGACGCTACGAAGATTTTCAGTGAGAGGGAAAGTGATAGAACCTGATTTAGTTATAATATAGAGGTCTATAGACTAAAGAAAAATCATGTGATCAAGTTTAACCATCCGCGCCCTTCAAATGCACGTCATCAAATTAAAATTAAAATAGTTTTTTGGAAAATGAAAGTATTTGTGTGGTAATTTTATGATTTCAGGGAATTCCCCTCATATATTTTTGTTTTTCTTTTTTTCACAATGATTTACTTACAACAAAGGAGTTCTTGTTAATTGTTCAACTCATTTTTTTTTTACTGCTGACTTTTAGTTTAAAAGCTTAAAAGTTTTTATCATTATAAACTTCATAAAGGTAAGAGCACGTCCTAATCGGCACAAATATCATTTAATTAGTCATCAATCCATTTGAGTACCTAATCTAAAGTCAGTAGTTTCAGCTGACCGATTCACACATTATATGCGTGTTGTCCGGGCAGTGAGTGGAGAAAGCTAAACTAGTTTACAGCTGCCAAAATAAATTTTATTTTACCAGTTTAAGGCCCATCACAAGTTTTGGTCTTTTTATTTTTTTTTTTTTTTTTCTTCTTTATATAATGCAAGGTCGTAGCTTAGTCCACGAGTTAACTTAATTGTTTATTACATTATAGTTTCATCATTCTTTATGAGTGTTTTAAACCGTTGGCGTTTGTTGGCCCAAAGAAGCTCTATCAATGACGAGGATGGATTGTTATTCAAATTGGCTATATTCTTTTTTTTTTTTTTTTTTCGTTTCAAAGGCGTAAATTAGGTCGAATTATAGAAGAAATATTATTTGCTTGGTGTAGAAGAGGCGTGAATTTTGGTATATTGTTGTTAAAAAATTTAGCACGTTCCATTTAATTGAAAGCATTTTGTAAATAAGAAGTCAATGAACTTCGTTTATATGGATTGTTTTTTATTTTTTACTTCAAGATGAAAAATATACGAGACGATTAATTTAAGTTTTGTAAGAAAAATATAAGGTTTCTTTTGATAGATAGGTTAAAAGTTTAAACAGGATGTTCCGCTAATGGTTAGAATGCGATTTTAATCGTTAATACACTGTGCAAGTTTTTTGAATTAAGTTTTTGAGACATGTGCGCTGCTGACTGTTTCCCCCTATTTCGGACCTAAGAAATCGATTGGCATCATTAGTTTTTTGATTTATCAGCACGACTTCGAACTAAATTTTTTCGTACGTTTTTTTTTCAAAAATGTTGCATCCACGTTTGTATTGCTAGTTATTCTGCTCAAACGTTTTTTACCACCAGCATAAAGACAATATAAACAATTTGGAGCAATTTATCTAACCACTAAGCAATTTTCTTTTTGAATAAATTCATTAAATTTGGATTTTTGCATTGTTATCGTTTAATTAAGCAAATTACAGATCCAATTTTGATGATTTGTGATCTGAAACGTCGGTAATGAAAAAATACTTTAACCTCTATGGGTTAAAAATTGCCGGTTTTGCCGTTTTTTTTTTTTAACTAAAAATAAATTTTTTTTTTCAAACCTTTTTTTTTAATTTAATAAATTAATTGATGTCAAAAGATTTCAAAGAAAAAAAACTATATGGGAGTGAAGGACAAGATTAATTCGTTTAGGCGGTAGAAGCTTTTTTCTAACAAATCGGCTTCAAATAAAAAAAACTGTATTACAACACAACGGCAACACATAAATTATTAATTCCTATCTATAAACAGTGTTGCCGGAGCCGGCTATTTATCGCCAAACAGGCTCCTTGAACTTTCAACTCCCTCCTTAAAATTTTGATTTTCGATTTATCGGATTTTGGCTCTTTAATTTTGAACTTGGCGATTTAAGGCTCCTTTAAGATCAAAGCATTTTACAGCAAAAATCCACTAAAAATGTGAAAAGACAATCAATTTGCACACATTTTTTCATTTGATTTTCATTTAATATTTAATTTTACCCCCGTAAATGAGCATAAAAACCAGAATATATCAACAAAATGAAAAAAATTATTTTACTTGAAGTTTTGATAAGCAAAAGTTATTTGAAAATACACTCCTGCTCAAATTTAACGCACATCATATTTATTTTACAAAAAAGTCCTACTATTACTTTATCTCACAGTATCGTGGTTATTTTCTTAAATAAGACAGGAGTAAGCTTAAATTGAAGGTATGGAATAAAATGTTTGTGGGGAAGATTTGGAGAGGTATGCTGAAGTCTATCTGTCAACCCGCGAACCTTTTAGAGATGAGTCATAAATTTTCATGGAGTAAACTCTGCCTCACAACACCTACGGAGTTAGTGAGATCTCCTAGACCTAATTTAAGTACCCAAAGATACTTGGCTGATATTCTCGAACAGCATGCGGTTCCAATCACCCCTAGATTTGGTCCACAAATCAGTCTGATGCACAATAATGCATGCTAGAGTGGTTTGAGAATATCTTCATGATTAAAATGTGCCACCTTTGAATTGACCACACAGATATCCGGATGTAAATTCAATAGAACATGTCTAGGAAATGTTGAAAAAAATGCATTTGCGGCCGAAATCCACCTCCAAGCATTCTTGATTAACAGAAAACTGCAGTGAAAGAAAAGTTACAACAAAACCTTCAAAACTTAATTCGTGGAATGAATAGACCACTCCAAATTACCATATGCGCTAGAGGAGACAATGCCAAGTATTGAAAAAAATTATTGAAAAGAACTGTCACGCGTTTCCATTTTTTTAAATTTTTTTTCTTAAAAAACAAAAATTATTTTAATATCAGTTTTCAGACCTTGAATTGCTAAATTTGGTTTATCTTTTTTTTTGGTTAATAATACTGTTGCAATTTAGCATTTTTCTGACTTGCTAAGCAATAAGCAAACACAAAAAAATACAACAAATAATTTTAAAGCCATTTCAAACAAGATGCAGGGGTATAACTAAAGAAAAAAAAAGTGTGCGTTAATTTTGAGCAGGAGTTTACAAAAAAAAAAAAACAAATTTTAAATCTCATGCCACAAAAATTTTTTTTTTTAGCATTTTTGAAAGCGTCTATTTTTGGCTCCAAGATTTTTCAAAATCGGCTCCTTGCCTCAAAAATATTCTGGCAACAATGTCTATAAAATGAAAATCAAGTAAACTGAATGAGGTGTTTTTGGAAAAAAAAAAAATGGTCCTCAAAATCATTCCCCTTTTATTTAATCAAACGTAAATTAATAAAATTGCGTTGGCTTGAAAGGACACAAGACATGTTTAATTAAATGTAGACAATTTTGCAACATTATAATTAATTTAAAAAACCAATAATACATTAAAGAATTATTTTAAAATTAATTAATGTTTTGTTTCCTTTTTGCAGAACCTCGAACATTCGGTGCAATCAGACGTCTTCAATTGGTTATGATTCCACTTGTTTTCAAATTTGGAATTGTCTTTGCGATGGTGACGGCTCTCGTCTTCCTAGCCATGAAAACTGTCTTATTATTGAAATTACTACTCCTCATGAATGCTGCTGCTATTTTTGCCAAAATTTTACTTTATAAAACTGAAAACCATTATCAACCACCACCTCCATGGGTTGGTTATAGTGGTGGTTGGGGTTATCCACCAGTATTACCATCTTTCCATGGAGAATCACCTTTGAATAAAGAAGTTCATCTACATATTCATGGTAGTAATTTGGCACATCAACCTTGGGAACGATCAGACATTAGTGGATACAGTGCACCGAATGGACTTAACGCAGATGCAACGAATGAACTGAATAATAGAGGTCCATTGCCTTATTTAAGATCATCACAAACTCAACCAAATGCATATTATGTGAATGGAAGTGGATAGAAATATAATCTACAAAGGAACGTAGGCAGAGTTAATTTAAAATATAAGCAAAACAAAAGGCCAAAAAATTATTTCACACCGAAGTTGAATATACTAACTTTTTATGTAAATACACTATTAACTTTATAACATTTATTTATAAATTAAGTATGACTTGTTAGGTTAAAAAATATTTATATATTTATTTATTTAAAAATTAGCTTTAAGTCTTAGTTTTAGTGCAAAATTATAAAACATACCAATAAATAAATATTACAAAAAAGATTCTAATTGTTTATTATTTTTATAAATTATAAAATAAAATTCTATCATCTGAGGAAGCATTATCTTCTGCAATGAAAAAAAAATTGTATCATTAAAAACCTTGTTGTTTTAGCTTTAATTGTTCAACTCAATAAAATCTGCACGAAGTACGACGACGTGGACGTCTGCAAAAAAAGGAATAATTTTTTAAAGCCAACCATTTCTAAATTTCAAACTTAGATTACGGATATTTTACCGTTATGTGTGATATATCAAATCAAAGGTAATATTATCTAAATGCAAAATAAAGTTAAATAAAATTTAGATGTGCTCTAGATCAAAATACATAATATATCGAGTTAAAAAAAAAAAAACATATTTTTACCATTATCTCAGAACTGTAAATATAAAAGCAATTGATTTTTTTTTACAACTTGTTATTTTATCTACAGTATAAATTAAATTCATCTACCATTAAAATAAAAAAGATATAAATGCAAAACGGTTAAAAACGTTAAAAAAAATTTGGGGCAAAAAAACTTGTTTTTCCAGTTATTTGGTCAAAAATCATTTTAGAAACTCAACTACTTAAAAAAAAATCAGTAATAGACGCCTAATGTTTTTCATTTACTTTTCAATGGCTTCTTTTAAATTGGCAAACAAATTTTTTCAAAGGTCTATCACATGTTGTCATTTTATAAAAACTTTTCATAACCTGGTTTTGAATTTTTTCAATACCTTAATAACCTTATAGTGAAATCTTTAATCATTAATTTATATATTATTTATTTATTTTATTAATATATTTTAGAAAATAGCCATTTTTTGCTACGTTATTTTACCCCTATTCACCCTATTAAATTTTTGAATTTCGAAAAATCCCTTCTTAGTGCTCACTTTCATGTTTATACCTAACAAATAAGTTACCTATCAACGATTTTTATATCGACTATAGTTTAAGCTGTACGATGATTATAGATCACCAATTTTAATGTCATTTTATCGATTCATCGTGTTTCAAATCACTACGATACTAAAGAAGTTTTCACTTCAAAAAATTGCAAAGCAACGCCAGTACGGGTCAGCTTGTTTCAATTAGCCTAAAAGCAAACTTTAAAATTTATATCAACATTATCATGTACAAGAACCACTCTTAACGTAGTTCTACTATTAAAAGATTGGCGCTAGTGCAGCTGTCACAACTGTCAGTTGTCAAAAACATATGTTTTCAATTTTCATTATTTCTCGTCGTGTGTTGAAAAAAAATATTCAAGCAAAGTAATATTTTGTGTTAATTTTAATTATTTACAATTAAAAACTAAATAAAATCACCTATTTCAGATGAGTTACAGATTTTGTAGTAATCTTCTATCGACTAGCTTGCGATTATGTGGCAATGCAAGTCAAATTGCCGCAAGGAACTTCCATGTTATGACCAAACCAAGTTCCTCACAAATCACCGCATTACCATCTTCGGCATTGCAACCACAATTTGCCGGGAATCTTATTCAAAGGCTTTTAGCTCCAATTAATACAATTATTTCCCAAGTAGCTGGATTCAAGGTGAAAGGACGTTTGAAGAGACGTTGCAAGGATTGCTATTTCGTTATCAGAGATCGTCGTCATTATGTCATCTGTCCAACACATCCGCGCCACAAGCAAATGTCAATGAAGAAGCGTGACTATAAAACTTGGATCTTAACTGATGCAACCCAAAGTAAAGTGCGTCCTTTTTAAATATAAAAGGCGAGTAAAAATGAATATTGTATGTAAAATGGCTTATTAAATATAAAACGTTACCAAACTGCATTTTATTTTATTTCAACATTTTGAAAGGAAAATATTAGAAAACCAATTCTCACTCGCAATGCGGCAGTGGAGATTAGTTTTGTAACTCAATAAGAAGATATTTTTTTTTTGTTACAAAGCCAAATTCTTCTCCGTTATCGAATACAGTCGTAATCTCGAAAAGGACCACAACTCGCCCACTTTAATGCTCCACATGTGGGGGTCTTAATGTGAACATCAATGACTAAACCCAATAACTGGTCTATGCGCATTAGGGTGTCCGTTATTTCCCAAAGTGATGTTTTCGGGGGTGACACCCCCCAGATCGAAAATGTAGGGCCTAAATACGGGGAATTTAGCAAAAACAAATTTTTTGGAGGTCATTAACCCGTGCCTCTAGGGTCATACTTTCCCCATACAAATTTGTATGGGAAATTTTTAACTCATACATAAAATTTTTTTTCTCTCGAGTTAAATCATCTATTTTTAAAATGTTTGTTGATTCTGGTTGCAAAATAGTTTATTTAAAAGATTACATTCAAAATTTCCAGTTAAAAATTTTTTTTATATTTTATTTCGGTTTTTGAAATTATTAGCTGTTTTCGTAGTTTTTGCTTTCACCTATCACATAATTTTAAATGCAGTTTTATTGATTTTTAATTCTTTTCAAATATTGCATTCAAAAATTTTTGTATAAATCAAAAATTTAAATTTTTTAAAATTTCTATTTGAAATTTTTGCCGTATGGGGAATTTGTATGGGGAAAGTATGACCCTAGAGGCACGGGTTAATAACCTCCAAAAAATTTGTTTTTTGCTAAATTCCCCGTATTTAGGCCCTAAACTTTCGATCTGGGGGGTGTCACCCACGAAAACATCACTTTGGGAAATAACGGACACCCTTATGCGTATAACCGAGGTACCTGATATTTTTAATATCAATAAAGTCTCCAACGTCTTTTACGTTAAGTTATCGATTCAAAATGTTTGTTTTACATTTGTACGTAAACTACTCACGTAATTGAACGGCCGTATTCTCTTATTCGATTCACGTGAAAGTCTGAAATAAGAAGCGTTTAAATGGATTTTTATATTAAACTTAAACAATTTTTTTTTTTCCTTAAAATTAATAAAACAGACGGAAACAACGTTTTGCTTACGAAATTAAGGGTTTTTTTCAAAGCCATCTGTGTGTGGTAAAGGCAGGAAATCTTTCGATTCACGTGAATCGAATAGCAGAATACGGGTGGAAGTCTAAAAAATTTAATTTTATAAAGCCTGGTACGCTGCTCGCGCTAAATTTTAGCCGAGATAAAATTCCCATACAAGTTATCGATAATTTGTATGGGATCCATTTTAGCTCGGCTAAAAATTTTCGATAATTTGTATGGGAGCTAAAATTTAGCGCGAGCTGCATCATGGAGGCGGAAAATTTCAGTAGATATCTGTTTTATAAGAAAATTAACTTATTTTTACTTCAAGAGCGTTCCCGGAAATGACTTTCAGATCATTTTTATGTTCGATAATGTTAGATGATATTCTTTTTTTTGAAAATAAGTTTTCACCTCTACGCCAATACTGTTGTGTCTCGAACTTTCGAAATTAAAAGAAAAGTCGATTCCTTAAAAAACAATAATGAACTTCTTTGTTCTAATGTAAATAAAAAACTAATAATATTTATTTTGACAAACAGAAAAGTATTAAAGCAATTGATAACTAGATTTATATGATTAGTTAAAGTAGAAATTGAGTACAGTAGCTCATATTTATGAATATTAATATACAACACCTATATTGTTTTTTTTTTTATTGTTAAACGAAATGTTAAAATAAAATAGTGTAGTGGCCTTTTTTATCTATCATATTTTTATTGACAAAAAATTATAACTTTAATCTAGAATCATTGCAAAACTACCGTTCCTGGAATGACAGTTAATTGATGTACGCAACATTGAAACATAAATAATTCATGATTTAATTTGTTTATCGATGAAAAAAAAACCGTTTTATTTCAACGATACTCGTTAATCTTTACGACTGCCATTTGCCTATCGTTTGACTTTTGTTTTTATATTGTAATAATATTGTTACGTCTGCCGTTAGAATGTATGTGAATCTCAAAAAAATATTTCTTTCGGTTTGGTTTTGCCAAACGATTTTCTCGTCTTATGTACATCATCGCTCTTTGTTGTGACTATCGTTTACTTCATTATTATTTACTTGCCGCTCGATTCGTTTTAAGTAGTAAATCCCCCAGTATTAGGACTGTTAACAGCCGCTGTAAACGGGGTGTAATAGTATTTACATCCCTGGTGGCTTAGAGCTAAAAGCTCCGGAAATGCAACTGCAGCCAACTTAATATAAAACATTTTCCAAGCGCATTTTAGATAGAAAGTAGTACCCGGCAGGTTATAACCTACAAAATTATATTTAAAACTTAAATATATATAAAAAAAAAAAAAAACTATTGTAAGTATTCATTAATTATGTTATAATAGATTTGAATTAACATATTCTTTTTAATAAAGGATTTTAAGCATCGCTTAGAGAATAAAACATCTAATATCGTGTTTTCTTTTGCGATCGCTGAAGATTAGTTTTGGTTGCCACCAAACTGTGGCAACATTCTTAAAATCAATATATATATGGTTTTTTATATAAATTGATGCGCCTTTTCGACTGCTGTGCACCATGCCTCCAAAGAAAGACCAGAAAGGTGCCTTCACCAGGTCGAATAAGACACCGCGATCACCCCCGAAGGCGGAGGAGTACAATTGCAGGAGCTGCGACGGCCCAGATTCTATGGACGACATGGTCCAGTGCGACACCTGCCAAGCCTGGTACCATTTTGGGTGCGTAGGAGTCACCAATAATGTAAAGGACAAGGAATGGGTTTGCAGCACATGCGCAAACCGACGAGGTAAGAGCTTCCCATTACCTAGTGTTGTAGAAGTAGTTTCCGATAGTCATAGTGCTGCCATATTAGCAGCCCCATATACTGCTGCAGTTGCGCCATATACTGCCCTAAATAGCACAACGAATTATGCCATTACTATTGCCAATAATGCCATGAATGCTGCACTAGATACCACCGTTGACCCTGCCATATTCGACCCGAATACTGCGAGTGCAACACCACGTGCTGTGTCCCAAGCAGCACCTACTTTTGCGATAAATACTGCCCCTATCTGCACTGCCATAGCTCCTGCTACTACATTATGTGCAGTGGTATGTGATGCACCATATTTTTCGAATCTCACATCAGCCTTTGATCCTATATATACTACAAAGGCTGTTTCGTGTACTAAACCAGCTGCCATCACATCCACTACGTTCTCTGCTGCCTGCACTGCCATAGCTCCTGCTACTACATTATGTGCAGTGGTATGTGATGCACCACATTCATCGAATTTCACATCAGCCTTTGATTCTATTCATACTACAAAGGCTGTTTCGTGTCCTGAATCAACTGTCCTCACATCAACTAGCTTCTCTACTCCCTATACTGCCATACCTACTGATGCATTTCACACAGTCGCCACCTCCACATTATGTCCCGAATCATACGCATTCGGTGTAAGTTCAAATGCATCTTTGTACTCTCAGCCATATGGAATGAACATAGCTCCTTCTGCTGCATTACGTTCAGTGGTAAGTGATGCACCATATACTTCGTTCTCCACTTCAGCCTTTGGTTTTACACACCCAAGAAAGGCTGCTTCGTGTATCGAACCATGTACTGCCTCTAATACTGCCACCACCGTCGCTCGCTCTGCTCTACATTCCATTGGCTACGTTTCGTCGTATCCAATTCAACAAAATTCATTTCCAAATCATGATGTTCATCAGATAGATCATTTTCAACCAAATTTACAAATGGTTTTCGAACGCGATACCCAATCAGAAAATAATCAGGTAAGATCTGTCATTGGTAAGGTGGTTACAAAACCAAATTCTCTGACTTTCAACAAACCGTTCAAAGACATGCCCGATTCTGTTGGGGCATTGAACAAAGGTGCCGTCCCAAAACAAACCAGACAACATCCTGCCCCCTCTGCTGCCACGACTTTCGCTTTCAGTCATCCTTCGAATATACGTGACCTTTCTCAAATTCTGCCAAATGCTCCAAATCCCGTAACAGATAGTCTCGCTTCCACTTCTTCAGCTGCTTTTCCAATTGACACGGCATACGTTGTTTCTGCTGCTAATAAGGTAACTCATCTATCATCGAATTCGACTAGGATTTTATCGAATGAAAATCCTATGGCAGTTCCAATTCAACAGCGAAGAAGATCAATTGCCTCCATCAGCTCTAAGGGATCAAAGTTTTCCTACACCAGACACACTCAAATCGAATTGCAATTGCTAAATGAAGAACGAGAACTAAAGGAAAAAAGAGATACCGAGTATTTAGAGAAAAAGTATCAAATCTTGAGCAGGGTAGATATAGAAGATGGCTCTACTGTCACCGATGATGAATCTATTTCTGTGAAGAAAGTGAATGGGTGGCTTAAACACAATTCGAATCCACCACAACCAATGGTATATCACAAAGATTTACTCCCAACAAAAGAAAATCCAATCTCGTTCCCATTGCAAACAAATATCCACTCTTGTGACATCAACAGCACCTGGCCAGGGAATTTCAAAAATCACCAGCCTATAGAAACATCAAAGCAATGTGATTCCGTCATGGTTAACCATCCAGCATTCAATGCAACACAACCGCAACAGTTTGTACCTCTAACATCGTTGCCTTTCCCTCAAGCAACAACACCCGCATTTCCACAGACCTATACAACTGTAACAAATCCACCTACTCGAAGCTTGAACAAAAATCAAATAGCTGCCCGTCATCTAATGTCGAAAGATTTACCAGGCTTCGATGGTAATCCTGAGCAATGGCCTTTATTTATATCAAGCTTTGAGAGGAGCACTGAGCTATGCGGATTTACAGACGAAGAGAATGTGATGAGGCTTAATAAAGCATTAACAGGGAAGGCAAAGGTTGCTGTCAGATGGCTATTGTTGCAACCGAATTGTTTCGGTGAGGTTATGGCGAGACTCAAGACACTATATGGAAGACCAGAACTCATCATACAGACGCTTCTTCAAAAACTTAATGCAACCCCTGCACCCAAGGATGGAAAGTTAGATACGATACTGAACTTTGCTTTGGAAGTACAAAACTTATATGCCACCATTAAAGCAACAGGATTAGATGCCCATTTGAATAATCCTTCACTCTTGACACAACTTGAGAATAAATTACCACCAACTATTCTTCTCAACTGGGGCATTTATAAAATGTCATTATCTGATTGCACTCTCTCTCACTTTAGTGCATGGGTATACCGACTTGCTGAAGCCGCCAACGGAGTTCTAGCCCCCATCAACTCGATTCACCCTACCGAGGCTAAAGGTTTCAGTCGAGGTTCCAAACAAAAGGCTGGATTTCTCAACTCTCACTGCCAAGTGGACGAGAATAACAACAACCTGAAACAAAAATGTTGCATTTGCAAAGAGAGTTGTACCTCCGTAGCCGAGTGTAAGCAATTTAAGGGACTCAGTCGAACTTCTAAATGGGCAAAGGTGAGAGAACACCAACTTTGTGGAAGGTGTCTTAAAAAACACAATTTTCGAAGCTGCCCTTCAACATCGGTTTGTGGCAAAGACAATTGCACCTTCAAACACCACCCACTTTTGCACAACGACCTTAAGAGCAAAGTCAAAGAAGAAGATCAAGAACTGAAAGGCAATGTTTCAGTCCATATGAAGAACCAACAGAGTAAGGTTTGCGGCTCCACCTTGTTCAGAATTGTACCAGTGCTGTTGTATGGAGAGGGAGTTCAGCTTAAAACCTTTGCCTTCCTGGATGATGGGTCGTCGTTGACTCTGATGGATAAAGAACTTGCAGCCCAACTGAATTTAAAGGGAAAAGCACAACCACTATGTTTAAAGTGGACTGGCAACACTCATAGGTACGAGAATGAGTCAGAGGTGTTGTCTTTACGAATTTCAAGCACCGCACCCAATGCGGAGATTTACTCTTTCTCGGATGTCCACACTGTGAAGAACCTTTCTCTACCTTATCAATCTTTGGATTTCAAGAAGCTAGAAAGCAAGTATGAACATCTTAAGGGACTTTCTATCGAGTCATATGAGAATGAGACACCAAGTTTATTAATTGGTCTCAAGCATACAAAGTTGAGTCTCCCTCTCAAGTGTAAAGAAGGAAGTTCAGAGGAACCTGTCGCAACCAAAACGCGTTTGGGATGGATGGTGCATGGTCGATGTCCTGGAAGTGAGTCCGTAGGTCAACATCACAATTTCCATATATGTGAATGCAGCGATACTGAATTGCAACGTCTTGTGAAGGACTTTATATGCATGGATAACTTTGGAATATCGAACCCAGACAAAGTTTTGATGCCTACTGACGATAAGCGAGCGCTAGATCTACTGGATGCTCACACCATTCGAAAGAACGGCCGTTTCGAAACAGCACTTCTCTGGAAGTTCGACAACCTTGACCTACCAAACAGCTTTCCAATGGCAAAAAGGCGATTATCATGTCTTCACAAGAAAATGAAAAGAGATCCGCAGCTAGCTATAGCCCTCGATAAAAAGATTAAAGAATTCATAAACAAAGGTTACGCGAGGAAGCTGTCAACACAGGAAATAGTTGAAGGACGTGACCACTGCTGGTATCTTCCCATTTTCCCAGTATTTAATCCTAACAAACCTGGCAAATTAAGAATTGTATGGGACGCGGCAGCCACCGTGCAAGGTATATCGCTGAACTCCATGCTTTTGAGAGGTCCAGGCCAACTCGTGTCACTAGTTTCTGTTTTATTCAAATTCAGAGAAGACTCGATTGCAATCTTTGGAGACATCATGGAAATGTACCACCAAATCCAAATTCGTGAAAAGGATCAGAACTTTCAAAGATTCTTATGGAGCACCAGTGAAGAAACCGAACCTGAAGTTATCGCAATGCAAGTCATGATCATGGGAGCAACATCTGCCTCTGCTAGCGCACAATACGTGATCAACAAGAATGCCGACGAATTCGCCACAAAGTTTCCAAGAGCAGTCCAATCAATCAAGAACAACCAATATGTTGACGATCTTATGGACAGTACGAGCTCACCGGAAAAGGCCATACAGTTGGCCAAGGAAATCCAATTCGTGCACCAGCAAGGTGGATTCTTCATCCGAAACTGGATTTCAAACTCACCTGAAGTTGTTAAGGCCATGAACAGTCAGTCCAGTGATCAAGTGAATCTCGCCGTAGACATTGAGATGGGAACCGAAAAAGTACTCGGCATGTGGTGGTGCACAGCTTCTGATTGCTTCACTTATAAAATAAACACCAATACAAGCCAAGCAGATGTTCTCTCCGGTCAACGACGACCAACAAAGCGTGAAATACTAAAGATTTTGATGACTATCTTTGACCCTTTAGGTCTACTGGCACATTTTCTCATGTATGTGAAAGTATTACTACAAAACGTTTGGCGATCAAACATCGGATGGGACGAAGAGATCAAAGATGCGGAGTATGAGAAGTGGCTGAGATGGATTCGATACCTACCCGAAATAGCAAATCTAAAAATACCAAGATGTTACTTCGTCAACAATCGTCATCCAGATACCATTACACAGCTGCACGTGTTCGTGGACGCGAGCGAAAATGGATTCGCTGCAGTCGCATATTTGAGAACTGCCAACAACAACTCAGTTAACACTGTCCTCATCGGTGCCAAAACAAGGGTGGCACCACTAAAAAGTCTATCGATCCCAAAACTTGAACTTCAAGCTGCCGTCCTTGGTGTGAGATTCGCGAAATTCATAGCTGAGTCGCATACAATTGACCTATCTCAACGTTTCTTCTGGTCAGACTCCAAAAATGTCCTAAGCTGGATTCGATCAGATCACCGCCGATACAAACCATTTGTAGCCTTTCGCGTTAGCGAGATCTTAGACTCTACTGAAATATCTGATTGGAGATGGATCTCCACCAAAATCAATGTTGCTGATGAAGGAACGAAGTGGCAGAAAGTTCCAGAATTCAAGATGTCCAGCCGCTGGTTTAGAGGTCCGGAATTCCTTAAGTCTCACCCGAGTTTATGGCCCAATGAAATACCATCTGAAAATACTACAAATGAAGAGTTAAGAACATGCTTTGTCGGTGTACATACCTTGGACCGTGAAGAAAACTTTCGTATTAGCTATACTTCCAGCTGGAGAAGGCTAGTCAGAGTAGCGGCTTACGCTCTTCGTTTTGTCTACAATACGAGCGTCAAGAGAAATGAGCGGAAGACAAAAATAATTCACCATCAACGAAAAGGGTACTTGAAGCGAGAAGAACTCCGATGGGCTGAAGCAGAGTTGTTCAGAGAAGCGCAGACTAGTGAGTATTGGGACGAAATTGCAGATTTGACATCTAAACATTGCGTTGAAAAGACAAGTATACTGTACAATTTATGCCCATACCTAGATGCAGATAAAGTGATTCGAGCAAACAGCAGGATACCTTCTTCTATCAACGGAAATGAAGACGTCAAAAGGCCCATCATTCTCCCAAGAAACCATCCAATCACCAAACTTGTTATCATTGATCTCCATACTCGCTTCAACCATCGAAACCACGAATCTGTAGTTAACGAACTTCGACAAAAATTTCATATTGCCCACATGAGATCCGTCTTCAGATCCGTAAGAAGTGAATGTCAAAAATGCAAAAATTGGTCCACTAAGCCGCAACCTCCTATAATGGCTCAACTTCCACCAGCACGAATAGCTCCATTTTGTCGACCATTCTCATTCGTGGGAGTTGACTATTTCGGACCTCTGGCTGTAACTATTCTCCGAAGAACGGAAAAGCGGTGGGGAGTGCTGTTAACGTGTCTTACTACCAGGGCCGTACATATCGAGGTAGCGCACTCATTATCAACAGATTCCTGCATACTAGCTCTTCGAAATTTCATGGCAAGGCGTGGCACACCCATCGAAATCTACAGTGATAATGGAACAAATTTTCACGGAGCAGAGCGAGAACTAAGAGATGCGCTAAAAGAAGTCGACACTGAAAGGATGATGGAGACGTTTACAACAACCACCACCAAATGGACCTTCATCCCACCGGGATCTCCACATATGGGTGGCAGTTGGGAAAGGCTAGTTCGATCAGTGAAAACCTCTTTATATGATATAATGCCAACTCGCAATCCTTCGGATGAACTTTTAAGAAGTATGCTAATAGAGGTCGAAAATATAGTGAACTCGCGGCCGCTGACCTACATTCCCATTGATGACGAAAGTGAGGAAGCTTTGACTCCCAATCACTTCCTTTTGGGGTCTTCAAACGGCAGCAAACCACTCGCAGTATTCGACAATGGCGCTGTGGCACTTAAAAGAAATTGGCTTACATCGCAGCACTATGCGGAACTCTTCTGGCAGCGCTGGGTTAGGGAGTATCTTCCAACGATTACTCGGCGTTCCAAATGGTTTACACCAGCTAAGCCGATTGAAAAGGGTGATATCGTTCTAATCGTCGATCCGCTAAACCCAAGAAACTGTTGGCCCAAAGGCCGGGTAATCGACACTAAGATATCGAAGGATGGACAAGTTCGAAGTGCCTTCGTCCAAACTCAAAGCGGCATATACCAAAGACCAGCAGTCAAGTTGGCAGTTCTTGACGTAAGGTCCCAAAGAAGATGCGAGCCCCAGGTCGAAAATACCAAGGGGGAGTGTTAACAGCCGCTGTAAACGGGGTGTAATAGTATTTACATCCCTGGTGGCTTAGAGCTAAAAGCTCCGGAAATGCAACTGCAGCCAACTTAATATAAAACATTTTCCAAGCGCATTTTAGATAGAAAGTAGTACCCGGCAGGTTATAACCTACAAAATTATATTTAAAACTTAAATATATATAAAAAAAAAAAAAAACTATTGTAAGTATTCATTAATTATGTTATAATAGATTTGAATTAACATATTCTTTTTAATAAAGGATTTTAAGCATCGCTTAGAGAATAAAACATCTAATATCGTGTTTTCTTTTGCGATCGCTGAAGATTAGTTTTGGTTGCCACCAAACTGTGGCAACAAGGACATTTTTCGAGGAAGTTTTTGAGCAACGATTAAATTTCTCGACCAACAAAGTTAGAAAAAAAAAAAAATTATTAAATCCCAATAAAAAACATTATTTTGATTGTATCCATTTTTTTCTTTCTTTTATTTATTGGAAAGAAGATATTTTACATTTACAAGGACATCGAGTTATTATTTAAAAAAATCTTACTTTGACATAAAAAATCTCAATCGATGATGGTGACATCATCGTCATCATCATCCTGCTTGGTGCGTTTGGTGTTAGACGGACCATCAATTGAATCATCATCGTTTGCAGTTGGCTTCCTCTTAGTTGCAACTGAAGCAGACGATGATGAACTGGATTTAGCAGGAGTAGAAGAAGCAGATTCTTTTTCATTTGCATTATTTTTAGCAGGAGAAGCTTCTACTTTTTCTGTGCTATTATTTTCTACTACTTTCGGCTCTTCTTTCTTTTCCTCAACAACAGCAACTTCATCATCGTCTTCAATCAAACACAAATCATCATCATCTTCGACAACTTCAATGCGACTCTTTTTCGACGTAGAAGGACCATCATCAGCATCATCATTAGCACTACGTTTAGTTCCATTTGTCTTCTCAGGAACTGATTCTTCTTGTGGCTTAAGTTGATCTTTATCGGCAATAACTTCAAATAGTGGACCATCACGTTCAGCATCCATATGCCAAACAATAATACTTAATTCATAATTCTGGAAGAAATCATCGACCTTTAACAATGCTCCATCGGTGATTCCCATTTCAGTCATTGTCTTATCATCGTTACATTCAGTTTCACCTTCTTCCGATGATATAACAATAACTCCTTTTGTGTCGATAATGACATCTGGATTGACCATTCCAAGAGCTTTAATCAAAATATCATCACGTAAATCCTTTATCTTGATTTTATTTGTGTCCACCTTTAGATCGATAGCTGGATCAGAGGAACATACATAGCATTTTGGATTGGGAGGAGTAAGGAACTTCTCGGGCACCAACAACTGGTTGCGTGGATTTGGTCGCAGACGCATGTAAACCGATTTACATTTATCGAACTCATCTTGCAAAGCTCTGAATGTATGGAGGACAACAACGCCCGCTGTAATGGCATTTGTTGTGGCAATTGCTGGAATGATGTTACCTGCAATAAAAAAAATTAGCTTATTTCAAGTTAGAAGGAGTGGGCAAAATCAATGCATTACCTGCCATGGATTTAATTTCAAATCGAGACTTTTGTGCTATTTCGAATATATTTGCCCGGATGTTTGCACAAGCTGCTACAAAATCCATCGCTGGTTGATCGTCCTTGTCCCAAACCAGTTTCTCATTATCGGGCGACTTGGCCAACTCTATCTTCAATTTTTGAACGCAATCAGCAAAGACTGCAGCGCTTTCGGCAAATGACCAAACTTTGTGGTATTGCTTCAAAAATTCTTTATTGTCTGAGTTTTTAACCTCATCGAGTAGGACACTATCCCATTTGAGAGGTGAGGGCGGTTTTCGAGTCTTCCAGAGATTAGACATGGATAGCAGATAGTTGATGTCATCAAAGAAGAATTTGTTGAAGAGTGTTTCGGCATCGTAGCCAGCCTCTTCGGCCCATTTGCGGGTGCTGACGCGCTTGACATCACCTTCCTCGGGGTCTTCTTGGTCGCCAACACCAGCTTCAGGGTCGGCTACATCGGGCGATATGTCCTCATCATCAGCTGTCTCACCAAAGAGTTGACTGAAAACATTTTGAAAAGATTTTAAAAAGAATTCATACTCAACAAGGTTTATTCATCTAAAATATTTGCAATTTGCAATTGGCCAAAAAGTTTTATGGAAAGCAATAAATGCAAACAAAAAAAAGCTTTAAATTCAAAATACTTGTCTGAAAACGGAACAAGAAATTGCTAACACGTTTAGCAGTTAGTTACTTTAAATTCAGTACTCAGATACTATTGTTATGATAGTTGGTTTGAATTTGAACTAGTTAATCAGTTAGAACTTGAAAGAACAATAAAAGTAATGAACAATAAAAAGGACTGTTTTGGACTAAATTGCATTATACTTCTTGATTGCGGGTGCGAAACTTCCAACATTTATTAAAAATAAGATTATTTATAATAATCGTTATTGTTTCTTGTTTGAACCTTCATATTTTCTTAAGTTGTTTATTATGTTATCAAAAACACTCCTGTAAGGAGAAGTTTGTTTACATCTGAAACGGGGTCTACAAAAAAATTGAGGTTTGCAATAGGCTGCGTTTTTGGAGGATCTTTTTGCAAAGAGAAGAAATGTTTGAACTTACAAATATGTTGAGGCCTCATCTCTAAACTCTTTGTTCTTCAACCATCGAACCCCGCAATATATTAAAAGAAATTTTGTACACCCGTTTCGGATATAAGCATACTTCTCGTTGCGGGAGTGTCTTTGAAAACGTAGTTAACAAGTCCGAAGAAAATATGAAGGTCCCAATAAGAAACACTCGCAAACCCATTTTTCATGCATCCATGAACAACATTAAGACCATATACCCCAATATCAAGCAGTTGCATAGCATCGCGATCCGTCTCTTTTCACTCTTGCTTGAGTTTTTTTTTTAAATTACATTAACATTTAACCCAACCATACACTTCGAAAAGTGTTTTAAATTGTCTTTGGATTTTACAAAACCTACAAATTCGTTCTCTTAATATCGATTACAGAACCATGCTTTTCATTTCATCGGAGTAACGAAATCCATTTGTCCTTTTTGAGCTACTTTATTAAGTACTTCATCGAAGCAATAACATATTCTTCTGATTTATGTACACATTCAAGGAGTTTATCGTCAAAGGGGCCGGTTATAGCGATCAGGAAAATTTTTTAAATGGATATTTTGTGATGTTTTAATTCGATTTAAAACACAATGCTATTAGCCCAGTCATTTTAGTCATTTTTAAGCCCAATCTGCGGAAAAATTCCTACTGGGCTGAATTTTGGTATACAGCTTAATGACGGCTTTGTTATGAAGATGTGAAAAATCGACATTGATATCGTGTCCGCGTTAAGAGTTTTAGGGGTCAAAAGGTCACGAAAAATTTTTCGCAAATATCACGCGATCTATTGGTCGGAGGTCATCAAAGGTTATATAAAAATTGATGGTCGTGAAATTATCTACAACATATGCCCAGCACATTTTTCTGTAAGATGAACCGTTTCGCGAGTAGAGCGCAGAGAAGGTGACTAGATTACACTCACATACGAAAAAATACATATTTTTGGTTTATTTTGCTCGATTTTTTAGGTTTTTATCGAAGTAGCTTAAATTTTTTTAGTTTTATTAACTTATCTTATTACGTAAATACGGATTAAGTAAAAAAAAATAAAAATTTACATATTGGGATAAAAAATATTATGCAAAAGGGGGAACCACATTTTTTGGAAATGTTGTATGTTTCCCTTTTTTGTACAATAAGTGCCTTCATTATTAAAACACACTTTTTAAACATGGTTCAAATTTAGTTTTCCTTTGATGACCTCCGACCAATAGATCGCGAGATATTTGCGAAAAACTTTTCGTGACCTTTTGACCCCTATCACTCTTAACGCGGACACGATATCAATGTCGATTTTTCACATCTTCATAACAAAGCCGTCATTAAGCTGTATACCAAAATTCATCCCAGTAGGAATTTTTCCGCAGATAAAACCTAAAATTACTGGACTATATACCAATTGATTATAAATAAAAAAAAAAATTTACAATGGAACAATTATTTCTTGTTTCAATTGTATTTATTTGTTTTCCTGATGCAAATTCACTTTTCGTGCCAGCTGATTGAAGTTTGAAGCAAAATGAAACAAATGAAACAAATCGTTCCCCTGAAGTGTTTCAAATTTTTCCTGTTCAGAAAAAGAAATAGGTAGATTTTTGTGTGTCAACTGACGCACATAGGAGTATTTGCAGTAAAAACCTGATGGTCATAAGTCGATTTTCTGAAAATCAAAATTGATACCAAAAAGTTTGGCAAAGAGGGTGCAAAATAAACATATGTCAATATGCTGCACTCATTTTTTTATTTATCGATCGTGTCTTGTTCAAAGTTCAAAGTTAACTGTTACATCTACCTCATTTTTATTCGAATGCAAAGTATTTTGGTAAGTGTTATTCGATATGTGATATCGAAGTGTTGTGATAGAAATCTAAAAAAAAATTAAATGGAGAATTCTTCTTCAGTTATTTATTAATGATATTAATAAAGTTTTGGAAATGTTAGATGGTGTTTTCTATTTTAATTTGGGCTTAGAACTAGTATCTTAAAACTTGATATTTTTGTTAAGTTATTATTTGAACTTTAATGATTTTGTTTTAGTATACCCCGTTATTCTGCGATGAATTGAAACTTATGAGTTAGTTTATATATTCTTTAACACAATGCAACATAAATTGGGTGCTCTTACGTGCTCTTTAGAGAATTGAGGGTCAAATAGTTTTTCACTTTCTGATAGAAAATACTCCTTACTTTATGCAACATTTTTTATTTTTAAATTAAATTTACTGATGTTATTAGTGTATGTTATTTTGGGTGATCTTAATTATGGGGGGGAAAGAGAGAAAAAAAAAAACTGAGAATTGCGTATTAGGGATGAGGAAACAAATTTGAGAAAAATAATGTCGACAGGCGGAGTACATTAATCAAATATTTGAGTTTTTGATAAAAAAAAAATAAAAATAACAAAAACTTAGTTTATATTGTATTTTCTTGTTGAAATTTTCTAACAAAATCTAACATTAACAACAACAACGATTTTTTTGACACAACAACCGAAGTTAACTTTATTTAATAAAAGAACGACCCACTAACAGACTGACAGACTTTCGAGACCCACTTTTTCGCATTCTCTATCAAAGGAAAATTGTTGTTATATTTTTTCTACGAAGTAAAACCCGCTTAAAAGAAACGGTTTTTTTTAAACGGGTTTTACTGTACCCGTATCGCAAGTAAAAAATCCTAGACAGCTTTCCAAAATCCCCAACTTTTTAAACCAATAAAATACACTAAATACAAAAATACTCACTTGAAGAGATGCTTAGCCCAGACAATACAATGAATTGGTTCCGAGGGAGTATTTCGAATGGTGCATCCGGGGAAGGACTTTTGGGCTGCCTTCGGAGTACATTCATAGCATTGTGTTACTCCTTTCTTGATGAGTTCTACTTGACCGTTGTAGCCGGCCGTTCCACTTTCAATCAAAGGAACCTCTGCATTTAAGCACATCCGATTGACATGGTTGCGAGCTTGCCTGTTGTCCAGAGCATTAAGGACTACATTGAATTTCTTAAAGAAACTCACACCGTAGTCAGTACTGAAAGTTGTCAGTTAAAAAATAAGTATTGGAAATCTAGAAGCTATAAGGGAATTAGAACTAAAAAGATAACCTAACTTACTTGAAGATGCTATCATGGTAAGACTTAATCTTGACGGTGGGATTAAATTTGAGTGCACTTTCTTTAGCAACTTCGGCTTTGGACTTGCCAACGTGTTCTTTGTGGAATAGGAATTGCCTGTTGAGATTACTTAAATCGATTGTGTCCAAATCGATCTGGGTAAGTAAATTATAGTAAGTTGCGCTTTTATTCGAATTTTATTGTTACTTACAATTTCAATATCTGGAAATCCAGACAAAACTAAATTCTTTAAAATCTCACAACCAATTCCACCAGCTCCGACAACTAGGATTTTACTTTGGACAATTTTTTCCTGCAAATTTGCGGGGAATACGCCGGGCAGTGCAGCAGCCATTTTTATTTCTATTTTTTTTTGCAAATTAAGAGAAAATAGAATTATGATTCATATGATATAATTTGTAATAGTTACCTTATTTATAAATGTTTTGTTTTTAATTAAATTTGCAAAATTAGACAAAATATACGATATGAATATTGTGAATCCGCGTTTTTTATTTTGCAAAAATATAAATTAAAATAAAATGCGTCAAAATTTGAAACAAGAGAAGACGCCGTGTAGTTCTGTTTGATTTGTAGAATCATTTTTTTTTTCTGATTTTCTAATTTATCACTGAATGATGTGAGTGGAATGATTCAGTAAAAATTATGCAGAGTTCAGATTTGAAGGGGATTTTCCACTGGTAAATTCATATTGGTCCTGTTCCTTTTACTTTTCCGCACATTTTTTCCAACAAAAAGATTTTATGGCACTTTTTCAACATTTTTTTTTTGGTACATTAGGTGTGTTTTTTTTATTTTCTATATAGATTTTGCACAAAAAAACAACATCAAGATATTTGAAATCAAAACAATTTACGTGTTAAAAACAACAAAAATTATCTCCCTCTTTCTAGCAAACCTCACAAGTCACAAAAAATCTCACAAAGTGTGGATGCAATTTGTGATGTTGAATTTGTGAAAAAAAAATCAGTTGAATTTTTTTTTTTTTATTTTTATTTTTTTTTTTTTTTGTTTTGTTTTTATCTTCTTTTTTAGTCATTCAACTGCTTTTTCTGTTGTTTTGAAATGTTAAAGAAGTCATTATTTTTACCTTCACATGTCCCAGCCAGGAATCTATCCCACGTACCTCCGCATACAAGATCAGCATTCTATACCAGTAGACCATGCTTCAATATTAAATATAGCGGCCCCAACTAACATTTCAGCTTCGGTTATACTATGTTTTCACCTACGCTAAATCCGAGATTTAGCTAAGTAGATTTAGAATAAATCTCGAGATTTATTTTAAATCTACTTCGCTAAATCTCAGATTTGGCTTCAGCTAACCTAAATCTAATATTTTCACCTTCTTTCAATCCGAGATTTAGAAGTTTGACTCTCTATAAAGATCTTAAAAGAAGCTTTACCGAAGCTCTACCGAAGCTTTGAGAAGCTCTTTAATATATGTCTTATCGAAATTAAAAAGCAACTACAAAAACAAAAAAGAATTATTTTTTAACTGGTTTTAAATCATGAATTTAATCTTTTGATCTGATTTATATAACATTCCATTAGTTTTTAATATATCTATTAATAATAATTTTAAAAGTACACATATATAATTTTTTTACCACACCCAGGAATCGAAATTCGTATATCTGCTTGGTGGTAGTCCACCACTCTACCCACTCGGCCATCCTAGTATATTCATTAATGAAATCAAAAACTTAATCAGTTCAAATAGCAAAAAAAATGTCCAAGCTAAATTATTCAATGTCATAGCCTTTTCACACCAAACCCAAAAACGCGGTTTATGGCAAAAAGTTTTCAAAAACCTGAAAAGCGTTCACACTACAAGTTTACAGGTTTTTGTTTGACGTTTAAAATATTTTGACATCCAAATGTCAAGTTTTCGATGGGATTTAATTTTTATTGCTTAAATCAGCTTGAGCTCACAAAATTAATCAAATAAAAGGAACTCTGACAATTTAAATAAATAATTTTAATTCATTAACATAAAACAGAGGAATATATAAAAGTTTTGCAAAGTTTCTTCCTCTTTGAGACACCAAATACAAGGAAAAAAAACGACTTCGAAGTAGCATCCAGATAGCTTAATTAGTAAAGTTGAGAAGAGATTTTTGATGAAGAAGATCGTTTGGACATCTTTTTTTTTGTTTTTTTTTTCTGCTCTGCCATTTTCTACAATTAAGCCTGGTACGCTGCTCGCGCTAAATTTTAGCTGAGATAAAATTCCCATACAAGTTATCGATAACTTGTATGGGATCCATTTTATCTCGGCTAAAAATTTTCGATAATTTGTATGGGAGCTAAAATTTAGCGCGAGCAGCGTACCAGGCTTTAATGAAAAGAAATTTGATTAATTATACAGAATATTTTGTTAATGAATACAAAAATATTTCTTACCAGTTGCAAAAATCAACAAACTGCATTTGTAAAACAGCTGATTCTGTCAGTTCTTTTTTTTTTGTCTGCTCTCATTTTTTTTTTTGTCTGCTGAATTTGTGCTGAATTCTTCAAAAGGTTTGTTTGGTTATTTCGTTTGGAGTTGAATGTTTTCATTTTCAGGTTTTTGGCGAGTTTAATCAAAAACTTGTGTTTTACGAAAACTTGTGGTTTGTGGAAAATGTATGGAAAAACTTGTGTTTTTGATATAGGTTTTTGGGTTTTTTCGCAAAAACCGCGTTTTTGGCTTGGTGTGAAAAGGCTATCAAAACCAAAAAGTGTTCGAGCTAGATTATTTAATATCAAAACTAAAAATCAAATACAAAACTTGGTAATTTCTGTAAAGCTTCTATAAATTCACTAAACAGGCATATCCGAAAAACAAGCTTCCTTCGTTTAAGTTTTTTTTTAAAGTATTTAAACAACTTATTAGAAGTTGTTAAACAAGTCCGAACTTCTATAAGCAGTTATGTTCTGAAGAAAGCTCAATACAAGCTGTATACAAAGTATGACCTGTGATATTTCAATTTACAGAAGCTGTTGTGTTTTAGCTGGGCTAAAATGAGTCCCATACAAATTTTCGATAACTTGTATGGAAATTTTATCTTGGCTAAAATTAAGCGCGAGCAGCGTACCAGGCTTATGAGTGGAAAATAGTGAGCTATTTATACCAAACACTGAAATGCATGAGAAAAAACATTCCATGCTTGCAAAAAACTTCTTGGAGCAGGTCTTAACGAGGCCTCCTTTAACAAAATGACAAAAAATCACATTGAAACCATTCGATTTCCATAACTTACAAAATTATCAAATTGCAAATATTGCAAAGTGTGAACAAAATTTAAAAACAAACTAGTTGGTACATAACTTAAGGTTCTTTCAATTAAAATACAAATCAAACAAACCCAATTCAGCATTTTCTCCACCCAAAAAAAATACAAAACTTATTCAGCATTCAACTTAAAAAAAATACTTCTGCTGTCAAACGCAACGAATAGGCAAAAACGTCCGAGAAAGAAAAACTTGAGAGAGCTGCAGCAGCAAATGGAATCAAATCCAAAAGAAAAGTGTTTCTCCAGTTTATTGATTATTAATTCTGGAATTCATACGTTTTATTATTGACAAATTGACGCTAAAAATTACTAAACAATTGAAAATTCAATTAGTTCTCGGTGTTCAGTTCGACTTGGTGTTTAGTTATTATTCGTAATTTGGTCGTTGAACAACCAAATATAAATAAAATATAAAAACAACAAAAAAAAAATAGAGAAAAAAACACACCACATTGAGCAGGGAATCATCATCGATCGTTTCGTATCTCTCGAATATATATTATTTTTTTTTTATTGTTGAATTTCACGTTGTGATTATTTTTGTTCTAATTGAATTATTTTATCTGTAACATACCTATAAATATAAATTGTGTGCAAAAAAAAAAATAAAGAAACAACAAAAAACTAGATTCCATTTTGGCCAATTTATTCGTGGTTTATTTTTTGGGATTTTTTTTTTATTGTTTGCGCCTGTCCACCGAAGTCAATTCGGTATAAATTGCAAATTAATTTAAGTGGTGCTCCGGAGAAAATTCCAAACGAAAATATTATGGCCGATGTGCGTCGCAGGAAGACGGAAAACGAAGCAGAATCGCCTGCTCCAGGAGGCGATGGACAGAAACGAGACTCATTAACTGCTGAATCTTCAGATCATGTATGTGTATTGTATTATTTCAAAAATTAACAAATTGTTTATTTAATTAAGAAAAAAATGAGGTATTTTTGAAACATATTTTAGAAAAGAGAAAAAAAAACAGAAAAGTCATAAACACAGAATATGTTGTTTTTGTTTTATTTTTAACTCAATCAATTGCCTATCAAGGAAATAAATACTTTGGGCTTGTTAAATCTGATGTTCTTGAGCAAAAAAAAATCTTTTTTGTATTATTGTTTAAACTGAATAGTAGGGGTTGGGGTTATCTCACACCGTTTTCTTTAAACAGTTCAATAGTTTTCTTTACAAAACTACTTAACAGAAGTAAAAGAAAATAAAACAAACAGTATTGGTTTAAAAAGCATCTCTAAAAGAAGCTTAAATCTCATTTAATATTAAGAAGGGTTTCTAGAAAGCTCAAGGCATAACTCTAAACTTAATCCATGGTATTAGTTCAATTACCCGTCTCCAATCTATCAATGTCTTGTTAAAAATCAGATTATGGACTTTAATTTAAGGAAGAACTTGTTAGCGACTGACCTGGAAACCTAATAATTGACGAAAAAGTCAAATAAGCCAATGTGCGAATCGGGGTTTTCCGCTAACAATACTTACTTGCATACGGGATGCAAGTATAGTGGACCGCACTGGACAAAGCGTAAAACAAAGCTTTAACATGCTTTTCAAAGTCCAAAGGTCAGCTAGTATGTGTATAAGCGCTACACAAGGCCAACCGCCCTCGATATACTACTAGATCTCACACCTCTAGCAAAAGAGTAGCAACAAACTTCCTATTCTTCTAAAAGCAGCCTTACAGAAGACCAATAATCATATTTGCCGCAGTACTGTCAGAGCCGGCTATTTATCGCCAAACAGGCTCCTTAACCCATTAACTCGCTGCTTAAAATTTTGATTTTCATTATCGGATTTTGGCTCTTTTAAGTTTGAACTTGGCAATTTCTGGCGCCTTTAAAATCAAAGCATTTAACAGCAAAATCCACCAACAATGTGAACAGACAACATATTTGCATTTAATTTTCATTTAAAATTTTATATTACTAGCGTAAATGAGCATGAAAACCAGAATATATCAACAAAATGAAAGAAAATAATTATAATTGAATAAATCTTATTCCGCAAAATTGTTTGCGTTTTTTTGGACCATTTTTGAAAGCGGCTATTTTTGGCTTCAAATTTTTCATAATCGGCTCCTTGCCTCAAAAATATTCTAGCAACACTGATTGGCCGCACCAACATTCTTAATAAATTCAGATTCATTCCGGATCGCTATTAAGTGCCATCCATATGAGCTGCGTCCTACGTCTGCGAATACTTCTTTTGAAACTTTTTCTAAAGCAAATATCAACGCATTCTATTTTAATTGCTTAATAAGTGAATGGGCTATCATATTTACATATTTGAATGTAGAATATTTCGTAAAACTAGTTCAAACTACAAAAGAAAACATTTGCGGGTTGCAATGGTACAGTGAATGTAGTGCTTGACTGCTAACCTAGCTGTGTGTGTTCGAGCCCTACCTCAGGCAGCATTCTTTTCTTTATCCCTAAGCTTGAAAGCCACCCGTGGGATTATATTAGATAATAATCATCTCTTTCTCAATTCACTGTCTTTCTTTCTATCTTTCTATTCCTTCTAACTAGTGCCGTGCAGTATGCATTTAAAAGACCTTAGGTCTTATAGGCATATAGTTAAAATTATTATTATTATTATAGTATTTTTCTGCAAACTGTTAAATGTAAATTCGCAGTCCACAAATTCAAAACGCATTCCACAAGGCTACGAATAAATAATTCGCTCGAATTTAACCTCACTTTGAATTCAGCTCAAATTTTTGTATTACAGTTTGCAGCTCTCTGCGACAACTCATATGAATGAAATGTCAAATTCAGCTATCATTTCCAATTCGCTGACGCAAGTCGCATCTCCATATGAATGGCATTTTACACCACACCTCAATTGGTGTTCGAAAATAATTCCCAGACTTCTATTCCGTCCAGAACTCTGTTGAAGAGGATCTTAGTATTCTGGACAATTACTCTTTACACTTCTACACTGATGGTTATTAAAAACCAAAGAAGTTGTAGGAAGTGGCATATTCTCAGAAAAACTGAATCTTAGTATTTTCTTTCGCCTACCAGACGTTGGCTATTAAATCTTTTGATTCTATCACTGTACAAAGTACATTCGGGGCAACTGTAAGGAGGACGAACTCAAAAAACAAGGAACAATCACTCCTCTAGGACCTGAAAGGAATAATATAGGTATACCTATCGCTACATGTAAACTTATTCTAAAAGGGACGCTTTAAAGAAAACAAACCCTACATGGACTCAGAGTAATACATGCCTGTCAACCAAATAAATATGGCCTTGTGTAGACTTGAAACCTTTAAGGATTTTGAATCGACTGCATATTAGCTCCATCATAGTTGTTCTTACAGAATACTGTTTAGTAGGAAGATACGCAAAACGAATGGGCGTGCTCTCTAACGGCGAGACGTCTGCAGGAGTTGCAAACGCTACAGAGCAAACGCAACTGTCGGGTTTTTAATGATTATAAACCGTTTAGCGGAGTTCTTGTTATTAATACCAACAAATCCAAATTTATAGTATTTTCGAGGAATGACAGATACAATATAATTGATCATTTAACGATAATCCTTTAAATATGGTAGTGAATACTCTTTGTTGGATGTTCTCTAAACTGTGCTGCTCAAATATAGAGTATGAAAGAGTACAAAGCTATTGACAAATTCCAACGAAACTTTTTCAACTTTTTTCTGTAAACATGCATTATAAATCGGAACAGGGTTTGTCAAACTTTTCAACGCTACCTTAGAGAATCTGCATTTCGTGGTCAAGATAAACAAATGTTAAAAAAATTCCTGCTATACAAAACAGAAAGGACTTGTCGTATAATTAGGAAACATGAAAACTCTGTGCATAATGACTTCAAAATCAACGCCCGTGGTAGAATTCTGTACTTTCAGCTTATTTATACAGGGTGTCCCAAAAGTAATGGATCAAACGAAATATGCTGATAGGCCAACATTAGGGCTCTCAGAATTTGGTAATTTGTTCATCCCAAATCCTTACGGTTTTCGATTTAATGCAGTTTTTGTGATATTTCGAAAAATCCCGACTTTGCAACAGTATTTTGCTTCCTCCGCTCATAATTGATTTTTGTTTTTTACAATTCTTTCACTAAAACATTGCCAAATAATAAGAAATAATTATTTAATCAAAATATTTTTTATTTAAAACACCATTTTGCTGCAAATTAATTAACAGTTCCATGTTTTATAAAAACTCAATTTCTTAATTTTTTTTCAGAGCAACACCCTGAAAAAAATTTGTATGATGTGTAACAGGTTAATTAATTTAAAAACTTGTTGTGTTATTGCAGTTTTCAAAAATGTATAAAAGTTTGCAAACTTGAAGTTAGAACGAAAGATATTACAATTTAAATGCAACAAAACAGGCCTTTTCAGAGAAAAATTACAAAGAAAAATAAAAACATTTCTTCGACTGTTGTTTGTTTATTTCTTTTTGAATAAAAGTCTCGATTTTTGTTTGTTAAATAGCTCTGAAAACACCTGTTTTGTTGCATTAAAATTGTAATATCTTTCGTTCTAATTTTAACTTTGGAAATTTGTATACATTTTTGAAAACTGCATTTACACGGGAAGTTTTTAAAACAATAAACCAGTATCACACCATACAATTTTTTTTCGGGATGTTCCTCTCAAATAAAAGTAAGAAATTGAGTTTTTATAAAACATGGAACTGTTACATAATTTGCAGCAAAGTGGTGTATGAAATAAAAAATATTTTGATTAAATAATTATTTCTTATTATTTGGCAATGTTTTAGTGAAAGAATTGTAAAAAACAAAAATCAATTATGAGCGGAGGAAGCAAAATACTGTTGCAAAGTCGGGATTTTTCAAAATTTCACAAAAACTGCATTAAATCGAAAACCGTAAGGATTTGGGATGAACAAGTTACCAAATTCTGAGAGCCCTAAGGTTGGCCTATCAGCATATTTCGTTTGATCCATTACTTTTGGGACACCCTGTATAACAAGACCGTATGCGAACTCTAACGACATAACGGAAAACCTTACGGTGGAAGTTCCTACCGATTCTACACCTTATGATTAGAAGACTTTTTTTTTTTGAAAAGATAAAAATTTGATTTTTTTTTTTTTTTTTTTTTGACGGGAGGAAATCTTCAAAAGACACTTGGCAGTATTCGACACCAAGTAGTGTGGGACTCTTAACCACTAAAACCACCTCTTTATCAGGACCAATCTTGAGAGATCGACATCAGATTTTTCTTTCTTAACTTTGTAAAATCACTTTGGGGGAAGTTTAAACTTTTAATACTTTCCCATGTTTTTTTAGACCATTAGCTCATGAGGCTTGGTTCTTCTTAATCTCCGAACATGGTTTCTAGTATTCAAGACGGACACCATTTCAGAATTGGTATGACATTGCAGTCTCTGATTATGGGATACAGCGTATTTTTTAACAACTTCTGTAACCGTTTCTATTTGTAAGTCACGATGTAGATCGCTATTTCTTATGTACCAAGGTGCATTAACTATTCCACGAAGGACTTTGTTTTGGAATTTTTGGATGATTTCGGTATTTGTTTTCTTTGTACAGCCCCATAATTGGATACCATAGGTCCAAACAGGCTTTAGTACTTGATTATACAGCATTATTTTGTTTTGGGTTGATAAATCAGAGTTGTTACCAAGTAACCAGTACATTTTTCTATATTTCAAGTTTAGTTCTTCTCTTTTTTTTTTGATGTGCTCTTTCCACTTTAGCTTTGCATCCAAAGTCATTCCAAGGTATTTGGCCGTATTGGCGTAAGGTACAGCTTGATTATTAATGAATATTGGAATATTGTTTATCTTTTTATTTGTAAAGTTTATATGTGAAGATTTTGTTTCATTGAGTTTGATACGCCATTTTTCGGTCCAATCTCTGACTGTGTCGACGGCATTTTGCAGTTTTACTGCTGCCTTAGAGACACATTTGTCGGGTACCAAAATTGCGGTATCATCTGCAAAAGTAGCCATTATGGTGTGATTCCCAACTGGGATATCCCTTGTGTATAGTAAATACAGGGTAGGACCTAGGACACTTCCTTGTGGTACACCGGCTTCTATTTTCTTCAATTCCGAATATTCTTGATCGTACCTTACTCTAAACAATCGGTCTGAGATGTACGATTTTAATATTTCATAGTACTGTCTGGGAAGATCCCTTTGCAGTTTGTACTCAAGTCCCTCATACCAAACCTTGTCAAAGGCTTGAGCAACATCTAAGAAAATAGCTGAACATACTTGTTTTTCTTCTAATGCTTTTTCTATTACATCCGTTATTCTATGAACTTGGTTTAACGTGGAATGTTTATTTCTAAAGCCAAACTGATGATTTGGGATTTTCAAAAATTTGATGACACAAAAAATTTTTTAGTGATGTTCAAGATCAATTGTGGCCTTAGTACGGGTGTTTCATCCAATTTTGTAAACTTAGTACCGTATTAAAAACTGAAATGTTGAAAATAAGAAAAATACACACTTTATTAAAACAAAACTTGAATTACAAGCGAACGCTCGTTATCAATACATATGATCCATAAGCACCGCTGAATGAGTTCGCATGTTTGAACATTGATCTCAGGATTATTATTATCTCGATTTCAGCTCATATTGGCTTTGAGGGAAAATAACGAGAAAACGAATTGCACATGAATTGATAAGTCTTTCATGACTCACTCACAAAAAGATTATTTACAAATTTTCGTCAGAGTTATAAAGAAAAATATATTGTATCTGTACCTAATAGAATTAAATTGCAGAGCTACAGTCTGTCTAACTGCAATACATACAATATATATCTAGACATATATGGACTAACTTAGGATCATAGCTTAATTCTTTGTAATTTTCTCTGGTCACAATTATTTGGACGTTCATTATTTCGTGAGCATTTGAAAGCAAAAATCAACATCCTAATAGTTTTTGAAGATGTCAAGTATATCAAGTTTTCATCCAAGTTCAATGTATACGGCCCTTGGACAATTTTAGCTCGTAGCTAAATTAACCAAATGCTCACCAAATGCTGATTGATTTGGTTTGTTTGATTAGTTTTTATGGTCCTTTATGCATACCTATGCAACTTTGGTATAAAATTACAACAATATCTTTGGCTGAAATAAAGTTCTGCAAGTTAAAGAAACTGTTTACAACTGAATAAAAGCAAAAGAACTGTTTTCTTATAAGAAATGTGAAAATTTTATGCCTCAATGCCTCAAATTTGGACAGGGACACCCTTTCAAAAAAGCTTGGTGCGTATCAGACAAGTAAAATTTGAATGATTGCAAAATCTTTTAAATCGGATAAATAAGCACACCAGTCTATTGTTTTTCTAAATAAATGCATTTAATATTATAAGATGACTCGATGAAATACAAAAGGTTTATTATTTCAGTAATGAACAGAGAAATGTAAACTTGAGACTCATGAGCTGGGTAAATGTCTTTATCTGAAAGTCAAATTGTATCCATTGATAAAAGTTTCTCAAAACACACAAAAAAAAGTTTGCAAGAAATATTTGTTTCAAAGATAAGAAATATAATTCTTAGAAAAACTGTTGCTGTAGAATCTTTTACAATTGTGATACAATTTAGTACATAATAGTTTATAAATATTTCTTGGAAGATAAATTTATAAAAATAAATAAAAATGTTTACGTTGATATAAATAAAAATAAATTCTTCAGTAATTTAGATAAAAGAAGAGATATGTACTAGACTGGGCCAAAAAAATAAAATATTTTTTTTTTTGAAAGTTACTTCGAAAATCTTGTTCAGGATGATGAAAAAAAAATTTGGTGAAAATTTGAGCCGTTAAAAAAAGTTTTAAGAGGTCTATCATCGGTGTTTTTTATTTTTATACATGATATGATGTTTTACAACAGAACTGCTAGACGATCAAAGTAAAAAAAATGTCTGTTCATTTTTTCTTATATAAAATTAAATTTCCTACAAAAAAGATCTAAATGAAAATTTTCGTCAGACGAGCCGTATTCGAGTAATTAAGCTTTTTTAATCGAAGTGTTTTTTTCAATTTGACTGTTTCACTTTGGAATTTTGTGATGAGCAAATAAGTGAATAGAAAAATAAAACCACGACAGATTCTTATAGGAAATTTAATTCTCTACAAAAAAGGTCTCATAGTAATTTTCCCTAAATTGAGTTCTGAAGAAGTTATTCACGATTTAAATCGAGAAAAAAATTAAAAAATCAATTTTCAATTTCAAAATTTTCTAATTCACTGAAAATTCAATATTTTCAAATTAGCAAGATGTTTTCTTGTAGGGACTTAAACGTTCTATAAAAAGTTCCTTGGCAGCAAATTAATTGCTTTAACCGTTTAGAAGATAATCGTATTCAAATCGCAATGCATACTTGTCATAAGAAAACTATTGAAATCAGTGGGCATTGGTTTTGATACGAATATCTTCTTAACGGTTAAAGCAATTAATTTGCTGCCAAGGAACTTTTTATAGAACGTTTAAGTCCCTACAAGAAAACATCTTGCTAATTTGAAAATATTGAATTTTCAGTGAATTAGAAAATTTTGAAATTGAAAATTGATTTTTTAATTTTTTTCTCGATTTAAATCGTGAATAACTTCTTCAGAACTCAATTTAGGGAAAATTACTATGAGACCTTTTTTGTAGAGAATTAAATTTCCTATAAGAATCTGTCGTGGTTTTATTTTTCTATTCACTTATTTGCTCATCACAAAATTCCAAAGTGAAACAGTCAAATTGAAAAAACACTTCGATTTAAAAAGCTTAATTACTCGAATACGGCTCGTCTGACGAAAATTTTCAATTAGATCTTATTTGTAGGAAATTTAATTTTATATAAGAAAAAATGAACAGAAATTTTTTTTACTTTGATCGTCTAGCAGTTCTGTTGTAAAACATCATATCATGTATAAAAATAAAAAACACCGATGATAGACCTCTTAAAATTTTTTTTAACGGCTCAAATTTTCACCAAATTTTTTTTTTCATCATCCTGAACAAGATTTTCGAAGTAACTTTCAAAAAAAAAATATTTTATTTTTTTGGCCCAGTCTAATATGTACATGTACATATGTAAGCATGTCATTCAATTTGTCATGTTAAGAGAACATTTGTGCCCTTAATTATGAAAGTGGACTAAGTCACTCCTAAAAATGGCATCAAATCTAGCCTAAAAATAATTATTATCCCTTATAAAGTTTATTTGAAAGCTAAATTGCAGTAAATAAACTTCTTTATTGCTCCTCTAGTGATTTCATAAAAGAAATATAATTAAATCGTTATAAGAAAGTTATTATGTAAATTTTTCTTCAAACAATGCAAAAAGTGACTTAGTCCACTTTCATAATCATGGGCACATTTAACAAAAGATAAATTATTTTTATAAATAACCAATTATTTAGATTTTAGATCAAAAGCTAAAAGACCTTTGTACCTTTAATCATAGGTTTAAAAAAAGCTATAAAAACAAAATAACTATACACTTGGTTTGTGCTAAGGTCAATGATGGTCTGAGTTTGTTTACTTTTATATGCCTAAGTAATTATAAACACAAACTGTGTTAAGCAAAATATCTTACAATAGGTTCATTTTTATTTGCGATATACAAGGGCATAATTTATAAAGAGAAAGTTAAAGATGAGTAAAAATAGTTAAATTAGATACATATAAAAACTAAGCATGATTATATGAGATTATTCGGGCCTTCCGTCTAGCTTATATCCCGAAATACGCACTGAATCCCTGAGCCGATATCCTTCCAACATAGGAAATTGACTTTTTCTAGGATCGAAATTAACGGTACCTTCTATAACCATTTAGGTGCACATTTCATAGATCCGATTATGAAGGATGAGAGCCTTAGACATAGGAAAAATAAAAAAAAATATTATTATAATCACGCAAATTTGTTTGCTTGTTTATAGAAGCATTTAGCCAACAATAGTTTACTCTCATTTTGCATACACAATGTAATACATTTTGGAAGAATACGATAACTCCAAAAATGGATTATTTTCAAAGTATGAACATTGCTGAGATGCAAAAATGGGACAAATGCTCATGGTTTATGAATGTTGTCTACAGATATTTCAATATGTTCCTATCTTTTTCTATGAATATTTCAATTTTCTTGTTGCCGACTATCAAGCTTTCAAGGTCGAACCTTCTTCTTTTAGACTAACGATAAGACAATTTTTTTTTTAATTTTTTTTTTTGTTTTTTTTTTTTTTTTTTTTTAACAATTTTAAAGATCGACGATAATAGTACAAGAAACCGTTATATGTTAATAATCCTCATTGAGTTGATTTTATCGAAATAAACGTCGTAGTGTTGCATAGATGTCGAGATCATGAGGTTGGATAGATCTAATATGACAAATCTTAACAAAAATCTTAAATGATGACCACACACCGAAGCTCCGAAGACTTGATTGCTGTTACCAATCTTAAACAAACAATCTTTATTTGCAGATGTAACTGTCAGCTTTTTTTAAATCGTTGTTTAGAATTCTATTTAATTTATTTCATTCAGTTTGTATTCGGTAACATTTGGTTTACTTAAATTCAAAAAGAAAAGGAATAAAACCGATTCGTATCCAAGAACATTCTGAGTTATACGGTGCCTAATATAAACCGAGTAAGGAGCAAACTACACCGAAACGAATATGTTTGAAAAGAGCTTCATTAAGTAAAAGGCAATATTAGTCACAAAAATATAAAAATATTGGTTTTAACAGCAAACTATTTTTACAATTTAAGGAAAACAAAAAAAACATTTTCATATTGCTTATTTTGACTGAAAATCAGCCAGACACCCTTATAAAATAAAATGTGTCACACTGTGAATTAAATCCGTATTAGGCTTATCGCTCATTTTTTTTTAGCATTTTATTGAATGTGCAAATGCATACCCTACGTTAAATGAAAAAAAAAAAAAATAACATATAGTGTTAACTAACTCACTTTGCTTTATTTGTTTACTTATTCTCAATTTGTAAACAAACACACAATCGCATCTTCTTATTAAGTTGGTATAATCCCCAGTAAAAATAATATCTTATCGCATAAGACACATTCTGACTAGCAAACGGGTTTGATAATTGCCAATACGCACAGGTTATCTTTTTTTTTATAGACCGTATAAAGCTTTAACTGCAATATCAACAGAAATTTGCTTTATACATAAATGGGAAGGTTTTTTTTTGCAATAAATAAAATAATAATAACCCATTTAAATAATGAAATAGCCCATACCTCTATTACATATATATATATACATATATATATATATACATATATATATATATACATATATTTAAATTTATCAACAGCAAATAATGGTATGGCATAATAAATGACTTAGCGAATGAACAAATTAAGAGAACCCAATAATACAACTAAATTATTCTATAAAGTTCAATTTATATTAATAATAAACAATCACGCGTTAAATTGATAATGCAAAATTATTTTTGTTTTTATTTAAAGTGTAAAATGTGATTTGTAAAAAAACACTATGCAAGTTCAAGTTCCTGGTATTACTTCATCACTGTTATCGCTTAATGAGGTTTTTTGACATTGTGTTAGGTTAGGGTGTATTGAATTTTGTTTTATAACAAATCAAAATTAAATCAATAACTTTAAAGTTATAAGGTGGTTTCCCCTATTGTATGACTTTTTTATCAAAATTTATACAACTTCTTGCATTTTTACTTACGATATACACATACTGGCCGAATTTTTTTTGTGTTTTATGACATCCTAATGCAAGTTTTTTGACCAAAAAAAAATTCCGGGATTTTCAGAAATAAAAAAATAGATATATGTAAAATTTAATCACACCACTTTTCTGTTCGACCAGGAAAAAAAATATTTGGATGCAAATACCTCAGCAGCAAGACCTCCAAGAAACTTTTGGTTTTCAGTTACGAATAGAGCTTAAGTGACCTTTCTTTTGATGTCACTCTCGATGGGTTTGGAGAAAATTTAAAAAAATGGATTTTTTTTTAGCAAGGGGTTAACCTTGATTATTTCTCAAAAATCTGAAAAAATAAATTTGTTATTTTTTACGGGAATGCATAATTGCATAGGCCTGTGAGCTCGTATATGTTGACCAAAACTTGTTTCAAGACCTTGGTCAAAAGATATCGGCTTCGGAGTAAAAGGAAAAGAAAGAGAATTTTTTTTTATTGAAAATATTTTAGGAACCAGACCTCCAAGAAACTTTTAGTTTTCGGCTATGAATAGAGGTTTGAGAGACATTTCTTTTGATGTCTCACTCGATGGCTTTGGAGGAAATTTTTAAAAATGGAATTTTTTTTTGCAAGGGGTTAACCTTGATTTTTTCTCAAAAATCTGAAAAAAATTAATTTGTTAGTTTTTTACCGGAATGCATAGGCCTGTTCACTGTGAGCTCGTATCTGTTGACCAAAACTTGTTTCGAGACCTTGGTCAGAAGATATCGGCTTTGAGTATAAGGAAAATAAAGAAAAAAAATTGTTTTTGATTGATATCTCAGGAACCAGACCTCCAAGAAACTTTTAGTTTTCAGTTATGAATAGAATTTAGAGAGACCATTCTTTTGATGTCTCAGTCGATGGATTTGGAGGAAATTTTTAAAAATGGAATTTTTTTGGCAAGTTGTTAACCTTGGTTTTTTCTCAGAAATCTGAAAAAAATAAATTTGTAAATTTTTTTACCGGAATGCATAGGCCTTTTCACTGTAAACTCAAATCTGTAAACTAAAACTTGTTTCGAGACTATGATGGCTCCAAGTTATCTGCCTCCGAAACCTTGAAAAAAAAAAATATTTTTCGATTGCAAATAATTCAGCAACTAAACCTCTAAACATTCTGTAACAACATGCTCAGAACAAAATCACTTTTTTTTACACGATGCGAGGCAGAAAAAAAGATCCTAGGTATATAGTCTTAAAAACTTATTGGCATATGATTTTTTGTACTGTTTAGTGGGTTAACAAAATCTACTATTGGAAAGTTTTTATAATTTGTGTACATGCCCCATAACCTAAAACAAAGTTTAATAAAAATCTAATTTATATTTTTATCATTATTTCTAGATCGATTCAGAAGAAGAAAAACTACCAGACGAGAAATATGTTGAAGAGTTGGCGAAAACTTTACCGCAAGGAACAGACAAAACACCAGAAATGTTGGGATCCGCTTTGAAGGATTTACCAGATAGGTAAGTGATGGTAAATATTAAAAAAAAAGCGAAAAAACCACAGTATTCTTAAAAAAAAACTGGTTTAGCATTAAATATGTTTGGCCAATATTTTCAAAATGTTCCGATTAATAATTAAAAATGTATTTATTTATTTTTTCAAACATTTTAATAAATATTAATAAAAAAAAGACCTAAATGTTTTCATCTGCTATCAACCAAATCACGTGTATTATTCAGAAATCTATAAATATGTCCTTCATCGTTCATGCTAACCCAACATTAAAAAAAAAAAAGAAACATAAAATCTACATTCAACCAGAGTCAACGACACGTTTAATTGAATGTTTGCTTTGATTTATAAATGCAACAGTTAAATTGACTGATTGTTTATTCTGTCAATTAAACTCTGTTCGCGAATATGTATTTACCACTAAATTGGACTTTGCTTGAATCTAAATGCGTGTCCAATGTAACGTCATAGGTCCGATGACTTTTACACATTTGTTTTTTTTTTTGAATAAATTTAAATAAATTTTTGTATATATGAATATGCCAATGAATCGTTTACTTCTATTTTTATTGGAATTAATTAATGTGTAAGATCAAACAATGAATGACATTTTGACATGCATAAAACTATGAGTTTTGCTTTTATGATAGATAATGGACTTTTATTTTTGATGTTGTAATGTATACTCAAATGTATATAACACAAAATAATTGAATTTTAAATATATGGAGATTGTGAGAATTTATACCCCTGAGCAAACCTTATTTTGTTTAAAATTGAACAAAAAACAATAATTGATTTTAGTTTTAAATTTAAGCTCATCTTTATTATATTTTTATTTTTTTTTTTCGATTTCATGTCCATTGGCCATATTATTTCAACCAAAATAATTTCTATATGCGATTTATCAATTGATTATTACAACATCAAATCCATTTCATGTTATTGCAACAATTAAATCATCGTTTTACTCAATCCGATACACTTCATAGCTTCGTTAATTGGGGCTAAAACTTGATTACGATAAATATCAGTAGAATATAATTATTAAATTTACGTTCTCTTTCGGTTTCAGATGGAAGAACTATGTCATTCGTGGGATATTCACCTGGATAATGATTTGTGGCTTTGCCCTTATTATTTATGGAGGTCCATTAGCATTAATGATTACAGTAAGTATATAAAAATTATTCACCTATGCATCTGCATTATTTAAATATAATGAAAATTGGTCAGTTGATTAAAAGTCTATAATCTAAGTGTGACGTTCTCGTACATAATTATCACCTTTTTTTTTTGTAAATGTGAAAATATGTTTTCGAAGACCAACAAGTGCAAGAAAGAATAATATTAAGTATTGGTAATGGTAAAATCAATAAATTGAAATCACACACATGCAAACAAAACCAATTGAATAACTTCCTGGCTTTAAAGGTCGGCAAGTAAGGGAAAAGAAAACTTTATAGGGTATGAGAGCTTTAATAAATTGAGAAGTTGTTGCATATATTCAATAAAGTACAATAAAATGTTCTCGTGCCCTCATTCTCGTCTCTCCTGAAGGCAGAAAGAGGGGAAGTGTTTAAATGAATCAAGGGACGATTCGTAATATAATATTGATAGCTTACTAATTGTATTAGAGAAAGCGAATGCATGCAAAGTTGGCGTCACTATCTCTCTTTTCGTCTATGCAATTTACATATCAGGATAAAACCTTAATGGAAAGTATCGATCAGGTTTTTTTTTATAGTATAAAACCAACACGGGTTGACCATAAGATAAACTGATACTTTTGTTCTTTCTATTGGTATAATAAACATGCGCTACCTTTAATCTCTACTTTGTCAATAGTAACATTAGCTTTTGGTTAAGTTATCAGAAAAAAAAAATTATATATTTTTTTAATTTTTTGCAAAACTTTTTTATTAACTTGTTTTTATATTTTTAAAAATGATAAGAAACGTCTTTTTGTAAACTTTGAAAAGAAAATCGCACCGAAAAAAAATGTCAATTTTTGCAAAAAACGAGAATGTCATATTTAAGTTATGTGAATTATTTCGAAAAAAAAATTTTAAACGTATTTCTTTTTAAATCTCTAAGACCATTAGGTACTCCAAATTTTAATCGAAATCGTTAGAGCCATTTTCGAAAAAGATAAACGTTAAAAAAGAGATATTAAAAAAATAGTAAAAATGGGTTTGGAAATTACTCAAAAATCATCTGTATGAAGTTTTAAGCAAGTCAATCCAACGCATGGACGAACAGACGGACGGCCGCCATGACAAAAGTAACTTAGTAATTTTTTTGAACTTCCCCATCACCGTAATGTTGGCTTTGATTAAAACCTCGAAATTTTTCTTGGCACGAAACCAATAGCAGTAAAAAGAAAGCAAAAATAAAAAAAAAAAACAACCTTGAATCAATCATCTGTACTAAATTTCAAAAAAATCCTTAAGGCTGCAGCTTCATGTACAGATGGACACATAGACCGACACGGACGTAATTACGAAAACCCCTTTTTTTTACTTCTAATCATCGTAATGTTAGTTTTGATTAACTATGCGAAAAAAAATTATATTTCGAAATTTTAGAGTTCTCTTTTTTGAGACTAATGAAACACATTTTTGAGACGATATACAAATTTTCCCTATAGAGCAATTAATGAGCCAATAATACTGCGCCCAACGCAACTAAGAAAACTTTGATTTCTGCGTATTCAATACACCTGGCTCGAATAGTTATTTCTAAAAAAGATCAAATAAATGCTAAAACGTAGTTATTAAACTTCCTTTATCTTTTAAAAAATCAGCACTTTACTACTTTTAAGAATACAAATTCAGTTCTGATAGGGCACAAAAGTTAAATAATACGGAAAAACTACCTAATAAAAAAGTGGGATTTTTTAAGAAAAACATTTTTATTTCCATTATTTATGGAATATTCTCAACAATGTTATACCATTTTGAAAATATAATTGAACACACCAACTTTTAACTTAACTTGCTGCAGTATCGTAGTGCATCTTTTTTACACTACGGTTCATTGAATTAGGGTCATGTAAAATGTTTGAGTACCTAGTTGGGCAAAAAAGTGATACATATTTGCTTTAAATCTGATACAGCTGAGTTAAATTTTTTGAATGCATTTGTTAGCAGGGTTATTCAAAGTTCCGTAGCAAAAGAAAAAATTGAGAAAACTTAAGATTTGTAGTCACGGCACATTAAAAACCGTCACAGGGTGGCCATTTTTTCGACTTTTTTTCGAATGCCCATAACTCCCAAAATATACTACTACGATTTTTTGTATTATTTTTCTGATAACTATCACCACCTACGCTATCTATCGTTTTCGTTTAGACGTTGACTTTTGGGACACCCTGTATACGTACAATACTGTTTAAACTTCTAAACTTCTTTAAATCATTTCTTTTTGTAAGGATCTTATTATTAAAATTAAAAATCAACTACTTTCCAAAATTATGAAAATTTATTGACATACTTCATAAAAAATCATATAAATTCCATTTTTTTTTTTCAGACGTTAATGGTTCAAGTGAAATGTTTTCAAGAAATCATCTCTATCGGCTATCAAGTTTATCGAATCCATGGTCTTCCATGGTTCCGAAGTCTTTCATGGTATTTTTTGCTAACTTCAAACTACTTTTTCTATGGTGAAAATCTGGTTGATTACTTTGGTGTTGTAATAAACAGAGTGGTACGTACAAAAAATAATCTTTTTCTATTGATTAACTTGTAATAAAAAAATACTCTTTTTAGGAATATTTGAAGTTTTTAGTCACTTACCATCGATTCTTGTCGTTCGCATTGTACTGCATTGGTTTTGTTTGGTTTGTACTGTCCTTGGTGAAGAAGTATTACATGAAGCAATTTAGCTTGTTTGCTTGGACTCATGTTTCATTGTTAATTGTTGTTACTCAAAGCTATCTAATTATTCAAAATATTTTCGAAGGTAATTACTTAAAAAAAAAAATGCATATAAATTCAAATAAGAATTAATCCATATTTGTTTGTTAACAGGTCTTATTTGGTTTATTGTACCCGTTTCGATGATTGTCTGCAATGATGTTATGGCCTATATGTTTGGATTCTTCTTTGGCAAGACTCCATTAATTCAACTCAGTCCCAAGAAGACATGGGAGGGCTTTATTGGAGGTGGTTTATCAACTCTGGTCTTTGGTTGTTTTATCTCGTTCTTATTGTGCCATTACCAATACTTCATTTGTCCGATTGTTTACTCTGAATCTCTTGGTCGTATGACAATGGAATGTGAACCAAGTTATCTCTTCACTTACCAAGAATATAGTTTGTCTGTGGTAAGGAGTGTCTACTAAATATACACATTTTCACAATATTTTAACATAATAATTTATTGTTGTAGTTTGGAATCGGCAAGTCAATTTCAATGTATCCATTTGTATTCCATTCGATATCACTGAGCTTGTTCAGTTCGATTATTGGACCATTCGGAGGATTTTTCGCATCTGGTTTTAAGAGAGCTTTCAAAATTAAGGTATGTTATCAATTGTTGCCTCTTGCAAGAAGAACTCGCAAGATCATGTTTAAGTTTTCTAATAAGATACTTTAAAATATGTTTTTTTTCCCACCTATTAACTCAAAAATAAACCTAACGCACTTTCATCCTTTTAGTATATGGGGAGACATATTGCTTTCATATTTTTGTTTTACATTTTGTTTGTAAAATACTGTATTTGATTATTTTTAATTTGTATAGGACTTTGGTGATATGATTCCCGGACATGGTGGAATTATGGATCGTTTTGACTGTCAGTTTTTGATGGCTACCTTTGTTAATGTTTACATTTCCAGCTTTATTAGAACTGCATCGCCTTCCAAATTGTTGACACAAGTAAGTATTAAATTATAATACAAAAATCTCTCTATTTAGACTAGGGGAAAATATGAACAGACTTTGTTACCGACTTAGTTACCCACTTAATTTTCGTAATATATGATAAGCAAATTGACTTCTGAACAAAAATACTCCATTTTCCCAAAGTAAGTAACTATCAAATTGTGGCCTATTGTGATTTTCACGCGCACAAGATTCCACCCGAAAAAATCGAATTTCATTTTTCCTTTATTGTTAGTTCCGGAGGAAAAGTTGTTCACATGCGGAAAATTCCCCGTATTTTGACCTTTTTCTCAGGCAATATGCTTTTTCTCACTTAGATTTTGGTGAAGAACAAAATCTTTTCAAGCGAAGAATGTTAATTCCCTCCGAGTGATACTCGCAATAGCTTTTAAAATAGGACGGAAAAATGTACACGTGAAACTCACAAGGCTGAATATATTTTTTGAGTACTTCGAATTACGTCACCTTAAAATTTTTCTCCAAAACTCTCAAAACGCCATATTTTATAGTCTTTAATATATTTATTTTGATTTCAAATTAATTTTTTTTCTTAAAGATATTGGAAATAGAAATTTATGATATTTCAAAATCTTTGTGGTTAACATAACATGTGTTTTTTTTGAAGCAAGTTTCAGTTTGCGAATTTTGATTTGGGTTAAAAAAAGCAAAATATTACATACATATTTATAAATAAAAAAGTATTAAATTTAAAATAGGTTTTTTGAGGCTTTATAGCGAAAACAGTGATGAGTATAGCTCAAAAACTAGACATGATAGAATAAAACTGCAAACAGTTTTAATTCAGCACACTAAAATCAATTAAAATCACCTAATAAAAAATACATACATAAATTTCAAAATAGTTTTTGTGCTACAATGTCAAACCGTATCTTAAATTTTCGTTGCATATGTTTTTTTTAATACTTAATAGCGGCATTGGAGCTGCTCAAATTTGATACCTTAAATTCATGCCTCTCTCTTCTTCTTTTTCAGATTTATACTTTAAAACCAGAACAACAACTTCAGATATTTAACTCATTGCGAGACAACCTTGAAGGTTTAAGCATTCTAAACTAAACAAAAAAATAATACATTCTTCAACTAATTTTTAAAAATAAAATCTATAATTTATTTTAATATAATATATAACAACATAAAAATTTATATACATATAAAGGCTATGTATGTGCATGTGTAAACATAATTCTAGTTAAATCATAAAAAAAAAAATGATAATGGTTTATTATCCATAAATATTCATGGATAAAAAAGTCAAAAAAACACTCGTTTTGTGTGTGTGTAATAATTAGTTTAAACAAACACACATTCAAATAATCTCACTAAAAACAATTTAGCAAGTGAAAAAAAAAATACTATCTAAAAATAAATATTGTGTACTGATTTAATTAATTTTAATAAACAAAAAAATATTGATTAAAAAATTCCACTAATATTAAAAGTAGTAATGTTGTTGAAACTTTTTTTGTATACTTTTTTGAACAAAAGAAAAACAAAAACAAAAGAATGTGTGCAAAGCGATGAAATTTATTAATAACAATCAATTTGTTGGTTTTTTGTTTTTTTTTTTTTAATTTTCTTTTATAGTGAAAACAAGATTTGTGTAAAAAAAAATATATTTATTCAATAAATTGACTAAAACACTAATTTATTATACAATAAGAAATTGTTTATACAATTTTTTACAAAAAAAAAAAATAAAATTATGTAACATTAAAAATATAGAAAGGAAACATTCAAAATCTGACAGTGATAATTTTAAATTTTTGTTTTGTTAGCTTCGAATAAAAACGAGTGATTTTTTATAAAGAGATTTAAGTAAAATATTGAATTTCATAGTTAAGTATAAGAAATCATTTTTTAAACTTGTTCAGTTCGTAGAAGTTCAATAAAACAAAACGAATCTTTTCCAGTTATTTTGCTTTTTTAATTTAAAGTTAATACAGAATGCCCAGAAGTCAACTGACTACTTTCATTATTTTACTTAAAAGCTCTATACAGGACAGATTAAAAAGGTTATTTACGAATTAAGAAAAGAAATACGAAAAAAATAAACTATAATTTTAAGCTGAACAAATATTATTCTAGTCTTTAGTATTTTTTGTTTTTAAATTTTAGAGAAAATAAATTAAGTTAAATTTGTATGTTATGAAATTGTTTAGTTTTCGTTACTTTATAATAGCAATTTTTTTGTTTTATGTTCTTTGTTAATTTGAAAAATAAAAAACAGTAAAAAATTATATAGTTTCAAAACTTTCTCATAAGTTAGAGTAAAAAAAACCCATCAGCTAATAATTAAATAAAAAATAAGAAACAATGCATAAAGCCAATGAAGCAAATTTATTATGTCTTAACAACAGAGCTATTCATATATTCGATTGAAAAAGAAAAAAAAAAAAACAACTAAATACGTGTTTTGGGTAAAGTTTATTTATTTTTTGGTATTCATATACTTTATCTGAAAAAAAAGTGATTTAAAAATATATTCCAAAAGAATTTAAAAAAATTTATTTACTCGCATTTTCAGGTAAAATCTTTTTTTACTACTCTGCTTTAATTTAAAGTGCAATAATAGATTTTATTTAAAAACTGAAAAAATAAAACTGAACACATAAATAAATGTAGGTAGTTTGATTTTTGTTTTGTTTTCATTTATTTTTCAATTTTATCCTCATTGAATGTCCGTCCGTGGAACGCCTGTTTTTGTTTTGTTTTACTTTAAACACCACCCCACCCGTATAAAGTTACTTTGATTGTTGATGAAATTGAATTTAAGTACAAAAGCAAAATATAAAAACAAAAAATATTACATACATATTATATTTATATATTTAAAAAAAAGTACCTGTTGTTATTACTTTATAAAGAGCTAATATTTTTTATGTTTGAAATCAACAACAATGGAAAGAATTTTAAAAATAATTGTTTTATTTTATTTTGTTTTCTATTTTTTTTTGTGTCCCAGCGACTAAAATTTTTAATTTTCTGTTTTTTTTTTTTTTTAGTTTATATTAATATAGTTTATTAATAGATTTTATTTTAAAATGTATTTATTTTGCTAAGCAGATTTCTATATACATAAATACTTATTTTTAAGGTGATTTTCAATGTAGTAAAAAAAAATAAAATAGCATAAAATAAAACAAAACAAAAACTGTATGCAATTCATGGATGTTATGAATCATAAATATTATCACATATTTCAATTTAAAAAAAAATATAATCCATGATTTATGTTTTGATGTTACATACAAAAATAATGATGTGTAGTATGTACTAATGAAATGACAATGTATTTGGGAGAAATTTTAATAAATGTAATTCAAATATTAATGTGAACATACGAATTGTGTTTTATTTATTATTTTAAAATGAATGAATAGGTGTTTTTTTGTTTTGCAAAATTGATACGCAGATTCGAGATTGAATTTAGAATTGAAACGAGCTTAAAATACAAACTGATAAATATTTAAATGGTATTTATGCTGAAATGAAGTTATTTCCTGCGGTTGAATTAGGTTGAAAACTTTTAATACATTCCTCCATACTATGTCCAATAAAGATTGTCAGTACTGAGATGGGAAGGTAGGAGCTCTGGACAAATGCTTTTATATACGACAGACTTATGCAAAATAATAAAAGTAGAACTATAAGCCCTATTCTGCTATTCGAGATTCACGTGAATCGAAAGATTTCCTTCCTTTGTAACACGTCAAACTGGTTTTGAAAAACCTCTAACTTTCGAAAGCAAAGCGTTGCTTCCGTGTGTTTTAGTAATTCTAAAGACAAAAAAAATACCTAAGCTTAATTTTAACCCTCATTAAAACGCTTCTTATTTTAGACTTTCACGTGAATCGAATAGCGAAAAGGGCCGTATAATTTGACTGAAGCGTCGGATGAAACGGAGGGGAACAGCGCTCGCAACCGCACTCGACGGATGAAAACTTATCAAAAAGTCAAAGAAAACAACAACAAAAACGTAGTATTTGACATTAACTTCCGACTGCTTCCTCCAATTATAGTTGTGGCTTATGTCTATCGCATATAAAAGCTCATTCAGACAATGCCGCATTATGCGAAAGGGATGGAGAGAAAACCGTTCGAATTTGTGAGAATTCAGCTTTCCTATCTAGGAGATCTTCTTTTTGAGGTATTTTCTTTTTTTAGATTTTTGGGCTAGGTAATTGCATACTCATATGTAACGTATTTCAAATTAAAAAAAAAAATAATTTGAAAACAAGAACTGATAGAGAAAAGGTAATGTTTTTTTCGAAATCAGCACCCTCCATTTACTCGGAAATGAATTTTTGTATCGGACAGTGTTGACTTCATCTTCCTTTTTAATATTTGACAAAAAATCGAACCTGAATAGTAAGGTGGTTCGTTTAAGTTTTGTTTTCGAATTCGGGATTTTTGAACTGACTTTTAAAGAGGAGGAAGTTATCAAATCGTCTGTATTTTTTTTTTTTTTTTGGTACGACATAACCTTAGACTGGGTGAACCAATTTTGTAATATGTAATACAAATGTTTAAATAGCCCACTTATTGGTTAAAAAAATAAATGGAGCAAAAAAAAGTTACCACATATTTTTTTTTTAATTCCTGTTTAAATGAGGGTGAAAAATTAAAATACTTGACTTCAAATTTTTTTTTAACTGGCAATGATCTTAAACCTAAATTTTGAAAATTTAAAAAAGCTTTGGCTAAAACACATTTTTTTGCATTCTCTGTCGTGTTTGTGCGGCGACAAGAAACATACGAAGAATCAAGCCTATGTAACTCACAATTCTCAACCATTCATCTTATATATATAATTCTCCTGTGCGTTTGTTTGTGAGCCTACTCCTTCTAAACGACTGGACAGATTTTTCTGAAATTTGGTCGGTGTGATAAGGTCCATCAGAGACAGGTTTTGTTTCATAATTGGACCCGGTAGGTGGCGCTGTTGTCGAGTTGTAGGAAAATTGCATATTCTGAACGAACGACTGGACAGATTTTTGTGAATTTTGTGTATGTGATAAAGTCCATCCGAGACAGGATTGTTTTATAATTGGACCCGGTAGGTGGCGCTGTTGTCGAGTTTTAGGAAAATTGTATATTTTGAACGAACGACTGGACAGATTTTTGTGAAATTTTGTTTATGTGATAAGGTACGTCCGAGACAAGTTTTTTTTTATAATTGGACCCGGTAGGTGGCGCTGTTGTCGAATTTTAGGAAAATTGCATATTTTGAACGAAAGACTGGGCAGATTTTTATGAAATGTTGTGTATGTGATAAAGTCTATCCGAGACGGGTTTTGTTTCAAAATTGGACCCGGTAGGTGGCGCTGTTGTCGAGTTTTAGGATAATTTCATATTTTGAACGAACGACTGAACAGATTTTTGTGAAATTTTGTTTATGTGATAAGGTCCGTCCGAGACAAGTTTTTTTTATAATTGGACCCGGTAGGTGGGGCTGTTGTCGAGTTTTAAGAAAATTGCATATTTTGAACGAAAGACTGGACAGATATTTATGAAATATTGTGTATGTGATAAGGTCCATCCGAGACGGGTTTTGTTTCAAAATTGGACCCGGTAGGTGGTGCTGTTGTCGAGTTTTAGGATAATTTCATATTTTGAACGAACGACTGAACAGATTTTTGTGAAATTTTGTTTATGTGATAAGGTCCGTCCGAGACAGTTTTTTTTTATAATTGGACCCGGTAGGTGGCGCTGTTGTCGAATTTTAGGAAAATTGCATATTTTGAACGAAAGACTGGGCAGATTTTTATGAAATGTTGTGTATGTGATAAAGTCTATCCGAGACGGGTTTTGTTTCAAAATTGGACCCGGTAGGTGGCGCTGTTGTCGAGTTTTAGGATAATTTCATATTTTGAACGAACGACTGAACAGATTTTTGTGAAATTTTGTTTATGTGATAAGGTCCGTCCGAGACAAGTTTTTTTTATAATTGGACCCGGTAGGTGGCGCTGTTGTCGAGTTTTAGGAAAATTGCATATTTTGAACGAAAGACTGGGCAGATATTTATGAAATATTGTGTATGTGATAAGGTCCATCCGAGACGGGTTTTGTTTCAAAATTGGACCCGGTAGGTGGTGCTGTTGTCGAGTTTTAGGATAATTTCATATTTTGAACGAACGACTGAACAGATTTTTGTGAAATTTTGTTTATGTGATAAGGTCCGTCCGAGACAGTTTTTTTTTATAATTGGACCCGGTAGGTGGCGCTGTTGTCGAATTTTAGGAAAATTGCATATTTTGAACGAAAGACTGGGCAGATTTTTATGAAATGTTGTGTATGTGATAAAGTCTATCCGAGACGGGTTTTGTTTCAAAATTGGACCCGGTAGGTGGCGCTGTTGTCGATTTTTAGGATAATTTCATATTTTGAACGAACGACTGAACAGATTTTTGTGAAATTTTGTTTATGTGATAAGGTCCGTCCGAGACAGGTTTTTTTTTATAATTGGACCCGGTAGGTGGCGCTGTTGTCGAGTTTTAGGAAAATTGCATATTTTGAACGAAAGACTGGGCAGATATTTATGAAATATTGTGTATGTGATAAGGTCCATCCGAGACGGGTTTTGTTTCAAAATTGGACCCGGTAGGTGGCGCTGTTGTCGAGTTTTAGGATAATTTCATATTTTGAACGAACGACTGAACAGATTTTTGTGAAATTTTGTTTATGTGATAAGGTCCGTCCGAGACAGGTTTTTTTATAATTGGACCCGGTAGGTGGCGCTGTTGTCGAGTTAGGAAAATTTCATATTTTGACCAGACTGGGGGCCAATTTGGTTCTGTGAAAACGTGAATCGAAAAAAAAAACTTTTTCATTTTAGCTTTCAAACACTCTTTTCACTTTTTCGATTCATTTGAAACGAAAAACGATTCTCATCCTATGATATCACAAATAATTTAGTGAAAAAAATATATATTTATATGAATATTTTTGATGTTTGTTTTCATTTTTTCACAGAACGAGAATAAAATGAGTGAACAAGTGAAAAGCTTTTCGTTTCACTTATTCACAGAACCAGAATTGGCCCCCTGGAGAGATTTTTCTGAAATTTGGTGGATGTGATAAGGTCCATCCGAGACAGGTTTTGTTTCATAATTGGACCCGGTAGGTGGCGCTGATGTCGAGTTATAGAAAAATTTCATATTTTGAACGAACGACTGAACAGATTTTTTGTGAAATTTTGTTTATGTGATAAGGTCCGTCCGAGACAGGTTTTTTTTTATAATTGGACCCGGTAGGTGGCGCTGTTGTCGAGTTTTAGAAAAATTGCATATTTTGACCAGACTGGAGAGATTTTTGTGAAATTTTGTGTTTGTGGTATGGACCCAGTAGGTGTCGCTGTTGTCAAGTTATAGTTAAATTCCATATTTGAAGTCCGAATGACAGTAGATATAGATTTTTATGAAATTTTGTGTGTGTGTGTGTGTGTGTGTGTGTGATAAGGTTCGTTCGAGACAGGTTTTGTTTTATAGTTGGACCTGGTATGTTGTCAAGTTATAAGCAAATTCAATATTTGGGGTTCAAAATCGCTCATATTCAAGGGTAATAAAAACAAACATGAATTAACTCTTTAAAATGTTAGTCCCGCAAAGAAAATTGTTTACCATCAGTATATCTCAATTTAAAATTAAAATTTGTTTAAGTTGTTTCAACTACCATTAATACAATTTCCGCATAAAAATCAAATGATTTATTTTTTTTAAAGAAATATTTCGACGTATGTATGAATAGAATTAAGACGAAATCTTTTCATTTTTAATCGTTTTTTTTTTAAGATTTTATCCTATTGCTATTGTTTCGGTTACTGGCTCCAACATTACTCACACGGTAACGGTTTAGAAACGAACAAATACAAACTTCAATGAAACCAAAATATGTAAGAGAGAGAATACTATTTTTAAAGTGGATTAAAAATGAGCGTTGAAAGTGGATGCTACATTCCGCAAATAAAAATTTTGGAAGTTAAAACGAAAGTCAACAAAATAAAAACAATGGTTGTTTGTATAGTCGGTTTACGGACGATAATTTTACGTGATAACGTCATAAGAAAACAGGTTGTTTAAACAAAAAAAAAGTAAAAAGATCGTTCTTGGTGTTGGAATTCCAGGCCTCTGGTGCAAAACACAAATCATTAACAGTTTCACAAAAGAAAGGGAGAATGAGTCATATTTTTCTATAATGGCAGGCGGGATTCATCGATTTAGGCACTTTTTGCAAAAAAAAAAAAAAGAAGTGAAACCAGAGCCAGTTTTTGTATATTTGTGAATTATATAACCTTTATTGGTTGAATAAATTCCGATAAAAATTTGTAATAGCTGTCAAACAAATGATTTGCTTTGTTTAATATTTTAAACAGTTTTACATATGTATGTACCTATGTGTAATGGGAAAAGGTTAACACGTTACAAAATCAAAAATTGGAAATAAAACTTGGAAAAGGGGGAACGAAGTCCGCCGGGTCAGCTAGTTTGTTCTAAAATAACTTATTTCCCTTTACAATAGTGGATTTTAAATTATCTCCCACGGTTTACGGCCAGTGTTGAGGTGTTATCAATTTCTCCGGAGGAACGGTAGACATAAAAAACAATACAAACCAATAGGCTCGATTTGAACAATAAACACTACGCCACGGTATACATCTGTTTGTGATCAAAAAAACTCAGCAAAAATTTGTTTTAATATAAAGTTACATTTATTTTTTTTAAAACTCTTTCTTATAGAAAATTAAGGTACAAAATAATAATAACAAAAATTAAACTCTTTTCTAAGTTAATAGCATTTTTTTTGTACAATCTTATAAACTAATTGAAAAAAAATCTTACGTATGTAATTATGTTCGTTCGTTTATACAAAACTTAAATGTATACATAAATTCAACTTAAACTTTTATGTGGTGATTTTTCATCTTCATAGTTTTACATAGTACATAAGTACTTGTGAACTACCACTGTTTATAAAAAATATAAAAAATAGTAATTGAATTGATTATTTAAAGTAATAATTTTAAAAAAAATTCTCAGCATATTTTATAATGATTTAAGAAGCCTGAGATCAACTTTTACTACCATTCTGAAGTATCAGTTGACTAAGTGCTGCTGCGAAATAAAACATTTTTTTATTTCCTATAAAAATCAGTATAAAATCATTGGTTTTCATGTTGGAAAGTGTCCAAACTACAAAACGGCTTTTGTTGTTGTTCTTTTATCAATTAATTTTTTAATCATTTCAATTATGCTGTTGAATTTGAAAACAAAGTAAGCTAATTTAAAAACAAATATGGCACATGTTTTTGTAAAATAATTTTATTCAACTTTAATTCTGTATTCCTAATTAAAAATGTCAGCAGATAATTTATAAATGATATTAATAAGAGACACTATTAAAACCTTTATAATTCAACTGTATGGAAACACAAAGGAAAATTTTTAATCTATATTCCAGTTAAGTAGATGAAAAGGATTCGTAAAATAGTTAAAAAGTAAGTAAAAAATGAGTAATTTTTACAAAATTTAACCAAAAATTTGAAGAGAGCATTAAAAGTTAATTTCTTTGGTTCTTATTTCTAAAAATTAATTTTAATATAATTTTTTCGAAACTTACACCTTATACATATAACAACGTTTATTATATTTTTCTAATCTTTATATTAGTTAGTTAGTTATTATTTTATTTGAAACTGGTCAAATTATTATATTTGGATTTAAACCGATAACTTAAACTGTATTAAGCACAAAACATTAAAACAATCACATATAGACCAGTGCCGATGCCTTCAAAAACATTAAAAAGTACAAAAAAATCATAGTAGGATGAAACCCATTGGAAAAGGAGGGGAATATGATAAGAATGAAAGGAAAAATAAATTACGGGCGAGCCGAGTTCGGGAAGTGGGTGGGTTGAGTTTTTAATGGTAAAAAATGGTATATCTCGATTTCCGCCAAAACTACAAATCCTATAGAAAAAAGTTGTATGGCAAAGTTGTAGGTAGTAAAAAGATCTACAACTTTTGTACAACAATTTTTTCACATAACCTCAAAATTTATGTGAAAAATTCAAAAAACCGTGTTTTTGGTTTTTTATTTTTATCTTTTTCAAAAACAAAAATTTTTCTACGAAATTTGGTGAAAACCTACCTAATTATATCCCAAATACACTATAATTTATTTGATTTAAAATATTAATTTGTTCACCTTATTTTGACTTAATACCAAAAAAACAACCTAATTTTCAATCGAAAATTCACGTGTCAAAATATCAGCTTTTTTCAAAAAGTCGGTGGGTATTTCGTTCGTTAAAATGTCTATTTTCTGATGGTGTAAAAAAATTTTACATTAGTATACTATAGAACATGTTCTAGTAAAATTCAAAAAATGAAAAAAGCTTGAATTCGAAAAAAATTTTGTATCATTGTTTACAATTTTGGCCTATTTATTCAAATTTACACTTTAATTACTCAAAAAACGTTAGATTTCATGTAACATTGATTAATCTTACGTTTTTTGAGTAATTAAAGTGTTAATTTGAATAAATAGGCCAAAATTGTAAACAATGATAAAATTTTTTTTTCGAATTCAAGCTTTTTTCATTTTTTGAATTTTACTAGAACATGTTCTATAGTATACTAATGTAAAATTTTTTTACACCATCAGAAAATAGACATTTTAACGAACGAAATACCCACCGACTTTTTGAAAAATGCTGATATTTTGACACGTGAATTTTCGATTGAAAATTAGGTTGTTTTTTTGGTATTAAGTCAAAATAAGGTGAACAAATTAATATTTTAAATCAAATAAATTATAGTGTATTTGGGATATAATAAGGTAGGTTTTCACCAAATTTCGTAGAAAAATTATTGTTTTTGAAAAAGATAAAAATAAAAAACCAAAAACACGGTTTTTTGAATTTTTCACATAAATTTTGAGGTTATGTGAAAAAATTGTTGATATAAAAGTTGTAGATCTTTTTACTACCTACAACTTTGCCATACAACTTTTTTCTATAGGATTTGTAGTTTTGGCGGAAATCGAGATATACCATTTTTTACCATTAAAAACTCAACCCACCCACTTCCCGAACTCGGCTCGCCCGTAATTTATTTTTCCTTTAATTTTCATCATATTCACCTCCTTTTCCAATGGGTTTCATTCTACTATGATTTTTTTTGGTTTCAAAAATTATTGACCCTGGTCTAATAGTGATCGAAGCAAATAAAAATTTCAAATTGATAGTAACTTCTAGAAAAAAAATCTTTCTATCTATCATTAAGCTCACGAAGATAGAAATAATTATTTATCTATAGATCTTTTTATAAAAAAAAATCTTGTGTTTTAGGTTATGACACCTTATTTATATGTTAAATTTAAATAATAAAAAATAGCATTATGAAAAGTGTTATAAAAAAAAAGTTAACTTATTTGATTTAACTGCATTTATTTATGAAAAAATATTTTAAAAAATTATTTTGATAAAAAAAATAATTCTAGGTATTTTTGTACATATCGATTTGGGCATTATTCACAGTATAAACTAATATACTTTTAATTTTATTAAAAAAAGTTCAGTTAATTTATGTGCCAGTTGTATAACTTTCTATTTTATTTTTTTTTTTGTTAACAACCGAAAAAAAATAATAAGTTAAATTTACAAACTTATTTGTATTTATCACATTAGCTTTAAGAATTAGTTACAATGCAAAGATTAACGTTTAATTTTGATTTTTTCAATTACATTTTTGGGTATGTCTAAAGCTTCTTGGGCACTGATGTTATGGTAAAGTCCACGATCTTTTGCATTTGCTAGTAAACTTGCCCATGAGGGCACAGACTGAAAACAAAAACATTTAATTCATTATTTTACTGCAGGATGAAAATTTATATATTTTTTTAGAGACTTCTTAAATAAATATGGTTCAGAACAATAATAGCGAATAAACTAAGAGCGAGAAAAACAACAAGATACACTCTTACCTCTAGATTCTTAAAGTTTCCGCAAAGAATTAGACATTTTTTTGGTCTAGTCAGAGCAACATTCAATCTTTGATAGTTGCCCAAAAACCCAACTCCGTGAGTACGAGCGTTTGAAATAATAATCACATCCTTTTCAATACCTTGATATGAGTCAATAGTATTCACAATTATATTTTTCAGACCACTTATCCTGCAAATAAAAAAAAAATAACAATCAGATTAAAATGAAAAGGATATTCAATATCGACCACATACCTTATCATATTTTCCAACGTTTCACGATGATGAGCGTATGGAGTTATAACACCATAACTATAAAACTTATTCGGTATATAATTATCCAATGTAGCTACCAATTTAGCTACAAACTCAGCTTCTAACTTATTTGATATTTGACCTGATACTTGACCATAGTATGCATCATTTTGTCTATACTCTAAATTCAGTATAGAAAATGGCTTAATGCTTGACTTGAATTCATTAGTTTTTGGATTGTTTCTCAATTGATTTTTATAAAAATACATATTTGGCCATTTGCTTATCTCTGGATGCATTCGATATTGTTCTTGAAGACTAAATATTGTCTCGTTCTGGCTTTGTTGATTAATAATTGTAGACGACTCAGTATAGTTATTTTCCAAACATTTTTTAATTCGTGTAAACAAAGATATTTCCAATCCAAGTTCTTTGGCAGACTAAAATAAAATTCAATTAATACAAAATTTATATATTTTTTAAATAAAATTAATTGTAAACCTGTGATATAACTGTTGCTGGAAGTTGTTGTGTATCACCAACCATAATCAGGTTACTCACACCAAACTTCAGAGGCATCAAAGTCCACGGTTCGGTACACTGTGTTGCTTCATCAATAATACATATGTCAAAGTAGTCCAGATAGCTTTAAAAATTTAACAAGTTGAAAAAATTTAAATACACCCTTGTCTGTATATATTGTTTTACTTACTTTGAAAGTTTAATACAACCACTTAGTGTACAACAAACTATATTGGCACTCTCTAAAGTACGTTTAATATGACGTCTCTCGTCCTCCGGTCGGAATGCTTGGTTAGCAATACTTTTCTTGACCGCTAAGCTCTTTCGCATTTCCATAAGCTCTTCTTTTCGAACGTCTTGAAAGTTTTGTTTTTCCATTTCAATAATTCTAGCCTCGAGTTGAACAATCTTACAAATAAATATTCACAACATTATAAATTCTTTCTCAAAGCGAAACCTTTCAAACTTACCTCTAAAGCAAGATTTTCTTCATTTTGAGCATGTCCGTTCGTTTGATTTGCTTGTTTGCGTATCACATCCATACGATGTTGTTGTAAAAGACCTTTAATAGTTATTCCTCTTACATTTGGATGTACCTTCTCTTCCACTCCAAATCGAATAACATCAAACGGTGCAGTTTGGGGTGTAAGCTTGGCTTTAATACGAATTAGTTTTTCTGCTATCACATCTACAGCCATATTACTTTGGGCACAAATGAGAATTTTCTTATCCAATTCATTGACCTCATTGCCATAGAGCAATTGAAGTGCAAGATTTGAAATAAGTAACGATTTTCCAGTTCCCGGTGGTCCATTTATTAATGTTACATTCGGATTCAATTGATCAATAGCTTTTTCGTATGCTTTTAAAAGAATATCACGTTGTTCTTTATTCAGTTGATGATAACCTTTGTATTCAATGTTTGGTAATCGTAAGTTATTATTGTCAGTTTTGAGGAGTTCTATTGGATTCAATATCTTTTGGATGAGAGGAGTATGTTCTAGTTGATGGACAGCATTGAATGTGCCTAAATGCATACGAATGCCATCAATTATTCGTCGAATTTTGATTTTTGGTTTTGATCTTAGAATTTCTCTGTTAATTGCATTGGAAATTATTTCAATGGTAATGGCACTGGATGGCCCTGGAAAAAAATAGAATCATAATATTTGTTTTGAGTGATTTTTTTAATTTTGTATCTTCTGTATGAAAAGTAAAGCTTCTGAATCCAAGTGTTTATAGTTTGCGAGAGGATTTAGAAGTCATTTATGTATGCCGTTTTTGTTTGATTTCACGCGAGGATACACTGATTCTGAAATCCAATGCAACAGTTTAAATTGCTTCTATTCAATTTTTAAATTTTATATTTGTGTTGAATGTTGATGAATAATACAAAAAAAAATAAAAGAATCCGACCTGGCGGTGCATGTTAATCATATGCTTTTTAGATCGCTGAAACCGCATCCGAAGTCAATTTTGCCCTATCACGTCAAGTTTTCGAGATAATCTCAAACAAGATGTTCGTTTCAGGGTCTCCGTAAACACTTTTTGAGTTTATCTTTAAAATCTGACGTGATGGGGCAAAACGGGATTCTGATTCACTTTCAGCAACCCAAAAAACATAAGGTTGCAATCCAGGTCAGTTTTTTTTTTGCTGTGTAATCAATCAAACTAATCGAAAGTGACATTAATGTTTCTAAGGAACTGGAGATGACTGGATTAGTCGAAAGGATTTTTGGTAGTTGAAATGCATATAAAATGTTTATTTTGTAGCAGAAGTTCTTTCATGAAGGCTTTTTGCTTTGCCTTAGGAATTCTTTATATAAGCCCGCATTTTACTTTTTGTGTCTATTTAGCTCGGTTACAGTTTTTTTTTCCTCAGCGGCTTTAATCCTGCGTCCCATAGAGTCCTATAGAGGACATGATATTTTAAGTGCTCGTGTTAGACTTTATTGATAATATCGATGTCTAGCCTAAGCCATCACGTGGAGTTTTTAAGTATTCGATTTAGACGCGAAATTCTTAAAACCACGTTGGACGAATAATAACACTGATCTGCAAAATTTATCTTTTTTTTTCTCCTTCAAATAATTTTTTGAAATTATGAAAGATTTGACTTTCCTGAATCTAAATCTGGTTTCAGAAAATTTCAAACACGTAGGTACCATTATTTAAAAAATGATTTTTGAAAAATATGAGTAGTTTAGATTCGGTTGACCTAGTACAAAAATAAAACTAATATTCGTCAAATTTGGAGGACTTATTTTTCATAACATGATCTATCATAAAACACCAAAGGAGAATGGGCATATTGGACGTTTGGCGGCCATTGATGAAATTGGTATCAAATGAAAGAACTATAACGTAGGAAAAATTTTTACTATGGTCGTTTCGTTGTATTGCATTTGGAATGGAAGATATTGCAATATTAGTGTTGTTAATGCATCGAATAAATATGCGAAGGGCAAATTGAATTACTATTTTAATTAAATTATAAAATATGATTTTATGTCATTTTTTCTATGATTTAAAACCTCAATCTTGAAAATCCGACCAATGGAACTCAAAATATAAGCTTTTTAAGCCAACCACTTCAAGATTTTGTTTTTGAGTTTTCAAAAGGAAAAAACAAACACAAAATTGAAAAAAAGTCTTAAAATAGACTCGAAATTGATGTTTTAAAAAGCCAATATTTTGGGTTCTATTGGTTGGATATCCAAGATAAAGGTCTTCAGGCTAAGGGAAAATGATAGATTATCATATCTTGCACTTAAAATATACGTTTAATTTTAAACATTGGGACAATTTGCATTAACTTTTAAATACAAAAATGCATTTTATCCGTTTGTGAAGAACGTTAGAAAGATAAAACTTCTGCACAATGTATGTAAGACTTAACTACATCAAAAAATAACAAAATCGTTCTTGGCCACGGAACGTCCAAGTTCAATACAAAATTGCCCATTCTTCTTTGTATTTATTAATTAAATTTTACACCCATTTTAAGATACTAATTGATAAAAACAGCAAGAATATTGAAATACTGCAGTTTTTAGTAAATCCCACATGAACAAAAACACCTTAATTTAGGAAAATGTGAAATTTCAACGCCCCTTATATATAAAAAGTAAAATATGTAAAGAAAACTATAATAAAATGTTTTTGGTTTAAAAAATCTAAAAAAAAAAACTGCTATATCTCAAAAGCAGGAGCTGATCGATTTTTTTTTAATTCGGATTCAAAATCAGCATACTAAATTCTATTAGAAAAGTATACTTTTGTTCTTGGGAGAAAGAAATATGAATTTTTAATGATCAGTTTCTTTATGGTAACATATGCCAAACCCTATACTTACTTAAATTTAGATATCTCGAATAAGAAAAGAGATATTGAAACTGAATTTGAAAGAACTAGTAAGTTCTTTTATAAACCGTGACTAGTTTAGTTGAAAAAGTTTACATTACGCCAAAATATTGCTTCGAAAACAGCAAAAAAATGGGTTTTCGAGATTTTCTAACAGGAATATCCTAAGAACGTGACTTGCTAGGCCAATTTTCGGATTCAGAATCAGCACACAAAAATCCTTTAGAAAAGTATAGTTTCATTAAAAAGGTGGATTTCCTTGCAGACCAGTGTAATCGCTCAAGTCACTATTTGAAGCTCTCCAACTTGACGGTTTGAAAATCACGTGAAAATATTTCTACCAAAAAAGAAGAATATCTAACCGCAGCCTTAAAACGCTCTCTGTGTGATTGGGTCTTAAAAAATATAGTTTGCATGGTTACCTACGTCAATTTTTCGGTTATTGTTTGGTTAGTTAGTTCAATATTTAAGGCGTTGAGATTTTCTTACTTTTTGGAAGGATTATTTTGGCGCAACGGTCTAAACATTCGATTGGACCTTTACTAATAATTAACTTCAACTTTTCAACGCACAGGTTCGAAAATGACGTGGATATAATCTAAAAAAAAAGTAAGAAAATCTCAACGCGGAGTCAAAAACACTCTCTATGTGGCGAGACTTTAAAACTGAAATGGATGACATCTATGATAAAATAACTAATGGTCGTTCTCCAGCTTTCCAGTTCGTTATCATATGTTACAATGTATCAGAAACAAGATTTATCTTAGCCAACTTCTTTTAATAGTATGTACATCTTCAATCAGTTTAGTATTAGGAATATAATTTAACCAAAAAACTCACCTCTATTCTTAGTATTTATACTTCCCCATTCGGTGTGGTAAGCGTTAGCATACAACATACAATGGTTTAAAATGTTATATTCTATATAGATAATATTTGATAACGACAAATTTTGGAATTAATTCTAACTTAAAGATCTGAAATACCTGGACAACTCTCCCATATGACAATAATAGTGGACAGAAAATTAACACGGTTAACACAGGAAAACCTAGTACAAATTCTAACTCCAGAATATAAAGTAGGTGTTAAAACACGCATGTTGTTGTTCACACCAACTTCAAAAATTGAAATGGATTTATGGGGACCCGATAGAGAAAATACTTTACTGTCTCTAACAAAGATGCAACTGAACAAAAAATTAAGTGCCGTATTGCGAACATGACCTAGAATAGTCTAGAAAGAATCAATATAGCTGCGGGAGAGTTGATGATTTCTAAACTAAATGTCTATAAACCAAACACGAACGCTGACAGATTTAAAGAATAAAACATTTAATGAACAACAATACTTACCACAATTCCGAACATTGCTAATATAACCAAAGTATTTGCCCCATGTGGAACCCGTAGCGATTTCAAGTAAAGCCAAATCATTAAATGACAGTTCCGATGGCTTTATAGGTGAATTACCTGTTAATCAAAAATATTAAAATCATATTGTCAACGGTATTTATAATATATTCTTACATTTTGCATACAGAAAATCTCTATGATTATGTGGTGCAGTGTAATCGACCTCACAGACGATACTCGGTTTGGTGCCATTTTGTTCCATACATTGTTCCAAAAGGCCTAGATACTCCATCTTCAGCAAAGGTAGAACAATACTATGGAAATAAGAATATTAATTTAAAAACAAATTTATAATAAATAAAAGTTAGCAAACTCACTTTTTGTAATCAGCAAATGATTTGAAATTATTGGACATGGGAAAAACCATGATATTGACACTATGTTGTTTATTTCGTAACCAAAGCTGGCTCCACGATAAAATGTCGTCAAGCAAAATATCGGTTCTATCCAAAATAGGGTAGCGTTCTCGTATATTAGATTTTCGTTCCCTAATAGTTGAACTTTCTCTTTGGAAGCGTTTTGGTTTGGCACTATAACTTGATTCAATATAACGAATCTCTGGAGGTAATTTGAATGTTACTTTTCGAGTTCGTTCGGAATTTTTAGATGGACTTAAATTTTTCATACAAGATCTTTTGGCACGGATACTACTCTCGGTTTCTTCGTTGTATTGCGTCATGGCAGCAAAATTAACTTTCTTACTGTTGCGGCGCGGTGGAGCACATTTCTTTTGCTCATTTGAAGCGTCAGTACTCTTGGCTCGATCACGGCTAGTTTGCCTTTGAAGTACAATATCAGCTTGTGCTAATTCCTTGTCAAAACTAGTGACACCTTCAGAACTTGGTTTTCTTTGTTCTGGAAGTTTTTTGGAAGCTCCTGTTGGTGGTGATTTTGATTTGGAAGATCCATTTGATATTTTTGAGGAGGAAGAGCCATTTGGTACTGGTTGCTTTTTGGGAATTGTGTAGTGTGGTTTCGGAGTGATTGTGGGTGGCTGTTCGGTAAGAAAAGCACCTCGATTATTTTGAGTTACTTTAACTTTTAATTTTTTTCTGTTTGTTTCTTTATCTTCGGCAGCAACTGCATTGGTAGTTGTAGTTTTTTTTGATGTGGCGGCATTACCACTCTCCGATAGTTTTTTGTCATTTAACTCTTTGAGTTTTATCTTTCTTTCTTCTTGTATTGCCCTTGCCCTTTCTTTATCTTTCTTTGCGGATGGTTTTTCTAACCATTTTCGTTTTAAATCTTTTTTATCAGATGATGCTTTAAGTTTTTCGGCAATTCTATTGTGTGTAGCGGAGACTCCTTTGAAATAAGAAAAAAAAATCAATTAAATTATTATGAAACAATATTTTACTAAAACTTTAAATTTTAAATTTATAAATAGTCGCCACATTGATTGAGCTTATTTTGCCTTTAAGAAACATACACAGTCCAAAAAGGGAGTATCTAATCCTAGTTTAAATAGCTTTTTTTTATGACCAGTATGCATTTGGATTTGGATACGAATATCATCGATTTAATACCAAGTACCTTATTTGTAGAACGTTCGAGCTTCTACAAGAATACATCTTGATAATTTGATAATAGTGACTTCTCAGTGAATTAGAAAAAATTTGAAAAATTAAAAAATTTTTACAATGGTTAGATTAATGAAAAAAATGTAATTGACCTTTTTTGTGAGGCAATTTGTTTCCCACAAGAATATGTCTTGCCCGTTTGATATTATAATTGTTCAATTTTTTATAAAATTAAGAATAAATAAAATGCAAGACTGTGTCGCATGTACTTGCTCATATAGTAAAAGTAGCTCTTATCATAAAGCTTTCTATGAAAATAAATTGGGATAAATTATAATTTAATTTAATAAAGGAATTTCACCAGTAATGTAAAAAGTATAAAAAATCTGTTTTTTTTTACCTTTAAACACTGTTTTAAATGATTTTGATCACAAAATAGAGTGAGCCATCTGATTTCTTGTATGAAAAGGAATTTTTAGTAACAACAAATTTTAAAATGGTTAGAGCCGTTAAAAAAAAAAACTTTTTATTAACTAAAATTTTCTAAGATTTTTCAAAAAAAAAAGTTGGTATGCCATTTTGAAGAAATAATTAATAAACACTTGAAAACAAAATTTTAAAATATTTCACTGATCCGTTTTCAAAAAATTTATTTTTCAAAAAAAAATTTTGAAATATTTTTAAAAAATCCAAAAATGTGATTTTGAAAATTTTATAAAATTTTAATATAACGGTTATTTAAATAATTTGTGTAAAAATTAACCTTTAAATCGAGTTAATCTTGTTAGAGATATTCAGAAACCAAAAAAATAACAGTTATATGGCAGGTACCGTTAATAACGGTTCAGAAAATATGTTTTTTTTGTTTTAAAAGTTGGGTCTTATTTGTAAAATTACACACAAACATTTTAATCAAAAACGTTAGAGTCGTTTTTTAAACCAAATTATTTTTCTATTTCCGTTATATGGCAGGTACCGTTAGTTTTAGTCTTAAAAAAAAATTTAATTTCCCCTCTACGGAATCTCTTAAAACTGTTAACTACCAAATTTTAAGAAAATCGCTCTTCTGGTTAAGGCTGTAGCTCGAGGTACATACAGACGGACAGACAGAATTGTGGGACCCATTTTTTTTGGCATTCTCCATAATCGTAATGTCATGTCTCATTGTTTGATTTTTTTTCGAATCCTAAACTTGCCCTATAGTCTATAGTACCTATATTCCTATATCGCAAGTAAAAAGAGTTGAAATGTTGCCAGATATTATTTATCTAAAAGCAATTTTTGACTCAAAACAAGTTTAAATGGGGATATGAAAAAGACTATTTTCGGTATCTATTTTTCGAAAGCATCAACTGGACTGCACCAAATTTACGTACCAAATGATTGAACAATAAAGACAATACATAATTATATAAAAGTAAACATACCTCTTAACTTTCCCTTATGTACTGGAAGATTTGGTGGTTGAATAATCTCGGGTGGCCCTCGTAGTATCGTTTTTGAACTTGATATCACAGGTACTGGCACCTCCGGCAGCTTTGCTTCTCCATTTACTTTGGTCGTCTCTACTTTTTGAATCTTAGTTTCAACAAAATCGTCTGCATCATTCAAATCAATAGGTGATTTACTTTTAACCGAATTCATTCTAGCTACGGTAGCAGATTTATAAATCGAACTTCCGATTTGATCATTTCCCGAACTAGACCTATGTGAGCCATGTGATTTTTTGTCTGATGATTTTTTATGCTCGCCTGAATGTTTATGGCTACTTGAAGATGACGATGATGTTTTTCGAGAATGTTTAGGTTTATCGTCTTCTTTTAATTTGTCAAAGAGATCTTCCTTTGGACAGCTATCTTCCCGTGAAAGAGAACTATGAGAACGTTTGCTGCCAGAGCTCTTACGCGAATAAGTTTTATGTGAAGATGATGATGAGCGTCTAATGTGCTCTCTGTCATCATCATCAGATTTTTTGCTCAAACGTGGTTTTTTAGTTGGTATTTCCTCTGTTGTACTGAGCCTGCGAATTACTCTCTCGTGAAACTTATTCAGAGATCCAGCTGCTGTTGATGATTCTTCATTTCTTTTTTCTCCTTCCCTGAGGATTAATCTTTCACCATATTTATTTAGAGATGCAGCTGATGTTGTAGGTTTATCACTTTCATCTTCTTCCTCTTCATCGGATGAATGAAATAGTGTTTTCTGTAAACTTCTTACATCTCTCGCCGGAGTTTTATTTTTATCGGACGATGGCAAAGAAACTTGTTCATCGATATCAGTAATGCCAGGTTCAGTTTTCACTTGTACCATCGCTGCCCTATCCACAAAATCTAACTCATCATCATCATCGTCAATGATATACAAAGATGTTCTCGTTAATGTTGGTTCTTCATCTGAATAAACATCCTCATACACTTGAGATGCATTGAAGCTATTCGAGAAGGTATTTTTTGACAACATCGTGGACCATTTTTGGGTAAGTGATTCGAAAGCTTCATCAAATTCATCATCATCATCCAGATTAATTATTGTGCCATCTAAATTTTGCGTAAAGATTTCTTGTTTGATTGGAATGGAATCTGAGTCTTCTGATTCAATTTTAAAATCAGGATCTTCGTCTTCAAGTAATTCCTTCATATCTTCAAACATTTTTTGAGTAAATATAGTATCGTCATCGAAATCTTCGTCTTTAATATCATTTAAATCTTTCTCTGATTGGTGATTTTCTGTGGGAAGATTGACTTCTGCTGGAATTTGATTTGTTTCAAGCTGATTTGCAGCTCTAAGGTTGTTTTCTGTATTTGGTGATTTAGGTTCTGCTATAGATGGGTTATTCTCTGGTGATTTATTGCTTTCTTTCTCTGCCGGTTTAATTTGTTGATCTTTTTGAATGTGTATTTCATGATGGATAATGTTATTCGATTGCTTATTTGTATTCGTTGAAGATGTTGCAGAACTATCAGGTTGCTGTATGCCATTTTGTTTAATACTAGCGGGGCTATCTTTATCACTGTTAAAAGAGCCATTAAAAAGTTCTGGACTACGAGCTTTGGTTTGTCTTTTATCGACAGGATCACAGTCTTCGTCCTCACTGGAAGAAATACAGATGACATCTTCAGGTTTTACTGGTTTATTTATAATGGTACTAGTGTAGGCTATTTTTCTCGTCTCTTGAGACAGAGTATTGAGTACTTCTGAATTCAATTCACCAAATATGTCATTAATGTTTTGGCAAATTATTTTGGATGAAGCTAAAGGTGGAGGTTCAATTTCTGTTTTAATTATCACCGTTGCCGGCTCTGCCACTGGACGCGCCTGTGGCATAACAAAGTCATCGTTTCCAATTATTTCGTCTGCATATTCATCATCTGTTTCATCTACCACATTTTCATCTTTTTGGTCTGGCAGATCGACTTTTCCATTGCAAGGTACGGCATCTGGTGGATTTTCATTGTCTTGCTCTTCGGGCAAACGTTTAAGTAAATAAATTGGATATTTTCCCTCAGGGAAATCTGAAACTATGGAATCTTCAACTTCCACTCCGATGCCGATGCGATCTCCAACATTAAGAATGCATTCTGCATTGTTGTATTGGAACTCGTTAACGTAAATTCCATTTTTGGAGCCCTAGGTAAAAAAAATATATATTTAATTATTAAAAAGGAATTCAAATTAAATTAAATTATTTTTGAGTTAAATATAAATTGGAAGTTATTAGTACATTAAAGCTTGACTACATGTCTGTGGAGAATTTGGTGAATGTTCAATCATTTCATAAGCCAGTCACTAAGCTGTAATTCTTTCGGACTCGGAGGATAGTTCATTCTTGATAATTACAGTTTTTTTTTTACAGTGAGAAGACGTTAGTTTATCGTTAACTCGCCTTTTCAAAAATGTATTTAGTTACTTTTAGACGAAATAAAAATCATCTCTTTTAAATGATGGGTAGATAAAGCTTATGTACCTAATTGCATTCAAACGGGATACAAATTATATATTGCTGTACAAATAGCGCATGCGGAGGCATTGGGTTTGTTATTATTGGCTTTTTGCTTTAAGCTCTTTTAATTGTATTCGAACGAGCACTTGGATATATTAATTTGGCGTATGAGAACCCCAATAAAGTTATTCTCCGAATTCCTGTGACGCAGTATTTACCTTCTATCTCTTTTTTTCTACATGTGAAGGGTATACAATAATGCATATATGTAACTTTCCCCCTAAGAGGAAAAAGTACTGAGTACTTCAAGTCTATATCTGTCCACCGTCATGTTCTTATCGAGCCGACGCGACGATGTTGGGCAGCTTTAAAAATGCTGGATATCTCCTATCGTATTTCTCTTTTTATCATGACGGGCTTTTATTTTAGGCTTTTATGATAGAATTTTCGAATATTCTATACTATTGCTTAAAAGACTCAACCTTATAGATCTCTGATTAGAATATGACTTGATACATGCGAAAATCTTGAACTAAACTCTGTTTTCATGTAACGGAACTCTTTTAAAGGAAATAAAATTGCAGATGAAAAAAAGTTTTGTTATTGTGGTAGCAAAACAAAAATCTACAAAAGACCAATACAAAACAGCTTTTCTTCTAGCTTGAGTCAGTAATACTCTTCGAATGCCCAATCGATTTAGTAAAAAAAAAAATGATTTCGATATTCGAGGATGAAATGAATATACCTTTTCTCGCAAGACTTTCTGTTGTTTTCTTTTTTTTTGAAAATCGATATATGTTTTCCACTTTATTGGAACATTTTACCTATTTTAGTGAAAATTTTTTATTCACAAACACACCCGTTTTAAGTATCACACAAAGAAGCAAAGCAAATGCAAAGATTTTTACCTTTAATGAGAAACACATTGAGGATTCTCTATCCAATAGAACGCCACCTCGACTATTTGAAGTATGAGTTTTGGATAAGACATTTCTTTTGTCAGCTGCCAGACCAACCTAGATACCAGAACAAGAGGAGTTTGACATAAATCTATTACAAGAAGGTACTATAAAAATCAGAATTGCTAGAGCTCCTTGCTCTCTTCGGAAAAGTTACATTTGCAGGACAGCGATGTGAATCAAGAAACAAGTTTGAAAATCTAAGGGTGCTGTCGTCCGCTATAAAAATTAATACAAGATATCAATAATGGATATTGGAAAGACAATCGTACATAAGCCCTGGAAGACACCAGCATTAATAAAATCCAAAAATTAAGTGTACTTTGAAAATGTGTCTTAAGTTAAATATGCAACGCTGCCCGCCGAGCTAACTCTATAGATTTATTCAGACAAACATGTATTTTACCAGTAAGGCACTGGTTTTATTTTAAGGTTTTGAAGATACATATTTTGTATGAGGGGTGGTTATTTCAAAAGCTCTATAAGTAATTTTATGACATGAGAAATGCTAACAAATTATACAACATTCTTCTCAGCGAAATAAGAAGCATTATAAATCGTTCACAGTCATCTGATATTATTTTGTTCCCTTAATTCATGTTTAAATTCAAATATTCTTTACGTAATTCAAATCAATTTTAGTCGATTGTTACTTTACATTAATCATACATAATTTTTTAATAATATGTACATATGCCCACCCCATAGAAAAATTAAATCTGTAAATGTGGCATTATTTCAATTTTAATTTAAAATTCAAATGCAAAAAACTTTTCTTATCAATAAATTGTATCTTCATTGTTGGTCAGAGTTTTCTTATTAATATTCTGTACAAATTAAATTAGAAATAAGATATTCATAAATGTGTAAGTAGAGTGTGATATTTATAAAATTTAAAAATAACTCAGAAAATCTCTAATGGCATTTTGTTCTAATGTATGAGGCCAAAAGAAAGTGTTCGTAATAGGAAGGACGACCACAGGAGCTAAAAAAGAAATCATTTTTTTTAGTAAAAGATAATTTCTTCATTTACTCAGCGCTATTATGACCTCGATGTCGGAGGGTTCATAGATTTCTTCTGTATCTCTTAAACTTTCTTTAAAGTCTAGTACTCCACTCAAAGCATCATTTTACCTTGCGCGGAGATGCACTGTCAATTTTAATTTCAAGAATCTATGTAGGCTTATCTAAACTAGGGTTACCATGCGTCCGGGTTTTCCCGGACATGTACTCTTTTTTGGCTGTGTGGGGGACGTCCGGGATAGTTTCTATCAATTGTCCGGGATTGTACTCTTTTGAAGCCTTTAAAAATCTCACTTTTTGTATGCTACTCTTAATTCATTCCTTATTCAAAAAACAAATCGAGTTCATTAAAAGCGAGGCGTTTTTATTTTGGTCTATTATCTGCTCAATTCTTTTTTGTGTTCTGTTCCAATATAATCAAAACTCAAAAATGTGCGTATGAGGTACTGGTTAGTGAATTCTCTGACCAACAAAAATTTATTTTAATAATTTATTTAAATTTTATTATTTATTACAGTAGGTACCTTATTGTAAGACTCAAGGTGCAAAATTTTAAACGATTAAGAAAAATATAAGGCCGCTTAAGTAAGTTGCTTAGAGCCAATTTTTCAATCTTCTAATAAACAGTCAGTTAACTGTTCGACAAATAAAGTTATTAGGCTCATAAACAATCAGATAAAAACATTAAATTTTTCAATCAAGAATAATTTATTCTACAGAATAACAAAAAAAAATTGTCAAATTCAAAAATATTTAAAATTAAACGTCATTTTTATTCATGATTGTTTTTGTTTTCTTGTTTTCCACTGTATTTTTTTCAAAATTCTTTCAAAACAGCTTTGACAACTGACACAATATTTTTATTGAGATTATTCCTTAGAATAATTTTATTCGTCTCTGAAAGAAGCAGATAGATTTATTCTTAGGAATAAGCTATATCTGCCTGTTGAAAAATTGATTTTTTCTCTATCCTTAGGAATAAGTACTAACTGACTGTTTAACTGACTATTGAAAAATTGGCCCTTAGTCAAAAAGACCATTTCTTAACTTAAATAGTAACTTACTAAAAATTCTATTAGCATTTAACTAAGGGCCAATTTTTCAATAGTCAGTTAAACAGTCATTTAGTACTTATTCCTAAGGATAGAGAAAAAATCAATTTTTCAACAAGCAGATATAGCTTATTCCTTAGAATAAAACTATCTGCTTCTTTCAGAGACGAATACAAATTATTCTAAGGAATAAACTCAACAAAAATATTTTGTCAAAGCTGTTTTGAAAGAATTTTGAAAAAATACAGTGGAACACAAGAAAACAAAAACAATCATGAATAAAAATGACGTTTAATTTTAAATATTTTTGAATTTGACAATTTTTTTTTGTTATTCTGTAGAATAAATTATTCTTGATTGAAAAATTCAATGTTTTTATCTGATTGTTTATAAGCCTAATAACTTTATTCGTCGAACAGTTAACTGACCTTTTATTAGAAGATTGAAAAATTGGCTCTAAATCGTTTAAAATTTTGAGCAATTGGATTTTAATGGAATTTAAAATTTTTTTTTTACTGTAACTACATTCCAACTTTTGTAATATTAGCTAAAATTTTTACTTTAATTTTTTTTTTGTGAAAAAAATAAGAAAAAAATACTACGGGAACAAGGGTTAAAAATGATTGTTCCGCTTTTTTTTGTTTTTATAAAACTGTCATAGTTTTGTACTCTTTTTTGTATCCTTATTTGTCCGGGAAAGTCCGGGATTTTACATCTCGATTACTAGTTTCGTCAAAATATATCTGGCAACCCTAATCTAAACTACTTAAATCCACTTTCTGACTATTTTTTTTAGCGCAATAGAATATCTTAGTTTCCGTATGTCGTACACCAAAAAATAAAAATAAAGTCTTATTATGTTTTATATCGTTTCTGTGTAATATCATAGTATACATACAAGTGATTAAATATAAAATGGCAGACAGTTAAAGTCAAATTCTAGTATGAGGGCTATTTCCTAGGGAAAAAAAAAGTAGAACGTTTAAGCCCCTACAAGAATACATCTGAATAATTTAATAATAATGAAATGACTTCAGTGAATTAGAAAATTTTGAAAAAGTAAAAAATTTTTTTATAAATTATTTTAATTTTGAACTCGAATATCTTCCCAATGGACCTTTTTTGTACAACAATCTGTATCTTATATGAATATCTCTTGCCACTTCGGTAATTGTTTAATTTTTTACAAAATTAAGAAAAAAAAAACGAATTTTTAATAACTTTCCCAAACTTTGGACATCGAATATATCTTTTAAAAAGGTTAGAAAAACGAAAAAAGTGTATAAGGCCGTTCAACTTCCTACAAAAATATCTAAAGAAATATGCGAAAAAGTCGATTGATAAAAAAAAATGATTTTTTGATGTAAAAATGGAAGCGGAGGATCTACCCATTTTTATTAAGAGCTCATATTTGGTGAGTATGTTCTAGAGTTGTTTAGCAATCGATTTTTTGGAGTGTAAAATCAAAAAAATATTTTCGATTTTTTTACCCACCCTAATGCAGTTTACACTAAAGACGGCTTCATATTCAGCAAAGAACAACAGATTTACTTTAAAGTTCGCCACCTTTCTTTTAAGTAGAAAGATAAAGACTATAATAAAAACCAAGGACTCAAGACGCTTTCCTTATGACAAATATTCCGATTTCGAATTCTTCAGTAACTCTAGCTGGACATGTTACGTGAATAACCTGAGGGTATATGAGATCTCTTGGTGATCTATTTTTAACCAATTCTATTTTTTTATTTCTCGAAGAATCGCGATTACATATGTGGTTTATTTACCATCAACAAACTCGCACTAGTCTTCAGACAGTGAGGAGACTTCTATCAAAATAACTTGAAAGTTGCTACTCATATAAATGGTTTATAAGATATTTTTCTCAATTTCACAATTTTAACTTTGTTAGTAATTAAAGCCAATTGATGGACTAGTTAGCAGAAAATTTAAGAACTTACCAAATCTGTGATTCGAATTTCATTGCTATCCGGTGTAATGTGAATTTGTGCATGATTGCGCGATACATAATCCGATGAAGCGACAATGGTTGAATGATGATTGCGTCCAATGGTTGTTAAGCCCTCGTCGAGATGTACAATTCCGCCAAATACTACTTTCTCCAAAATCCATTTGGATTGAGGCATTTTGTATTCTTTTGTTGAATTATCTTCTAATTTGCACCATTTAAGAACTCTATATTGTAATTTATTTACAAAATATTATCAAATGTTTAAATCTTGTATGTGCATATAGAAAAATAAAAAAAAAATATTTTTACTACACGTGATTTTGTAAGAGTAGTTTTAAGGCTTTTGTGATAAAATTGTTTTGTTGAAATATAAATTATATAATTCAAGAATATTTGGTTAATATTTGTTAGTAAACAAATAAAAAAATGTTTTAATTCAATATAAAGTTTTTAGTTTATTTTCATCTTCAAACTGGAAATAAGTATTGTAAACAAAATTAAAAATGCAATATTTTTATATGTCAAAATATTTGAATGCTCGAATGCGTTACGTTTACGTTTACGTATGAAATTTATTTTGCTGAATGAAAGCATTCAGTTGATAAAACATACAAAGTTCTGTTTGTTTGCTTGATAAAATTATGTTTTACCTGTTTTATTTTTTTCAAGCATTTATTTTTGTGTAAAAATGTAAAATAAAAACAATAGGGGTTATTCACGATTCGATGCAAATGGTTTTGGTGCAAAAGTGTAACATTTTCTTACACTAAAACAACCAAAAATACAGAATAAATTATTTTTTACACTTTTGCTATACAATGGTGCAAAAATTGTCTGTTGTAGGAGTAGAAAAATACATTTTACACCTTTTTGCTGCACCGGATCGTGAATATCTACCAATAATGGCAAAAGGGGTATTCATGAAACGGTGTAAATTCTTGGTAAACGTGGTAAAGTGGTAAGTATTTCAAAATTTTGTATGACATTTTGACAGCTATTTACCAGGTTTACCCAGAGTTTACACCGCGTTTCATGAATACTTCTAAAATGTCAGCTTAAATTTAGCACAAAGAAAAATAAGATGCAAAACAACAATAAAAGCATGTTGTATTCAATTTGAAGTAAGATTATTCTTATTCGTAGTATGATTTCACGTCTAAAGCCTGGTACGCTGCTCGCGCTAAATTTTAGCTGAGATAAAATTCCCATACAAGTTATCGATAATTTGTATGGGATCCATCAGGCTTAAGCAAAAATCCACTCTTTAAACAAATTTTGCATAAAATATTTGTAAAAATTACATATCGGTGATACGCACAAAGTGTGGAGCTCCATTTTACAGAATTTTAAAGGAGAACTAAAACAAACTTCCTATTTTCAAAATTAATCGTGTTATTTTCTTGAAATTTTAATCATGTATAATTTCAATTTTGAATAAAAAAGGAATTCTTAGTTTAAGCGATTGTGCATGGTTTTCAATAAAATCAAATAGATTGCACCAAATCTCTTTTTCTGTTTTTATGAATTGCATTATTGTTTATTTTCAAAACATGACAAATCCATTTTGAATGATTTTAATAAAAAGGTTGATTTTATTAATTCTCATGAATTCAAATCCTTATTTATAAAAAGATACTTTATGTATAAGGATGATAACATTTAAAATAACCCCTTGTAGCCCCATGTGACATTTCTGTAACAAACCGAAAAAGATCGCACAAAAGCTGTACAAACTAAATTTGTTTCTTTTAAAGCTTCTAACACAATCTTTAAGTATTGGTTTATCGAAATAGTACGCCATATTTCTATATTGGCCCCAATAGTTTTTAATTGGCAGGAAATATTTAAAGCTCGGCTTTTTTTGAAAATAGGCAAATTTGTGTAAAAACTACGAAATTAAGGAAAAAATAGTTTTTCAGGATAAATGAACAGGGTTTTATTTTTACAGCCTTATTTATTTGATTTCACTAAACAGCTCTAAACGGCTGCATAGTTATACAATACATAAAGTTTTATGTAGCCTTTATGCAACGTTACATAAATTCCAATTTATTAAACATTTTCCTAGCCATTATTGTTATGCTAGGTTTGTGTCCAAATAAGTACTAAAAATGGAAAATTAGTACGACAAACAACTCCATCTGTCGATAAAATAATTTCATCTGATTAAAAAATAAACAAAAACGTGATAACATTCAAAATAACCCCTTGTAGCCCCATGTGACATTTCTGTAACAAACCGAAAAAGGTCGCACAAAAGCTGTACAAACTAAATTTGTTTCTCTTAAAGCTTCTAACACAATCTTTAAGTATCGGTTTATCGAAATAGTACACCATATTTCTATATTGGCCCCAATAGTTTTTAATTGGCAGGAAATATTTAAAGCTCGGCTTTTTTTGAAAATAGGCAAATTTGTGTAAAAACTACGAAATTAAGGAAAAAATAGTTTTTCAGGATAAACGAACGGGGTTTTATTTTTAGATTTTAGCAAAGTGCCTAAAAATAAATATTAGATAGTATTTTGCTTGAATTTTTGCATTTTTATTTAAAAATAAATTATTTAAACTTTTTTTTTGCTCTCTAATTAAGTAAATACCTAATGCATTTATCGAATTTAAAAAAAAAATATGTGTTTTATTATAGGTAAAGGCCAATCGATTGACATTATTAATTTTAAAATTTACGATCTTGGGTTACAATAAGGGGATAAAGATCAAACTTTTTTTGAGTAAATGGACTTGTAATGTTTTGAAAATAAACGATTCAAATAAACATGAAGTTAAAGCTATAACAATTCGTTTTTTGGAAAGTTTTAAATTTATTTTTGACTTCGAATTTGTCTTAAGGTAAGACCACAAAATACTTTTGCAAAATATTAATTGATTTAAAGGCTTAATTGTGTTGCCAATCGTAACACTACATGGTTTTCGGCAGTTACTTTTTTTCTCGCTTGCGCGATTTGTTTGTAAAAAAAGTATATACAAATTGTTTTTTTACCAAAAACAAATAAATTTCTGCATTATTTTTGTAGTTTTTCCATTTCGGGAAATCATCACAAAATGAGTTTTTCACTTTTTCACTTTTTAGGAATTATATATTTTATATATATTTTTAATGCGTTAAGGACTAACGTTAAACACTTATTATATATCTTAAAATTAGTATATGTCCATGTTTTTAAGGCTTCAATCGCACTGTTGTTTGAAAAAATAATAATAATTTTTTATCTTTTTCAATTCATTTTACTACTAATCTTAGGATTGACAACTACACAGTTATTTCACAATCATTAACTCAAGGAATAGCCAGTATTACCTTAAAAAAAAACTATCACCTATAACTATAAAAGAAAAAGAGAGGAGGTACCTTTTATTATGCACCTACTTAAAAATGCATTTTTTTTTTAAAGAATTCAAGGAAAGAAAACAAATTTGTATGAGCATCTTTTAAAAATGGTACCTTATTTGCAAAGTTTAACTTAAGTGTGGAACTTTTTTCACCAAGATTTCCCGATCAAGAGGAGAAAAAACACCGAAATTTAAGAACAAATATTCTTTTTTAAGTTATTTAAATCTACTTGATTTGCTGTTATATCTACTGTACGTACTAACAAATTGGTCCGCTGTCTTTAGCAGGGCTGCGACCAATAATAAAATAGATGTGTTGTCGTAAAAAATCTAAATTTTCTGTGTTATAGTTTATAATTCTCCTGCTCTTTTATACAGAACTCTGCACAAGAATTTAAGCAACGCAATCATTTCCATTCCATATTTTCCAATCACTTAGCAGTAGAGGAACCCTATCGCCATTTCATCATTTCCCAATCCAATACCCAATTAGTTTTTTTTTTTTAATTACCGAACCCAAGCTGAAATAATTAAAATATTCTCTTGTGTATCATGAAATTCATATGACACTCCTCCACTCATAGTGATATGCACTATCAGCATATTTTTTATGTTGGATATCACTATGCCTGAAATTAGTGCAGTGGACTTTGCTTTATGCTTTGAGTCCACTTGAAATTCCAGTATATCTAATTGTTTATATCTTAGTTGTTTATGAGTTTTTGCTGGGTGTCATATTAATAGTAAACAGTTGGCGGCTAGAGGAACTCCTTTATAGTGATCTTATATTTTATGGGTTAATATTTTTTTGTTCTTGTTGTTGTTTTTTGGTTTTTGCTGTTCCAGATATGTACATATCTGCTTCGGAATGTAAGAAGAATAAAATGCAGGACTAAGTCGCACTTACTTTCTCTTGTAGTTCAAAGAATCTTTATCTTATACCTATTAGAAATTTAAGATTTTGTTAAGTTTCGAGAAAAAAAATCACACAAAAATCGAAAGTTAAAAAAATAAAATTTTTCAATTTTTTTTCTAAAACTTTTTTCAAATTTGTTATTTTTTACATTTTACACTTCAAAATGATAAGAAATAGCTACATGTCTGCAAATTTTGAATAGAATTGGATTCGGTAGGGATGCTTTGATGAAATATATGCACTTAAAAAATATGGCAATATGGCAACGCCATATTTCCGTTCCCCGAATATTTTGAGGAAAAAACTTAAAACAGCGTTTTGTTAGAATCAATAAGACTGTTACGTACCTACATCAAATTTAATCGAAATCGTTAGAGCGGTTTTTGAGAAAATGCAGTACATCGAAAGAATAAATAGGAGATGCGTTAAAAAAACGATATTAAAAAAATAAAGAAAAAACGGGTCCAAGCAATTACGGAAAAATCATCTGTATCAAGTTTCAAGCAATTCCATCCATCCATCTACACAAGCCGATATCTTTTGAACAAGGTCTCGAAACAAATTTTGGTCAACAGATACAAGCTCACAGTGAACAGGTCTATGCATTGCGGTAAAAAAATAACAAATTTATTTTTTTCAGATTTTTGAGAAAAAATCAAGGTTAACCCCTTGCAAAAAAAAATCCATTTTTAAAAATTTCCGCCAAACCCATCGAGTGAGACATCAAAAGAACGGTCTCTCTAAGCTCTATTCATAACCGAAAACTAAAAGTTTCTTGGAGGTCTGGTTTCTGAGATATTTTCAATAAAAAAACATTTTTTTTCTTTTCCTTATACTCTGAAGCCGATATCTTTTGAACAAGGTCTCCAAAAAAGTTTTGGTCAACAGGTACGAGCTCACAGTGAAGGGGTCTATGCAATGCGGTAAAAAAATAACAAATTTATTTTTTTCAGATTTTTGAGAAAAAATCAAGGTTAACCCCTTGCAAAAAAAAAAATCCATTTTTAAAAATTTCCGCCAAACCCATCGAGTGAGAAACTAAAACTTTTTTGGAGATTTGGTTTCTTTTTTTTTCTTTTCCTTATACTCTGAAGCCGATATCTTTTGACCAAGGTCTCGAAACAAATTTTGGTCAACAGATACAAGCTCACAGTGAACAGGTCTATGCATTGCGGTAAAAAAATAACAAAGGAGAATGGGCAAGTTTGTATGAAACGTGGACGTTACGCGGCCAGGAATGAATTTGTTATTTTTTGATGTAATTAAGGTTTACAAATATTGTGCAGAAGTTTTATCCCTGTGACGTATTTCAATAACGGATAAAATGCATTTTTGCATTTAACACTTTATATATATCTCAATCTTATAACTCAATTGTGTATTTTAAGTGCAAAATATTATTTTCTGTCATTTTCCCTGAGTCTGAAGACCTTTATCTTGAATATCCAACCACTAGAACCCAAACTATAAGCATTTTAAAACAACAAATTCAAGCCTATTTTTAGAGTTTTGCTGTTCAATTTTTTGTTACTTTGAATTGTTTGAAAACTTTCGAACCTGAAATGGTTGTCTTAAAAATCTTATATTATGAGTTCTATTGGTCGGATTTTCAAGATTAATGTCTTCATGCTCAGGGAAAATGACAGAGCATCATATTTTATATTCCATATAAAAATATAAATCAGTTTTTCCTTCATACATTGAACAATGCATTAACAATACTAATACTGCATTATCATGCATTCTTAACGCAATACAGCGAAACGTCCATAGTAAAAGTTTTTCCTAGGCTATAATTCTTTCATTTGATACCAATTTTATTGATGGCCGCTCAACGTCCAAAATGCCCATTCTCCTTTATTTTTTTCAGATTTTTGAGAAAAAAATCAAGGTTAACCCCTTGCAAAAAAAAAATCCATTTTTAAAAATTTCCGCCAAACCCATCGAGTGAGACATCAAAAGAAAGGTCTCTCTAAGCTCTATTCATAACCGAAAACTAAAAGTTTCTTGGAGGTCTGGTTCCTGGGATATTTTCAATAAAAAACTAATTTTTTTTTTCTTTCTTTTCCTTACTCCGAAGCCAATTTCTTTTCACCAAAGTCTCGAAACAAGTTTTGGTCAACAGAACAGGTCTATACACTGCGGTAAAAAAATAACAAATTAATTTTTTTTCAGATTTTTGAGAAAAAATCAAGGTTAACCCCTTGCCAAAAAAATTTCATTTTTTTTAAATGCTCTCCAAACCCATCGAGTGAGACATCAAAATAACGATCTCTCTAAGCTCTATTCATAACTGAAAACTAAAAGTTTCTTGGAGGTCTGGTTTCTGAGATATTTTCAATAAAAAAAAAACAAATTTTTTTTTTCTTTTCCTTATACTCCGAAGCGGATATCTTTTGACCAAGGTCTCGAAACCAGTTTTGGTCAACAGATACGAGCTCACAGTGAACAGGTTTATGCAATGCGGTAAAAAAATAACAAATTTATTTTTTCAGATTTTTGAGAAAAAATCAAGGTTAACCCCTTGCCAAAAAAAATTCCATTTTTCAAAATGTCCTCCAAACCCATTGAGTGAGACATCAAAAGAACAGTCTCTCTAATCTCTAGTCATAACCGAAAACTAAAAGTGTCTTGGAGGTCTGGATCCTGAGATATTTCCAACCAAACATTTTGTATTTCTTTTAATTTTCAAAAGTGCAGTACGGATTTTGCCTTGTTTTCTTGTTAAAGGTTTTAAAAACATAAAAATAATTTTAAACAAAATATAAAAAAAAATAAGTTCAAAAACTACAATTATGTAGGTAGTTGTGCGAAAAGATCCGTTTAGGCCCTAGCTCGATGTGTTCATGATTCGACAAATTGAATGTTGGGTCTGTTTGTATACTTCCTAGACAATTACTTGAATTTTTTCATAATTTAAGGGTGGTACAAAATTCCATCAGAAAAATTGTGCAAAAGTTAGGTACCTTGCTCAAAAATTTTTTTTTGGCTGAAATTCGAAAGATAGGATAGGCATTATCTTTTCTGGAAAACTCCACTACTCCACAGATCTTAAAAATTGAGTTAAAATGAAAACAGTACCTACTTTTAGGCAGTACCTAAACGATCCTATTGTTTAATACATAACACATACGTTTTTAGAAAATATGCCAACATGAATTCCTAATTTTGTATTCTAAGCAGTCGCAAATCATTGTATATATATTCTTATAGTACTCTCATGAAGTAGAATTTTCTGTTTTGCGTCGCCACCTCAGGGATCGCTAGTTTATTTTATGTTTGAACCTTATGCAGAAAATTGAAGTGCAGATCTACCAAAAGATGTCGCTAAAGTATTTTCATGGATTGATAGTACTATAGAAATATATATACAATGCGCAAATATTGAACAATTGATCGGTATCGAACTGAACTTACGCTCAAATCTTTTCGACGCGATCAAAAATCTTTAAAGTATCACATTCACTTTTTATTTCAATTAATATAACAAATGCAGTAGGACCGATTTTAGAAAAATGAATGTTTATTAATGGAAAGCAATCAAGTAGGTACAGGTACATGCAAAACCAAAAATACAAATTTTTCATGAATTTATTTATTCCGTTGAAAATGGAAAGTTGTTGTTAAACTTAACCCGGAGTTTATCCAACGGAGTTCAAATAGGATAAAATCTAGTTTTTCTTGAAATTATCTTAAATTGTGAAGTCCTAGCATTTTGAAAGCAAATTTTAGGTTTTTGAAGTTATACTTCTTTTTTGGCGTTTGTATCAATACACTTTTTGAAAATAAATAAAAAAAATATCTTACTTTAAAATGCAGCATTTTGTTGCACCAACTTTTTACACCAACAGGTATTATTTTTACGGAACAAACACAATAAAACAAAAATATTAAGTGAACTCTTCCAGGCCCGCTGTCTCAATGCTTGGCTGCGACCTTTCGAGTTGATTGTTGATTTAATTCTGACTTTCCCGAACAATTATCCTCATTCTATTTATAGTCCTTTTTTTCTTGATTTTTATCCCTGCTACCAACCATTTTGATAGAAAAAAGAACTATCCTAAAAAAACATTATTATCATAATTTAATCATAAAATAGAAAATTCTCAGAATCACATCACACGGTCCCCAAACTGGAGTGGGTCCTATGATCATTTATTTATCAATTTTCCATTGTCATTGCCAATTGGTTCTAAGCACAATGTAGGTATGTTTTAGCTCCTTGCCTAAGTCTTTTGCTTTCTTGTTGTCTTTCTTTGGAGCCTCTTTCCCACAAAGAGTAACAACAAATAAAAAATATTAGATACTTTGTACCCATCTAAGGCATCAGCATATCCATATTCCAGAACAACCAGTACCAGACATGATCGTTGGAGAAAAATCCTTATCGCATCGGAAATTCAGAATAAACAAGTCTCAACATGTCCCTAGAAAACACTTAAGTTGGCTATTTATAACACGGTGACGTCGCATTATCTTCTGAAAAAAACTACCCTCTTGCACACTCGTTACCAATGCCATCTCGTTAATACCCTCGGATCAATAGCATTCCCACACATGACGTTCAGTATGTCTTAAGCCGGCCGGTATCATCTTTGATGAAGTTTCAATTACTATGTTTTTTGTTTGTATTAGTTTTAAGATTTAAAAAATAAATTAGTTTCTATTTCTATAGAATTATTTAACTGCTTTATAATGCAATTCGATTCACGTTTCAAAAAGAACCATTCAAAACATGGTCAAAAATAGTAAACAGTTTTTCTCGAAAAAATTAAAAATATATAGTAAAGAGCGCAACACATGCATTCAGACACGTACTTGCTCTTATGGTAAAAGAAGATCTTCTCTTAAAGCTTTTCATAAAAAAATGGTGAGAAATTATAATTAAATTTAATTAAGGTAGGTAGGTAGGTAGAGATGGCGGTCATAAGCAGCCTAGCTTGATGACCCAAGTAGCGCAAAATGCGCCGTTTTGATACCAAAACTTGTGAAACCTATGAGTTATAAATGGGTTAATTGGAATAAAGTGATTTCAATACATACGAGTGTTAAGGCTAGCCTAAAACCACTTCGTTGCATTGAGGAATGAGATCAAGTCTTTGATCTTTAATTCTGAGATGTTATTTATATCGTTGAAAAATTCACTGCCCAGTGAATTTCCCAAATTCACTGGGATATGGTTTAATTTAATTAAACCATTTCCCATAATGTAATAAAGTACATAAAATCTGTTTTTATAATAAGTAAGACACCGTTTTTAAAGGTTTTGATCACAAAACGAAGTATGTCATCTGATTTCTAGTAGGAAAAGGACTTTTGAGAAAAAAATTTTGAAATTCGTTAGAGCCGTTTTTTACAAAATTAATTTTTTGTATATACAAATTTTCTAGCATAAAAAAAAGTTGGTATGCCATTTTAACCATCCTAAATCCCATTTAAATTTAATTTAAGCTTAAGTAATTTGAATGTTAGTCATAAGTATATTTTTCATAATTTATTTATTTAATTTTCTTTATATTAACTAGTATTTAAGTAATTTTGTATATACCTTAATGTATTCTTTTTATAGATTTAAGTAGCTTGTACTAAGCTTGTAATAAAATTAAAAAATTAAAGAAATAATTAATTTACACTGAAAAAAAAAATTCGAAACATTTCAAAAACATTTCAAAAGCCCCACGTGGGGCATTTGGAAATGCCCCACGTGGGTCATTTGGAAATGCCCCACGTGGGTCATTTGGAAATGCCCCACGTGGGTCATTTGAATATGCCCCACGTGGGTCATTTGAAAATGCCCCACGTGGGTCATTTGAAAATGCCCCACTTGGGGCATTTGAAAATGCCCCACGTGGGTCATTTGGAAATGCCCCACGTGGGGCATTCGGGTATGTGCCACGTGGGGCATTTCCAAATGACCCACGTGGGGCATTTTCAAATGACCCACTTGGGGCATATCCAAATGACCCACGTGGGGCATTTCCAGATGCCCCACGTGGGGCATTTCCAAATACCCCACGTGGGGCATTTCCAAATGCCCCACGTGGGGCATATCCAAATGCCCCACGTGGGGCATTTCCAAATACCCCACGTGGGGCATTTCCAAATGCCCCACGTGGGGCATATCCAAATGCCCCACGTGGGTCATTTGGAAATGCCCTACATGGGTCATTTGGAAATGCCCCACGTGGGTCATTTGGATATGCCCCACATGGGGCATTCGGAAATGCCCCACGTGGGGCATCTGGAAATGCCCCACGTGGGGCATCTGGAAATGCCCCACGTGGGTCATTTGGAAATGCCCCACGTGGGGCATTTGGAAATGCCCCACGTGGGGCATTTGGAAAGGCCCCACATGGGGCATTCGGAAAGGCCCCACATGGGGCATTCGGAAATGCCCCACGTGGGGCATCTGGAAATGCCCCACGTGGGTCATTTGGAAATGCCCCACATGGGGCATTCGGAAATGCCCCACGTGGGGCATCTGGAAATGCCCCACGTGGGTCATTTGGAAATGGGCATTTCCAGATGCCCCACGTGGGGTATTTCCAAATGCATCTGGAAATGCCCCACGTGGGTCATTTGGAAATGCCCCACGTGGGGCATCTGGAAATGCCCCACGTGGGTCATTTGGAAATGCCCCACGTGGGGCATTTGGAAATGCCCCACATGGGGCATTCGGAAATGCCCCACGTGGGGCATTCGGAAATGCCCCACGCGGGGCATCTGGAAATGCCCCACGTGGGTCATTTGGAAATGCCCCACGTGGGGCATCTGGAAATGCCCCACGTGGGTCATTTGGAAATGCCCCACGTGGGGCATTTGGAAATGCCCCACATGGGGCATTTGGAAATGCCCCACATGGGGCATTCGGAAATGCCCCACGCGGGGCATCTGGAAATGCCCCACGTGGGTCATTTGGAAATGCCCCACGTGGGGCATTTGGAAATGCCCCACATGGGGCATTCGGAAATGCCCCACGTGGGCATCTGGAAATGCCCCACGTGGGTCATTTCGAAATGAACCACGTGGGGCATCTGGAAATGCCCCACGTGGGTCATTTGGAAATGCCCCACATGGGGCATTCGGAAATGCCCCACGTGGGGCATCTGGAAATGCCCCACGTGGGGCATCTGGAAATGCCCCACGTGGGGCATTTGGAGATGCCCCACATGGGGCATCTGGAAATGCCCCACGTGGGTCATTTGGAAATGCCCCACGTGGGGCATTTGGAAATGCCCCACATGGGGCATTCGGAAATGCCCCACGTGGGGCATCTGGAAATGCCCCACGTGGGTCAATTGGAAATGCCCCACGTGGGGCATCTGGAAATGCCCCACGTGGGTCATTTGGAAATGCCCCACGTGGGTCATTTGGAAATGCCCCACGTGGGGCATCTGGAAATGCCCCACGTGGGTCATTTCGAAATGCCCCACGTGGGGCATCTGGAAATGCCCCACGTGGGTCATTTGGAAATGCCCCACATGGGGCATTCGGAAATGCCCCACGTGGGGCATCTGGAAATGCCCCACGTGGGTCATTTCGAAATGCCCCACGTGGGGCATCTGGAAATGCCCCACGTGGGGCATCTGGAAATGCCCCACGTGGGTCATTTTTAAATGCCCCATGTGGGGCATTTGGAAATGCCCCACATGGGGCATTCGGAAATGCCCCACGTGGGGCATCTGGAAATGCCCCACGTGGGTCATTTGGAAATGCCCCACATGGGGCATCTGGAAATGCCCCACGTGGGGCATCTGGAAATGCCCCACGTGGGTCATTTGGAAATGCCCCACATGGGGCATTCGGAAATGCCCCACGTGGGGCATCTGGAAATGCCCCACGTGGGTCATTTGGAAATGCCCCACGTGGGGCATTTGGAAATGCCCCACATGGGGCATTCGGAAATGCCCCACGTGGGGCATCTGGAAATGCCCCACGTGGGTCATTTGGAAATGCCCCACATGGGGCATCTGGAAATGCCCCACGTGGGGCATCTGGAAATGCCCCACGTGGGTCATTTGGAAATGCCCCACATGGGGCATTCGGAAATGCCCCACGTGGGGCATCTGGAAATGCCCCACGTGGGTCATTTGGAAATGCCCCACGTGGGGCATTTGGAAATGCCCCACATGGGGCATTCGGAAATGCCCCACGTGGGGCATTCGGAAATGCCCCACGTGGGTCATTTCGAAATGCCCCACATGGGGCATCTGGAAATGCCCCACGTGGGTCATTTGGAAATGCCCCACGTGGGGCATTTGGAAATGCCCCACATGGGGCATTCGGAAATGCCCCACGTGGGGCATCTGGAAATGCCCCACGTGGGTCAATTGGAAATGACCCACGTGGGGCATCTGGAAATGCCCCACGTGGGTCATTTGGAAATGCCCCACGTGGGGCATTTGGAAATGCCCCACATGGGGCATTCGGAAATGCCCCACGTGGGGCATTCGGAAATGCCCCACGTGGGGCATTTGGAAATGCCCCACGTGGGGCATTTGGAAATGCCCCACGTGGGGCATTTGGAAATGCCCCACGTGGGGCATTTGGAAATGCCCCACATGGGGCATTCGGAAATGCCCCACGTGGGGCATCTGGAAATGCCCCACGTGGGTCATTTGGAAATGCCCCACGTGGGGCATTTGGAAATGCCCCACATGGGGCATTCGGAAATGCCCCACGTGGGGCATCTGGAAATGCCCCACGTGGGGCATTTGGAGATGCCCCTTATGGGGCATTCGGAAATGCCCCACGTGGGGCATCTGGAAATGCCCCACGTGGGTCATTTGGAAATGCCCCACATGGGGCATTCGGAAATGCCCCACGTGGGGCATCTGGAAATGCCCCACGTGGGGCATCTGGAAATGCCCCACGTGGGTCATTGGGAAATGCCCCATGTGGGGCATTTGGAAATGCCCCACATGGGGCATTCGGAAATGCCCCACGTGGGGCATCTGGAAATGCCCCACGTGGGTCATTTGGAAATGCCCCACGTGGGTCATTTGGAAATGCCCCACGTGGGGCATCTGGAAATGCCCCACGTGGGTCATTGGAAATGCCCCACGTGGGGCATTTGGAAATGCCCCACGTGGGGCATCTGGAAATGCATTTGGAAATGCCCCACGTGGGGCATCTGGAAATGCCCCACATGGGGCATTCGGAAATGCCCCACGTGGGGCATCTGGAAATGCCCCATGTGCGGCATTTGGAAATGCCCCACATGGGACATTCGGAAATGCCCCACGTGGGGCATCTGGAAATGCCCCACGTGGGTCATTTGGAAATGCCCCACGTGGGGCATTTGGAAATGCCCCACATGGGGCATTCGGAAATGCCCCACGTAGGGCATCTGGAAATGCCCCACGTGGGTCATTTGGAAATGCCCCACGTGGGTCATTTGGAAATGCCCCACGTGGGGCATCTGGAAATGCCCCACGTGGGTCATTTGGAAATGCCCCACGTAGGGCATCTGGAAATGCCCCACGTGGGTCATTTGGAAATGCCCCACGTGGGGCATCTGGAAATGCCCCACGTGGGTCATTTGGAAATGCCCCACGTGGGGCATTTGGAAATGCCCCACATGGGGCATTCGGAAATGCCCCACGTGGGGCATCTGGAAATGCCCCACGTGGGTCATTTGGAAATGCCCCACGTGGGGCATCTGGAAATGCCCCACGTGGGTCATTTGGAAATGCCCAACGTGGGGCATTTGGAAATTCCCCACATGGGGCATTCGGAAATGCCCCACGTGGGGCATCTGGAAATGCCCCACGTGGGTCATTTCGAAATGCCCCACGTGGGTCATTTCGAAATGCCCCACGTTGGGCATCTGCAAATGCCCCACGTGGGTCATTTGGAAATGCCCCACGTGGGGCATTTGGAAATGCCCCACGTGGGGCATTCGGAAATGCCCCACGTGGGGCATCTTTAAATGCATTTGGAAATGCCCCACGTGGGGCATCTGGAAATGCCCCACGTGGGGCATCTGGAAATGCATTTGGAAATGCCCCTTGTGGGGCATCTGGAAATGCCCCTCGTGGGGCATCTGGAAATGCCCCACGTGGGGCATCTGGAAATGCATTTGGAAATGCCCCACGTGGGGCATTTGGAGATGCCCCACATGGGGCATACGGAAATGCCCCACATGGGGCATTCGGAAATGCCCCACGTGGGTCATTTGGAAATGCCCCACGTGGGTCATCTGGAAATGCCCCACGTGGGGCATTTGGAAATGCCCCACATGGGGCATTCGGAAATGCCCCACGTGGGGCATCTGGAAATGCCCCACGTGGGTCATTTGGAAATGCCCAACTTGGGGCATTTGGAAATGCCCCACATGGGGCATTCGGAAATGCCCCACGTGGGGCATCTGGAAATGCCCCACGTCGGGCATCTGGAAATGCCCCACGTGGGTCATTTGGAAATGCCCCACGAGGGGCATCTGGAAATGCCCCACGTGGGTCATTTGGAAATGCCCCACGTGGGGCATCTGGAAATGCCAAACGTGGGTCATTTGGAAATGCCCCACGTGGGGCATTTGGAAATGCCCCACATGGGGCATTCGGAAATGCCCCACGTGGGGCATCTGGAAATGCCCCACGTGGGTCATTTGGAAATGCCCCACGTGGGGCATCTGGAAATCATTTTTGGAGGTCATTTTTGCGGCTGATCGCCGGCCGCGTGGTTATAGCATCGTTGAGAGTTTGATTTGCTCTAAAGAGGATGTATTGGCTTCGTGTCAAAAAAAGTTGCGGATTTTTTATCAAAACCAACATTACGATGATGGAGAATATCAAAAAAGTGGAAATGCCCCACGTGGGTCATTTGGAAATGCCCCACGTGGGGCATTTGGAAATGCCCCACATGGGGCATTCGGAAATGCCCCACGTAGGGCATCTGGAAATGCCCCACGTGGGTTATTTGGAAATGCCCCACGTGGGTCATTTGGAAATGCCCCACGTGGGGCATCTGGAAATGCCCCACGTGGGTCATTTGGAAATGCCCCACGTAGGGCATCTGGAAATGCCCCACGTGGGTCATTTGGAAATGCCCCACGTGGGTCATTTGGAAATGCCCCACGTGGGGCATCTGGAAATGCCCCACGTGGGTCATTTCGAAATGCCCCACGTTGGGCATCTGGAAATGCCCCACGTGGGTCATTTGGAAATGCCCCACGTGGGGCATTTGGAAATGCCCCACGTGGGGCATCTTTAAATGCATTTGGAAATGCCCCACGTGGGGCATCTGGAAATGCCCCACGTGGGGCATCTGGAAATGCATTTGGAAATGCCCCACGTGGGGCATCTGGAAATGCCCCTCGTGGGGCATCTGGAAATGCCCCTCGTGGGGCATCTGGAAATGCCCCACGTGGGGCATCTGGAAATGCATTTGGAAATGCCCCACGTGGGGCATTTGGAGATGCCCCACATGGGGCATTCGGAAATGCCCCACATGGGGCATTCGGAAATGCCCCACGTGGGTCATTTGGAAATGCCCCACGTGGGGCATCTGGAAATGCCCCACGTGGGTCATCTGGAAATGCCCCACGTGGGGCATTTGGAAATGCCCCACTTGGGGCATTTGGAAATGCCCCACGTGGGGCATTTCCAGATGCCCCACGTGGGGCATTTCCGAATGCCCCATGTGGGGCATTTCCAAATGGGTCATCTGGAAATGCCCCACGTGGGTCATTTGGAAATGCCCCACGTCGGGCATCTGGAAATGCCCCACGTGGGTCATTTGGAAATGCCCCACGTGGGGCATCTGGAAATGCCCCACGTGGGTCATTTGGAAATGCCCCACGTGGGGCATCTGGAAATGCCCCACGTGGGTCATTTGGAAATGCCCCACGTGGGGCATTTGGAAATGCCCCACATGGGGCATTCGGAAATGCCCCACGTGGGGCATCTGGAAATGCCCCACGTGGGTCATTTGGAAATGCCCCACGTGGGGCATCTGGAAATCATTTTTGGAGGTCATTTTTGCGGCTGATCGCCGGCCGCGTGGTTATAGCATCGTTGAGAGTTTGATTTGCTCTAAAGAGGATGTATTGGCTTCGTGTCAAAAAAAGTTGCGGATTTTTTATCAAAACCAACATTACGATGATGGAGAATATCAAAAAAGTGGTTTTCGTTATGTAGTCCTTCGGTTTGTGCATATATGTGCGTCCATGCAAATTGCCAATTGTACCTTCCATAATCAAAAATGGCTCTTATGAGTTTGATTGAATTTGGTTAACATAATGCTCTAACATTATATTTCCATTTTTTGAGCTTTAGTTACTCCACTATAAGCAACGAAAAAAAAAATTATAATATAAGTAATTCCAGGAAAACAGAGTTTTTAGTTTTTCTCAAAAAAGTACGAATAGTGGAAATACGTTGTATATATCGCTCATTTACTTGAATACTGTAATAACTCAAAGATCACGTAATGCAGAAGTTATTGAAATATATAAAGTAATCTTTAATCCTGCAGAAAGCCATTATTTGTTAGCTTTAAAAACTGACGGAGAAGGAGCACTAGTTTTGTTTTAGAAACGAACTTTTTACAAAAATAGATGGATACTAAATTTAAAACTCATTTCCTGAAAAACCAGTTTTTCGAGTTACGACAGTGTTTAAGTAAATGAACGATGTATCCTTTTTATTAAATCACTGATGTAGGTAGGCTCTTCACCTGAACCGTTAACGGCTAAACCAATTTTCTTAAAAATGTATATACAAATATTTGAATACCTAAGGCGAATGGTTTATTGGTTACCTAATATAACTGCACTTTGAACTAAAAGAGCAAGCTCTCACGAACCAGTTTCTACGATTCAACCATTACCAAACCCCGAATTTGTATTATCGTTTATAATCTACAAAAAAAAAATCGTGTTTTGAATGTGCTACATTTGGTTATTTCCAAACCAATATTTTATTAATAAATAAATCAGACAAAATCATTTAAACCTTGGCATTGTCCTTAATCCATTGCCTGTAGCTGGTAACACGTGTGAAGGCAGCTGGCAAGCCTTTAGTGCAACCGGCCGATGAACCGAAAGATGTAAGACCAATCAAAACCTTATTGCTCTTAAGAACAAGTGGACCACCAGAATCACCATTGCATGTAGAAACTCCACCAGGAGTAGAAACGCAAACGTTTGATGCCTTAATAGTTGATCCATAGGTATTTGAACAAGCAGAATTGGTGATAACAGTCATTGTTGCACCTTGAAGGGTACTTGCAACAGAACTTGCTGCAATAAAATAAATAAATAGAATACAGTTTTTCAAAGCCCTTATGTTTTGAAAATAAAAAAAGTGCTATAGCTTACAATCACTTGTCTTTCCCCATCCAGTAGCGATGACAGAGTTGCCATTGTATGTGGAATAGGAGCTTGAAATTGGTGGTAGAGCAACAGGTTTAATTGTATTCGAATAGCTGACAGCATCAATTTGGATCAAGGCGATATCATTCAACAGAGTATATCTATTCCAACCGGAATGAACGATAGTACGTTTGGCAGCCCTACGAGTACCTCCTTGTCTTTGTGCACTACCCATGAAAACGGTAATACTTCCAGCTCCAATTCTGAAAAATGCATTAACAACTTTTACATGAACGATATTCTCAAAAAGAGTAAATTTATCTTACCCATCAACACAATGAGCAGCAGTGAGAACAAAAGTTGGTGAAATCAATGATCCACCGCACCAACCGCCATTCACATTTAAACCAACTTGGTATGGATGGTCGTTAATACTGACTGGTTTGCCATTGGTAATTCGTGCTTCTGGATAGAATTCAGGAATTGAAGGTTCCATATCAACAAAAGTCTCATCGGAAGACTGGCCAAAGACACAGACTGCCAAGGCAATGGCCAAGAACGAAACGAAAAGGATTTTCATGGCTGAAGTCCAATAATTGATAGTTTGTTTTTGAAACACCAACTGATATTGTGGTCATTGGAAAACTTCATTCGGTTTTTATAGTAAATTTCTTGCCAAACATAAGTGTGTCTAAGCATTTTCTAATCAATTCTAGTGTTTGCTTATGATTTTAAATTAATAATTCAAATTTTACAATATGATTATTATATTAAGCAGGTAATAGCAATAAAGATTATGTGGCATTTAATTGAAGAATGGGTTTTCCAATCTAATTTAAAGTGGGTAGACGGAAAATTAACTAGGATTAAATACTATGGCACACGCTCCAACTTATTACTTTGGATTTGTTAAAGCTCCATGAACAAAACGCGAATGGTAGGTAGGTACTTCTGAATGACAAAATTCCGAATAGCTATTTACCTTTTGTAGAGTAACTTTACTTAAGGTTCCGCCAGAAGTTAAGTATATTTTGCTGTTGAAGCACTGAAAAGCCGAATGCAATATGTGTTTCAAATCAATATTTATTTAATATTTAATATTTAACGTTTAAAACAAATATTTGGTTTTTCATTTAATAACAATCACAGCAATCGTTAGTCTCCATAAAGACTTTCTGAGTTGTACTATCTTCATTATTAAAAAAGGCTGAATTTACTTTTGGAAAGTCAGCATCAAGCCGGAGTGCCTGCTGCCAATTTTGCGAGTGGAGGAATTGCCAAAAAAGTGAGTCAGTTTTGAAGTTATATTCGTAATTATTTTGAGCTTGTTTTAACAGTTCCACTTCCACCGGTATGTATAGGTTCATTTCACATTTTGATTTTCTAAAATTCCTTCTGCCAAAGCTTTCCTCAATACACTACTTTTTTTGCTTTTCATGGTATTTCTTTTTCCGTTAAAGAATTTTGGGTTCCTCTCTTAAGTTGTAGGACTTTTGTTGGAGTCTCATGCCAACATTTCCATCGAACCAGTGCCAGCGGGGCGGTTTCTAGATGATCGAATAGCAAACCCAGTAGGTAAATTAATTGTGGAACTTCTGATAGCCTTTTAGCAGTATTTCTACTGGTATAATACATTTGGTCCTAGTGGTTGTGAGTCCTCTAAGAAATTAAGAACTGTTTTAGGGTGTTTGCCTTTTTAGGGTTTTGCGAGAATCAAGTTCCTAGGTTTTTTTTGTAGCTAGATGGCACCCACGATGTTTAAATTCTTTTCTTATTTGAAATAGGTAGGTCATTTTTTTTAGATATAGTTTTAAGGAAAAAAAGTTCGATGAGGGTCTCACCGTTTTCAAAAAAGTATAAACCATTTTTCTATAGGACCGGAGGTTCAAATGAGAACAAAATTTACCCATCGTGGGGCGCCATCTAGCGTCAAAATAAAAATCTGCAAATAATACTTACATTTTTTCATTATCTTGAAATAGTTTTTCCACTTAAGAACATGATTCTCGCAAAACTCTTGTAATCCAGTTAAATAAGGGTTTAACCTCGGAATGAATGTTAGTAGAAATTTTTTTTGCTCAATATCTTCCTTTTGCCATTCTATAACGTATCTCAAAAGTCTAGAAAAATCTCATGTCCGCTTGTCGCGATTTCAAGGTCAAATCGCGAAATGGAGATTTTCAAAATTAGCAAAAATAGGCTATTTTAGTATATACACATATGATACATGATTTCAAGGTATTTTTTAATGCTGATTCCAAAAAATCTAAAATCAAGACAATCTGACGTCTCTGGAAAAAGTTATACCTGTTTTTCATCTGTCAACTCATATTATTATAACAGTTGCAAACTTACTGCCGAAAAACCCTTAAAAGTTATGGTAGATGAACCAAATTTTGCATGAAGATTTTAGAATCCATCATTATTAAAAATCAAAACAATCCCTTACAAAAAATATATATACCTACGAAATAATGGTATTTTTTGATGGAGGGGCAAATTTTAGGATATGCACTAAAGAAGATTCTTGTTCATCTTAGGAATAAGTGCAAATAGGCTAATTTTTACATTTTAATCTTTGTTTGGATATTCTCTAACTACCCTCAAAAATCTAAAAAAATCTCATGTCCGCAAGTCCTAATTTTCTTGGTTTGAAAATAAGGTGCAGATTTTAAAAAATTAATAAGAAAAGTTTAAATTTTTATATGTATACCAACATAAGCGACATGATTTAAAGGTATTTTTTAACACTAATTCCAACAAAACTCACAAACAAGTCAACCTGACCATCCCTGAAAAGTAATGCACCTTATTCATGTTGATCTGACACAAATATATGAAGTGTAGTTTTCCAATTTTTTAAAATCTGCACCTTATTTTCAAACCAAGAAAATTAGGACTTGCGGACATGAGATTTTTTTAGATTTTTGAGGGTAGTTAGAGAATATCCAAACAAAGATTAAAATGTAAAAATTAGCCTATTTGCACTTATTCCTAAGATGAACAAGAATCTTCTTTAGTGCATATCCTAAAATTTGCCCCTCCATCAAAAAATACCATTATTTCGTAGGTATATATATTTTTTGTAAGGGATTGTTTTGATTTTTAATAATGATGGATTCTAAAATCTTCATGCAAAATTTGGTTCATCTACCATAACTTTTAAGGGTTTTTCGGCAGTAAGTTTGCAACTGTTATAATAATATGAGTTGACAGATGAAAAACAGGTATAACTTTTTCCAGAGACGTCAGATTGTCTTAATTTTAGATTTTTTGGAATCAGCATTAAAAAATACCTTGAAATCATGTATCATATGTGTATATACTAAAATAGCCTATTTTTGCTAATTTTGAAAATCTCCATTTCGCGATTTGACCTTGAAATCGCGACAAGCGGACATGAGATGTTTCTAGACTTTTGAGATATGTTATAGAATGGCAACAGGAAGATATTGAGCAAAAAAAATTTCTACTAACATTCATTCCGAGATTTACCCCTTTTTTCTCCTTATTTTACTGTATTATTGGAGCCCAAGATTTCTTGTAAAATCTTTCTGTTGCTTCTGGCATTTTACGTAATAGATGTCGCATTTCGTGGATGGGTGTGAAACAAGCATCGTATCGGTTAAGGGTATCCATATCCAGGTCCAGTGCTGCACGTAGCATGTTAAAATGCAAAAAATGAAAAAAAAACTTGAAATCTTCTAACGGTAATATCAAAAACGGTAAGTAATAAAATATTTCTAACTTCTAAAAAAAACCTTTGGAAAAGTATAGGTTTGGTCTCGACACCAAGAACCTCGTATACTGTATTTATGTAGGTACTTGTGTAGTGATAATAAAAAATTTCGAATTCAATTTTATGAAGGTTATTTTAAACCCTGATTTTTTAATCGTCAGAAGAATAAATGTCAATATAAAAAAAACTTTTATTCCTGGGGAATAAGCTCTATCTGAGGTTTATCTGACTATTGAAAAATTGGCCCTAAATCAAATAAATTACAGTGTATTCGGACTTAAAAAGGTAAATTTTCTCCAAATTTCGCAGCAAACTAAATTTTTATGAAAAAGATAAAAATAAAATTATGCAAGCAAACACTCTAGGTAAATTTTGAAGTTACCTATGTGAAAAATTTTTTTCTTGTTTCAAAAATTATCGACCTTATATGGATATTTTTCAAAAATAAAATTTCCTGGAACCAGAAGTACGATCTCGAGTGGGTCTGATAAAAAATACATTTTTCTATTTTTCAGTTTTCTCAAAAACTAGGAAGCATAAGAACAAATGGATTCCAGTATTTGATAAGGAATAAATTGTTACAGTTTAACGATGAGAACAGTTTCAAACATTAGAAAAAAAACAGTAAAACATAGTCTTTTTCAGCATTTATCACTTATTTCGAGTTCAAACGCCTGGGAATCAGTCAAAAATATTTTTTTTCGATAAACAAATTAAGGTAAGTGAATCTATTCAATATCGATACTTTTCATTCAAAAAAATTTTCGATTATAATTATTTAAGCTTTAAAAAAGCTAAAAGATCTTATTTTTTTACGTACGCATTTTTTATGAAAATATGCATGAGAAGAGAATCTGTACTGGGGTACTATGGTTTTCCTTGGTATGTAAAAATAATGTCCTAAAAACGCCAGATTGTCTTATCATTTTTTATCTAAACATTTCTAATCCATTAAACTGGTTTTTCCTCTGCTGACCAATGAGTACAAAAACGCAGTGCATTACAGTTAAATCTGGTGTCGCATTTTGTTTACCATTGCTTTGCACTTAAAGTGTAAACTATCAAGTTTATAAGCGTCATCTTATGTATAACCAGCTTAACTGATAACTTTTGTTTTCGTATTACCACTTGAAGTATATGAATTGAAAATCCTTTCTCCATTGAAAAAAAAACCATAACATTTTTATGACTTCCTACTCAAGATTCTTATCAACTAAATCACTGCAACTGAAACGATATCTATTCTGCATTAAAAACGGATCAATTTTAAATCACAAGCAAACACTCAAGTTGATTAGAAAATGCACAGCACAGGCATACTTAAGTTTGGCACGTTCTTTCCCATAAAATTTTCTATAAAAATGGGTAGCAGTTTTAACAACAGACCTTAATAAAAGTTGGTCAGCTTTGATAACAACAATAAGCTGATCATGAAAATCTGTTTCGTTACACTTTTTATCATTGCCTTGGCGTCTTGTGCCTTTGGTCAGTCTTCCGATGAGACTTTTGTTGACATGGAACCTAAAATTCCAGAGTTCCTTCCAGAAGCACGTATTACAAATGGTAGGGCAGTAAGCATTAACGATTATCCGTACCAAGTTGGTCTGAACGTAAATGGCGGTTGGTGTGGTGGATCATTGATTTCACCAACTTATATTCTAACTGCTGCTCATTGTGTTGATGGGTAAGATCAATACTCTTTCTTTGTGAATATGAGTGCTACAAAAGCCTGTGGATATTTTTCAGCATTGGAGCTGGAAGTATTTTTGCGTTTTTGGGTAGTGTTATAAAACAAGCAGGAGTTCGCAGGACTGCTAAACGTACTATTGTTCACCCCAATTGGAATAGAAATAGTCTGCTGAATGACATTGCTTTGATACAAATCGATGCTATCGGCTATACAAATACAATTAGACCTGTTGCTTTGCCTAACATTTTTAACACATACTCCACATACATTGATAACTCTGTAATTGCTACTGGATGGGGAAAGACAAGTGATTGTAAGTTTCAACAATATTTGAGTCTTTCAAAGGAGTGTTGCCATTGTACTTTTTTTGTTAAAATTCAGCAAGTTCATCAGGGGCAAATTATCTCCAAGGTGCAACATTGACTGTTATCGATAATAATGTTTGTGCGAGCACCTATGGATCACATATTAACCCATCAAACGTTTGTGTTTCAACGCTTGGTGGAATTTCAACATGCAGTGGTGACTCGGGTGGTCCACTTGTTCTTCAAAGCAATAAGGTTTTGATTGGTCTTACATCTTTTGGCGCATCTGCTGGTTGCACTGCAGGTTTGCCAAGTGCCTTTACACGTATTTCAAGCTATAGGCAATGGATTAAAGATATTGCTGGAGTTTAAATGAAAAGACTGGACTAAAAATAACTCAATATTTCAAAAATAAAATATGTATAAACTTTTCTTCAATTTTTTTTTTTCAAAATTAGGCTGTTTATGACCTCCTAACTCTAAACCAAATTTGAAGAGCGCTGGCAATTAGCACGAGCATTTTCTGAGATCAGATACAATTAAAACGTCACACTCTTAAAATGAAGTAATCATTTGTCAAATTACGATAAGTATTGTATTTAATATTTTTTTTTTTTGTCTTCAAAAAGTGGACAGAAGACAGGACTATGCAATTAGGTAAATAAATTACAAATATATTTTATTTTTAAAAAAAATTCCTCCAAATTCATCGGATGATACATCAAAAGAATGGTCTCTTCAAGTTCCGTTGATATCCGAAAACTAAAAGTTTCTTGGTCTAGTTGAAGATTATCTACCGGCCCTTCGTAGAAAAAGTTCTAACTAAAATCACAGGTATCGTGTAAGAAAAAAAAGATACATTTATCTCAATTATTCACTTCAATGGAAATCAAAAATTCTCATTTACCTACTTATTTAAAAAAAAGAACAAATCTCAATAATAAAAAATATATATGGGAAAACAGTTGGGTAATTGGATAAATTATAATTTTATTATTAATTAATAATTATTGAATTAACGTTTGGTTAAAAAAAAAAACAAAGAATTGACTTCTAATTCGCGTACCTATATACATAACTTGATTTATCAGTAAGAATACTTCAAAAGAATCATATTTACAAAATTTACCTATCAGTTCAAGAGTTCTTGGAAAGATATGGCCAATTTTTCTGTTAAATCGCATTAATATAAAATTTCTCGTGAACACTATCTAGAAGACCTTTCCTTGATAGATCGAAAGCCAACAGCTAATTTTAGGCTATTGATTATATCGAAAAAAAAACATGGTAATAAGGAACTAAGACGTTCACGGGTATAAAAGAAGTATTTTTTAGAAAATTGCCCTCCCAACCAAACGGGGGAAGATAGACCCCCTCCCATAGTCAACAATGATTGTATTTAACCCGTCTATAAAATATCATTAAAAAAATTTAATTCTCTACAAAAAGTTTTAAATCAATATACTAAAATTTTGCTTGGTTTACGAGATATATTGAAGAAACTAAAAAGGGGGTTTTTGCACCCCTATCTTCAATTTCCACCCTCTCATTTAATATCACTCCGTCGTCTTAGTTCCTTTCTGTACGACATAATCAATAGCCTATTTTGGGAATGGAGGTAAAACCAAAATGTGAGTAACTCAAAAAGTCTGGTAGCTTTAAATCGCGGCTATGTATGGTTTTCGGGGGGTTATACATTTTGCTTAAGCCTAAATACCTCAATGTTTAAGCCTAGTACGCTGCTGAAGCGAAAAGAAATTTTTCATACAATATTTCGTTAACGAAATCCAGAACGGAAAATTTCGTTTTGCATTACGTTTTTCAGTACGCAGCTCTAGCGAAAAATTGGAGAGTTTTCACTCATTTGTCACTTACTTTTTACTATCCTGTGCATTTTTCTTGACTCCAAGAGCAGTGTTGACGGTTCAAAATGAAAAATTCTAAATTAAATTAGATCAACAAAGAAACATTCGAACTTAATTTAAAAAACAAAAAATAAAAATTAAAAAAAAAAACCGTTATGAACTCTTTTGGACCAATAAAAATGACCAGGAAAAAAGAATGTGAATGAGAAATGAGTGAAAACTATCCGAACAGATAAGAATTCCGTTTGTCAAGCACAAAGCGTTGTGCTATTTTTTGTACGAGAATTATCGTTGCACTTCAGCAGCATGAAAGGTTTTAAACAACTTACCTATATCTTGAGTTTTATTGATCACATCACCATGATTGAGTTCTTCATGGTTAGTAAAAATGACAAAAGATCAGTTCCCGTATTTGTAAAGTGATATGGAAAACTCACAATATAAAACCGTTATTTAAAGATGCCTGACTTTTGAATTCGTTATAAGGCTATAAAACTGCATACTCACATTTTGGTTATAACAGCACTCCCAAAAATTGCTGAACGCTCTTGGACTATTATGAAAAGTCATGAAATTTGGAAAACTAGGAGTATTATTGTGGAGAGTACGAAAAAGATGCTTAAACTTTTTCAAAATGGAGACTTCAAAACGGCGAGCAAAATGAGCTGAAGCGAAATTTTCCATACAAAAATTCGATACCTAACGAAATCTTGAATGAAATTAAATTTGTTTAAAACTTTAAAACTTATTTTCTAATGTTTTTTCTTGAATTTTTTTATTTGAATTTTTATTATTTTTTACTTTGCTAGAAACTTGATTATTTTGGTATTATATTGTTGCCAATTTTAAGTAGAGATTTTACAGAATGAATAAAAAAACATAACAATGTTCAACAAAACTGAATCAACCAATACTTTTCTAAAAGACTTTAGCAATCTTAATTCGAATCCAAAGACAAAAATACATATCGTCACGTTTCGAAGATAAAAACTAATCTTTTAGTTCTGATATCTCAAAAATATGACGTCATCGATTATTTTTACTTCGCATTCTCCTTATACCTACTTCAGGTACGAAATTTCATGACTTCTAAATGACCGTTAAAATGATTTTTGAAACCAAAAAGCACCAGAAGAATTTGATCAAATTAGTTTGGTGCGAACAACTTCCTTCCTTGAAACATGTTTTTGTTTCGAATATTAGATATTTAGTATAATTAAATTAATTAATTAATTTTCTGAGTAACTAACTATACTCATAATTTTATGTCATTCGCCAATTGAGTTGCTAAGTAGTAGAAAAAACACGGCTAATGAATAAAAAACAAGTAATTTGCATTAAAGCAAACAGTTATTATTTTATAATTCATAAATATTATAAATTATTTAGAGGCTCATGTTTTCAGTTCGCATTGTATTTAAAAAAAGCTACAAACGCTTCAATTTATAAAGAATTGCGCAGCGATTTCCAAGTTACACATTGTATTTAGATTCCAGTATGCTCTAAGATCCATGATCTGTAACTAGTGATACGAGTGAAAGCCTCTGGAAGACCCAAAGTGCAACCAGCAGCTGATCCAAAGGATGTTAGACCAATAAGAGTTTTAGTTGATTCAGTGACAAGGGGGCCACCGGAATCTCCAGAGCAAGTTGATGTTCCCCTTGGTCCTTGGGCGCACAGATTTGTTGGCTGGACAGCATCTCTGAAAAACAGCTCGCACTTAAAGTTTGTTACGACTTTCATTTCGGCGTACTGAAGCTCTTCAGGAGAGTTGTCCCTTGGATCTTTAAGAAATAAAGTGAAGTCAAATTAAAATAGGAATTTAAATATTAGAAAAAAAGGTTAAATATCTTACCGTCACTAGTCATGCCCCAGCCGGAAGCAATGACTTTTTCATGCAAGTATTTTTCATAATAACCATCTTTGGATATAGCTGGCAAGTTGATGAGTCCAATTTCTGGTCCAAGGGTGACGGGAGCAATGCGCAATAAAGATATATCATTGTCAGCTAGTCCGGTTGAATTATAATCGCTATGGATGATTGTTTCCAAAACCTTAACTTTTTTACCTCCCATTAGTGTGTTGCTTCCCAGATAGGCATTAATAGACTTTACTCTATAAAAAAAAAGAACATGTAGAAGTTTTTTGGGGTTTTAAATGCATAGTAAATTTTTGAATCTTACCCTTCAGTACAATGAGCAGCGGTTACAATCCACTCGGGAGAGATCAATGAACCTCCACATAATTGCATGGTCAACAAGCTCATCCTACTGCTCAAACCAACTTGGTAGTTGAATTGTGCAGGTTTGGCAGTCAAACCATTGGTAATACGTGGACTTGGGCTACGACCCGCGTTGAGGGCTGATGTTAGGGCAACAACTCCCAAAAGCAATACAAAAATCAAACCTTTCATTGTTTTAGTCCACTTAACTCCCTGAATAAAACTGACGACTTTTGAAACCTAAATTTGGGGTTTTATACTAAAAGCAAACATAAGATAGCGTTTCTTACAAATTAAATGTGTGTGATTAGACAATTTCAATCACTGATCGTCCATATCTTTCATGATTTATTGATAAATTTGATTATGAACCTCACGCTAGTAGGTACCCCAAAAATTAATTTATTTTGCAATTTTCAAATGGGTTTCCCATTATTGATTATATTATTGGGGTTTGTCGTGTGATAATCCCCTAAAATTTTAATTGAAAAAGTAAAGATTAAATTAGAAACTTCTCCGGAACAATAACACTATGATGTTGATAGAAATTCATATAAGGTGATTTGGTGAGGTGTTAGAGTATTCAGAGAGCGTTTTTAGTCATTTGATAGGTACAGTAAGTTGCCGAAAGCCTAAAGATATCAAGGCGAAAACAGGTTTAATGTCCTTAAATGACACGATCTGGATGGATCTTGATATACGGTGGAGTGAAGCATGTATTTGTTCCCGACCCGAGTAGTAATAGTGCGTAATACAGTCGGCCCTCGAATACTGTGTGATGGTTAATTTTGTAATAAATATCACAACAAAAACATTACTGTTAAAAAAAGAGCCAAGTTCTCCTATACCTATTAAAATTATGCTGGCACAAAAAGGACTGAGATATACCAAGTGTACCAAGTTCTAAAGTTTGGTTTCAAATTTGTATCAATTGACAATTTTTCTTTTAATTATAGATTTTTAAAGTTACTTCAAAAATTGCCAAGGAAACAATCAAAATTTTATTGATACAAATTTGAAACCAAACTTTAGAACTTGGTACACTTTTATATCTCAGTCCTTTTTGCGCCAGCATAAATTTAATTGGTATGGGAGAACTTGGCTCTTTTTTTAACAGTAATGTTTTTGTTGTGATTTCACTACTTTTTGCAAGGTATGGCTGTAGAATTGAAAATCTCTATATTTGATGAAAATTCAGTGATAATGGTTGGTTGCCACGCCCCCTAGCTAAAATTCTCAAATTTTGGTGTGGAAGTTAGAGGGGGGTCGAAAATGGCCTGAGTTGTTTCCTGTAAATAAGGGTGTAGTGCCAAAGTTGCTAGAGAACTTGGCTGGGCACTACCGTGCCCCTTGATTGAAATATTTGATAATAATAATTAATTACAAACAGATGTGATACCTTCCGCAGAATACTCATGCGCCAGCGGCACAGGAAGAAAGATGAACTACATTATAGGGTTGCGCGTTGCGCCCCAAGTAATCATTTTTTAACCCTTCATTAAAAATTCTTTTTTCAACCAACTTCTTCTTTTCCGCCAACCAACGGCAGAAATACCGGTCGTTTTCCGGGGTTTTGGGTTGGGGTCAAAATCCCGAAAACCGAAGTCAAGGGATTCTAGGTTTTCGGGATTTTTGAAACTCCGGGTTTTCGGGATTCTAGGTTTTCTGAATTCTGGATTTTCGGGGTTCTGGGTTTTCTGGATACAAAATATCGGGATTGTGTCCGTCCCCAAGGGATTCTACTCCTATTTGTAAAAATGCTTTAAGGATTTAGATCGGTTTCCAGATTATAGTCTGTTTCTCTTCTTTTTTGGCACTATCAACTGAAAATAAAGCTTCGTTTTCCACACTCTACTCATATTTTTAACATGCCGATGCCCTCTGACGCTAGATGATCAAGTTGAAGTGAATTGCTCGAAAAATGATTTATAAAGAGAGGAATATGGGAGCTAAAAAATATCGGTTCTTCCGATAAAAGTTCTTCTAGAATCTTTTGAACGCAGGAAAAAGAACCAAAATTATAATCTTTGAACAACAACAACGTCTTGAAGGTGCTACCACCAAATGTTTATAGTTAGAGTTACAGAACTGTTTCACCTAATTGTTTGCTTGCAGAGTCACTGACGATACCTAAATCGAAATTTTCCGAACAATCCTCTGATTTTGTTATTTTCCACGGATGATTCGAGGATGTTTTAAATCTTATTTAAACATCAAAAATTCAGCTCTAAATATACCAAAACTCACATGTGAATACCTTTCTCTTTGACAACCAGGGCAATTCAGACTTTTGTGGGGGGAAAGAAGAAGAAAAGCTCACATCTTTAAGGACATCATTTAATTTTGGAGATAGTAGGTACTTTGGATGCTAGAACGTAACGATGCAGAAAGCAGTGTGTCAATGTTGGCATTTTAAGTTTCAATTTTGCAATTGGTCCACTTTTGTTGCCGGTCAAAGCGAAACAAATAGCAAAACTTTTTGTGCAGCGCAATTCGTAGTCGGGACAGCTTTATTAAAACATGTCATACAAGCACTGACCAGTAGTATAACCAGGCAAAGCTTTAACCCCTTACCGCATGACAATAAAATGTCTTCTTCAATGTTTTCATCTGCTTCAAAACGAATGCGAGGCACAGTCTGAAACATCTATAGATAAATATATTTGCAATGCGAAAATTGTATTAGGGTGTTCGTCATCTAAGTGTTTTGAGAGAATCAAGTTTCTAAGTGGAAAAACTTTTTTATAATAGTAAAGAAAAATCCCCTAATTTTTTCAGAATTTTATTTTGGCGCTAGATGGCGCCCCACGAGAGTTAAATTTGTTCTTATCTGAAATATGTAGGTATATGTTTATATGACTTTTGAGGTCAGTTTTCTCAAAAAGGTTATATGTACCATCTTTCTAGGACCAGGGGTTTAGTCATTAACTGCATAGTTCATGAAAAATAAAACCCCAAATAGTATGGATGTCCTGACTGAACCTCTGGTCTTGCAAAGATGGTTTGTACTTTTTTGAAAACGGCCGGCATTTTATGCAAACAAGAACATCATCAAACGTTTTTCCTTTAAAGCTATATCTAAAAAAAAATGACCTAATAAGTAAACATTATTTTCAAAATTATTAGAGCGGTTTTTTTCAAAAACTAACCACTGAATTTTTTTTTAAATCATAGAAGCTTTTAGGTGTTTTTGGTCTAAAAACACATTTGTACAATCTTCAAAAACAGCTAAATACGAATCGACTCATCCCTTTAAGCTGTGCCTCATTATACAGACAAAAAGACTGAAATAGTTCCAACGGTCCCCTCCCAGTGATTTAAATCGACAAATAAAAGTTAAAAACACATGTTTCCATTTTAATTTTGCATTTTATTTGAAAATAAAAAAGCTACAAATACATCCGTTTTGAAGTGAAGCAATTCCCATGTTTCAATTAAGTTTACACTCCAGTATGCTCTAAGATCCATGATCTGTAACTAGTGATACGAGTGAAAACCTCTGGAAGACCCAAAGTGCAACCAGCAGCTGATCCAAAGGATGTAAGACCAATAAGAGTTTTACTTGATTCAGTGACAAGTGGACCACCGGAATCTCCAGAGCATGTTGATGTTCCCTTAGGTCCTTGGGCGCAAATGTTCGATGGTGCGACATCACCGAAAACCAACGTACATTTTAAGTTTGATACGATTTTCATTTCAGCGTACTGTAGCTCTTCAGGAGAGTCTGCCTTTGGATCTTCAAGATATAAAATAAAATTCAAATTTAAAATCGATTTTAAATCATTGAAAAATATAGTTAACTTACCGTCACTAGTCATACCCCATCCGGAAGCAATGACTTTTTCATTCAAATATTTTTCATAATCACCAGATCTGGATAGAGCAGGCAAGTTGACGAGTCCAATTTGTGGTCCAAGGGTGACGGGAGCAATGCGCAAGAGAGATATGTCATGTGCAGTTGATTCTTTCATATTCCAATCGCTGTGAATGATTGTTTCCAAAACCTTAACTTTTTGACCTCCCATTAGTGTGTTGCTTCCCAGATAGGCAGAAATAGACCTAGCTCTATAAAAAGAATAAGAAAATATATATTTATTGGTTTTTCAAAGACAGGTCAAAGTCTATGAATCTTACCCGTCAGTACAGTGAGCAGCGGTAACAATCCATTCGGGAGAGATCAATGAACCTCCACACAATTGCATGGTGAAAAGGCTCATCCGCATGCTCAAACCAACTTGAAAGTTGAATTGTCCAGTTTTGGCGGTCAAACCATTGGTGATACGAGGACTTGGGCTACGACCCGCGATAGAAATGGGCATGATAACATTTGATGTCCTTAAGTTGAGGGCCGATGTTAGGGCAACACCCAGAAGCAATACAAAAATCAAACCCTTCATATTGTTTTATTCAACTCAACTTCCTTAACAAAACTGACGACTTCTGAAGCCTAAATTTGGGGTTTTTATACTAAAGGCAAACATTTGATAGCATTCCTAACAAATTTAATGTGTGTGATTAGACAATTTCAATCAATGATCGTTCATATCTTTTAAAATTTATTGATAAATATGTAGTGCAAAGAAAAATTTGTTAAATACTTGAAAAATCAAAAATGAGTTCATCATTATTTTTTAACAATACTGATTATTCGATATTTAAACGGTTTTCCCATATTGAATATATTGGAGTTAGGTTTTTTTAATGAATAATGAGAATTTTTTAATTTTCGTAGAAGTGAGACCTCGAGGGTCTTATCTTAATCTGCGTACTTATGTGCATAACTTTTGCTCAGTAGAAATTGGACTTTTTCCAAAATCTTGATTGTCAGTGTATCTGATTCAAATTCATTTCGATTGTAATGAGTTGTCAAAATTACTCAACTAGCTACTAAAATTATATAAAGCAAAAATTTCTAGTTTATGATTGGTGGTTAGGTGTGGCGTTTGATTGGCATTTATCACTTCTATTATGTATTTGGTTTGCCAAAATATGCGAAGTCATGGAAAGTCATGAATCATGATTTAGGCTTTTTATATTTTATTCTCTTTTTGGTACTTAAGAGGAACATGTACCAAAGAGTAAAAAAAATTATATTTCCTTAAAGTCCTGTTTCATGCAGATTTGGCATTGTTTTAAATAGAGCCTATTTCTAATAATACCTACTATAAGACTTGTTGATATGTCATTGTTAATTTTTGGCATTTTTTTTGTTAGAACTTTTTAGTGACCATTGCTGTGTTTTTCTTATTAGTAACTCTGGATTTAATAATCCTTATTCGTCCCATAAAGTCCCTTACAATTTTGTCAGGGAAAAAGCTGTATTACAATGGCATTGGTATTAACAAAACTTTATAGAAAACTTTACTGAACTTAGCTATAAAAAGTTATCTGTTTTGCTTGAGACAAATAAAAGAAATGGCTATTTCCCGATTAGTGCTCAGTTCATTAAATTTAAATTCTTTGTTTTTCTTTTTTTAATATTTTACCAATCATCAATCATCATTGTTTGGGTTTCGGTGTTAAACAGAGTTGGAGAACATCAATGACTTTAACCTCTATAGGGTTTGTTATTGTTTTGGCGAATCGTATTACAGGGGTTAAAAACCTATTCAAATAATTTCTCTAGGGCTGAAGTCCTTAATCTGAATTTGATATTGGGGGCTATCGTAAATAAAAATTTCCCTGGGAATGTTTCCCATGTTTTAAACATGGGAACGAAAATGGTCATAAAAAGATTCCCTCGTAATTTATTGGTATCAGCAATCACTTTTCCAGGAGAATTTAGACGTCAGTTCATACGATTGTTTTTTCCCTGGAAATAAATTCCGAGGGAGATTCACGATCGCTCAAAAAATTCCGAGGGAAACAAAATTTCCCTGGAGATTGACGATAGGGCCCATTAAGAGACATGAATTAATTTTTCACATATTTTGATTATGTTATCTCACAGAACTAAAACCAAGGACATCTGACTTATTTTTCGAAGTTATTTATTGAAGTTAGATATTATCATAGCATGTTCGGTTTTTTTTTTTTTGAGACAAAATCATATCAACGATTGCACTTTCAAGCCATACCTCATTTTAATCTATGCTGTTTTTTTTCCCCATATATTTTTGGACACTCTCCTTTGTACTAAATTTTATTACGAAGCCTGTCCGAAATCCCTTATGGGCCAAAATTGTGAGTGAAGTAACATCATTTTATAGAGCCCAAAAAAAAATTACAAAGAAAATCACTCTTTTAAAAGTACGTATACGCCACAGTGAACATGAAATTTACTTATTATAAATATAACAATATAAGCAATTGGTGGCTAACACTGCATTAAAAAAATTGGTGCGTGAACAACGGACCTGAGCTTCCATAGGGTTGCTAAATACGAATCCGTTTCACCGGTAAAGGTACAGGTCTAAGTTTTGAGTGATGATGACATAAAAAATGGCTAAGATGGGAAGTTTTTGATGTTTTTGTTTGCAACTTGAATTCGAATTTCGCGCATCGAATTATCCTCAATATTTTTGTTTATTTTTGTGGACTGTTGGAAGTTAATTTTAATTAAAAAGTTTTAGTAACTATTAGTTCAAATGAATGCGTTTTAACCAGGTACAACAGTTGGGTCAGGTACAACGCGAATATGTTGTTTCGATGATAACCGATTCTTATAAGAGCTGAAAGAAAAAAATAACAAATTTCAACGAAAACAGATTTAAAAAGACTTGGAGAATGCGATAAATTAAATACTCAAAATTAATACTTAATCCCAAATTTTAAAATCTTTGGTATCCGGTAACAATAAACGAAAAATGTATACCTACTTCATGAATTTTGTACGACGTCTTTTAAATAATAAATAGTCAAGTAACCTTGTCATTTCTGTAAGAGAAAGACCTTGTGCAAATTGGCCTGATTAGTATGTATTATTACGTTTCATATACATATAGTCGCTGTTAAGGAAAACCGACATAACTAAAAAATCCTGTTTTTTGAGTTATTAATGCCAATATACTGGAAACAATACATTCTTAATTTTTGTAAACTGAGTACCTATAAATTTAAAGGATTTGCATTTTGCACAGTTGATTCTTTTTCTCCATTTTAGAAAATAGTATGGAAAATTGACAAACTTGGAAATTTAAAACAGTTTTTCTATAGAATTAAGATTTTCGAGTTTTGCCGGTTTTCTTTAACAGCGACGAAAACAGCTTTTCTGAAGAATCAAGATTTTTGAGTTATGCCGGTTTACTTTAACAGCGACTAATATGGTCAATTCAGTCGCAATCGAATATTTCTTCAAAATCTTTTTCATACACCCCAGTACTCATTTTATAACTGATTTTCGCTAAAAAAAAATGAAATGTTTATACCAAGTTCTATGAATTTACTATAACGTAATTGCAACGTGATTTTGTTTTCGTAACTATGACCGACTTCCTCTAAAAAATGTAAAATTCCGGGAAACACTAGATAGCCTAATTGCTTATTAAATAGATACAAGTTCTAATGTCTGTTATTAGCTTTGTAATCAATCATTGATATTTTCTGAGCTTTTCTACGCTATAAATCTGCTGAACTTAAATATTCAAATCTTAGTATAAAATTAGTCTACAATGAACTTCATCAGAATAACACTTTTAGTTGTTTTTGCAATATCGGTTGTTGTTGCTCATGAGTACAAAGAAGTTCAACTTGAACCTAATGGCAAGCCATTTCCTGGTCTAAAAAGAGGATCTCGAAGTGAAGTCATACCTAGCGCGGATTCTAAAATTGAAGGCCGTATTGTAAACGGACATTATGCCTCGGCAGAACAGTTTCCATATCATGTTGCGGTGATTTCTGGGTATGGAAGTTCTTATAGCTAGTGCGGTGGAGCCCTGATAGGAAATGAATGGATGGTTACCGCAGCTCATTGCACTACTGGGTAAACAATAATAACACAAAAAGTCTGTAATTAATTTATCACTTTTTTATTCGCAGAGCTCGAACAATCGAGGTGCGATTGGGAAGTATTAACAGTGATACGCCCCTAAGAATTTCTTGGGGATATCAAAATCACCTTCACCCGGACTTTGGTACAAAACATGGTGATATAGCATTGGTTAAGATCCAATGGGTTGATTTTAATGCTAACATGGCACCAGCATCTTTGCCACCTTTAAATGGTCAACACTCGCTCTATGTAAATGACAATGCTGTTGCTACAGGATGGGGAAATACTGATAGTAGTAGGCTACATAAAATGTTAATGATTTTTTTTGCGAGTTTATAGTTTCTTTTATTTTCCAATAGATGGCAGCAAAACAAATCGTCTCAAATACATTGTGACGAAAGTTATAGAACCTCAAGAATGTGCGAATGTTTATGGATCATTTGCTGGGGACCCTCAAGTAATTTGCACCCGAACACAGGGCGGAATATGTTCTGGTGACTCTGGTGGTCCATTGGTTATAGAAAACACCCGATTGTTAGTGGGTATTACTTCATTTGTGGGAGCTGAGTGTGGTGCAGGTCTTCCCGATGGATTTACAAGGATAACTTATTATTTGGGTTGGATAAAGGATATATCTGGCATATCTTGGTAAAAAGAATTTGGAAAAATGTGTATATTGACAAATATAAAACAAATAAATAATAAATTTTTGGCAAGGGATTAAACATGGATATTTTTCATAAATCAAACAAAAAGATATTTAATTATAGTTAGATATGTATTTAATTATTGTAACTGATCACCAAGAACTCATATAATTAAATTAAAACTCGTTTCGAGACTTGGATCCGAAGATATCTTCTTGCGAATATGAGAAATAAAAGCATACATAATTTGAATTTCAAATAACTCTGCCACCGGACCTCAAAGAAACTTATGGATTTCATTCATAAATAGAGCTTAAAGAGACCTTTCTTTTGATGTCTCACTCGATAAGTTATTTGAAGGAAATTTTTCAGCAAGTAGAACAACTGATGATATGTGCAGTCAAAATTAGTTTATTTTTTTTTTTGTTCAAGCTTTCGTCTCATAGGTGGCTTGTTCTTTCTCTACTCCACTTTAAAAATATTTTTTCCTTTTAACAGATTTTGGCTTCGTTCGGTTTTTTATGTTCACCGAGTAGCAAAATCGAAAATTATTACAAAAACCGGGTGCGCTACTTGTAAATTCAACTTAACTTACTAAGACGAAAATTTGGAATTTAACTACTGCCGCAAACCATTTAGTTTAAAAAAAAAAAATGTTGGCCGAATCTCAGATCTACCCGATATGCACACCAAATTTCATAAAAATAGTTCCAAAAAAATATAAAAATATAAAAATAAAGTTTGTCGGACCACCCCAACCATTAAGTGGCATACAAATAGATGTTGGCCTATTCTCAAATTTACCTCATATGTACACAAAATTTCATAAAACTCTTTTCAAAAAAATATAAACAAAATTTTGGACCACCCTAACCATTTATAGGTATGAAAAATAGATGTAAATAAGCACAAAAATTCATTAAAATTGGTGCAACCGTTCTGGTTTCTCTGAAATTTATTTTATTACATATTTTAAATAAAATATCACCATAACAAGTTCCGGGGATATTTTTTTGAGAAGAAAAAAAAATTTGTTATATACGAGCACTTTCAAGCCATACCACATTTTGATCGATGTTGGGTTTGTCTCCGTATATTTTGTGAGCATTCTCCTTTATACTAGATTATATTACGAAAGCGTGCTCGAAACCCCTAAAAGGCAAAAATCGTGAGTGAAGTAACACCTTTTAATGATTAAAGAATTAAACTTAAGTGAAGGAAAAAAAAATTGAACTCGAAAAAATATTAAATAGAAAATCAATTTTTAAAAGTACGTATACACCACAGTGAACATGAAACTTATTTATTATAAATTATGCATATGCATATGTATGTAATTTGAAATTTAATAAATAAATGGCGAACACAACATGCATCGCTTTAGAGTTATGTATTTCGACGAGCTGAATACAATTCCTTTTCACTGGTACAGGTCTAAGTTTTGAGCGATGATAAAAACAAAAAAACATCAAAATGGCTAAATTGGCAAGTTTTTGATGTTTATTTTTTTTTGCAACTTGGAGTCGAATTTAGCGCATCGAAACTCATAATTTTAGGTGGGTTTGCAAAAAGAAGGAAAGCGTAAGCAATGCATTGTCTTTATTACATAATCTTATAAATATTTTGTTTATTTTTTGTTGAACTGTTTAAACTTAATTCAAATAGTAAAAAAGTTTAAGTTTAAATGGCTTTTAGTAAAATGCGTTTCGCCCAGGTACAACAGTTGGGCTCATCAACTAGATGTTGTACCCTTCCAAGAGGCAAAAATGTTAGTCGCTTACCGACTCTTATAAGAACATTTTTTTTTTCAACCCATCCGGCCTTAAGTCAATTTTTTTTATCATTGAAATGGAAGAAATGTTTTATTTGAAACACACAAAATTTCCTATGTATTTTGTTTTGGTTTTTTTTTTTTTGTATTATTTTTATTAATCTTTTACCGATTATTAAGTTTGAAGAAATTTCACAAGAAACAAATTAATATATTTTTATCAGTGATTTAAACCAGGATAAGTCAAAACTTATTTTGAACACAAGATAAGTCGGAGTATGTTTGTTTTTTTTTTTTTTTTAACAAACACTAGATAGCCTAATTGCTTAATCAATAAATACAAGTTCTAATGCCTGTTATTAGCTTTGTAATCAATCATTGATATTTTCTGATCTATTCTACGTTATAAATGAGCTGAACTCAAATATTCAAATCTTAGTTGGTATAATTAGTCTACAATGAACTTCATCAGCATAACACTTTTAGTTGTTTTCGCAATATCGGTTGTTGTTGCTCATGAGTACAAAGAAGTTCAACTTGAACCTAATGGCAAGCCATTTCCTGGTCTAAAAAGAGGATCTCGAAGTGAAGTTATACCTAGCGCAGGTTCTAATATTGAAGGCCGTATAGTTCACGGACAATATGCCTCGGCAGAACAGTTCCCATATCATGTTGGTGTGATGTCTGGATACGGAAGTAATTCTTATAGCTGGTGTGGAGGAACCCTTATTGGAAATGAATGGATAATTACCGCAGCTCATTGTACTTCTGGGTAAACACTTGTTATACAAAATCTGAAAACTCTATTTTATTTCTAATCATTTTCTTTCCAGAGCTCAAACAATCGAAGTAAGATTGGGAAGTATTAACAGTGAAACACCCCTAAGAATTTCTTGGGGATATCAAAATCACATTCACCGTGACTATGCTACACAACATGGTGATATAGCATTGGTTAAGATCCAATGGGTTGATTTTAATGTTAACATGGCACCAGCAGCTTTGCCACCTTTAAATGGTCAACACTCGCTCTATGTAAATGACAATGTTGTTGCTACAGGATGGGGAGCTACCGATAATAGTAGACCACATAAATTATATATTATTTTTTCTGTGAGTTTATATATTTTTTTTATTTTCCAATAGATGGCGGTAAAGGAAATCATCTTAAATACATTGTGACGAAAGTTATAGAACCTCAAGAATGTGCAAATGTTTATGGATCTTTTGCTGGGGACCCTCAAATAATTTGCACCCGAACACAGGGCGGAACATGTTCTGGTGACTCGGGAGGTCCATTGGTTTTAGAAAACACTCGACTATTGGTAGGTGTTACTACATTTGTGGCAGCTGGCGCTTGTGGTGCAGGTTTTCCCGATGGGTTTTCAAGGGTAACTTATTATTTGGGTTGGATTAAGGATATTTCTGGCATATCTTGGTAAAAAGAACTTGAAAATAACATGTATTGACAAATATAAAACAAATAAATAATAATTTTTGGCAATGAAAATAGATGTTTAATTTTTGTTCACTATGAACTCTTATCATTTAATTAAAACACGTTTCCAGTCTTGGATCCGAAGATATCTGATTCCGAATTTATAAGAAATACAAAAAAAATATTTCAAAATGCATTTTTTTAGCAAGGAGTTAACCTTGGTTTTTTTTTCGAAAATCAAAAAAAAAATATCTGCTCAGGACATGGGTTCGAAAATATCTGCTCCGAATAAGAAATAAAAACCTTTGAATTTCAAATAACTCTGCGACTAGACCTTAAAGAAACTTTTTGCATTCATTCATTAATAGAGCTTGAAAAGACCTTTTTTCGATGTCTCATTTGATGAGTTTGGAGTATATATTTTACAAAATGCATTTTTTCGACAAGATTGGATTCGAAAATCAAAATAAAAAAAAAAAATAGATTTGTAATTTTTGTACCTTAATGTTCATTATGAACTCATTTCATTAAACTAAAACTCATTTCAGAACTTGCGTTTATGAAAATCATTTTAATCGATTTGAAAAAATATCTTAGTAAAAAATAACGCCAAGACATTTTTGTTGTTTTCTTATTTTTTTTTTTTTTTATTAAATCTTTAAATATTCAATATAATATTATCCACCATTTATTTTATTTAATATTTAAATTTTCTTGGAATTTTTTTCATTTCATATTATTTTAATTTATTAAAGATAAAATATTTTACATAAAAAATTACTTTTATTGTTATCCTATCGCAAAATTGTTCGTTTTCATAACTGTCTCTTGTTTTTTTTCGTTTTGTTTTTTTTTTTTTTTTTCAAAATGCATTATGGTTATTTATTTTTAAAAACTTTTTGTTTGATATTTAACAAAAATTTATTCATATTATTTTTATTTTATTTTACGGAATACAAAAAATCTAAATATATTTATATATCCCTAGAGACATTTGAATTTAAATGAAAACAATTACATTTTATTTTTTTTCCTTTTTTTGTTTTTTTTTACAAAACAAAAGAAAAAAATCTTAGTTAAATATTAAATATTTATATTAAATTTTTTTAACGAAGCCAGTCTCAAATTTCATTAATGTTATAAAAGTTTTTGCCTCCGTTGTACACCTAGATATATCATATTTTTTTAAATTTATTTAAAAAAAGTATTTTTTTTTTTAATTTTTAACTAATAATATTTTGTTTAAACATTTTATTCACTGTTTTTTTTTTTTTTTGTTTTAATATTATTTTTTTTATACACTTTAGTCAACCATTTATTATTTTTTTTTTTTTTTTATTAATTTGTTTTAATTTTAAATAGAACGACAAATTTCTATACCACGTATATAAAAAAAACTAAAATCTAAGAAACTATAAAAGTAAAAAAACCTTAATTAAATATAAATACATAAAAAGTTTAAATACAGTTTCAAAATGCTAAATATTTAGTATAAAATATTTTTTTTTCAGTTTTTTTTTGTGTCTGTACGATTTTTTTGGGATTTTTTTTAAATAATTTTTTTTTTAATATTTTTAATAATAACTTTAAAAATTATTTTTGTTATTTTTTTTTATAGAGAGCCTAAAAAGAGCGGGATAGAGAGAGAGTTAGTGAGAGCTTCAGAGAGAGAGTAGAGGAGAAAATGATTGTGAAGATTCTTAATCGATTCGCGCATATCGCGGCACTATATCGTGGCTTATCCAGAAATTGCAATTGGGATAGTCATCCTGTGAGAGTGGATCCTGTCCCATATTCAGCACTCGTGTTCCTGGCTTATATTGTGGAACCTCACCATGTGAGACATAATAATAGAATAGCTGTTGCATGGACGAGACATATCTTCTCTGTTCGACTGTGAGTGGCTCGTAGCGACCCAAAATAGCTTGCACATCAATATCCACCTTTGCAAGACCATCGGGACCTTCTCCCTGCGTTGCCACATAGAATGGCACTGTTGGCTGCAGGCGAGCATTTGCCAGCAGTGGACAAATTGTTCGGATGTCGGAGATCATTGCAACTAGACCTTGGTAGGTGGCGTTGTATCGTCGGATGGCTTCATCAGTAAGATTGAGGGCACCAATTTTGGTATTTTCAATGTAAGCACGTACTTCTTCTTCTGTCCAGTTGCTGTGACGCATGCGGAGTTTGTCTGTGTGGCTTTCATGTGCTGTGGTTCCCATGACAAGTTTTGGTTTACCAGTAGTTTCTTCTTTCCATACATCAGCTGGATGCTGTTGGAGAATATTTCCATCAAGAACCAACCATTCATGTCTGGCAGTTGCATTCTCATCTTTGCCAGGGAGATCAGCGGGGAAATGCAACCAGGTGTCTGGAGTTGCTTGCCAAATTTGATTGACAGAAGCCTCTTGCAGACAATTTATATCAGAACATTGCATTTGATTCAAGAAATCCTGATTGCGTCGTTCAGATTCCATAAGACCACGACCAGGGTAAACCGCTGAACCAGATGTTACCCAAGCACGAGTGTACAAATCTTTAATCTTACGTGATGTTACCAAAGCTGATACCATTGTTGCCCCAGCTCGATGTCCGAATAGAGTGACAGATTTTGGATCACCTCCAAAGTGGGCAATATTCAGTTTAATCCAATTTAGAGCAGCAACAATGTCAGTGAGAGCATAATTTCCTGATGTCCTTGGGTAGGCACCCTTCGTGAGCACATCCAGAGCTAAGAAACCAAATGCTCCGAGACGGAAGTTTGGTCGAACAAAGATGATATCATGTGAGCGGGCGTATCTAGCAGAGGGTCGAAGGATTCCTGGTGAACCTCCAGTGAATGAATCAGCTCCAATGAGGACAACAACTGGCAGAGGATTGTCATAGCGAATGTGTGGTGTGATAACATCCAAAGTCAGACAGTCTTCTACACCGACCAAGGTGGAATTGCTGAGCATTTGAGAGCACACTTCTGTGGCATTGTGGGCTTTTAATGTTCCATTCCAGCAATCGTCGATTCCTTCAATAAGCTGGGCGGGTTTAAATCGATTCTCACCAATTGGTGGCAGTGCATAGGGAATTCCACGGAATGCGAATGCTCCATCTTCTTTTAAGCCCTCAACCATGCCACATCCGGTTACAGCGTCGATATAACGTCCTTCTCTTAGGGGTGGTGATGTTTGTGAATCACTGGACAGAACATAGCCAATGACGATGAGCATAACCACAATGAGAAGGATTCCCAGAGTTATTAGAGCATCATCCACAGAGCAACGGTATGACCGAATACGATCAAAGCATGAGATTACTTCTTCTTCCTCTTCGGATTTCTGAAAGAAAAAAATGAATTAAAATTATTTTTTGAAAGTTCCCTTTGTTATATTTAAAGATGGTGGCCTTACCTCAGTTTTAATCTCTTGACTTCCCTTCGCTTTGCTAACATCATCATCCTTTTTTGTTGGCGCTTTATCGACTGTATCTTGGTCCTTCAGTGAATCATCTAATGTCTCCATGGAAGCTAGTCCAGCTTTGGTGCCTGGACCATTTCCAAGTTCGACATCGTCGTCAGTCTTTTTCTTTGGAATCATATTGGCAATTGGGAGTTTGATTGCATTCAATAGTCCGCGCTTTTGTGGTGGTCCATTATTTTCATCAGCTGCTTCGGCGGTTAAATCTTAAAAAAATAAGCAATCATTATTATAGACGATATAATCAATAAAGACACAACAAACTTACCACTTTTGGCTGTATCATCAGCGGATGGCTTAGGTTTTCGCACAAAGAAACTTCTAATCCTGTCACCCAAACCGGGTCTTTGTTTCTCATCGTTCTTGTTGATGGGTTTCTCTTCGACCGTTGGCGATGTCTCCTTGGGCTCTTTTTCTAATAGCTCGCCCTCGGCGCCATCTCCATCACCACGTGGTTTAGCTTTCATAAAAAATCCTGGCATCTTAATACCACCGATGGGGATTTTCTTTGGTTTGACTTCTCGTCCCTCTTTTGTGACTGGATTTAATTTGTTGTTTTCGGTGTCATTGGAAGAATTATTTGTTTTGTTATCATCTGCTGCTCCTCCGCCTGGTGCTGCTGCCTCGGGTATATTGATTATTTCTTCGCCATTGGGTGTTTTCTTTTCTTTTTCTGGTGTTGGACTTCTTCGTTTTGTTGTCACCGTTGAGGAGTCATCTATTGCAGATGTTGTGATTTTTGATTCGAGCATTTTGTCAGTTTCTTTAGGTTCTTCAGCTTCGGGATGATGATCGTGTGATTGTGGTTCTGTTGGGGGTGTTTCTTTTTCTTCCAATTCGCCCATTGCCTGAATTGTTTATCTATTTGTTAATATTTTTTTTTGTCTCTAAATTTTGTAGAAGTTCTGAAATTGGAAAAAATATAAAAAATGTTAGTTTGCTTGCAAACACAATTATAAGACAATTTGTAAGGAACCTTAATTGCTACGTTAGGATCTAGGATCTATCATTGCCACAGTATGAACTCGTTATGAGAGAATATTTGAAAAAGGACGATGTATTTATAGAGTGACATTAGTTTCATAATGAAATGCAGGTAAATTCCTTTTTCTTTAAGGAAGCGCAGAGCAATAAAAACTCGTTTTACGCCGCAGGAAGATTTTTACCTGGTTGCCTACCAAAAGCCAGGTAGTTGGGGGTGATTTTAATGATTTGTGCAAACATTCTTATTTTTATTTTTTCATCTGGCCAAAGAAAGAAAATACATTTTAATGCTCAAGGATTATGGTTTGTTTGGCATATTTGTTCTGAGAAAAATAAATCGACCAAAAAGGGGCGTGTTGGAAAATTATTAAGAAGCATATTTTTACCACATGTAATGGAATTTTGACAAAATGTCTTAAATGACCTGGAAAAGACAAAATTTATTGAGTGGAATTTTCATCACGTACATATGTTGGCTATGATTTGAATAAAAATTAATTTATGAAAAACGCAATGCAAATGAAAGGGACGATAACCAAATGCGACACAGGCAAGAAAGTAGAAATAGATATTTGAATTCAAGAACGATGAATTAAGTTGAAGGACGTTTAAGTATCTTCAGTGAAATGGAAATCCAAAAGTTTGTTGAAATGTAAAAGGAAGAAAATTGAATTTAATTCGAGCCTGTTGTGGATTGACAAAAGGCGGATTTCTCAAAAAAAATGCAATAGCTTTGTGTCATTTATGGTGCAAGCAGATTATGATATACGTAAACATTTGAAAAATTTCCTGGGTGCAATTTCAAAATTGAAATGCAAGGGTGTGTGTTGGAGTATTGGCTAAAAAGCATCTGAATTTCAGGAAGTCGAGAAACAATCAAGAGGTTTTAATGTAACTAAGAGTATGAGTGATAAGCGTTTGGTTCTTGGACAGTGGCTGAATGTCTAGTGCGTGTGCCGATGGAAATTTTTTTTATTCATACTTTCAGTTGTGCAGGAGAAATTTTTATGGCAAAGGACTCCTTGGGGGAAATTGATGGAAAACAAATATTGGCAGACGGAAAGTTCAAAAGGCTAAGAGTTCAGTAATAAAAGAAGATAATAAACCATGGATGTACCATAAACAACATAAGGGATTCGTTACTCCACTAGGCATCATAATGCCTATGATTACATAAAGTACAAAATAAATTCAATGTCCACTACGCGTAATTTATGTTTATAAAGTGTGACAGAAATTTCAAAAGCAGTTGAATCTGGTGCATAGTCATGACTATGGATCACCTAGGACTAATTCACTTCCTCGGTCGAGGTATTCTTTTTTTTACTTTTGTCAGTGAAGCGGCAAAAGATATAAGTTTTTTGGCTTATATAAAAAAGTGGGAAACGCCGATGTGCAAAAGTTTCAAAATAAAATTGTTGATGTTGAAAAATTAAGTTTTTTTTTTTTTTGCTTCTGTGACTTATTTCCTGTAGACTTAAAGACAGTCTTCAAAGATTAAAAGAATATGTTTGTGGCACATTTTTAGAACGTTCTCGTCATTTTTTAGGTTAGGCAAACCTTCATTTCATCAAGGTGGAAAAACTAGGCCTGAAGTTATGTCTTTAGGTAACGAGAGAAAGTTTCGTTTAATATAGAGAACAGACTCTAAAAAAGCTTTACTATATGAAGTTTTCAAGACTTTGTTTTCAAGAAAATTAATTCAATTTAAATAATATCGAAAAGAAAGTAATAAAAGACGGAATTTATAAAAAAATCTTGAAGAGCTATTTGAATTTAATGCTTGGTCACTTAGAGATTTATTTTTTTCTGGAATGGGAATATTATATGGATTTAAGATGTCATTTATGTCATCACAGAAGTTGACTCAAAAGCCCAGGGATTTCTGTATTAATACTTTTCCACACAAACATATTCAAATAAAAAACCACTTGAAAGACTTGAACATTAATCCTAATTTATGTTGAAATTATACCTCCAATAAAGCCATTACCAAGAAAATCAATGCCATCGTAGAATAATGCAGTTAATCCGCTTGCTCTGAAGTTCGTTTTAATTTTTTATTATGAGAAAAAATCTTAAAAGTACAATAAACTCTTAAGCAGCACTTCATCTCCACTAAGCTATGAAATGGAATTTTAAATGACAGTTTTCAAAAGTGCACCAAACACACTCAGTAACCCACCCATGTGATGGTGAATAGTGAAGCATTTAAATAGATAAATACTCGTATATCCTCCTCCATCTATCCTCATGCAATCACACAAGTGTGCGCTACGATTTAATTGCGTTTTGAACAAAAGTAGATATAAATCTTTTATCTTGCTGTGGTGACGGTCGTAGGCCTTGAGCTCTATCTCTCTAAACTAATGGCAATTTTAAATACAAAGAAAGTACATAACAATCGCAACGACACTTTAGGACTTATAAACTGGCGCCGAATGGAAATACAAAGAAGATAAAACAAAAAAAAATAATAACAAATGCGAATTTGTATGTTCCATCATTGAAAATAGATTTCCTGTGCAATTAAGTGCATTGTAAGTATCCACTGGATGTAACAATGACACGCAGGTTTATTGCACACCTTTTTGTATACGTTTTTTTTTGTTGCTTCTCTCATTTTGTATGCAATGATTCAGCAGCATTAAAAGGGAAGGAAGTGCAAACTTGAACTAATGGTTGGATGGCTGGTAATTATGATGATGACTCCTCTTAGGTTGTATGTGTTTCGCTAAATTTTCTACATTTTGTGGAAGAATATGCTTAATGGTGGCTTTGGGCTCAGAAAAAAACGAAAAAAAGGGTTAAGTATGGAAAACATTTCAAATTTGCCAATGAAACCAACTTAAATTCGGATAGAAATTAAAACTGAAACATTTTCACAAACTATTTGATATAAATATATGCTCATTTGCACTCAAACTAAGTTCTATGCATAAGTGGTCATCCTTCAGTTTTCGAATAATTATGAATGTTTGTGCGGTGCTGACCGAATTCAGAGAATTCATAATGACGGCGTGCTCATAATAGGGGAGTTGATACTTTTTGCCTAGTTTTCGTCCACTTTTGCTTTCGAAGTGGAACAGAGCTCTCGGCCGCAGCTCATTAAAATGAATTTAATATAGCTTGGAGTTTTTGTACACTTAGCTATTTGTTTTTATTTTTTGTTTTATACTATTGAAATAGCATGGTACAATAAATTATGAAGAAACAAAATACATTAGAGAGTAGGATTGAGTAATTACAAGGGACACACAAATTTCATAAGTTGTATGCACACTCCAAATTCTATTTACAATTTCAAAAATTGTGTTTTTTTTTTTCTCTGAAAGGCGAGTACTCACAAAAGAGTCAAAATTTGTGCCCATCCCGACAAATTCTACAAACACAACACTTTCGAGCAAAAACATGAGATTGTTGACTCGAAGTTGTTGGGCTTTAGATATGTAGACATCAAAAATAAAATGAATATATATGTACTTCAAAGCGTTTTCATTTTGTTATCCGGAAACGTCTTGGAAGTGTTTTGAAAGGGTTTTTTCACAGCCGATGATAGTTATTTTTCCAAAAAGAAGGTAAATCCGAAATACGGTTTCAAAATTGAAAAAAAAAGTGTTGCGATTTTTCCGTTCTGAATCCGCGATCGAATGTTTTTTAGATTCCGATATGGGTACCAAGGAATTGAGACAAAAACAAATCAGTTCGGCGCATTTTTTTTTCAGACTTAAAGCATATTTTTTTGTCTGAGAAAAATTCAACACACGGTGTTTGAGGGAAAGAGCAGGAAGGCGAAAAGGTGTTGAAAGCCTTCGATTTTAAATATTATGTATAATAGGAATCTGTTTATATTAAGCTTCATGTAGTTTTTGAAACATCAAACTGAGAAATTGCCCAGGTCTAATTGCATAAGGGTGCCAAAGAATAGGTTGAACATTTTGGTATTATCGGAATACATAAGACACATAAGAGAACTTTTGACGATAATTTCGATACAGTTTGTAGAGAGTATGGAAAGAAGAATACCTGAGTGGCTTTCTTGAGGAACCACTCGGCCGATAAAAAACCTTGAACGATCGAAAAACAATTGCCTTCAAACTAAAGTATTTGCAACTTAATTATAATGCTTACACTAGCAGCCTAACCTGTATACTGGTTTTGTTGTCAGTAAATAAAAGCATGTGCAAAACTAATATTAAAATTTGTAATCGATATTATGCTTTTAAATCAAATAAATATTAATTTTCAATGTTTCCCACATGTTTTTATTTTGCTCTTAAATAACAACTTCATCTATAAACAGTGCGTTTGTTATTTTCTATCTGTCTAAATGTTTAATTTTTTTCTCCAAATAAAACTATCTCTATTAAATTATTTGTTTATTTTATACTCAATCAAAAAAATTATTTAAATGCAAACAAACTTGTATGCATCAACTAAACATTCCCGAAAATTTCATAAGCAAAAAAAAAAAATAAACATTTTACGAGTTTCCGTCTGGGCACGTTTTCAAAACAAATCCAAATATTGCACTCTGAAATGTTTTGTTTCCTAAGTATATTTTAATTTCTTTCATTTTAATTGCTTTCAAAAACATTATTTTTTGAATACTTAATGCACATAATATGTAAGTATGCAATTGATGGGGTATATGTTTTCCTTTTTTCTAATACAGACACGCAAACCTATTAAAGGCACACACCACAAGCTGGTATTTGAAAGCTTTAATACAACTTGGCTAGACTTTACCTTTATATAAATTACCGTGTTTTCTTTTCTTATCATACGCACTATCAAATTGAATTAATCATTCAAACACACAAAGTGGACGAACAACCTGCCAGGGGTTCCCTCTTTATTAAGAGGTATGTTATGAAAAATGTCCGAGACGGCGGCGGCGACTTGACGGTCTCACAATGTCTATATTTTTCAAATCTACATTGCGTGTTTATCCAAACGATAAAAAAAAACATACCAAGAGTGTGTGTTATGATTTTATGAATAAGTGTATTCCCCTGATAAAGTTCTTTTTTGTGTATTTTTTTGTAGATACATTCCATTAAGTGTAGCCTGATGGGTTCTTTCAATTTTAACCACGCAAATGACATTAAATTCACCTTAATTGAGCTGCAAATGATAAAAATCAACCGAAAAAATGCATTTTAAGGGTTGAAATTGAAATTTACCCCCAAAACAATTACGATCAATGTAAAACTCATTTTGTTTTATCAAAAAAAGAAAAAATAATGACAGGTAAAAATCCTGTATCAAATTTCACATTGTAGGTACCTAATTCATTAATACCATGGATATGATACTATCTATACCATTTCAGAAACTATAGAGCACGTCAATGTGAGCTAAGAAAGAAGAAGCTTACTTCAGTTAGTGGTTTTCGGTTAAAATAAAGGGACTTATCTCTTCTTTCGAAAAATGAAGAAGGGTTGTTATGGTATAGTGACTAGTGTGACTTATGAAATTCTTAAAGCCTCATCTAATCTTTGGACAAATTGCTAATGTTGTTAAGCAGCGTCGTTGTCGTTGTCATCGGTTGACAGTGACAGATCGATAACTAGAATGTGAGTTTCAATCGAGTTTCCGTGTCGGAAACGTAATTAGGTCTTTGCACCCTCCATTCTATTCTATGCTACTGAACTGCTATATTCTCTCTATTGTTAAACAGGAACTATAGAAACATGTTTTTTGTTCTATAAAACTGCATCTGTTTTCTTTTCTCTTTTTTTTTTTTTAATTAATTAGAGTTGGCGGGCTACCGACCGATGGTGACCCTTATTGTGCGGTCAGCTGGCGTATAAAATCGAAATAGCTTGTGTTCTGTCTAATTTTAATTTGTTTCGCTATTGCGGTACATTTTTCTTTTACTCTTGTCCAAAGGATGGGTAGTATTTTTAGAAATTGATAGTTTCAACTTATTAATTGGAGTATATTTATTATAAGAAGAATGAAAAAAAGCCGCATAGTTTGTTTAAAGGGGTTATTATAATTCTATTTCTATCCCAGTATGAGTTTTAAAAATATAAGCTTAATGTATTAGATTATTATCACCCTATTTGATGCCTTTAAACAGCAGTTATTAAGTTTGTATAAATTTATGTAGATTTCTTAATCGGCTTTTCACATAAAATTGCATTGGCGTGAAATAACTTTCGAACTTAAAAGTTAGTTAGAAATGAAAAAAATTATTTGAATAAGCAAAAGCAATCCCAATTTTGCGATCCTTGGTCAAATGAGTTTGGTTAAGTGAGTGAAATATATTTTTAAAATCGTTCATGCGAAGATATAAGCTTGAAACTCATGCAAAGTATATGATGTAGAAAATAATATTGGTTTTATAGGAAAGACCGGTATTTTTAAATGTTATAACTTTCATGAAAAAAAGTATGATGATCAAATGCAAACAGAAAATTTAAAGTTTGGATTTGAGATTGAAATTTTATAGGTAGGCCTACTGTATCCAGATTCAAATGTCTGACATGTTTAAGAACCCCGTGATGGTGATATGGTTAGTCCGATCGATTTTTACGCTCCTGCGAGGAATTGATAAAGTTCTCCAAGACTATCACAGACATGAATCGTTTTAAATTCGTTTCTGCTTTCGGACTCGGCAGTAAATTCTAGATCCCTTCCATTCTTGCAAATTAATTACACGCACACAAGAATATTTAGCCTCTAGGCATTGCTCTTTCATGGAACATCGAAATTAATTTTTTGGGGTCGGGTATAATATTTTTTTTTTTTGGTGTTGCATAAGTATAACCGCATTGCATTATCATACTAAATAAATGTTTTTGTAAAAATTGATATGGTTTGAACATAATTTTTGGTGATAATAAGTCATCGGTCGGCATTTTTTAATCAGGGTACTCTGGAGAGTGCATATCCATTTTTGTCTTCGAGATCAAAAACATTACTAAATTTGACAATTATGAGCATGAATAAACATAAACTCTTCTTATGACTTAAAAATATTTAAAATAATAAAAAGTGTTAGTGATTGTTTGGAGTTACAGAAAGATATTGAAGTTTTTGAAAAATGGTGCATGCAAAATGACCTCCGTCTTAATTTTTCTAAGTGTTCTGTTATGTCTTACTGTCGTTTATCGAGTCCAATAATTTTTGATTATTTTTTAGGAGGGTCAAAATTGTCCAGAGTAAGCGAAATAAAAGACTTGGGCGTAGTTTTCGATGAAAAATTAACTTTTGAACCTCATGTTTCTTGTATTGTCTCAAAAGCTAGTTCTATGTTAGGGTTTCTTAAAAGAAATTCTTCAGACTTTAAGGACCCTTACACTCTTAAAGCTGTATTTTGTTCAATTGTTCGTCCTTTGCTTGAATATTGTTCTGTCATTTGGAGTCCCGATACAAAAAAACTCACAAAAAGAATTGAAAAGGTCCAGAAAAATTTCTTAAGGTTTGCTCTGAGGCATTTTTCTTTTAATAGTAATACCGATCAGAATTATAAAAGCAGATGTCTTATGCTTGGAATACAGACCCTTGAATCAAGACGAAAGATGTATAATGTAATGTTTATTCGTGATATTCTTTGTAATGACATTGACTGCTCAGAATTACTCTCTTTAGTTCAAATATATGCTCCTAGTAGGCCAATGAGGATGAGACAGTTAATTTTTGAAATTCCCCATTCAACCAATTATGGACAGCGTGAGCCAATTTCCCATTGCTGTAAACATTTTAATTTCTTTTATAATGAACTTGATCTTTGTATGTCTAGATATCAATTTAAATCTATTTTGATTAATTTGTTGCAAAATTCTATTTAAAACAATTTTTGTTGAAAATTTGAATTAATATTTTATTCTTAAGCAAAATCTGATGATTGTAATTTATCGTAGATTTGAATAAATAAATAAATAAAATGGTTGTTCAAAAATTTTTAATTGGATCAATCCGCGACAAGAACGGGCTACTATATACAATATATTTTTTTGGAGCTTGAAACGGTTCCAAAAATGGTAACTAGCTTGAATCGCCAAATTTCTGAAAATCATTATAAAACTTTGGATCTTGTCTTAAAATTGATTAAAAAGTTAACTAATAGCGTTTTCGTTTGGTAATTCTTAGAAGTGTCCGGGACCGCCCGATCCGGAATGATCAAACTAGCATACTTTTTTTAATTCTGAAGTTTTGGTTTCTTTGTACCTATTTATGAAACGTCCAATGCGAACGTCTGATGAGAGCTTTGTTTTGTTCATTTTGTTTTGATTATTATTATTAGAAACTTCTACCAGAAATTACTTATCACTTGAGGAAGATGATGATGAAGCGTGTGACGCCATATTATTCCATAAGTTATCTATTTTTTGTTTATTTTAATGAAAATTAAAGTTTGTGCATGGTTAAAAATCTTAAAATTTAGAATTGAACAACAAACAATGATATTTCATTTCTTTGATGTCTTAAGTGTGAAATGTGTGCGTGATTCTCGTTTTGATTCTGCCTCAAAATCCGAAATCGATTTTCTCTTCTTTTCAGAATTAGAACTGTCATTGAGTGTCAAACGAACAGTTTCAGAATCGTTCGGAATAATTCCGGACAGTCCCGGACGACCAAACGAAAATGCTATAAGAATTACTTTATTTAGGCTGCATCACTCAGTTTTCTAGAGAAAAAGGTATATGACATTTTGACGTTAGCGTCAAAAGCGAAGTCCCTCATAACTCTGATATTCCACTAAGATATCGAATTTCGATATCAGTCGCTAAAACTAATAAACATCGATCGTATTTATAGTTTTGAAATTAATTAATTGAATTGTATCTAAACTAGCAACTTTCGAAAAAAAACAAACAAAATAAAGTATAATTTCTAGTGTTTTTTTTAACACATTGTCAATAGTTGAAGTGTATACAAAAATGATCGGAAGTATTTTCCTAACGACAAAAAAAAAGAATAAACAAAAACCCAAAATCAAAATGCAAATGAATTCCAAATTTATTAGTACCGAAAAAAAACAACATTAATCAAGACCTAGTTGTTTATTAATTTATTGTATATACAACAATAAATCTAGAGAGGTAAAGGTTGACAGTTGTTAGTGCATTCTCTAATTAAGCACTTCCTTAGCCCACAACTCCTAAATATACCACAAGCACTTTTAAAATGGTTCACGAATGACTGGTTTTTTTTTTTATTTTTTGTGTGTTAAAAAAAACAACTCTATTTTTTCTTTGTCAACAATCTATTTTATGAGTCGGTCCCCTCTTTAAAGTCCCATCAAATGCACACCTAATGAGTCTCGACAAATAATACCCCTCGACTCGACTCAAATTCGATGACACTAATGTGACTGTTAAGTGTTTGCTTAGTGCTCATGAAGTTGTTAGAAAAACCAAATTGATATGCTCTCGTGCCGCTCAATTGATTATGGAAACAGAAAACATCAACGAGCCTATCATATAGCGTTGGCGGTATCCTATTTTGTGGTTATATGGCCGTGAATTTTGTTTCGTTTCTTGAGCAAACATATTTTTTTTTGTATTTTTTAGAGAAAACATTAAAAATCCCCTCAAATTGAAAAAGTGTAAACAAACCCTTATCGACAAGATCGCCCCTTCAAGCAAACAGGTCCGACCTCGGTCCGAATCCGCTCCGCCTGAGGCGGAGCTGAGTCCGACTTCGGATCAGAAACTGGTCCGAAGGCGGCTCAAATTAGTATGGAAATTATAATCACCGCGAAGTCGATTGCATATGTATTGGTGTGGTGAAAATCTCCATTCCGAGAAAACGGAGCCGAAGGCGGACCTGAGCCGGAGCAGCAAAAACCTACCAGAAAGAGGAATAAGAAAGGGATGACATTTCGCATTTGCGACCAAAAAAAGAACAAGATTCATTTTTTTTTCACTGAAACTGTTTTATTTTTTATTTTATTTTGGCAAACGAAATTTTCACAATAAATACAATATAAAATACAATAACTTTTTTTTTATTTTATTTCATTTGATGCTGCTGCTGTTGTTGGTGTTTTTTTTAATTCCCAATCGCATGTTTCACCTTCTAGATTTTTCTTCATCTACAACACAAGAAGAAACAACATTTTAACCCAAACACTTTGAGCGATATATAAAACATACCTTTTTTGTTTTCCATATTGTTTATAATTTAATAAAATTGTTTATAATTAATAAACTAACATTATACAAACAACGACACGAGACACGACGCGACCAAACACTTCAACAAAAAATAACAAAATGACGCTTTGGCTCTTGTTGGCCTTGTCTTTCTTTTCCTTTTCTCATTTTTCACCACGCTTCTCCTTCGACTTTTGTGTTCATACACAAAAAGTTGCAAGTGTGTGAGTGCAACCCCTTTTTTCGCGTTCTGAGGGCGGAGTGTCTTTGTTGAACTCAGTTTTCTTGCTTGAAGGGGCAAACGTTGTAAATGTCAAATTTGAAAATTGACAAAATGGCGGTGCGTTTATACCGTTTCTACGATAGATGTGTTCGTTATTCTGTAAACACAATGCATCCTCATGTCAACAGCAAATACGATACTTTTTTCTTGAAGTGTCCTAAACAAATAGACAAAGAACATAATTTAGTTTTTTTTTTTTTTGGGATAAAGATTGGAGTCGAATTTCTCTCTATCTTTCGATATCAATCATCGATTTTATCATTTTGTTGCTTTTTTGAATTTTTTGTTTATTTGGATTCATTTTTCACCACAGGAAGACAGAAACATACTAGAATTGTATTTACACGAGACATCACTGAATGATGCAAGTTGAAAGGATAAAGTACACACTTGACCTACAAAAATAGGTGCATTTTGTTTACAACATCGTCATCATCATCATTAAACATCGACATCCGTTGGGGATAAATTTAAAATCTATTTTTATATTCATTCCACAAAATCTTATAAACAATTCCCTCGAAATTTTAATTTAACACCTCATTTTGGGACACGAAACATCGTATTTTGATAGTTTTTGTTTATATAAACTGAAATAGAGAGGGGAATTTGACGTACGACATAAAACTTATTACGTAGTTTAGCAAGGATAAGAGAGAGAGGGTTTAATAGGTTATTTTGTTAGGTGAACATACAAGGGAAGAACAGATGGAAAGTTTTTCCTTTCCTGGATGCTAAGTTGATGCGTTGAGCGCTTATTTTCGAGGGTTAAAAGATAAACAATGTGAAAAAGGAGTAATTTGATGTTCGACAACAACAAAAACACAAAATAAATAGCAGTTTTTAGAGACGAAATGGGTGTTGTTGTTTTGTTTTGATTGAAAATTATAGTATTTTTCTGGGATGAATGTTTTTATTCCCGTGTGAAAGCGTAATAAAAATACGTTTCTTTGAATGACATATAGAAAGAATTAAGTAACAAAAAGAAAGGGTGTTTGCTTTTGTGTTATGTAAATAAATTACAGGTTATGAATAATAAAATAAATATAAAAGGAAAAAAAATGTCCGGGGATTAGAATTTCAGCTCGCTTTACCTAAAATCGAAATACTTTGATCTAAAAGATTTTGCTGAAATTTTACATTCTCTTTTTTGTTCCCAAATTTGAATTTTTGATGGATTTTTTTTTTTTGTATTTGAATAAATTGATGTAAGCCATCAAATTACTTGCATCTCGACTATCACCTTTACAAATGAGCACATATTTTGCAGAAATAAATAATATGCAACTTAATTTGCCAAAAATAATTGAAAGGGACAGGAAAGTCAATTTTAAAGTTCAAGTGACCTCAACTCCCAATCGTTGTAATACATTTATACAAAATTACATAGCTAAATTCCTTTGGTCAAGTAAAAATCACATTAAAATGTGGATGTAAGTTATTATAAAACATCGCATCGCCTTAATAATTTAGGTTCATTATCCGTCTTCTTTGGAGGTGAGAACTACTCATAAGTAGATGATTAATATATCTTGTACCAAAATTAATACTTGATATTCTGCTTATGTAAATAGGATGTGCAGTTAATAGTACTAGATTTCAACTCATATGTAAGTAGTCTACAACCTCCAATAGAACACAGCTATTGTATATAATTTTTTGGTAAGTCCATCTTAAATATTTATAATTAATTTAATTTCTATAATCGTGACTTAACAGGGGTTTTGGAAAAGCTTATGTTTTTCACTTAGTTGCCGTCAAAAAATCTTAAGGCTTCAAGAGAAAGATAACGGTTTCATTAAGGAGAGAACAAGAAGTAGACCACTCACTTATAAGGTTCCTACGCAGACCCAGCGTTCGAACAAGAAACGTTAGAAATAGCTGATTGCATATTTAAATAGTATTCTTCTTGACAGCCGGTTTAATATCAAAACGATAGTGAAGTCAATTTTGACAGTTGTTGTTTAATAGCGTTTTCGTTTGGTCGTCCGGGACTGTCCGGAATTCTTCCGAACGATTCTGAAACTGTTCGTTTGGCACTCAATGACAGTTCTAATTCTGAAAAGAAGAGAAAATAGATTCTGAATTTTGAGGCAGAATCAAAACCAGAATCACGCACACATGTTCACACTTAAGACGTCAAAGTAATAAAATGTCATTCTTTGTTGTTCATTTCTCAATTTTTAGATTTTTAACTATGCACAAACTTTAAACTATATTAAAATAAAGTGAAGAAAACAAAAAAAGAATAGATAACTTAATAATAATAAAAAAAATAAAAAAAAACAAAACTTTCATCAGACGTTCGCATTTGATGTTTCACAAATACAAAGAAACCCAAACTTCAGAATCAAAAAAAAAGTATACAACTCTGATCGTTTGGCATTCCGGATCGGACAGTCCCGGACAGTTCTAAGAATTCCCAAACGAAAACGCTATAACTTTACCTCAAAAACAAACTCTTCAATAATTTTGACAGGAAAAAACAATTTTAACAGTTTAGAAAGCAAAACAAGAGAGAGAGATCTGGGTACATTAGTGATCAATTAAAAAAGACAAAACATGGGTTTTGACTCAAATGTCATGTTAACTTTATGTCAAGTCAAATTATTTAGAAAGTCAAATACTTTTGACTCAATTTCGATTCATTTAGACTACAAAATTTGTTTGAAAAATTGAATTTGAAGAGAATTGAATAGAGAAAAAACTTTCACCAATTATTTTTGATTCATAGTGAAAATTTCACTCTCTCACTCGAGTAAACCTTTATTTTCTTCCAATTGAATGAGTCATTTAATTTTGTTTTTTGTGTACATTTAATAGGGCGGTACATAAATAATAACACAAAAAAAAAAAATAGACGACGACGGAAAAATCGTGATAATAGCAAATCACGTGCGCTAACCCTTTCTCTATTCCTAAAGCCTTTAATGCACCAACGAACGGTTTAATATTTTTTGGAATGTTTTTTTTTCTGATTTCGGTTGTTTAAGTGTGCAAAAAAAAAAGGGGGCTACACTTCCTTTCTATAGCGAAGCACCTGCAAACACATGCATGGGCACACTTTCCGCTCTCTATGGAGTTCAGGGAGTTTCCACCATCATCCACTCTGCACTCCAAATCAGCTCCGTTTTGTATTGCAGTGTGGAAATTTTTGTTTGGTGTGTGCGCTGGTCTATCAAAACACTTAATCTAACGACGACGACGACGGACGGGACGATGCAGGAGACATGAGGAAGAAGGTGCCATACCGCACTGCCACATGCATCCGCATGCACAACCTCATGACTGCCCCATAATAATTTCAAATAATAATTTCCAACGTTTTGCTGGTCCTCGACTTCGTGGTCGTTGTCGTTGCTTTGCTGGAACAAAGACCATGTTCTTCATTCCCTAGTTATCGTTGCTCTTCGTATTCCTAAGTTGTGTGTGGGGATAAGGGAGATGTGAAAAGAGTTCTAGTGCTCCTTTTTCGCCTTACCATCCATATTGCTTCCAATTATATATCGGTTGTCCGTTGTCGTGAGGCAGCTCCACCGTTCCTATATTATAACAGAACCAACATACAGCTGCATCTTGCAAACGTCTCCAGCGAACTTTTCTAGCTTTTTCTCTACGACGACGACGACGAAGACCATGATGGGGCTACAATTTATAATCCAATTCGGGAGTGAGCTGCAGTTGAGTGTGTAGGTATATTCACAGAGAAGAGGGAGTGTGGAGGAGCTTCTCTAATTTAAAATGGGGGGAACCAGCATATACCTACTATGAACTATGTGAAAGAAAGAGTTATAGAAGAAGAAGAAGTAGTAGAATAGTACAGAATGTGGCCTCTCCTCACCTTTAGACTACACAAACTCAGACAGCGAGCAAACACTGCTGCTGCTGAATATGACTATAATAGACTATGGTTTGTTAGGTTCTGGATCTGGTGGTGACCCGGTGAACGTTAACCCTTCTTTACTTCTATTTCTTGCCGCACTGTCTCCAGTGTCTTCATCATCATCATCATCACCAGTTGGTTGGTGGGTTCTTCTTCCTGTGCTTGGTGCTTGGTTAAGTTGTTATCGATTTCACTATACACTTACTATCCCTAACCAAAAAGAAAAAAAAAAAAATTATACCAAAGAAGGAAACCTCTCAAAAATAAACTTCATTTCATGATCCGATTAAAATTTTCATTTCTCATTTTTACTTTGTATTTGGTGTCATCAATATTGACGACGACAATGCTGATGGGCGCGACGTTATACTCTCCTACTCTGGTCTTATTTTTTATATTTTGTAAAAGAATTGTAAAAAGCCACAAGAGAAGCACTCCTTCTGATATGCACCACCCCGAACAGGAATTACAATAAGGTGACTACAAGTATGGTCAAAGTGTGTTATATTGGAATGTTAGTTAAGTGCAATTTTTTACATGCACATTCACAACGCATGAATTGGTCAGCAAAATTAAATTAATGACGTAGGATTTTGTAGGTACCAACAGCATGTGGGACACGCCGCTGCATATGTTCATATGTAGAACGTATTACTATACGAGTTTACTTTGTGGTAAGAACCAATTTAATGTTTTTTGTAGCAAGAAGAAAATAGAGCAATTTTAATAGCGGAAATGAATGTATGGTGCTTAAGGTATTTGGTTTATCGACGGGGAATTAGAATTTGAATTGGAACTTTACATTATTAATGGGTACACACTAGGTTGGTGTTCTAGGTTTTGTTAGTTTTAAATTTGTGTTCTGTGTTGATTTAGTAACAACTTCTTGCTTTGTTAGATACATTTACGGTAGGTTCTTTTCATTTTTGAAGTTATACTTTTTTTCGGGCATTTGTATCAGAGTGGAAATGGGCAGGTTCAGAAACATTAGGGCCTAAATATTTAGGTAATTTCTCGGCCTCTGATTGGTCAGCTGTCAAAATAAATCCTTCCAATTTAGGTAATTTTATTGGAAAGCTGACTGGAAAGTTCCTAAAAAATTAGGAAAGTTTTTTTTGTCAACATGACAGCTGATTGTTCTTAATTACAGAATAAAGATAGCAGAATTAAATGTATTTGCATTATCGGTTATAATTAATATTATTTATTTATTAAAGTGAAGAAAAATTTAAGGCAGGGTTTGAAACAGTCGTGAGTTTTATTTTAAAGAATATTTTGCTTTCTTATTTGTGCGATTCCACAAATTAAATTGAAGTGTTAACGCAGAATATGAACATGAATTTTGGTCTGTTTGGGTACTGCAGAATAGTTTTTTTTGCACAAAAGAGTAAGTATTGACAAGTGGATCCTAGGTATTATTTGTCCCACATATCAAATTATTTACATAGTGTGTTGACGCGATTTCATAAATTATAACAGACCACAAATGGCAATGATGGCCATTTACACGACAATATTGCAGTATTCAAATTATCCTAATAACTGCGTTTCGTTGCAATATGTAGACTATACTTATGAGTAAAAATCTAGTACAAAAATTAAACATTTCTATCTACTCGAGCAGAAGATTGTGTTGATTAGTACTAGATCTACAAATCACCTACTCATAAGTGGTCTACCACCTCCAAAGGAACGCGCCTGTTACGTCATTTTCTATTAATAGCCCTGTTCCATTGGAGGTGGTAGTTTACTACTAGTAGATGTTTTGGTTAATCTAGTACTGTCATCTACTCATGCTCTTCTTCCCGAGTAGATAAGATTTGTATTGAATTCGTTGAAAGTGCCTTCCATTGAATAGTAAACTACTAGTAATCAGCGTTGCCACTTTGCTGCAATTGCAGTAGATTTACTGCATTTCTTGCAAAAAAAAAATTTACTGTCACTAAATTAAATCTACTGCACTTCTTCAAATCAAATTCCAAGCGTTTTAAGGGAATAATAAACAAATTCCTTTGTAATAAATAGTATTGACAAATACATATGTACCACAAAATATGCTCTTAACCTTAAAGCAGCTCTAAAAAAGCTGCAAAACACCAAGATTAACATTGTTTAAAGTGTTTTTGGCGCAACAGATAGAGTCTGGATTTGTGAAAAAAAAATCTAAAAGGAAGTACAGTTCTGTACATGAAAGGAATTTTTTTTAATCTACTGCATTTTTTTTATGGATGTACTGCGCAAATTTTTTTTGGAAGTGACAACACTGCTAATAGTACTTTGCCACATCTTAATGGAACAGGGTTAATTAAAATGTGGCAACGATCCAAAAAATTAAAAGGACTATGAAAGAATGGACGAATAAATGAAAATGAAAAGAACATTTCTTAAACTCAGTAAAACCATAGTCACGAAATCCAGTGTGGTTGTCGTAAATTGTCGAACTCGCTTTCCACATACGATCCACCCTGAAACTAGTTTTAATCAGCGAGTTTCAATCAGCGACAAATTCTGAAACGCTGCTGTAGTCTCAAAATACTCATCCACTGCCATCAATGTGAAATAGTGAAAATATTCTCAATAATTTTAAAGTTATTTCTCCATCAAAGCTGTATTGAAAGAAGAGATAGAGCATTTCCTCTTTAAATACAATTCCAATTTCATTTGACAGCTTACACCAATTCAATGCAACGTTGACAACCTCATTAGCATACAACTGTGTATGTGACATATGTCAAATTTGATTATAATTAAAATGTTTGTATGTTCCAAATTTGACTACCAAATGAAATCCTTAATTAAAAACAAGATAACTACAATTTTAAAAACACCACCTGCATTGTTATGAAGAAGCCTTTTTATAAAAAGAAACTTTCTCTACGCCCATCGGAAACAGTATTTTTGATCAAATTTCATTTCCCAAAATATATACCACTACTGTGTTTATATATACAAAAAACTCTCTTGGGAGAAGAAGACAAATTAAATTTCACTTGACATTGAAATGACACAAGCTTCCGGTTTGTATATTTTCCCTTCACGCGATTAATGAATATTCATTTCATTAATTCACCTACAACCGTAATGTTCTGTCTCTCTGCCATCAGATACTCTACTCCGAAAACAGCAACAACAAAAAAACATATTCAGAAAAAAGGGAACACTGAAAAGTCCTTTTGGTGTTTCGTATGCAAAGCACTGAATGTGCTTCGGACACGTTTGCCATAAATGTCACTCGAACGTTGTCGTTTGTCGACGGAACCCTCTTGTTTTTTTTTTTTTTTGTTATCTTTCTGACATTTGATTCATCGTTCAGTGAGTAAGTTCGTCGTCACTGATCCAAGTGTCATCAACGCCGCTGCCGCCGATGCCGCCACTATACTCAATAAGTTACCGCGTACTATAGACTTGTCGCGTAATCGGATAGCAGGCAAATCGGCGGCATGCAGTGCGGGTTGGTGCGTTCCCTCGTTCGAACATGATTTGAATACGAAAATCGATTGTGCATCTGTTCGATTCTATTTGATGATTCGATTTACTTGTGCGTGAGGTTGGCTGTTTTTAATTCATCAAGCTTCTATTGAGGGCACACGCATGCATGGGTCTTCTTGTTCATTTTTGTAATGTTGTTATTATTGTTTGTATCGTGCACATTCTGTCCGTCCGTCCACCAATTCAATAGATGACTAATTCTTTTAAATTCAATGCAATGGGGGTCGTTTAATTTCTTTCATCATCAGATTTTTCACACGTCAGTGTCTCTCTTCTTTTTCTCCTTGGTGGTTTGGCTGCTGAATAAAATACACACATAAATGAATGGTGGCGGTGGGGCTTGGGTCTTTTGTATTTCAATTTGCGCGTTCATCGAACAATGCACTTCCACCATATAAAGATGTCATCAAAGAATCAGCTTGGGGTGAAATATCTCTCGTAACTGACTGGGTAATGTACGAGTTTTATGTGTATAAATGTTGTTATATGGAGGTCGAGAATTCCGAGACTTGCATACCATATTCTTATGGGCTCAAGTCAATGAAAAGTGAAAATGTCTCGTTTATAATTTGATAACGTGCGAACAATGACACCCTATTGAGACTTTCAAGAGGATATGCCACACTGTACAATTTTTTTTTCGTCTTCTATACAAAAAGATGAACTTGCAGTCAGTTTAAGTGGTTCATGGTAAGAATATATCCCCCCTTTAAAGTCTGTAATGGTATTTTTCTGAAGTATTCAGACGTGTATGTATCTATTCAATGAGGATACCTTCACGTTCACATGTGAATGGAAAATTAGGAAAACTTCCAGTGTTGTTCCAGTGCTTTTGTTTAAGTGTTTTTGACGTATACGCAATTTCAGAAATCGGGAGGTAGACACTAATTCAGTAAAATTGAAGTAACTTGCCTTTTATAAACAACAAATTTGAAAAATAGGACGAAAACATTAAAACAAAAAAAGAGAATAATTTCTCTGTTGTGCAGCATCCGTCTCATCCGAATAAAATTAATGGTGTTTTCGTTTGGTAAAAAAATCAATCAATCCGTCAAAAACACAATTTTTGATCTGTTAAACTACAATTAAGTAGTCGCAACAACAGTTTTTTTGGCAGATTTAGAAATAAATTGATTTTATTACCAAACGAAAACACCATTAGAGATCTTGGAGAAAATCACAAAATTGTATACAAACAGAACCAGGAATCAACTAAACTACTTATCTCTAAGTACTGTTTGCTTAAAAAAGTTCAAATGACTTATCACCTTGACCTTGTTAATCCTAAAAATGGTCACCACTAAACAAAACAAACAAAAAAATACTTTTTGAATATTTTGAAAGATCAGTACTTGAATAAATAGTTTCGTGCAGTAACAAGAAAAGTTTGAGTATATTGCGTCTTGGAAGTTTCACCGTTTTGTTGTACAACTTTTTTTCATCAATGAAGATGTGACTGACTTAAAGGTGAACTTGGTTTGTAAAGGAATGAATTCATGCGGTCTCCACTAGAGATAAATCAAACGCTAGCTTTAAAGCATGCTTTCATTATCGCAAGTGGAGACCAATAAAGCTGCTATAATTTAAAAGTATGCGATAAAAAGCATGCTTTATCGCATACTTTTCATAGCATACTTTATCGCAAACTGTCAAAAAACTGTGACTTTTTACTTGAAATATCAAATCAAAACAAAATTTATCGCCAATGGGGACAGCGTGTTATGTAAAAAAAAAAGGTGTGTGTACTCATGTAAGCATAGAAGTTATACTTTATCAATTAATTATATGTAAACGCTTAAAATAAGTGAATGAGTAAGCAAACAGAATTTATTCCAAACTAGAACTTCAACGTTCAGGTGTGGAATTTTTCCCACAAAGGTTTGTTTGCTTACTTTCAAATTGTAGTCCAACATTTAAAGCTTTTTAAAAAGATTTTTTGATGATTTTTTTTTTTATAAACTAAATTTTAAAATAGCTTAGCAAGCAAAAGTAAGTAAATGAAAAGGCAGCATCATTGACATTGATTAATCCAAGCCCTGATTTCAATCAGCAGAATAAATGTCAATATAAAAAAAAAAACTTTTACACCTAGGAATAAGCTCTAACTGAGGTTTATCTGACCATTAAAAAATTGGACCTAAGATTAATAAATCTTAAAAACGAAAATTTTTGTCAGCCGAGAAATATGTACATATTTTCAAAAAATATTTTCAATCGATATGTAATATAACATATTTGTTCGTATTGTTAAAAACCTAAATAAGATTCATATTAAGTTTCATAGGAATATTATTGTATCTGCCGCTGTGTGTAACAAACAAGCAAAAAGCAGATGTTTCTCGCAAATCCCTGATGTGCCACAATACCCTCCTCGTTGATTCAATGGCAACGACAGGGAATACAATACCGAAAGGGGCGACACATGAACTGAAAAATAATGGAATGAAATATTACCTCTCTTCTCTCCCCCCACCCTAATAACAACAACAACAACAACAACGTGTCCTTATCACAATCAAGAGAATCTGGTACTACGTGCGCGTCCTTTCACAGAGAGGCATTGTTTTCTTTTCATTCTGCATTTTTTTTTTTTATTTGGTTTTCACTCGTATATGGTTGCGCGAATGCAAAAGCACTGCAACAAAATTTCTGTCTTGCTCAGATCATCGTGTAAATCCTGGGTGCTTAGTTAGTGAAAAAGAGATAAAAGATTTTGCAATTTCATATTATACTTTCGCGAGTAAGTGACTGATGATGATTTCCCAGGACAGAGCAGAGCAGAACTGGCATACAAATCCGAATCTGAATCCGAATTTTAAATGCGTTTTGCTCGGATGATGGACTTTCTCAACATCTGTCGACGGAATGTTGAAAATGGGATGTGTGATGGTGGTGATGCACGCGGGATTTTTTTTTTTTTTTTTTTTCATTTTTGGACCAGCTCCTTATGTGTTTGTTTGTTGTTGGTTTGAAAACTATAGATAGAAAAATCTCTTCTTTATGGATTGCACTTTAGTAGCGCATCATTGCAAGCAAGCGTGTAAATTTTGAAAACGCACACGTGTTTGATATTAGCAAATAACTGAGTCAACAATATTATTTGGTGAGAGACTCTGTGTGATTTGTTTTGTTTGCACACTATTCACATGGATGTAATGATTTTAAGAACGTTGAAATTGAATTTTAATGTGGGCGAATTGTCAAAGATTAATAAAGTCAACCCTAGGCTCGTGCTATTTAGCTATAAAGATAAGGACCCTCGTGTACATAAATTTCTTTTAGAATAGAAATGTTATGCGTACTTCAAAAGATTCTTGAGTAAATATCTTCCGGTTAATAAAATTGACTACTAGAAATAGGGATACAGGAAAATCATTTTTTTTTTTTTTTTGATGAATTTTAAGATCTAATCTTACGGTTACTTTTAGGCATACTATTTACTAATAATTTTTTTTTTTAATTTTTAGGAGGTTACCATTACCATCTTTAAAAAAATTTATTTTCACAAAAATGTATTTAAAGAAAAAGTGATGAAGTACAATTTTTTACAAATTTTTTATTATATAAGCTAGTAGTTCGCTAATGCTTTGATTGATTGATTGATATTTGGGGTGTAAGATGCACTGCGACCTATAAGATCTATTGTATTCCCTTTTTAAGCTATATGAGTTATTTCCTCATTTTATAGCTCCTCATCTAACCTAATTCCTTTCAGGAAATTGAGTATATGGGGATTTCATAGAGTGTAATTTATCCTCTTGGACCTGGAAGCGACCAAGGTGTTTAAATATTTGGTGTATTAGTGCATTGCAACAACCCAGAATGTGATCTGGTCAAGCTACAATTGACTTTGGTCAGATGAGTGATTTTGATGTAGCTCGTGTCATGTTGCACAATCAAGGCGGGTCACCAGTTCCACGACGATTTTCGACACAAAAAAAACGGGTCTTCCTCTAGCTTTTCTTATGCTTTGCCTGTTCATAGAAAATTCGGCGCTGTTTGGTAACTCGGCTTCAGTTCATTCTATAAAAGTAACTTGTGTCACCTTTTTAGAAGGTAGCACGTACGAGTGAATCGATTTTTAAGCAAATATGATTCATGTCCTGATACAGATATACCGCAAGGATCTGTACTGCGACCGATCATGCTCCTAACATGAATAAACTATCTTTTAACCTGCCTTTTAACCTAACATGCCTCTAAAACTCAACACTAGGTCTGTTTGGGTTCTTTTTGTACAAAAATATGAAACCTGTCAAATTTTGAGGAGTGGTAATGAAATCCTCTCAGAGAAAGAAAAATTGTCCAAAAGTACCCAAACGCTTTTTGTTCAAACTTTTAAGCATTTAACCACTTAAACTTAATAAATTAAAATAAAAACACAAAAAATCCGCACCGCTATGTTTTTAGTTTTTTCATCAAAAAATGTAAACAACACAAATTGAAAAAAAAAATAAAGAAACAAAAAATATCAAAACACTTTTTTATAATTTTTACTTCGAATATTATAATATATTTTGATCACAAAGCCACTAAAACGCAATAAATTAAAATTAAAACACAAGAAAAAACCACACCACCATGTTTATAGTTTGTTTTGTTTATGTTGTACGACAAGACCGAATATGTAAAACAGAGAAAGATTTTTGTCCGACGAAATTTTTTGGGCAGAAAATCGCAAGAAGGGGAAATTATTTTCTCGCTCGCGGCCATCTTTTTTGTGAAAAAATGCTCAATTCCAGAGTACCCAAACAGGAATTGGGTTAAAAAAAGTTGAAAAAAGTAAAAATATTTCTGTTTTAGGCAGTACCCAAACAGACCTACTATTGGCTATGCAAATGACCTTGCACTCTTTAGAAAACGTAGAACTTCAATTAAGGCTCTTATTGCAAGTGTCATTTGTCTATCAATAGACTACTTTTGTCGATAGTCGATCATCGAAAATGACTTTTGGTATTGTGAAATCGATCATCGAAAATGAATTTTGGTGTTGTAAAATTCTGGCCCTTATTGCGAGTGTCGTTTATTGTCTATCGAACATCGAAAATGACTTTTGGCATTGTGAATCTCTATCGATAGACGACTTTTGTCGAAAATCGAAAATGAATTTTGGTGTCGTGAAATTCCATTGTGAACGAAATTTTTCGTTTTATCGTTCGATCTTTTTCGTTCACTATTGACTGAAATCGAGTTCATAGAGTTCACAATAGCAAATATTTTTGTCGTCAGAGATACACAATACCCAAACCGATATTTATCGATTCAATAATTGTTTTGTTCTCGAGTTCGTGAAAGAGTTCAATTAACTAGGTGATATGAAACATGATAGATCGAATAGTAAACAAAAAATTGTGAGACTACAAAATGTGTTAAAAAAATATTTCATTCAAAACTGCATAACCTCACAAATATTTTGCTATCCCTAAAATTTACAATTTTCCAGGAAACTTTTTCAGTGTTGCCGATCACTTGTTACAAGTTTTTTTTCGACAAAAAACATAGTTCTTTTCTTTGGTTAATGCAATGGTTGGTTGGTGCAATGCAACATAAGAAATTGTAATATTCTCAAAACATTGTCACATTAATATTACATTGTTCCCTTTCAAAATTTCCCACTCTATCGAGTTTACACTTCAGATTTGAAGAACAAAAAATCACAAGCACTACTAGATTCCTTCTTAATTTGCATCTCAATACCCAAAAAAAAAAGCAAAACAAAACTCCAAACAACTTGCAAAAGAACCGCATTGCACTCTACATCCAATTCAAATCCAATTATCCTCGCCACTTAATTAACAACTTTAACCGCAAATAACACAGAATTTAATATTGAAATCAAATCCGCGCACATCTGTTCGTTGCGGACGGTTGATGCTTAACCGCAAATTTTATGAGATGCAAACGGCTCTGATGGAAAAGACGAAAACGACGACGACTGAAACTGCGACAGACGGAAGAAGAGAGTCTTGCTCAAAGACGGTGTCTTGTGTTTACCACTGCCAGGGGCCAACACATCACACCGATTAAGGTCTCCGACACGGACGACATAATTGAGAGTGGCCACAACAAGATCTTGATTTTTATTTTGTTTTTATTTTTTAAAAACAGTCCATAATCTGATGGCTGCGTCGCTCTTTTTTTTTTAATATAGGGGCGTTTAACAAAAGCACAAAACCACCAACAACAACAAGAACATCATAACTTTGTGCAACCGAATAAATGCGTCGTCTACTGGTTGTGTTGTTGTTGCTACATTTTATTTACGAACATTTTTAACGAGAGGCAATAAATTATTTCGTTAAAAACCTCTAAAACGGTAGCTGGATTGAGTTCAAAAATCCCTAATTTACGAGAAGAAAGAAGGGTGGATCAGTTATCGATCAGATATACTTGGGTGACTACAACTCCATGATGATGTTCATCATGATTATGGTGGTCGAAGAAAAAGATTGTAGCTAATATAATTTTCAGAACAAGAGCTCAAAGTCTATATATCTACTCGTATAATAACCCTCAGCGTTCGACATCGTGATTTTGATTTGTTTCGAGCCTGAACATTAAAATAAGATTAGGTGGCAATTAAAGTAGAACGAAAATTGCTTTAAATCATGAGATGACTGTACTCCATAGTGTATAATCAAATGGGGTTTTATAGAACGAAACCATTATACTGGGTGGTCCTTGCATACATCTGTATATTGTGGATGACTTACATACGGTTTGCGGGACAATAATGACATCCCGATGGTGGATGTAATGGAAATGATTCTGAATTACAAATGAATTGAACCAAGTGTTAAAAAAGTGATTTGTCTGGCTGGCTCATCAAGATGTTTGCTAATTTATTGGAAAATTACTTAACCTGTCTTTGAGATTCTTTGTATAAATTTTGCGGTGGATAGATACGTAGAAGAGCACGTTTTCATGATGATCTCAATTAAGAGGTTCTTCTTGATTTCTTCTTGCAAAAAATGGATAGAGCAAAAGAATTAAATGCAATTGCATTCGTGTGATGAATGCAATGAGAAAAAACAATTTTAGTAAGAAATAGAACTGGTCCTAGACAAGTTTCCTGTGGTACATCACTTTTTTTTTTATTTTGCACTTTTAAGTGGTTTGGCGAAAGTAGGTGTGGAGATTAAGCGTGTTTAGACTGTCAAACTAAAGATTAATATTCTCACTTTGATTGATGTGCAAAGCGTTAAATGGTGTGAAACGGATATTGATAAAATTTGTTGGTGAATCAAGAAGGGAGGAAAAAAATCACGAAGAAAAAAGATTTCATAAAAATTAAGTACTCACAATTAATTAAGGACCATTATTCAAATATCATTTGCCAAACGTCGCTTTTTCTTACCTGAAAAGAAGAAAAAAAAAATATATAAAATTCTTTTAAAGATTATTTATTAAGCAAAGAAAATGTTAAAAATTTGTTTGTGTCTCAAGTATGTGTAAAGGAATGATGTAAGCCACTTGATATATTTTTGCTCATCATCCCATAAAAGTATCACATAAATAAAAACATGAAATAAATTACTTGCCAATATCAAATGTAAATGATACTATTTCTAGCAAAAAGCATACATAATACGAGTTATTGAAATTGGGGGAATATGCTAAGAGAAATATCACATGGAGTTTGCTGTTAAAAGGGAGGAAGAATATTTTAAGAGATTTATGTATACGGCGTACGAACATTTATTTTTGGGGGAATTTTTTGTGTTTTAAGAAGTTGTGTGCAGTGCCGGATTGTAAACGTATTTTTTAAACCCGATATCAGTCCGCGAACACTTGTTTTCAAACATCTTTTTTTGTTGCGAAGTCGAAGTTTTAATTTTTAAAAAATTCTACATTTAAAAGAACTATGCATTTGAAAAACTGCATTATTTTCATAAACAGAATTTAAAGAATGTTTACCCAGTAAAAAAAAAAACGACCAATATCATGTTTGATTATTTTAAAACAATTTTAAATCAGCAACGAAATACTAAGAGCAATCCAAATTTAAGAAAACCTGGGAGACAGTTTTAGTCGAAAATAAATGCTACAAAAGTGTTACTTGCTGGACTGTATCTAAGGACGTTTATGGAACAAAATCCACTACTGAGAATAAAAGTAACGACAGATAAAAAGACAATAATTTATGATAATGGCGCAGTCTGACTGATTTTTTAACCATGCCATGGATAAGGTTTTTTTTTAGCAAAAAAGGGTTGAAATTGAATTATAAATACAATTGGAATGAAATTGAGAAAATGTTCAATATTAAATTATTCCTATCAATTTTCAAGATATTTGTCGAGGATTGTGAAGAAAAGTGAAAAACATTATTTTGTAAACTTTTATATCCTCGTTTATATAAGCAATCAGAACGAGCCGCTTTCCCCATTCCAATAAATCGATAATTTGTTTCCCGTTTTATGAGTAAAATAAGCAAGATTTACAGCAGAGAAAAATTACTTTATTTCCTAGTCATGGATTCAACGCCCTTCTACAAATACAAAATAATCCTCAAAAAACTCAGTAATTTAATACACAAAAAGTAAGGACTGTTGAACAAATACGTTCGCTTCGTTTGGTTTCATTTTTTTTTTTTTTTTTTTGTAAAACTATTAAAATTCATACATGAAACCATTTAGAATCCTACAAGTAAACCTTTATATAAGAGGAAATTACATTTTAATAAGTCCTGCTTATCCACCCACAACCCATCAGAAAACAATGCAATTTTTTTGCCCGTGTCTGTCGTCTACCATGTGCAATGTGCATCCTTTATTTTTTATGTTTTTTGTTTGTTGATCATTTATGCAAGCGCAATGAACTTTTGACATAAACGGCGAGAGAACGACGACCGACAACGATGATGATGATGATGATGAGGTTCCAAGAGTAGAACCCTCCACAAATCGTAGGAGTGGATGGGTTTGGTTCAGCGGTTGGTTGGTTGCTTGGTAGTTTGGTGCCATCACACTCCTTGTACATTTTTTCCTTATACGGATATAACGATGAGGACATGTTGTATGGAAACCAAAACAGGAAACTCACAAATAAAACAACAACAACACCGAACAAACAAAACCAACAAAAAACTAAATAAATTGGTGCCAAACGACGATGATGACGACGACGAGTGTGGAGAAAAAGCAGATATACCTACAGGGTGTGTCTGATAAATCTATTTTTTCCACTTTAAAGACAACAGCACACAACTGTCAGAGCCATCATCATGACTACACAACTCCTCTTGTTCTTCTTTTTCCAGAAATAGAATCTTTGCTTAGTTATTGTGCTCGTCTTTGTCCTCGTCTTTTCATCGAGCAGGTTTTAGTGCGCGGGTAAATCATTATTTAGCGGGTGTGATAAGTATATCTAAATGAACAACACCTACAATCACTTCGCGCTTCGCAGGTTCTATTAATTGGGGTTTTTGTCTGTCTGTATTCTGATGTTAATACATATATTGTGTGGCATTAATCCCCCCAGCAACAGAAAGCCAGGACACACAAAGCTGCCATTAGAGTGATAGTAGCTATAGCTTGAATGATGGAAAAGTCAAAATCACTCAACCAGAAAGGTGAGGTGTTCTGTTGTTTCGTCGTTCGTCGGCCATTATTCTTTAGTTTGGGAGTTGTTTCCTGTAAAATCATTGTTTTGCCAGGAGCGGATTTTAAAAGTTGCATTATAAACAAGAATTTTCGATCCAATAGAATTTTTTTTAGAAATTTCCTTAAATGGAACATGCCTAATAGATCATAAAGAATTCAAAGTACCCTTTTCAGAAAAATATCCTTTCTTACGTCAGTTTTAGGGACGCAACTTATTAAAAGTTCTGTTTGATTAATGAATCTTGGCATCCGTAACTAGAAAGCATTCAATATTTCTGCTTGGATACTGCCTAAAACAGAAATAATGTACCAAACTACACATTTTTAGAGTCCTCAAACAAGAATCGTGTCAAAACAATGAAAAGAGTGTAAATATTTGTTTTAGGCATTACCCAAACAGAGCTAATAATGCTTTTCTATGCCTGTTCGTTTGACAGTTGTTGTTGAAACTTAATAAAAGATCTGTTTGCTTGAAGAATTTTAAGCGATTCCAGGACAGATATTTTCTATTGAATTCATGCAATATGAACTACGCCTTTGACATAAGATTAGCAAGTCCGCTTTTGTTTTTCTGGTTTGTATCTGTCAATTTGACGTATTGTAACATTACAAACAACAAAAAAAAATCTGTTTGTTTACGAATGCAAACAACAAAACCAAAGAGCGCATCACAATTGTTTACGACGATGTGATAAATAAAACCAAAAACAAAAAATAAAAAAACCACACAAAAGGAAATTTCAAACAAAACAAAAATAAAACACGAATTGAATGCGTTTTGTTTGGCTTTGCTGTGTGCACAATTTTATTTTTTTCCTGCACATTTGGTGCGTTTCGGTCAATTATTCTTCTTCTTTTATTTTTGTTGTGTATTTTTATTCTCACGCAGGTTTATTGCTGGATTTTCAAGTCATCTTGTTGGTCGTTTAAACGACAAGTTGCTTTCCTTCGTTTTTTTTTTCTTTTTTTTTTGCATTAGGTACATCTGAAAAAGTCCATGTTCATCTTCCCTCACGTATCGATCAATATGATTATCAACCTTGTATTGCCATAAATTTTTTTTTTTTTTTTAAATAATTTTTTTCTTTTTTTGTATTAATTTTATCCTATCCTTAAATGAAGAAGAGAAGTGTCTGGTGGGCATAGTCTGAGTTGGATAAATGGGACATGTCCTTGTTTGGTAATAGATTGATGCACATCATTGTCACAAAATGAGAGGGTTGCGTTGCGTTTGCGTTGTATCTTGTGTGTTAACCTCAAGCTAGAAACATGGAAAAAAAGAATATTTTTGGTATTCAAGATGATTGGACGGGATTTTGTTAGCCTACATGGTTGTAGAGAAAATAGCAACAAAGTTGCGCGTGGGTTGTGTTTGTTTTGTTATGTCATTCTTTGGCACATAATGAAGATGGACATGTTTTGTGTTGGAAAAAGTGTTTTTTTTTTGTCTTTTTGATAGAATAATGCGATTAACGTTGACAAAGGTCCAAATGGAGTAATGGAATTAACGAACAAAGAAAAAACATTATTTACTTTAAAAATTGTTTAAATTGCAAGAATGTCTCATGTAGCAGATGCATTGGTCATATTTGGATTGTTTTCAACTGCCTATTGGATGGAGTATTATGTTTTATTTATAAAATGAGTAAAAGAGACAGCAAATTTGCACTTTAATTTATTGAAAATATTGCCATGGCTTGTACCTTATACAAGGAATAATAAGTAACACAAACAGATTTGCAGTTCATTCACAAACGTCAAAGATTTCATTTTGACGAAACTGACATCTACTTATTTTTATCAGACTAATAGGTCCGTTCCACACTCAATTTGAAACTGCCGAATTTAGTAATATTTGGTTATTTTTGGTCTGAGTCTGTTCCCCACTTCAAAAATTGTGTAGAAGAGAGCGCTCACGAGAGAGTAAAAAATTTCCCCACCCTGACAATTTTAGCGAAAAGAATTTCTTCCGGCAGAAATATGTATGAGTTCTGTCAAATGGAAAGTTGACGTATGTCAAACAAATAAATAAAGACAAAAAGTCTGGAACAGGAACAGGCCTAATGTTTCTAAGACGATGTTCACATTGGCCTCACTCCGCCGATTCATTTTCACATTGTGTTTCTTTCTCACTTGCACTCCATGGTGAGAAAGAGATAGCCACAAGAGTTAGGAAATTTTAAACTCATTTGAAATCTTTGAACTCACATAACTGTCAAAATGGGTCGGCGGAGTGAGGCTAATGTGAACGGGGTCTAAAAAGAAGATTTTTAAGGCAATTTTTAACGAATCATGCGGTTATAAAAGCCTTATTTCTGTGAGTTAAAAAAAAAATATCGTGGAAATGATTCAACCGTTAAAATGAACTTTGTTTTCTAACTTCAACTTTTTTCTTAAGTACAAGTTAAGGCTTATGAGGAAGATCTTGCTACCCACCTCTGTACTTAATTCAATTTTCCTCCTTCACGCATTCTATTTAAGAAAAATCCTGTATGAGGTTGATCTTGTGCAATATAAATTTCTTCCTTTTTTATCTCATCTTTTTGCTTCAATTGCGCTCAGGAAAGTTATAAATAAAAGTTCATTATACGTTAAATGATTCTCCATTTCCATGCAAAAAAAAAGAAACATAAACTCTTCGTACACATAGAGAGATCCCCTCGAGAATAATGGGAGTCATATTAGTAGTTCGGGCTATTGTGCTGCATTATATCGCTTATTTTTGTTTTACAGCAGATTGAAAATTTGTGTGGACTTGCTGAGAATGCACAGAGTGTAAACACATTTAAATATGAAAGTTTAACAGATTTCCATCCTTCTGTCATAATGTGTGTCGAACACTAGGACGTGTTAATAAAGCAATGTCATGAAATGGTGATAAGTTTAAGTCTGTGTGTTTTTTTTTTTAAATCTCATAACACATTTCAAAACAAACATAAAATATGTTTTTGTCCTAACGTCAAACTTGTGAGTTATAAAAAAAAAACACGTTAAAACAATAGTTTGAAATGGATTGACAGACCATGTAGAACATGCTATCATATTCTGTCTCAGGATTAATATTTGCAACCTTACATTCTAAACTATTAAGGATGTTTGGTGTTAATGCTGATAGATTCAGCATAAAAGGGTGTTTCTAAAATTAAGTCAATAATTGATACCATAGAAATAGATGTTTTAATTGATTTCTTTAGGCCGTGTGCGTTAAATAGTTAACACCGTGTAAAATTTTTGACACTATTGAGGTGAATAAAAAATTTTCGGCTGTTAAAAATTTATTGGGCTTTGGGACCTGGTTTAATTTGAGTTGAATTTTTTTTTTGCAGATGGTTTTGTTTTGTTTTTTTTTTATTAAAAAGGAGTATCATGGCAGAAAAAAGGCAAACAAAATTTTAAACAATAAATTTTTTTTTTGAAATTTTTTTGAAAAATTCACCTCAATAGTGTCAAAAATTTTACACGGTGTTAACTATTTAACGCAATTCACACACGGCCTTAGATTATAAATTTATGTGACGAACAATAATTTCATTCAATTTTTCAGTTTTCTTCTTTTTATTTGTGAATGCAAAAAGTATTTTATTCAAATGTTATTTAAAAATCGCTTTCACTTTTTTTCATTTTCACACCACCCATTTTAATATTAAAAGAACAACTTTTTTAGTATATGATCCATATGTATTTTTGGAACACTCCTATTTTCATGTGTTTTCACCATAATTCAAATTTCTTAAGTCTGTTTGGGTAATTCCTAATACAGAAATATTTCTACTTACAAAAAAAAATGTACAAAACCACACAGTTTCAGAGTACAAAAAAAAAAAACGAATTGGGTTAAAAATTTTGAAAAAAAAAACAACAGAAAACAGACCTCTTCTGACAGCATCAAGTCAAACATAACTTATCAAAGATTTTTGGTCCTGTTCGTTTACTTTTTCGGAAAATAATTTATATGAAAATTAAGACTAATATTTTTAAACTATTTCACAATAGGTATCAGCATTCTCGATTTCATTAGGATAAAACACTTTGTCTAGCCTCTTTTATCCTGCCAATCTTGGTATCTATTTCTCATTATAAAGAGTGCATGAGAAAGTAATAAACCGTCTTATATCGAAACTTTGCGCTTAAACTTTTTCGGAAATTCTGCTCAAAGGGGTGCAACTACACATACTCCTATTTAAAAACCATGGGAAAGTTTAATGTTTTTTTCTCTGAAATATTTTTAAACTGTCACAAAAATCTAATGTCGTTTTCTTTCACTCTATTAAGGAGTACTCTAAATTTTTACTTCTTTTTCTGGAGTGAAAGAACATAATGAGAGTAATTTTTTTATTTGTATTTGTGTGTGTGACAAGGCAAAAATGGATAATTTCCTTGAAAAAAATAGTGATAACAGGCCTAGGGAAAAAAATTTATAAATTGAATTAAAAAAAATTAATATTAATAACATATGAAGCATAATAAGCGTTCGTTGATTAGTCTGCTTCTACACGAAGACGCAAGGCGCAGAAATTATCTTCGAATTTACTTTTGATTTTCGTTTTGGTGCGTCGCGCGCTTTTACACGTAGTATTTTTAGAAGATACAAATTTGACAGCTATTTTCTTTGGTTTTATTTTGTTCTTGTTTTCGTATGACGACTTCTACAGGAAGACGTGAACGCAGAAGATGCACACAAGAACAAGGGAGAGAGAAAGATCGAAAAAAAGAACAAGATCAAAAAGAAACGTCAAAAAGAGTCACACAATTTTTTACCAGAGACTCACGGTAGAAAATCATCTTTCCCTTTTTTAACTATATTTCTCCCTTGCTCTTATGTGCGTCTCGCGCTTTGCGTCTTCGTGTAGAAGCGGACTCAGTTTTACTTTTGGTATATTTTTCATTATACTTCTGATCGGTTTTTTCAGCCTAATTGACACACACCCTTAGTTTGATAATTGTAAAATAAAAATATCCCACCATCGCAGAACAAAAATGGGATTTTTTTTTATCTGGCACAGGATTTTTTTTTTATTCATGAAGAGCACTGGCTGAGAAATTTTTTTATTCGGTTTTCAATTTCATTTTGGAAAAGTGAAGAATTAACGAACAAAATGGAAGAAATATATCTGGCGGAATACAATACAATAAAAAATATATTCATAATGGTTGTTTTTGTTAATAACAAAAGAGTTTGAAAAAAAAACTTTTCGCATTTTTCACTTTTCAAACAAAATTTTAAAATGTCAAACTTCAAATTCATAAGTGTGTGTGCAAATCGGTGTAAATCTGACTAAAAATGTGGAGTAAATCCGGGGTACTCCGTAGTACTAAAATTACTCCGGAGTAATTTTTTTTTTACACTTTTGTGGCGTCAAAGAACACAAAACCTTCAAAAGTGCAAAAATATGTACTAAAAGGGTACTCTCATTGGAGTGAAAGAAAACGACATAAGTGATCGCATTCATCATGTCATCTGCAAAACCGTAAAAATATGTAGGTATCTGTCACATTGCATATGATCAGTAAACTAGAAACATTTCTACTGTCAAAAAACTTGACAGATTTTTGATTAAAGATAACTCTTTCCTGACACACCCTGTAATTTTCAAGATGAAAAATCACGAAAAGTCACAGTATAGGCTTGGCCATAGAGTCAACTTCAGGCGATGATGATAGGAGTCACCTCTTCCTTCCCTCCCTTTGCAACCTCTTCTCTCTTCAGTTGTATTTCACTCTTAAAGGAGCGTTATGCAGTTACTGCTATATAGAACTATTTGAACCTCAAAACAGGAACTGCTATACAACAAAGAAAGTTGAGGGCCTGTTCTTTTTGTTTGCTTTTGACAGCAAGAAAACAAAAAAATCGCAAAAAACATGCCGGGTGCATCACATACATAAACAACAACAACAAAAAAACAAAACGAACAAATCTGCAGTGAACTGTGAATGCGCATAGTGAACTTGGTTTTGTAGCTCAAGGAAATGGAGCGAGCAAACGCGTGCGTTCCAACTCGATCCACATTTATATGTCGCTCCACGACGACGACGATCGCGATGATTGTTTATGTCTCTCAATGTAAGGAAAATTTGCGAATATGGGGGAGTTGTTGCAAGACCATTTGACCAGATCCAGGAAAGAGGAGGTGCAGCAGAGTTGCAAATGAGGCAACACAATGCCCTTAGCCATGACATTGTGTCACACACAGTTTGCTCTGTTGTATAGCTCTCGTGCTGGGGCGGAGTAGCCGTTCGACTTGGTGGCGACGACAACGGCGGCCAGCATAACTGACGACGATGGCACAGGGACGACTCTACTCTGGTTGCATTTATAATTTGATGGAAGTTTACTGCGCCGATTTGATTTTATGGCATCATTATTTAAGCTACGATGCACTGGACAATGTCGCCATGTCGTCGGCGTTGTTGTCGTCGCCGTCGTTGTCATCGTCGTCACCGTGGATGTTGCAAACGTCACAAGGGTAAAGGAAAAACACGATTGCAACCAACAGGAAGTCTTAATGTTTGGTGGCAGTTGCGCGCAAAACTATCATTTCACGCGACATCAAGCCATGGTGAACAACCAGAGAACCATCGATTTCGTTGTTTTTATTTCGTCGCCATAGAGTTGCGTGCAAAATGATCAACACAAACAACTCCATGGTGCTTCCTACTCAAACAACTCAATGTCATGTCTTCCTTCAAGAAGAAGAAGAAGACCAACTTCCATATAAATCATAAAAAACACTCCCTGAAAAGAGTAATAAGATAAAACAACATCAAACACTCAAGAAAGTCGTTAAAACGACCAACCTATGCTAGACAAGGGAATTCGCACAGGTCACGGCCACACCATCAGAGCACAAGTCAGGGAGAAGCACTCTAGTTTAAAACCTACATCGTAAAGAAATATTCCTCCTCCGCTCGCAGATTCATTTTTTAGATTTTTAATGGATAAGCAGGGCATTCGAACAAATTTATTCATGCAAACAGTACCACCCTATGTGGGGTTTTGGGTTTAAAAATAGACAAGTGCCATCTTCACTGTGTTTCTCTCTGCGTTGTCCCAATTTCGCTAATTTTATAGATTTCATTTTGAACTATTTTTGGAAGAAAACACAACTCCATGAAAATTTTACATCCAAGAGGAACAAACAAAGAATGTTGTTCTTCTTCCAAATATGCCATGAGGGCAGATTTTGAATGTCTTCCTAAAAAGACAAGCCGCAGCAAGAACACTCACGCACTACTCAAATGCGGTGACATATAAATGATCATACTCCCAAGCAGCAACTATGTATTACGGACTAGGTTATCGCTTTGAATGAAAAGATTTATTACCAATTAAAAAATTGAGACTTGATTAACTGGTGCATTTTTAGGGAAAAAATTGTTAAAGTGCATCATCGAGAGAAGATTTAAACAATTTTGTTCAAGTTATAAGAAGATAAGAATTGTTTGTATTAGAAGAAAAAATGTCTTTGAATGGTGAGAGATATGCGATAAGCTTCAGTTGTTAAAACATTGTCAAGTGACCTAAAATTTTAAAGAAATGTTGTCTTGTGAAGGGAACATTTATTTTGGTTTGAGATAAGGGAAGAGATGATGTGTTTGAATAAATTGTCCTCAATATACATTTAATGTGTTTTGAAAACTTTGAAGTTAATCGATGATTTTATTTCTGGTTTATGAAATTATTTTTGTTTTTAATGTGAAGTCAAGTGTTTTAAGTTAAGTTTTACAAGTTTTACACTCTGAAAAGCAGAATTATGTAAGTAACTTGAATGTTAATATGGCTCCTTTAGGAAACAGACTGTACAGCATGGGAATTATGATTTGAAAATCATCCATTATACCAAAAGAAACTTCGTTTTGATAATTTTAAGAAGCCTCGAATCAACTATGCAACTTGGAATAACTATTATCAAGACACTAAACTTGGTAAGGAAGAGATCTTTGGTATGACAGTCGAATAAAAAATAGTCTATACTACATCAATTTCGGAAACGGATTCAGCTTTTTAGACTTTTTGTAGAAGAGCATGGTAGTTAGCAGTACCAAATTCCACCGTCTCTTCATTTTCAAGGGCGCTTTGCTGTCCTCTACTGGTCAAATTTGCAACCAAATCGATTATACTAAGTCCAAAAAAGTCGTTCAGCAGACTTTCAAGTCAGCTAAAATCAACTTGCATAACAATGTATTTCAAAGTTTTCAAAGCGAACCGAATCTTTGTCATTTGCGGAAGAAATCACCTGAAACCTATCTTTTTAACACGCATATCTTATATCTAAACGATTTTATTAATATGACTTTATATGGGAAGTAAGTAAGTAGTTAACTACAGAGCCTCAAGAATATGCTTTCTTTGAATCAGCTGTGTTAGGCTAGATTATACCCAAAATTGTTTCTAAATACCTACTCTATGACATGAGATAATCTATTGAATAAGCTCGTGTGTACAAAACAAAATCTAAATACTCCCTGTAGAACTAAACATAAGATTATTCACGCATAACCAAATCATAAAAAAACACAAAAAACTGATTTTAGGGTAAAACCTGTCATTATTTTTCTCATGAATTGTCAATGAAGTTGTTTTTCTTTCTTTTTTTTCCCTATGTTAACCTAATTTACCGCTTTTCGTTCCTTTTTTATTTTGCCGATGATATCATAAATTGAGTAATGAGTCTCCGATCAAGGAAAAGGTCTATTAAACTTGTATTTCCTACTTTTACAATTCCACACGACATCGACATCTCTCGCACACACGAACCCTTTGGGAAACAATAAAAAATTAAATCCATATAATAAAAAAAAACGAAGAATAATAATAATAAGCGATGATACATATAGAGAGATATAATAATAACATAGAACTCCGTATTTCCGCTCTTTGCAATAACAAGCAGCAAAATAGACGATCTTATAGGATAGCTCCCGGCAGACAGTGGGTCAATTTATCAGAGAAATGTGAACAAAAAATTAAGTAAAATAAGTTGGACATAGATTTTGTGGATCATTATTACTAAAATGCATTTATTAAAAATAAAATAACACATTTAAACGCCATTCTCAAATCTAATCAAAATCATTGAAGTCGTTTTTGAAAACAATTAATATCAAATATCAGATTACATCATGTTTTTGTGTTAAAATACACCACTGTTGTCCTAAGCGGCAGCGTTAAAAAAGCATGCAGTAGCGCATGCACATCAATTTCTAATCTAATTCTACAGCAGCTGAAGCAGTCGCCGAAGATACATTTAATGCCCCTGCCCCATTCGTATCGCACATCTGTGTTTCTTGGCAGAGTGTACAACTTCTACCTTTGTAAAAAAAAAGAAGATATATTGGACCCCTTTTTCGTGGGATTGCCGGACGTTTGCACGACTCCAATAATATCAACAACAACAACAAGAACTACTAATACTACTAAGCACACCGTTGACCAAGAAAGAGGAACTCTGATGTTGCTTCTGATCATCGCACGCTATTTAAGAAGCAATTTCCGTAGGCTGTGTTCTTCTGCACAGAGTCAGCCAGTCAGCTTTTTCTCTTGACCACACCGTTGATTTTTCTATCATTGGCGCTAGATACTTCACAGCCAGAGTTAAGCTGAGAGAGGACGTCATGTGAATACGAAAAAGAATCACCATAAGAACACAAAACGAACGTTCGCACATCATCTTGATACCAAAACGACATTGGCGGCTATAAGACGGACGGCAGCAGAGCAGAGCAACGCAGCACAGCAGTGTGCGGAAGACTAGGTTGCCAGTGTAATTATGATGGAAGAATAATAATGACTTTGTCATTATGTCATTCCTGACTTGGACTTTGTGCGTCCGTCCGACCGTCCTATTCCGTTTCGGGATAGGGGAGTGAGTAAATGACACAAGTTTGCGATACGCATGTAAATTTCAGCTGCTTCCAAGATTGTACTTACTCGGGACGAACTATTAAAACATAATTGTTATAGAGTCTTGTCGCTTTATTATTTTTTTTTTTTGTATTATTGTAGTTGTTTTTGTTTTTTTTTTTTTTTCTTTTGTTATTGCATGAGATTTAATCTCTAGACAGTGATTTTCATCTTGTGAACTGCTGTATGTATTCTGCTTTAGGGCTATAAACACATAAATAGTTTAAGGAAAAAGAATTTTTCGTTGGAACTAGATAATTGTTGTGTCGTTATTTTATGCACTCAATTCTTTTAAAGAATCTTTGGATGGAATTTATGTTATTCATTCGAATTGCAGTCATTTAATTTTTGTTACCTGTTCCGACTTGGAAATTAAGTAATCTTACCTTAAAATTCAACTGTGGTAGTTTATAATTTAGCTTATTGTTGTTTTTTGCTTCGGTGACAAATCTCATCACTCTTTAATGCCTTCAAGTTTATAGACTTTTACAAGTTGGGATTTTGATTTTTAAACTTGTTTTGTTAATTTTGTGCACTTAAAAAAAGTAAAAAAGTCTCAAATACTTTCGTTTCCTGAAGAATGTCAACGGAATTATATTGCTTAAAACAACACTTTACACTCACAACCCTTTCCCAAAAATGTTTTCCTTCAAAAGGTTTTCACCGATTTGTTGAAGAATACTTTCTGGTTGCGAAAACACTGATGACGTTTTATTGGCGTCCAAACACCCGGCAAATGAGCGCAAAAACGCGTTTTTTTTTACAAATTTTCAAAGATTGGGTTAACCACCTACAAATAATTGGGTTGGGTTAACCACCTAGAAATAATTGGATCTCTGATTGCAAAAATACCCATGACGATCGTTTTACCTGCGACCAAACGCCCGACAATCTATTTGATGCCAGCTTTCTGTCTATAGCGATTTCTTCAAGTTCTCCGAATCCATTTCATATCAGTCGACTCAACTAAGTTCAAACGGAATACTGGAATGGAGTAAACTCTGAGTTATCTCACCAATTTTGATGAGTAAACCCTGGATTAAGTAAAAAATTTAATCATGTAGTATATGAGTTTGTTGGGGTTTCATTTATTCATTCTTTACTGAAAAACCGGGTTTATCTTGCGCTGAAAAACTGGGCCTAGGTGTCATTACTCAGCAAAAGCACTCAAGAAACTTGTGAGCAAAGAACCCAACTGCCTATATCCTCCAAACTTTTTGTTTCTTTTTTAACAAACAAACAAAAGATACGATTATCACAACAAATAACAATCAATGGGCCTAACATTGAGCCGTTATGAACTTCAAAACATTAAACATTCATATTTACAGCAACTGTACAATAAATTCCATTCAAAAATTCCATTTCAACTTGTACATTGGCCTTGTAATTTTTCTTAACAGAACTGTTTAATATTTTGATTTACATTTTACTCCTGTCGATCTATCATTTTACTGATGTTGAAGTTTAACATCTAAACAAAAACATTATGATTCAAATTTGTTCCCCCAAATATCTGAATGTATCAATTTTATTAATCTCAGTTTTTGTTCAGACTCCCAGTTGCTGCTGCCAAAAGAAAAAATCAATCAAAATTAAAGAAAATCCATTGAACTCTTTATGATGTGGCGCGACGGACGTCGATATTGCGGTGCCATTGAGTGGGTAGCCTGAACCATGCCATCATAATTTTTGTTTTGTTTTTTCTTATTGCAACCATCAGCCACGTAATAAAGTTCAAATTCAAAACATAAAGAATGTTAATTGTGAATCATAAATTGATATAAAAGAGTCTAATCATGATTCACAATAGCCTGCTGGCCAAGAGTTGGTGAACAAGAAAAAAAAAGTAATAATAATAATAATTTCATCTCAAAATCTATTTGAACGTTGAACGATGATCGTCTCTCCATTGAACCAATGCCAGCCAATGCACTCATTTCGGTCAAATTTTCCAATCCATCGTAATTATTTGTAAGCAATAAAGATTTCCAAAGATCTTTTTTAGTTATTGTTGTTGTTGTTGGAATATCTTGGCAACTCTCGATCACATCGAACGCCATCGTCGTCTTTGTGAAAATAAAAAATCAATTTTGTGCAGCCAGCAATGATGATTAAGATACATATTTATCGTGGGGGCAAAAAAATCCTAGAGACCTGATGGGGATGTGTATAGTAATCGTACATCAGAAGTAGCATTGAAAAATTGGAAGACCATTTTTCTTATCTCGATTTTTTTTTTTTTTTTCTTTAGATTCTCAACTTTCCGACTCTCTACTCTACCTCGTACTTGAAATTGTATCATGAAAGTTAAATTTACTGGAAATTTTCATCGTAGATATAAATACACGTAAACATATATCCATCTAGAAGAGAGAGAGATTTTTATCTTTGAGATTGTTTTGGCCTTCTTTTGAACTCTTGCCTTGGTTGTGCGGGGTCAAACGAATTTAATGACTATTTTCTACCCTAGTCTGGTTTTATGAAAAGTGTTTTTTTTTTTTTCTTTTTGGTTCTTGTATTGTTGTTGTTGTAACTTTTCTTTGGTGTTTAATTAGGAAAATTTGTTTGTTTTCCTTTTTTTCTTTCAGATTTTTTTTTCTCGGTCGACTGAAGAGTGGCGGCCAACATCTTTAAGTTAAAGTTAAAAAGAATTACAACAATTTGGATTGCGCTGTAAATATGGTTCAGCAGTTGCTCGGTTGTAAGATGGACGGACAGACGGAGTGATGGTCGGATGGATACACACGTGAAGGAACAAAGAGATCTTAATCGGTTTTCACGTCAAGCATTGTTGAATATGCCAAGACCAAGTACAAGACGACTTCGGAATATTATTCTCTTTTTTTTTATTTGTTTGTTGTTTTTGTTGCAAGTTGCTATTGTTTGTTGTTTTTTTTTCCTTTATTTGACTTACAACGGTACATACATTTTGTAGGTTTATTAAGGTCAATTGATGGATTCACACAAAAAAAGGTTAAATTATTCACCGAAAAAAAAACTTCACTTTTGTGAGTGATTAAATTTTGTATCCCTCTAGGAACCGCAATTTTCCTTGCTCACAAAATCGAAACTAGAAAAAACTAGAGCTTCGAACAAAAGTTGCAAATAAGTTGGTCTTTTTCTTCTTCGTTTATAAAAGAGTTGAGATGAAAACTTTGCTAGACTCAAAAACCTTTTTTCAGCACTTCATTAGTTTCAAGAAAACATTAATGAGCAGTTAACTTAACAACTACTGGGTAACTATTAGAGTAACTTCAATAAAAGGAAATAATGCTACGAAAACAAAGTGACGAAGCCGACAGTTTAAGAACTTCAACGAAATTATTGTAATTCTAATTTCAGCTTATATGCAGATCAGCGACGGTTTTGGGCAAAATCAACTTATCCAACAAGCAGACCCAGCTATCCGAAATAAAAGAAGTAAAATTCGATAAAAACAATCCGGAGCGTTATTAATCGTACAATAAATTGGAGGTTTATAATAGGCAGCAATAATCATCCGAAATTTTTAGTTAAAATCAAGCCTCGACTTTTTTTTTTTTTTTGATATTTCCAGTCTCTGGTTTTTTGCTGCTGCCTGGCAGCAACGTATTTACCTTTCTTTCGAAGCCGGTGATAAAAATCACCGATATTTTCTGGTCAGACAAGGCTCGCAATAGCGACAGAGTTATAAAATTTTAATCATAGCTGTGTAAAGAATTTTGAAAGAATCTCAGTATTTAAAGTACTTTGAGAGACGAGAAAATTGCCTGCAAAAGTTATGCAGTTTATTCCTTTTGGTTCCCTGTCTCTGAACAATTAGTTTTTCTGAACTCCAACGTGCCTAGGAACCCATTGCATGGTCCCTTAGTAACTGGGTTTGTGAAGTTCATAATACCTTTGTCCCATAACAGGTTGGAGTTGATTACATCGCAATTTTTCTTTTTTTTTTTAGTGCGGCTTGGCTGGCTTTCACACATGTTGGCAATGTTTAAGTTTTCATAATTTTTTACATTTCGATCTGAACATTTGGCCACTTAAGAAAGGAATAGATCCAAGTAACATTTGAGAAAATTTGAGATCTCATTTTTTAACTCATACATATTTTATCCAATAAGTAATTTGAACATTAATTGGGAAAAGAATCCTTGCCCAGTTCATCGATCCATCATCAATGGATGGAGTTCATAGTTCGTAGATTCTCCATTCACTTTGTCTAGCTGATTAACCTTGTTCCGATTCTTTTCTTAAAATTGATTTCTTGGTCACGTTTTCATCATGAGAAACAATTTTTTTTAAATACTTATGTATGTACTGTACGTGTTCCAGTTTTGCGCCTTCAGCACCATTTTCAATTAATTGATACATGGAGAATTACTTCCATTGCTGAGGATATCAAAATGGTATAGTGATAAACTCGTAATGAAATTTTTTGATGCTTAATTTTCGTTAAAAAATAAGTCACTGTTAATTTTTTTGCAATCTGGTGTCTATAATGGGCCCCCACCGATTGGCCAAGTACAAATCGATTCAATTTCGTCCAGGTACCTCATTACTTTGTAAATCCAGCCCATGCAAACAAAACAGTGATACACTGTGAGAGTAAGAATCTCTATACTTAACATGATTTACAAAAGAGTGACTAAGAATAAATATTCTCAGATGCATTCTTTAAAAAACAATCGAAACTCTCATAAATAAAGCACAAGTCTTACTTCGCTTCTCAAATTACGAATGCGAGATAACTTAGTTGTGTACCACTATAAAATTGTTGAAAACGTTATAAAATAAGTATAAAAAAAATAATGAACAAAGAAATGTTCTAACCTTCAAACCTTGCCATCTTTTTTATTCGATTCTTTTTCCAAAAATATCCTCGTCTTCCAACCCTTTATTGAACTTGGTTCTATAAACTTTGAAGTCATGTAAAATTGTACAAGTGAAAAATTGGAATTTTGCAAAAAAAAAAAGAACAAATAGGTATGTTAGTATGCATATATTTTTTTGTTTACCTCGCTAAATAGGTAGTTAGCTCATATTTGATAAAATGTATATTTTATGTTTTTTGGCAGCCGATATCAAAATTTTTCATTATTTTAACCGCCTTCTTCCCTTGATTTGAAAAACAATAACGTGCGACCTTATTGAAGACTTAAATTTTTTGTTCAGTTGCATAGTTTAAGTTGAAAAAGGAAATAAAAAAGACCAACAACTTTATGGCATACAAAAAATGAAAAAAGAATCTTTTCAACATTTGATGATAATAAAATTGTTACGCGACAGCGTGATGATGTTCTTTCTTTAAAAGAACAACCATCAGTGAATCACGGAATGGGATGTAATGTTTTGTTTTTCATAGTGAACTAAAAGCCGTCCTATATGCTTTCTACTTCTGCGCGGCTTTTGTTCTTTTTTTTCAAAATTTTTTTATGGTCAATAAAGTTTGTGTTGATTTAGATTAAGAGGGTTCTATATTTTTGTTTTGTTTTTGAACGAATGCACAAAATTTTAATATTACACTTGTGTATGCATTTTAAATGGGAAAATTGAGGTTCAAATGTGGTTTTTATTAGGTTTTTTTTATCTTTGATGACCGAACAGTTTTTTTTTTGTTATTTACGACTTGTTGGTTATGGATACAAAATTTCAAAATGACCCACACACTTTGTTTACACGTTCATACTTGACTCACCAACCGGAACGTTTTTTGGTAATAAAATGTACCCTAATTTTTTTTTTAGGGAATAAGAAGGTATCTGATATGTATTTAACATAATTACTACTTTGCCTACTTACAACAGTCTAATTTCAATTTTTTTTTTTTTAGTAACTAAATAACTACGAGAAAGCTGAAGAGGTTAGAAATTATAATAACATAAACCACATAATTTGACTCCTGTCTAGAGGAGGATCTAATACGATCCATAGGAAGTAGAGGTATAAGGCAAAAGGTAGGGAAAGTTCTTATGGGGAAAAAGCACATAAGACTGTCTTAGGATATCAATAGTGCGTTTTTTTTATATTTTAATGGACATTTTTTAAATATCTTCCAGCTGCCGTATGACAACCCTCTTATTTTAAAGGATTAACGGTCCACCATTCGACAAAATATTGAAAAATCAGTTAATTGATGTATTCTAGTTTTTTAAAGGGCACCAAAGTGAAACGCCTGGTTCGATTAACAAGACTACAAGAACTGCTGAAAAAGCGTGAACTGCAAATAAGAGAGGAACACTGAATTCTTAGTATCAAAAAGGAGGATTCCAGACAAGCAGAACTAGAAAGAAAACTGTTCTTATCAGTAAAAAGGCCAAAAGTAGTCAACTATCGACCTTAAGTCCGAACTTTTCATCCACTTGGACGATGAAAGCAAAAATGTCTGTCTACCCAAAATAGAAAAAGAAGTTTATTTATCACCTTTGAAGCTGCTGAATCGATGGCCTGTCAGCTGAGCTGTATAACTTGTCCGAAAAAGAGTATGCCTGTGAATAGGAATTCGTAAGGAATAATTTTCATTCGAACTAGAAAAGATAAAACAACCTTTGTAAATTCAATATTTCACTCTTATTTGATGATAGGAAGGCATAAATAGAGAAGATTTAAAGCCCTTCACGTTGATCCCTTTTAAATCTTCACAATCACTTACATTTTCCCGAAAGACATTCAATTCATACGCTTTATTTGTCATCGAATCTCCCACAGCAAAAACCAAGACAACAAAAAAAAGGACAGGAAATCCAATAAATATTGAGAGAAACAAACAAAAAAAAACCTACATAATCCCAATCCAATTGTTGGTGTTGCCAAAAAATTATTCACACACAAAAATATGTAGGCAAGAAAAAAAAAAAGCAAAACCCAAATGTAAATAATTTCTTTATTTGCAAATGGGGTGCTGCTCTGTCTGCTCTATGTGTTATATTGGATTCGCCTATTTCCATTTACATGTTTGGCTGTGGATATGAAATCATTTTTAATCCATTGACACACGATTTTCGTCCTTTATTTTTTCCTACAATAATACCTACATATAATAAAATAAAATACATATATTCTCATATTTTCACCCTGAATCGTAAAAATCATTAAGTGAATTATTGGTTATGGGATGTTCAATGTCCATTTTGAAAAAAAAAAAACAGAATTCTACTTTCTGTCTATAAAAATATATAGGTACATAAAAACGAGAGAGAAAAAAAGGACATTATCTCCTCGTTCGCAGACAATTTCCTCTTATATTGTCCTACCCGCAAATTATGCTGTTATTGCAAATTTTTTTGTTTTTGTTTCTTTTTTTTTAACATTGAATAACACATGCGCTGTAGAAAGTTATAGGAGCAGGCAAGAACCTAGAAAAGGAACCGATGGAAAATGCAACTGCAAGCATAAAACACCTATTGGAATTCTATAAAATCTTTTGTGTGCGTAGGTATGGAAAATTTTGAAAAAAAAACACAAAATTTAAAACCGGCAACGTTGGCAAATCAAGAAAAAAATTAATACGAAAATATTGCGCATTAAATTTTATTTCTATCCCGATTTCCAGTCGGGATTTCCCCTTTTCTTGTTGTACCTACTTACTTTTTTTCTCGCAAAAAAAATCTATTAATTCTTATACCCCAGGAAGGTCAATCTTCTATTTGCACAGATATTTTGCACTGATCAGTATTTTATTTCTGCATGCTCATAGTCCTTGCATGATCAAATTATCAATTATTAATAGTTTTTATTGAGGCAATCATATACAATCAGTTGAAACTCGATTATCCGGGATTCGATTAACCGGGACGCTCTATTATCCGTGGTTAAGATATTTGACATTCTTTCTCGACAATAAAGAAAATGTATTTATTTAAACTCTATTATCAGTAATAAACTCTACTATCCGTAATATGAGAACAGGACAGAAGAAGTTCCTTCACTTCTCCAAACTAACAGAATTTAGTGTATATTGCATTAAACAGACACTTATCTAACAGATATGGGATAATATACTTTCTGGTTGTGTTTTGTTTTGTATCTTATGTATTGTATTGTATTGTATTGTATTGGATAATGTTCGGTTTTAGTATTTAGTTGGAAAACTGTAAGTGAAGCATTTTGGTAATGGCTATTTCTTTGTTAAGAGAAAATAAAACATCAGGTAAAGTTTTATCAGTACAAGAAAAAATGGATTTGATAAATGAATTTTGAAAAAGTAGTGTGTCCGTGAAATTTTAACTAAAAATACAAATTCGGCACTCAAAAATAAAGAATTTTTTTTAAATTTTTTTGTAGAGGGTCTTATTTTCTTATTATTTTTTTTTTTTTTTGAAAGTAGAATTATCCTGGAACAACATATCGGGATATACTGCTAGTGACCGCATTCACATTAATTTAAACGAAGAAAAACAACGGGTAAAATCCCCCATCACACAATAATGCAACAATTTTTTTAATTTTCTTTAAAATTCATAATACTCGCAATTAATCTCATGATTTTGTAATGTGTGTTAGAACAAAAATATGAATTGTTACGTTTTATAGAATAATTTTTTGATTGTTTTCTTTTCATTTAATACATTTTTTAATAAAAACTTATAAAAACATATACATTTTTTCTTAAAAAAAAAGTTCTATTATCCGGGATTTTCGATTATCCGTAATGGGCTCGGTCCCGACCATCCCGGTTAATCGACTTTCAACTTCATATAGGGATATTTTGATAGCACTAGTTATTAATTAATATGGAATCAAATGAAATGGGAAGGGTATAGCCCGACTTAGGACAACACGACTTTGTACACCCCAACTCACGACAGCCCGATTCAACCCATAGCCCGACTCATCGCAACTCGACTCAGGTCGAGTTCTTACCTGAGTCGAGTTGCGATGAGTCGGGCTATCTTGAGTCGGGCTATGGGTTGCATCGAGCTGTCGTGAGACGGGGTGTACAAAGTCGTGTTGTCCTGAGTCGGGCTCTGCTTCTACTATTTACTCATATTAATGGTAAAAAAATATGGTTAAGGTTGTTGTTTTAAAGAGAAATTTTATTCTTTGTAACTGCGTTTAATATTTTAACAATTTTTTAACGTTCCATTAATTTACTTGACCGAAAATATGGTGCAAAAGCCGCGAAGCTTAACGACGTTTTAAAATGAATAAGTGAAGTGGGGGAGTTATTATCCAGTTCAACTGCATTGAAGATCATTACAATCATCGGAAGTCAACGAAAGTCTCAGAAACAAGATGCTTTAGTAGTAGTGCTAGTTTCTTACTACCAGAGCGGGCAGTACTGCAAATTTTTGTTGTCCCAAAATAAACCATAAACTGTACTATATTACTGCCCTTTATTGCAGAAACAAATCTGGCAGATTAGCATGTTTGTAAATATAACTGTAAATGAACATTTTCCTGCAGTATTGATATTAACAGAATACCTTTCTCCCCAGAGGACTATTCTGGTTCTTTGATAAGTTTGTTGAAGATTTTGTTCAGCATTAAAATTTAATGGTGATAAATTGTATTAAGAACAGAATAATGTAAATCCATTTTTTTTTTTTTTTCGAAAATAACTTTTTGATGAAAACAGCATCTTTGGACGTGTACATAGACACTTCTTCCAAGTCGAACAAAAAATATATTTTGGCTATCGAACTTATGGGGGTTTAAAATCTAATAAGTTTGAAGAATAAAATAAATCCAGGATTTATTTAAGGCGAGGGGAGGGGGGATTAGGGATCAAACATCTGGAAAAATTAAAAAAAGGCGTTTTTCAATTGTTTTGCGTCTTCTTCCCTGATGATTTAATTTATCATTTCAGTTTTTCATAGAACCGGAATGTCGGCCCTGCAGTCAAAATAAATGAGTAAAAAAACATTCTCAAATGTAAACATAGAAAATTAAAAGAAAAAAATCTGAGAAATCCTGAGCAGGGATGTGACTTTGCTGCAATTGCAGTAGATCTACTGCACTTTTTTCAAGAAACAAATCTACTGCCTTTAAATAAAATCTACTGCACTTTTTGTTTAAAATAAATCAGCGAGTTTCATGTGAACAAGATTTCACCCGAAAAAAATCAATTTTTCAATTTTACTTTTATTCTATTATAAGTTCCGTGCGGAAAGTTGTTCACGTTCAGAAAACTCCCCGTAGTTTGAACTTTTTTTTTCAGGTAATGAGTGAGGTAGTCGACAGGTCTTTTCTAACTAAAATTTTTAGTGACGCACAAAGGAACTAGTTTTGCCGAAAATGTTAATTCCATTCGGGGGAAACTTACAATAGTTTTTTAAATTCTACGTGACTCTCATGTAAAAATGTTATGAACATATTATCTTTGTTTCATCGTATTTCTGAATGCAGTCAATGTTCTGTTTTGGTTATTTTTTCTTAAAAAGAAATAAATGTTAAGTTTTTGTTAATTTTTATGAAATTGTATACAAATATAAAAATCTACTGCGATAAAAATGAATCTACTGCGTTATTTGTTCAAATCTACTTCGATATTTTTTTCAAAAAGTCCCATCCCTGATCCTGAGGTGCAATCGTATAAGGTAATTTGTTGAAAGTAACATTTGTGCCACTCAAATGCGATCAAATAAAATATATTTTGTATTAAAGTGATAGCAAAATAGGCATCACAAGAAAAAGTTGAAAAATTATATTAATCACATGAGTCAATCACCTTACGCAGACCAATTTTGATTTTTGTTACTGACATACTATCAGCAATCACCTTACCCGATTCCATAGGTACCATTACCAAAACCTGACTGTTTTGTCCCATTGAATCTTACGAAAAATTTGTAATTATGTTCTGAATAGTGGAGATAAATGCATTTGGAGAAGTCCAATTGGACGCACTAGCTTGAAGCCCAATTTGAAGAATTCTACAGCTGCAGACGTCTTTTAATGTTTTCGCTGTTACTGCCTACCAGCAATATTTATCAAATTTAATTTTAGGTGCTTTAAGTCGTTGATAAAGCTTGTAAGAAACAGGACCAAGGGTTTTGCTGATATGGGTTCCATAAGTAAACTAGTTGGTAATCCGCTTCTACGGTTCAAATTCGGTGGGCCAGTATTGGCAAATATTTGAACCGTAGGTAGATTTCACCGATTTGTAAAATAGTGTTTGCTAACGGCCATATTGTTCACTAATTTAAAAAATACATCTAGATGTAAAATTGTCAAATGTCAAAAATAAATCCAAATCCAAAATAATTTTCCCGATTTTAACGAAAATAGTTAAAAATTACTATTTTTTATTCTCTGTGAGATAGTGAATATTATGCATTTGGATTTATTTTTGACATTTTAATTTCTTTACATCCAGATAAAGGCCGTAAGACTTATAGGTTCGTCTAAATATATCCAAGTAAGTCTGTGCTTGACCTCAATTCGTCGAATTCAGTGATTTAAGAACTTGAACCACCACTTTATTTAAAAATATACTTGGAAACGTTAATAATTTATTAAATAGAGTTCTTAAAAAGAGTTTTCCGCATAGGTACCATCTTGGCTCAAACCAAGAGTACCCAACTTATAAAAAAGAATGTGCTCTATTGGTCCCTAACTCAAGATTAGCCCCGTTTCATTGGAGGTGGTTAGTTTACTCATGAGTAGATCTAGTACTAGAATTAACACATGATCTTCTACTCGAGGAGATAGAAATGTGTAGTTGTTGTACTAGATTTCTACTCACGAGTAAATTACCACCTCCAATGGAACAGGATTATTGATGTACAAAATTAACCCATGGATCAAGTACTTTTTTTAACATTACTTCAAAAAATCTCCCTCAGCAACACTGTTCAATCCTATAAACTCTCCTTTCGAAGGAGAACACAAAAAATCACCATGGAAAATTGGGAAAATGCAATCGCAGACGACGACGACGACGAGGCACAGTTTGATACTTTCATACAAAAGGAATAAATAAAAAAAAAAATAAAATCCCAACATAAAACCGGCGTCGCCGTCTTGTCGTCGCCCATGGAAAATGAAGAAAAAAAAAGGACAGGCTAGGCATTATTTTTTGTTGTTGTTAATTTCTAGTCTATAGTCTGTAGTGTTTGCTTGTTCAAATAAAAAAAAAAACAAAAACAATGTAACTTAGCTACCCTCTTCTGCAACAATAAAAAAAAAGGGATGAAAACAAAAAAAAAGTGCAAATCAGCGCTATAATACACCGGCGAGTGACGATGACGACGACGACCGGCCAAGGGTTGATTTTCCTTCCACCAAAAGCGAAAGCAATCGGCCGGTCCTTTTTTTTTTTTGTATTCCTTCCAAATGCATGTCCAGTTAGTCGAAACAATAAAAACGACACCTATAACTGTTTTTTATTTATTCATTTCAGTACAGTATGCATGCATGCATAAAGTATACGTAATTTATGGTTATCCTTTTTTAAACCCGAGCGAGGGTTGTTGGCGGCTCATTTCCCAACAACAACAACAAAAACAGGGGTGATTTATTAACTGTACTCGCACTGAAAAGTGCCTAAAAAAACTTAAAGCTAAATCCAGGTATACAGGGAATAAGGAAAAAAGTTGGAAACACATTTTTTGGAGAAAAACTTACCTTATTTGGTCAAAAAGACGTTAAAATTTGTCTTATTTTTTTTTTGTTTTTTTTTCAAGTCGAAAAAAATTCGATGTAAAATATTTGAATTAAAAAAAGTTATATCCAAAATTTGTTCTAAAAAAAAATTGTGTTTGGCGTGCAACTTTGAGTCTCCTCACTGTGAATTATTTTTTGTTTTCAAAAGAAAAATACTTTCCACTTTTTCATTCACAATTTATTTATTTATTTCCACTTTTAAGATCATTTGCAAGAAAAAATTCACTTCAAATCAAACAGATTTTTTTTTTTCTTCTTTTGCTCGTGTATATCCGTTTTGTTTTCTCAGAGAAGAAAATTGTATTCTTTTTTGTTGTTGTAACGTTCGGTTTGATGGACAATTCAAAAGCAAATCGGTTATTTTATCTATATTTGAAATAAAATAATAAAACAAACCTCACACACTCCACTCACTGGTCTATCTTTTATTTTTGTTTAAATATTCTTTTTCTTTTATTTATTTATTATAATGTTTTTTTCTAGAGAAGAAAAAATAAACTAACACGCGAGACCGCAAAGAGAATCTACGAAGGAATGAAAGGAGAAATGGAATAAATTTCCGATGATGCCGTTTTGTTTGTCGCCATTGAGATTCCAGTTTTTCCAATCCACATTTCCAGGTTGTGTGTCTGTGTGTGTTTGGTTCCAGTTCAAATGCATTTTGTTGCAAACGAAAACTGGAATTCGTGCTGTTGGAAGCGATAGAAGGAGAAATTTATGTTGTTTTTTTGTTTGTTTTTTTTTTTTTTTTCTTCTCTTTAGTGTACAAAGGATAAAGGGAATAATGCCGCAATTTATTATTTTCTGCTGGTTCGGTTCGGTTGCTGCTAGAAATGGAAGAAAAAAATAAGGTTTGTTTGGTTTGGGCGCTTTGTTTGGATTTTGTTTTTTTCATCTTGTGGGAAATTAAAGAGAATTATCGTAGTGCAATGCACTTTTAAATAATTCTTGAAGAGAAATTAATTTTGGTATGGATTTTGAATGGAAGTGGATGGTGGTGGATGGTAAATTGGTACAGTACAGTAGAGTATAAAAAATGAGGGCACATTGGAAAAAGTAATTTTTTTTTCTAATTTGTTGCAAGTTTGTTGCAGTTTTGATGTAATAAATGTAGTTTTGTTTTTGAAGAAGAAAAAAACGAGAATGAAATTAGGTATGAAACAATTTACGAGCTAAATGAAACTTATTCGTTACATGTTAGGTATTGAGCAGAATAAATAAGTAGAGGAGAGAGGGTCAGTTTTGGGTAGCGCCAACAAAAATATCCAAACGAATATACCTATATAGAAAAGAACGCACATTAGGTTTTAACAACTATATAGTTGTTAAAACCTAATGTGCGTTCTTTTCTAACAATAGTTAACTAGGTATATGGCTTTTAATCAAGAAGTGTTCAAACGTCAAACTGTCGACTTTGAAGACACTGACATTAGTTTTTCTATTAGAAAACATTTATGAAAGCTGTTAAATAGGTATTGTTTTTAATAAGAAAAAAAATCAATTTAACATGGTCTTTAAACAGTCAGCAACTAAGGTAATAAATGCATACGAAAACTAATTTAAAACCGGGATTTTATTAAATTTAAAATTTGTATCTGCCATGTTCTTCAAGGTGGGGGTTGTCAGATTTGGCTTTGACAGATTCGGTTACATCCCTATTGTTAACTTTTGTCGTTCCTTTAATACAAAATAGTACGATTTGTAACTATTTGACAGATGAACATCGTTCCGAAACTCGTTTTGAAGTGTCAAATAGTTACGATATTCGTAACTTGTTCCAACTCACCTCCATGATATGGGGGTAACACTCACGAGGTTATTGATGTGTCAAAGTGGTTGTTTTGCTTACAAAACCAATGCAGAGATTTTTTTCTTTTGTAAATAAGAGGGAAAAATGTATCTAAATAAAAATAAATTTTATGATGCGAGAGAATTTATTTTGACTAAAAAAACATGATTTTTTGTTATAATTATGCAAATAAAAGTATTCTCATTTTTTTGATGGTTTGACAGTTTAACAATATCTTACAATAAGTCGTTCTTAAACGAATTGTAAAACAAAACCAACAAATTCTTAAATGACACTTCAACAATATTTTGTGACATGGCAACCATAGTTGACTATTGTTAAAAAAAGAACGCACTTCTACTGCAAAATAATTTTATAGTGATAGATAACTCGTTTTTAAAAAAATATGTCAAAATTCGGGACGATATGTACCTACACATTAATAAAAAGACGGTTTTATACTAAGCCTACCTTATTTATTTTTTTTTTTTATCTGAGACGTTAAGCGTTTATTTATAAAAACTGTATTTTTGTTCACATTTCTTGATTATAGAAATGGCATCCACACTGAGAAAAATAAACTATGTAAAACTGTGGATCAGTTTGTCATCTGATACTTCTTGCCTTTGATTCAAGTTTTACGCACCGATAGTCCATTTCAGTTCAAATTTTGAGCACTTGTAGATCATTTGAAATCCCCAGGATTTATTTGGGGTATTTATGGAACGGTGGTAAACTGGTACACCTGGTAAACGTGGTAAGGTGCTAAATGTGTCAAAGTTTTATATGGGTTAGACCTGTTTGTTTACCATTTTAAAAGGTTTACTCAGAGTTTACATCGTTGCATGAATACCCCTATTATTTACAAGTCAACTTATTGGGCATTTTCGAATTTAACTAGGATTTGAGAGAAGAATTTCGATTCTTTCAAATATAAAAAGAACCACCCTACTAACAATTTTGCTTCTATAATGCTTTACAGAAGCAACAATTGCATCTGTAAAGCTTTATAGAACCAAAATTGTTTGTCGGGCATCTTAGAGTCGCATCATGAAAATCAGGGGCCCAATTCCGCAAGAGTGAGTTTTCATGTATACACGAAAATAAGTGAACATTACGTTCTTCAGTACAAAAAATTCATTACATGCTTCAAGTCGAGGCGTATGGGATTTTTGATTTGTAAAAACAGCAATTTATGTTGTGATCAGTTGAGTGAAGGTGTTAAAACATGAAAAACAAATTTTTTTTAAGTACTATATGTAACTAAATGCTGAGGGACCTTGAACTATTTCAAGCAGGTTTTATGCTTATGAAAACGTCTTCTTAAACATTTGTACCTAGTTTATGCGCACACAGTCTTTTATTATGTACTAGCCGACCCAGCCCTCGAAATTCGAGTGCCAATTTCTTTATTTTTTTTTTATTTGCAACAATTTTGAACACAATAATACCAAAATAGTTTCTTTATTTTTTATAGTATTTGTTGTTGTTTTCTTACAATTAACTACACTTTTTACACAGGAATATATAATATACCTACTTTTTGATATATTTTAAGCCTGATTTAGATATTGTTGAACTACGTTTTAACTACGCTCAACTACGTAAAAAAAGTATCGAAAAAGAAAATGCAAAGTGTAATCTCCTTAAGGGCATTGTGTTTGCACCTTGCATTTCAATTCAATTCAACCTGTTTCATGTTCCATTCGTTCAAATTCCATCCGTCAATCATTCAACCTCCACCAACTTCACTCAAATTTGTCATTCACACCATTTTTTTTTTTCATTTAGCTTGTAGGAACATGAAAACAGACCGAGTTCTTTTTGCGATTGTGTATGTGTCCTTTGACAACAATTTTACCACGTACGTCAATCTGAAATCAATACAACTTCTGCAAAATAAAACCAGAGATCCCTTTGATCAATAATTTTGTTTATTTTCTTCGGTAATATAAATTCAATTAAATCAAAATCAATAGAAAATTGCAGATATTATTAAGACCTGAGTGAAGATGAAGTAGAAAGTTAATTATTTTGGCCGTATGCTGTCGTTTTACAGAGACAAAATATCCTGAAGGCAATCACGGGAAGAAAAGTCACAGTAATTTGACTTTTTCACAATAACTATAGGTGTGTTTTTTTGTTTATCTATATAGATTTTGTGCAAAAAAACGACATCGAGATTTTTGAAATCAAAACAATTTACGTGTTAAAAACAACAAAAACTTTATCTGTATAGATTTTTGAAAAATCCAGATAATTATCCAGATTTTACTTTCTCTCGATAAAAACAGTAGTGCCAAGGTAGTTTAATTGTTGTGTTCATACAGAAATATCTGAAAATATTAACAAAAAAAAAAGCAGAGAAAACGAGGTTTGAAAAAAACTCTCATAGAAAAAAATAATAAAAAATTTGTTTGACATGGTTGCATTGAAATGTTAATATCTCGAGATATACGCAATGCACTTTTCAGATAAAAGTCTTAAATGGATCCTGATAAGATTGTTGAACAGATATGTATATAAAATTACCAAAGTTTTTTCGAAAAATTAGAAATAAAAATAAAAAAGTTTTCACATTTGATTTTTAAAAAATCGAAAAAAAATTCAATATGGCCACCTTCAAACGCTTATAACACAAGAACGACGCAACTAATGTTAATGGTCATGGTCTTAAAATGTAGCTAAGAATATACAGATAATTTTTGGTTTTTTGTGAAAAAACAATTTTTTTGAATCCAACATGGATGCCATGGCCATATGAAAATTTTTGTTTGCATCCAACATGGATGTAATGGCCTTCCCACTTCGGAGTTAAAATAAAAAAAAAACAAAAGCAACATTTTTGACAGACAGCTGCCAAAGTATGTGTACAGTGGTGCCAAATGTTTGCATGGATTTCAAAAATCCCGATGTCGTTTTTTTGCACAAAATCTATATAGATAAACAAAAAAACACACCTTATGTCAGAAAAAATTATATTTTGATCGCAAATTGTTTTTTTTTTTATTTATTTTATATTTTTCCGCAATAAAAAAACGATATTCAATTAGAATTTACTCTTTATTTGAAGTTGGTGTTCTCAAATTAACAATACGAAGAAAACTTTCAGCTTGACGTTTGAGAAATGTCAAATCTTCCAGGAAAATTTTAATGAATGCGTTCAGACACTTAATAATGATTAAAGATATGTTCTCATTTATTAAAGGTGCGTTCAGGTGTAGATCTTCATAATATACAGTAGTAAAAAGGTAATCCGTGGTACTATGTGGTGAGAAGCGACATTTTTTAATCAAACAAATCAATTCTTAAGGCATTACAACGACAACTGCGTCGCACAACAACGTTTTTTTATGTTAAAGCCATAACTACAATGACCTAAAAAGTGAAAAAGTGGGAAATTTACAAAATTAAATTTTTTTTTGTTTATGTTGAATCGGGCTTTTTTGGTCAATTCCTTTTATATGCAAATAAAAATCTTTATTTCATACTTTCTCCCACCGCCATCAACTTAGCAGCACTTAGTGGGGATTTTCAAAATTTTTTATGCAAATAATTAGGTGAGAATTAGGTGAAATTTAGTGAATCAATTTTACAATTTGGTGAATCATAGTTTAAAAGTTATTAACAAATTACGTAAGGCATAAAGTTAGCAGCACTTGGTCATGAAATTCAAAAAAAATTTCTCCATAATTCAGTGTCAATTTAGTGAATCGTATTTCATCAGTTTCATAATTTGGTGAATCATAGTTTATTAAATAATAACTAAAATAGAAAAATTAACAAACGTGACTTAACGTAAAAAAAGCATTTGTTAATCATGGACACAAACCTCACGAATGAGAATGGCAGAGTTCAACACACCAAAACTGAACCTAAATTCAGATTTTTTCACATTGAACGCACTTAATATAAATGTATACTATGACAATGCGTTCAGGTGACGTTTTTCATTTACAAGATACACTTTGATTTGAAAATTTCCAATGCGAGTTACAACAAAAATGCTATTTTATAATACAAAAAAAGTTTGTTTACATCTTCACTAGCCCAGAACTAACATTCAGTGGAAGTTACCCACAAGAAAGATTTTGTTTTTTTTTTCGCATGAGTCTTGGACACTGATCTGTCTTGGAACATTTTTGAACTTCCGCAGATGATTACTTCAAAAGTATGATTCACCAAATTCTGAAATTTGGAACATTTATTCAGAAAAAGACCACAAGCATTTTGGTACATAATTCATAATTTGGTGAATCTTAATTCAAGAGTTACATGCGATTTTGTTTTTTTCGCGTGCGTCTTGGAACATTTTTGAACTTCCGCAGATGATTACTTCAAAAGTATGATTCACCAAATTCTGAAATTTGGAACATTTATTCAAAAAAAGACCACAAGCATTTTGGTACATTATTCATAATTTGGTGAATCTTAATTCAAGAGTTACATGCGATTTTGTTTTTTTCGCGTGCGTCTTGGAACATTTTTGAACTTCCGCAGATGATTACTTCAAAAGTATGATTCACCAAATTCTGAAATTTGGAACATTTATTCAGAAAAAGACCACAAGCATTTTGGTACATAATTTATAATTTGGTGAATCTTAATTCAAGAGTTACATGCGATTTTGTTTTTTTCGCGTGCGTCTTGGAACATTTTTGAACTTCCGCAGATGATTACTTCAAAAGTATGATTCATCAAATTATGAATTATGTACCAAAATGCTTTTGGTCTTTTTCTGAATAAATGTTCCAAATTTCAGAATTTGGTGAATCATACTTTTGAAGTAATCATCTGCGGAAGTTCAAAAATGTTCCAAGACGCACGCGAAAAAAACAAAATCGCATGTAACTCTTGAATTAAGATTCACCAAATTATGAATTATGTACCAAAATGCTTGTGGTCTTTTTCTGAATAAATGTTCCAAATTTCAGAATTTGGTGAATCATACTTTTGAAGTAATCATCTGCGGAAGTTCAAAAATGTACCAAGACGCACGCGAAAAAAACAAAATCGCATGTAACTCTTGAATTAAGATTCACCAAATTATGAATAATGTACCAAAATGCTTGTGGTCTTTTTTTGAATAAATGTTCCAAATTTCAGAATTTGGTGAATCATACTTTTGAAGTAATCATCTGCGGAAGTTCAAAAATGTTCCAAGACGCACGCGAAAAAAACAAAATCGCATGTAACTCTTGAATTAAGATTCACCAAATTATGAATTATGTACCAAAATGCTTGTGGTCTTTTTCTGAATAAATGTTCCAAATTTCAGAATTTGGTGAATCATACTTTTGAAGTAATCATCTGCGGAAGTTCAAAAATGTTCCAAGACAGATCAGTGTCCAAGACTCATGCGAAAAAAAAAACAAAATCTTTCTTGTGGGTAACTTCCACTGAATGTTAGTTCTGGGCTAGTGAAGATGTAAACAAACTTTTTTTGTATTATAAAATAGCATTTTTGTTGTAACTCACATTGGAAATTTTCAAATCAAAGTGTATCTTGTAAATGAAAAACGTCACCTGAACGCATTGTCATAGTATACATTTATATTAAGTGCGTTCAATGTGAAAAAATCTGAATTTAGGTTCAGTTTTGGTGTGTTGAACTCTGCCATTCTCATTCGTGAGGTTTGTGTCCATGATTAACAAATGCTTTTTTTACGTTACGTCACGTTTGTTAATTTTTCTATTTTAGTTATTATTTAATAAACTATGATTCACCAAATTATGAAACTGATGAAATACGATTCACTAAATTGACACTGAATTATGGAGAAATTTTTATTGAATTTCATGACCAAGTGCTGCTAACTTTACGCCTTACGTAATTTGTTAATAACTTTTAAACTATGATTCACCAAATTGTAAAATTGATTCACTAAATTTCACCTAATTCTCACCTAATTATTTGCATAAAAAATTTTGAAAATCCCCACTAAGTGCTGCTAAGTTGATGGCGGTCTTTCTCCCTACGTTTCGTCGTAATTTCTCGACTTCTTCAGGGGTATTTTATTAAATCTGTTAAATATTACATTGAAAACTTTTTACACTGTTACAAAAATTGTTTAAAAAAGCCCGATTCAACATAAACAAATAAATAATTGGTCAAATTATCATTAATTCAATTTTTTTTTTATTTCTTTCTAGCAATATGTTTTTTTTTTTTTAATTTTTGGAAAAAACTACCAAACATTTTGTTTTAAACCAAAAAATAAGCTTTTTGCATCATTATTTTTTATTTTGTCGTCGTAAAAACTGTCATAAAATGAGTTTGAAATCTATCACTTTTTGACTTTTTGCAAAAAGTTGCCGTTGTAGTTATACTTTTAAAGCCTTGAGGCTTAACTACAATGACCTAAAAAGTGAAAAAGTGGGAAATTTACAAAAGTAAACAAAATTTATTTCTTTTCAAGCTCCATTTGTTTTTGGAAAAAACTACAAAAATTGTTTTTCAAACCAAAAAATAAGCTTTCTGCATCATTATTTTTAATTTTTTAGTCGAAAAAACTATCACAAAATGATTTTGAAAATGTTGACTTATTGACTTTTTGCATTAAGTGGCTTTTAACTACATTGGCTCAAAAAGTGAAAAAGTACAAAAGTGACAATTTTCAAACGCATTTTTGTATGGTTCTTCGGGCTAGAAAATTAAAACAAAAAATGCGAAAACCATATTTTTGTTGTATAAAAACAATTTGTTAAAGGCATAACTACAATGGCCTAAAAAGTGAAAAAGTGGGAAATTTACAAAATTAAAAAATTTTTATTTCTTTCTAGCGCTATTTTTTTTTAGAAAAAAACTACAAAAATTGTTTTTTTAAACCAAAAAATAAGCTTTCTGCATCAATATTTTTAATTTTGTGATGGGAAAAACTGTCACAAAATGAGTTTGAAAATGTTCACTTTTTGACTTTTTGCAAAAAGTGGCCGTTGTAGTTATACCTTAACTCTTTTTTACAAAATTTTCAAATTCATTTTTTGACAGTTTTTCTTACCTTAAAATCAAAAATAATGATGCAAAAAGCTTATTTTTTGCTTTAATAAACAAAAACAAATAGCGCTAGAAAGAAATAAAAAAAAATTAATTTTGTAAATTTCCCTTTTTTTTCACTTTTTAGGTTATTGTAGATAAGGAACAAAAAAGACGTTTTTGTTAGTTTTCCCTGAACCTCATAAGAAAAACGCTTTGCCATGCGGCGATAAAATATTAGTGCCTTTTATGCAAAAATGTAAACGTCTAAAAGTGAAAACTTGGTAAAATGGTAAAGGAACTGTCAAAGTCAGCTATTACATGAAGCCTCAAGAGGCTTGACTCTTTTTTCGAAATTTCTTTTGATAACACACCCACAAAAAAAAAAAAAAAGTTCTGACTCCGAATCTGGAGTCCGTTTTGCCCTATCACGTCAGGTTTTCGAGATAACCTAAAAAAATGTCACGAAAACAAAAAAATTTTTTCACTGATCTGGATATGCGAATATGTAAATCATATAGTTTTTGGATCACTGAATGCAGATTCGAAGTCAATTTTGCATTATCACGTCAGGTTTCTGAGATATCCTCAAAAAATGTCAAAACCAAAAAAACTAAATTTCTTATTTGGGGTTGCGTCTAAGTTTTTCATATAGTTTATGGGTTGCTAAAACCGAATTCGAACTCTTTTTTTCCGTATGATGTCAGGTTTTTGAGCTATCCTCAAAAAATGTCAGATAAGAACTTTTTTTTTGAGTTTAGACATTTTTTGAGGATATTTCAAAAACCTGACGTGATATGCCAAAATAGACTTCGGATTCGGTTTCAGCGACCCAAAAACTATATGAAAAATCTAGTCGCAATCCCAGGTCAGAACTTTTATATTTTTTTGTGTGGCTGCCCTACTAACAATTTTGCTTCTATAATGCTTTAAAGAAGCAACAATTGCATCTGTAAAGCTTTATAGAACCAAAATTGTTTGTCGGGTGTGTAATCATTCTGTGACGCGCGTACTATTACACGATGCCTCTTGAGTCAAGGACTCAAATTTGACATTTATCTTTTGAATTAAAATTGGTTGTTGTTGTTGTATTGCACCAAGAAGCAAAAAGAAATGTGAGGGAATGTTGAAAAAAGAAAAAGTGGAAAAAGAAACGTCAAAAAAGAGTCTCGGACTCACGACCCACGACTCTCCGGTCGGATAATTTTTTCTTTCATCTTTTTTCTCTTTTGCACTCATTATGTTTAAAAAGAGTTGCGCCTCTTGAGGCTTCATGTAATTGCTGACAAATTCTTATGTTCTTTCAAGAGAGAAAAGGACGAAAATAGATTTCATTGGTATCAAAAGTGTTTACAAAAGTTATAGACTTGATTTTAATAGAATTCGATTTTAACAAAAAAATTCATGGTAATAAAACAAACATCTTACTTTCTAAACTTAGATAACTAAAACAATGAAAGTTAACCATAGTTTACGTGCGATCTTAAAACAACGCACCAATGTGAACCCACCTTAATGTTTTTTGATTTTCGCTGAATGCTTTCATTCATTCATTCAGTCATGAATGACATTTCATTCCAGTCGATTGGAAATTTTCCAATAGAATTCCAGTTGTTTTTGTTTTGTTTTTGTTTTTTTTTTTTTATTTTGTATCGAATTTTAATTTGTTTAATTTCGTTATTTCGGTTAATAAAAAGTAAAAAGAAATGTGATTCTGCACATCTACGCGTCATTCTCTTTGGTTCCGTATATAATTTATGCCCCTTCGGTTTTTGGGGGCCCGGTAATTTGTACCACAAAAACTATGCTCGCCGTTTAATTATATGATGATGATGATGATGATGTATGTATATCTAAATTTTATTAATACCCTCAGACGGGTCCTCTAATCTCTTTATTATTTTCTTCCAAATGATTTACAAAACCACAACTGCCTCTTCATTATATCTTTTATTCGACAAACGAAATTAAAGAATTTTCCAAAAACATCAAATACCACATCTGTCAAACAGATTATTTCGCATCTGACTTACAGAATGGCACGATCGCACCCATGATAGGGCATAATTGGTGACATTCCACACGTTAGTTCAAAGTGTCAATAAATAAATTCCATCAATTCGAAGGGTGTTGTTTGGTTCTTATTTGTGGTGGGTTAAAAATAAAATGACACACGACATAATTAAATATAAATAAAAAAAAAACTAATTTTGAGAAGAAGAAATTTATAGAAATTCCTCAAGAAAAGTTTAACAAACATTTTCGACAATTTTTAACGATCATTAGTCATTACACTGATTCATTAAAGATTATTGTTATCGAAATAAAATTAATCGATTATTATATAAATCAAAAATTTAATATGATGGCGTATCGAGTTAAAATAAAATCACGGTAATTGCACATTCATCGACCATCTCTTTCCTATATGAGGGTTTCAATTAAGCAAGGCCACGCCAAAGTACTTTTATTTTCAAAAAAAAAATTCTCATATCGATGCATCAAGATGATGATGTCGATAACGTCAACGCTATTAATCAAAAAGATGTGCGTGACAGCGTGCCGCGTTAAATTGATAATTGGCATCAAGAGAACCATTTATATTCCTGATTAAGTCTATGATGACTCCGACAACCAAGACCACGACTCTCATGAGCTTCCAACTAACCCGAACCCGGGTATCAATAGAATTAGATGGCTTTTTTAATGGCCCCCACCTCGAACATCGACATGAGAAATTATAACGACATCAAAATAATCGGTCAGCTATACGGAGAAAATTTCTATGATATTATTAATTGAGATTGTGCATCTCTAATAAATATACATGAAATAGAGAAGGTTGGTGTTGGAAGAATAATCGTTATCGTAATTCGAAAAGTTAGATGATTATTATTTTTTTTGTAATTTAATACACTTTAACAGAGGCGCTTGAACCATTTTTATTGAGATTTAAAATATGTGTGTGGGGGCATTGTATGACCGATAGGCTACTTTTATTCAAAAATGAATTGAATACGTGAAGAAAATTTGATTTGATTAACCGAAAACGAAAGAGGAAATTGGACAACAAAGATGCTGGGATTTTTGGTTTATTTTTATGATTTGTTATTGTTGTCATGTTGTGTGGTTGTGGCCTTTGAAAGGAAGTGCATTTTATAAATGATTATTATTATTTTGAATAAGCCCAAAATAGCCTCTGCATTGACAATTAATGAGGTTGGGAGAAGTTTTTGTAATAGAATATAATTTTATTTTATTTTGTCATTAGAGGTATACATGTTAAGGCAGAAAACCCATAGAAACCGTAGAAACCGTAGAATTTTCTATCGGTAAAAATGAGCTATCAAAATTTGTATGGGAAAAATATTCTGCAAATCATAGAATTTTATCTCACAAATTTGAAGCAGAAACCGTAGAAAAAAAAATCTAATAAACTTTGGGTATGTTCAACCACCTATCGGATAGGCTATCTGGGATACCCGTAATATATAAAATATGTTAATATTGAAATAGTCCGGTCAAATTAGACTAAAATAAGGTGGTGAGGTTACATTAATTCCGAAATTAATTCTGAAATTTGGTAGGATTGTTGGAAACACCATCATAAATTAAATCTAAAAAGTCCTTATCGATCCGAGACCTGGAAAAAAATTTACTTGGGGTCAAAGGTCACAAAAACTTTCTTAAAAATATTCTCGTCTAAGGGGAATATTTTTAAGAAAGTTGGCCACCTAGGTTTCTATAGATTTATTTTATACTACAGGTGTTTAAAATTTTTTTTACAACCAATCAAGAATTTATTACAGTTTTAGTTTGTGTCAAAACTTTTTTTTCTGCGGAGAACCGTTTCTCCACAATTTTGCATCAAACACAATTTTCTTCGTTTTTTAAGTTGTTTTTTACACTTTCATATCATTTAAGTCAAAAAAACACGTTAATGAGTATTAATTTTTTGTGCTTTTTATTTAAGCCCAGTTTATTTTCATAAAAAAAATAAGTTTTATTTCATAAAAAAGGCTACTGAAAGTAATTAAAAAAAAATAAACAAACTGAGTGAATTAAAAAAAAAATAATTTTTAAATAAAAAATTAATTTAAATGAATTAAAACTTTTTCTGAGCTTTATTTATTTGTTCTTTTCTTAACCACAATAGCTCAGAAAAAGTTTTTAATTTTTATTTTCCCCATATTCTTAACCATCGAAGAACGAAATTCCAGCTAAAAAAATAATAAAATTTCAAGAACTTTTCAGTTGGGAGTTTTTTTTTCAGAATAGGCGTGATTATGACGATTACAACTCAACTTCAACTTTTTGAATCGTTATACCTAAGAAACGGTGGGTCTTAGGAAAAAAAGTGGGTTGGTGATGAATGACCAAAACCCATAATCCCAAAGAGAAAATCTCAAAAGCCAAAATTCCCAAGACAAACCTGGGTATAGACAAAATCTCCAGGAAAAAATCACAAACAAAAAAAATCTCCTAGCGAAAATCCCAAAATTTCAGATGCGCTTGATACACAACTTACGCATCTTCATTTTGGAAAGACCTATGTATTTTTAATGATATTTAATTGTAAGCTGTGATAACTTGCCTCAAAAGATTATGCTTAGTTCAACTCGCTGTACCCTTCCAGTATATTAGAATCATTGTTAAGGCACACGAATGGTAGGTCAAACAACGAAGGTTCAAGTCACGGTTGTGTACATAATTTATTTTTTCTGTTCCGTTTTAAAAGAAGAACCTTTATGATTTTAAAATTGTCGTCTTTAGTTCTGATTTTACTTTGACTTACCGTGTTTTTTTATCATTCTATTACGTTTTTGTTTTTGCTAGTTGGAGATTTTTGGGGATTTGGAGAAAATGGGAGAAAAAATTATTTATTTGAGATTTTGTCCATTTGATGCCTTTCCCCATGGAGATTTTGTCCATGGGGTCAAAAATTTTCTGGAGATTTTATCCGATTGAGATTTTTTTTTTGGAGATAGTGTAGGTTTCCCAAAAAAAGTGTCATGACACTTTTTATATATAATAATCTGGTCTACAATTCTTGCATGGAAAATTTGTTGATAAGACTTACCATTTCGGTGAAAATCGTTTTTGTGTCCTTTGACCCCAAGTAAATTTTTTTCCAGGTCTCGGATCGATGAGGACTTTTTAGATTTAATTTATGATGGTGTTTCCAACAATCCTACCAAATTTCAGCTTGCTGGGAATTAATGTAACCTCGGATGTCTAAATTGACCAGACTAAAAAGAGAATATCATTTTATTTGAGCAAATTACATTTTTTTTATTGTTGCATAGTATATTTGCAAAATTAGCTTGACTTAATTTTTTTAATCAAACAAATTTTATAAGTTCGATTTGACGTTTAACAAACTGCTGTTTGTTTCCCTTGTTTGCGCAATTATTTTCTGCTGGGGTGTTCATTTAAACCTTTTGCGGAATTTTCTATATTTTTCTGCAAAGTAGAAAATTATCTCGTTACGTGAATACCCTTAATGTCTTAAAACTCAGGGAAAATGACAGAGCATCATATTTTTAAATTAAAATAAAAATATAATTCAAATTTAAAATTGAATAATTCAATTTGTCAATCACACACTGAACGATGCATTAATATAATACTAATATTACAATATCTTACATTCTTAATGCAATATAACCGCATACCTCAACCAGTGGCGTAGATAGGGGGGGGGGATCAGGGGGATATATCCCCCCCCATTGGGATCGATATAAACAGTCATGAATAAATAAGTTGAAGAAGCGCACTTTGAAAAAAAAACGCTATGGATTTCGAGTTCTTGATTAGCTTAAAGGTTATAAATATGGTTTACCAACTTTCGTTGCCATTAAGTCGGTGTTTCAAAGAGTGAATTTAGACTTGGTCCAAGCAATGGAGCTCGCTAAAGATTTAAGGGATCAACTAAAAATTAAACGGGCAGACTCATTTTCGAAAGTTTTTTGTATATGGGAAAAATTAGCTGAAATCCTTGACATAGGCGTTAAACATAAGAGAATAGTGAAGCGACAAAAGAATCGTTCGAACCCTTCGGTTCAAAGTACAGTAAAGAATATTTTCGTGTTACTGTTTTCAATCTTTTTCTCGATTTCTATGTAATGGGCCTTGGAGAAAAATGTACAAACCATGAAAACACACTAGAAGGGTTTCCGGTTCTTTCTAAGGATTCTTCGTCTGAAATAGACAAAGCAGCTAAAAAATTTAATGAAACTGTTGAGTTTTACCAAAAACTAGACCACATAAAATTGAACAAAAACAATAAGATTTCCTTATAGTTTTCATCCAAGAAGGAAATATTATTTAAACAATCGGGATTTCCTAACTGTTTTACCGACTTCCAAAAAGGAGGAGTTATTCAATTCGTCTGTACTTTTTTTTTGTGTTTGTCACCTCATAACTTTAGACCGAGTGAACCAGTTTTGATAATTCTTTTTGTAGGTATTGAAAAGCTGGTGCCTGTTCAGTACTATTAGAAAAACCATAAAACCCAGTTTTGATCCATGGAAGTCGGTTTTGTTTTTTTAATAAAAAAAATACGATCATATACGGGATCACCTATTCCAACTTACTATAGAAATATTGGTCACAATTTTTGTTCTAGTGCCAAGTTGGAAAAAATATGAAATTTTTACAAAAAATTTTGAAAGAAAAATACTTCCTCTATGAACTCATTGAAAGCGCTCGAAAGCTGCACCGAAAAAAGTTGTTATGGTATTTATATTTTATTAAAGATATTAGCTACACTGCTGGTTTCTACGTCAACTACCGAAAGAACTTTCTCCAATTTAAAGAGAATAAAAACAATACAAAGAAGCATTATTAAAACATAAACAAAAATTTGCGAACTAGATCTATCCCCCCCCTTAGCAAAAAGCTATCTACGCCACTGACCTCAACAAATTTGAATGCCAAATTAAATAAAATACAATACAAAATACGAGAAAAAAAATAATAAAAAAAATATAAAGTTAAAAAATTAAATTTTATAGGTACATATATTTTTTTCAAAAACTTACAATTTTTTTTTACATTTCACACTTAAATCAAAATTATAAGAAATACTTTTCTGTTAATTTTGAATAAAATTGGCTTATGCTTTGACGAAATATACGAACCTTAAAAATATGTCGATTTTGCAAAAAAACGGCATGCCATATTTTCGTTTTCCGCATTTTTCTAGAAAAACTAAAAACGCAGTTTTGGTAGAATCACAAAGATAATTACGTACACCAAATTTAATTAAAATCGTTAGAGCCGTTTTCGAGAAAATTGCAATACCTCGAAAACGTTATATGGGAGATATGTGTTAAAATGGAGATATTAAGAAAATAAAACGGGTCTAAGGAATTATGTAAAAATCATCTGTACACTGTACCAAGTTTCAAGCAAATCCATCCATCCGTTTAGGCCCTAGCTCGATGAACAGATGGACGCACAGACCGACGGACGGCATGATGAAAACCACTTTTTTGATCTTCTCCATCATCGTAATGTTGGTTTTGATTAAAACCTCAAATTTTTTTTTTTCTACACGAAACCAATACTTGCCCTATAGAACAAGTAAAAATGGAATTAATGGATAAGTAAGTACTCAGTTCTCAATAAAACACTCCTAAATGTATATTTTTAGTCTCTTGTAGGTATTTAAAAAACAGCAGCTGGTGAAATTTTCAATAAAAATACATTTTTTTTAGAAATGCATTATGGTTTTTAATAGGTGTTTTTTAATGACAAATTCGTTACCCAATTTCTTAAAGTAATTCTTTTACTTTTTCCAATGAATAAAACCTCGATTTGAATGATTTATAAAACACTTTGGTTTCTTTAATTTCGTTACTATTAGCAAAGTCTTGTGTTAAACCAATGTTTTTGGTAGCTTGAGTTTGGTCAAGTTATCAAATTTATGATCAAATTATTTTCTTCTATTTTTCATAACTGAGTTGGTTAAGACTCTTTGACCACTTTACATTTCATAAATCTAAGAGCTGTAAGGCGAATGTTTGCAACCTGAATAAGATTGTTTAGTACCTACAATGTACAATTTTGATGAAGGTAGGTACAAGACAACTCCGACTTACGATTTTGCGTCTATTAAACTTTAAAAAAAACTAATTTTGCTTCTATAAAGCTTTATAGAAGCAAAATTGTTAGATTGAACCTTGTTATATGTACCTGGAATCAAATCTTATAGGACTACGTTTTACATTTATGTCTCGTACCTCCTATATACCTATTCTATTCAATAAGATAGACAGTAAATATTACCAATTTGTATATGAAACATATAGACGGGCCCCACCCTTTTAACTTTTTATTCGTAAAAAAACTACAAGAACCCCCTTAATTGAAAATCACACAGTACTATAAAGATAAACTGCGATTTTTTTCTCTCTCGAACTCGAACCTACCTCAAGTCGAAAGTCCTTGTGTAACTCTGAAGTACCCAGCTATAAACCAGCCAACCTACCTACCTAGTCCCGATGGAAAAAGGAGGCAACTTTTATAACAGCATCCATTCAATTGAACGTGCACAATCGTGTGCAATCGTTTGCAAGTACAAAATCCTGACAAGAATATCAACAAAAAATATCTTTTAAATTTGCATATTCCACCAATCTTTTAGGCTTCTTCCAAAAAGAACCAAAAAACAAAAACAACTGAGACACACCAAATACAAAAAAAAGAAGGAATACCCTTCAAGCAAGAAAACGGAGTTCAGAAAAGACACTCCGACCTCCGACCGCGAAAGACGGGGTTGCACCCACACACTTGCAACTTTTTGTATATGAACACAAAGTCGAAGGAGAAATCGTGGTTGAAAAACCAATACATATAAAATCGGCTCCGCGGTGATTCTAATTTCCATACTAATTGGAGCCGCCTTCGGACCAGCTTCTGCCTCGAAGTCGGACTCAGCTCCGCCTGAGGCGGAGCGCATTCGGACCGAGGTCGGACCTGTTTGCTTGAAGGGATAAGTTCACTAACCTCCAGGATAACAAACAAAATTCAGACAAAAAAATAAACTAAAGGGAAGCATTTTGTGTGCAAAATTCTTGTTTTTTTTTTTTGTTGCACTTTAAGTAGCCAAAAGAATCATCGTCATCATTATTGTTGTTGTCAAGGCTCAATGCTTGCATAAGGATTGAGGATTTTCTTTTGGCAAACCGATGCGATGTATCTATTCCAACATAACATTCCGTTCATTACCGTCGTCGCCCACTGTCCCACCTCCCACCCACCCCCTCCAGACTAAATTGGAAAAGAAAATAACACACAAAATGTTAAGGACTCTCACTAGGCACTTGTTATGAGGGCATATCCTGCTACAACAGTGCAAACCTAGTCTCTGTAAGATCATACAAAAGAAAGGCTTGCTTCTAGGCATCACTATATTAGTTCTATTTATACTGCCGCCGCCGCCAACGCCATCGCTACATTCATAAAATTGAAGTCATGTCAGCCTTTTCAAAATGACTTTCAACCTCGATGCAAAAAAGGAGGAAAGGCGTGGAAAAATTGACTTGTTTAAAAAAAAGTTAAAAAAAAAAAATAAAAGAAACGTCGAGATTTAACCCCTAAAATGATGCAATCGTTGTTTTGATAAAAAAAAATCTTTTATTTTTTTGTTTTATTTAAAAAAAAAGTTCAAAATGTTGAGAACATAACCGTGACAATGAATTTCCACTACAACATGGTGGGAAAAGAAAACATTTTCCGTTTTTTTTTTGTCTTCTTGTTTTCGTCATTCATATTTGACGTACTAACGAGTGTTTACTTTGCCATGAAAAAAAAGATGAAAGGGGGCGCTTGCACTAACAACCCCTTTTTTCCATTATATTTAAAAAGAAAAGTCTTTTTGAGCGAACATATAGGTTGGTTGGTGTATATTTTCTGCTGATGAATAAATTTTACTGTGTGCCGTGTAAAGTTTACGGATATTTTATTTATTTTTTTTTTTTTGCCTGCATGCATTTGGCTTCACAGGATTAAGGTAGTAAGTATTCGTACATATCGCCTCTTTCATTGGAAGGAAAGCATTAACAAACCTGCTGTAGTCTTAAATAGTAGGATTTGGCTTAGAATGTGACTGGGATGTGTTGCCATTTGCTTGTTTTAAGATAGTTTGTATACCATACATTTGAAATTATAATCCTGGTTGGGTGTTGGGTCGATAGATACATTATTTCTTTTTAAATATTAATTTGTCTTGTCAAAGAATTGAGGACTTGGAATCACTGAAATGTCTTTTGACATCATCTTAAAAAATGCCAAAGAGTTACAATATTTAAAAATAGTTTAAGAGACCAATTAAAAATCTGTTTATTTTTGAAAACTGGTGATACGAAAAAAATGATGAATTTATGGATTTTTCAACAAACAAAACCCAAACTTTAAAAATTCTCTACACACACAGTGTCGATTTTGCAACCCTTTTGTAATCATGTAGGACGTAAAGGACAGAGTTGTTCAGTGGAATGAAATCTCATAGGGTGACAAAAACATCCAAAAATCGTCACTGACTACGCAGATCACTCTCAATTTTTAGTCGAGCTTAAATTTAACTGAGAGTTTTAGCCGAAAGGTACGCAGTTTTAACTAAAAAGTCAAATATTCATTTCCGACTGTACTTTACTATCATGCAATTCAAATCAAAACGTAAAGTTTTTATAGGGGTCTTTAGTTTCCGATAGCTTTGTTATAAAATGTTTAATTTTTGGTTATAACGCTATATTTATCTTATAGAAGCGGTTTTTTGCTTTTTTTTTTAGTAACTCAGTACTTAACGCAGTAAAATTTTGCGCGAGAAACAAAAACAAATTATTGCTAAGGATAAATATTTATTTGCTGATTTACAGAGAACCTTTAAACAATAAAGCCTAGTATGCAGCTGAAGCGAAACGAAACATTTTTTAAGTTTCCAAACTCGACAACATAAATGATAATAAAAAAATATAATCGAGTAATCTGTCAGAAGCAAAACAAAAGAATTCAAAATTAATATTTAATCAAGAAAAACATCAAAAAATAAGTTTTTCAAAAAGAAATATACATATGTTTACATTAGGGTGGGTCAAAAAAATTGAAATTTTTTTTTTTTGATTTGGTACTCCGAAAAATCGATTGCTAGACACCTCTAGAATATACACACCAAATATGAGCACTTAATATTAATGGGAAGGCCCTCCGCTTCGCAATTTTCCATTTTTACATCAAGCTTCTACTAAAAAAAAAATCATTTTTTTTTTAAATCGATTTTTTTAGCAAATTTCTTTACAAATTCTTGTAGGAAATTGAGCGCTCTACAAAAAGACCTTGTTAACCGTTTAATAGATATTTGAGGTCCAAAAATCCAGAAAATCTTTAAAAATTCGTTTTTGTTCTTAATTTTGTAACAAATTGAAAAATTATAATAATCAAACGCGCAAGACATATTCTTGATAGGAAATAGATTGTTCCACAAAAAATGTCTTGCTAACTTTTTTTTATTAATCTAACCATTCTAAAGATATACGAGCTCAAAGTTAAAAAAAATTATATAAACATTTTTTACTTTTCAAAATTTTCTAATTCACTGAAAATTCATTATTTTCAAATTAGCCAGATATATTCTTGTAGAGGCTTAAACGTTCTATAAAAAATTCCTTGGAATCAAATTGATTGCTTTAACCGTTTAGAAGATAATCGTATCCAAATCGCAATGCATACGAGTCATAAGAAAACTACTGAAATCAGTGGGCATTGGTTTGGATACGAATATCTACTAAACGGTTAAAGCAATCAATTTAATTGCAAGTATTTTTTTTATAGAATTTCGATTTTTTTGACCCACCCTAGTATACATATACCTATGAATTAAAAAGGAAAAAACCGTCAACACAGCTCTTTAAAGCAAGAAAAATGTGCAAGACGATAAAAAGTAAGTGATAAATGAGTGAAAGCTCTCCATTTTATCTGGAATTTTGTTTGAAAAAGAAAAATGTATGGCGTATACGTACTTTTTTATGTTTTTCTTATTTTCTATGAAAGGGGCCCCAAAATTAAGCCTTGCCCTGGGGCCGCGGCAACTCAACGTACGTCTTTGGCTGCGTACCTACTGAAAAACGAAAAGCATAATAATTTTTTTCGTACAAAATTTCGCTGTGATATTTTTGTTTATATTTTTAATCGAACATACATACCAATACAACAATTTCAGAAATTCTCGAGCTGCGTACTATAACTATTCCTAAAAGTATTAATAAGAAATAAAAGTAACCGTTGTTGTTTACATCATAAAACGTTTACTTAGTAAAATACTGAGTACAAATAAAACACGGCTAGTGATTCTAAATCACAATACCAGCGTCAGGCACTTGTGCTTAAGATATAGATCTATTTCACCGCATTATAACAAAACACATACATAATTGTATAATAATATCTATGGATGTTTCCTGACTTATCCCTAATATATGGTTAAATTCAAAGAAAATTGAACTACAAAGTTCATAAAATTCATAAGATTTATTAATGCAAATGTTAACCAAAATTACTTCTAAGCCCTAGACAAATTTTACAACAACGACTCACATTTCATTCCTTTAAATTATGACCCTGTTTCGAGACAATTATTACAAAAACTTTTCTACGAAATAAAAAAAAAACTTGTCTTGAAGTGCTTCTTTAGCTTATGATTCATTGGCACCAGTATACGTTTGAGGATGACGTCAAAGATAGCCTCATTAACATAATAATCTTCTTCAGGCACACACACATATAGTATCCTTTCGCATAGAATATCCTTTTTTGTTTGAAATGAAAATGACTCACAGAAGGAAAAGATTATAAATTCGATAGTATTTAAATTTAAATTTGCATAAATTACATCAACTGTGAAAAGCCATTAATATCGGCCTAATACGACACCGCTGATTGTACATAAATCGGTTTTTTTTTTTCAAGAACAGCAGCCGTCACCAACCTTTATAGTAATGTCCTTATACCAAGACTTTCTCTTTAAAAAAAAAAGTTGTAACAATGTGCGTAGCGGATTATTTCTAGAATATTTTACAGATTTAAGAAATACGCGTGCTAAGGCAAACTGCTGAATGAATTCTGCGAATTATTTATACCTACATTATTGCAAGAAAGGGGTTGAATTTCAAAATACAATATGATGGAGGTAGTACGTAGCAAGTTACTGGTGTCACTCAACTTGGAGAATTACCTACGTGTGTGAAATTGAATCCACATGGGTATTGACACACAATCCCATGCCAAAACGTGATGTTTTAATGTCAAAAGAAAAGTGAAGATAAAAAAGAATTTTTTATCCTTTTAAATACATTGGCACACAGGAGGGGGTGTAAAATATAAATAGCTTAACATATGCTACTTATTAATATCATCAAAATTTATTTCATTCGAATTGGGAAATAAACGTTTGAAAAAAGTGTGGAAGGATATAACCCTTAAAATAGGAGAAAAGAAAGGATTTAAAGGGATATAGGTATCGATTAACGTTGGTTTTGAGGTTTTGAAATTTAGAATGGAAGAAGAAATAAATGTGGATCGAAATTTTCACATTCGTGGTAGTTTGGAAAGCAAGCAAGATTTCATCCTAGAAAAAAACTTGAAGAAAACTTCCGATAAAAGGCACTAGAAAATTCGAAGAAAATATTCGTCGAGGCCAACACGTCTGTTTAGCTATTAGTAGACGGTCAACGGTTTAACTCTCTGACGTCACCAAATAAATAATCATCAATCTGTTATTGCGTCAAAGCCGAAAACATGCGTAAGTCCACATCAAAGCGTTACCAGCATTTTTTGGGAAAGATTTCGACTACATTTTTACGAAGATGTGTCAACGCGTTGACCGATTTCACTGATGACTGTCTAATCCTAGCTTGAGAGTTCCTCCAGCATTTAAACTTAAGAATAGGCCGCTCACCAATGCAATACAGAAGAATCACTATGAATCTTCTCTTTGAAAGTTTTGGACAGTCAAAACCATAGGTAATCCGCAAATACAAGTGCAAGAGTTGATTTGCAAGTTACTGAGTTCCATACGATCTTGATTGCTTAGTAAATTTTGTCCTCTTCTTTAAAAAACGCCAGAATATACCAGTATCATAAACTCCTCTCAACAGAATTTAAATTTTTGTTTAAACGTCGATAAAGGTTCTTTACTTGTTATCCAATGCTTTTACTGAAGCTGGTAGTTTTGAACAGATAACTTTTAAGAATAACACAGAATGACAAAACCATTTAAGAAGTAATAGCTTCTATAAATTCTTTATTAAAGCCTTATCGAAGTTCTTGGTAGTGTTACTGCCCTTTAACTGGTGTTTTAACTGTGGGCTGATATTCCATAATATTACCTTCTTAGCCCAGTCATTTTAGTCATTTTTAAGCCCAATCTGCGGAAAAATTCCTACTGGGCTGAATTTTGGTATACAGCTTAATGACGGCTTTGTTATGAAGATGTGAAAAATCGACATTGATATCGTGTCCGCGTTAAGAGTTATAGGGGTCAAAAGGTCACAAAAACTGGTTTTTCACGATTTTCAGCAAAACGGTAAGTCTTATCAAAAAATATTCAATGCAAGAATTGTAGACCAGATTATTATATATAAAAAGTGTCATGACACTTTTTTTCCTAAGACCCACCGTTTCTTAGGTATAACGATTCAAAAAGTTGAAGTTTAGTTGTAATCGTCATAATCCTATTCCTGAAAAAAAAACTCCTAACTGAAAAGTTCCTGAAATTTCATTATTTTTTTAGCTTGAATTTCGTTCCTCAACTGTTAAGAATATGGGGAAACCAAAAAAAAATGGAAATTTTCGCCATTTTTCCGATTGGGGCCCTTCTTCCGAAACCATTTCCCTGGGAATTTTTGTTTAGAATATGTCTGAAAATATACAGGGTGTGCAATAGAGAATGGACAACCCTAAAACGGCTTATAGCTACACTTATGATTGTTCTAAAAACAGATAGAAAAAAGTTCTATCGCAACCAGTTCATAAAATATGGACTTTTTTTCGTTCAGTGTATTTTAAATTTTATCATCTTATGTTTTCGTTCACTACAACCACGAATGAATGAATTTTATTTATTTCTTTTTTTTATAATTTTCTACAATAATTGGATGAGTACATAAACACTTTAAAAATTTCATAGCTATTGCACATTTTCGTAAAAGAAATTTTGAAATCTGTTTTTTGATGCAAAATGTAAAAAAAGTATTTTATGAAAAATTTTAAACACCTGTGGTATAAAATAAATCTATAGAAACCTAGGTGGCCATCTTTCTTAAAAATATTCTCCTTATACCAGAATATTTTTAAGAAAGTTGGCCACCTAGGTTTCTATAGATTTATTTTATACCACAGGTGTTTAAAATTTTTCATAAAATACTTTTTTTACATTTTGCATCAAAAAACAGATTTCAAAATTTTTTTACGAAAATGTGCAATAGCTATGAAATTTTTAAAGTGTTTATGTACTCATCCAATCATTGTAGAAAATTATAAAAAAAAGAAATAAATAAAATTCATTCATTCGTGGTTGTAGTGAACGAAAACATAAGATGATAAAATTTAAAATACACTGAACGAAAAAAAGTCCATATTTTATGAACTGGTTGCGATAGAACTTTTTTCTATCTGTTTTTAGAACAATCATAAGTGTAGCTATAAGCCGTTTTAGGGTTGTCCATTCTCTATTGCACACCCTGTATATTTTCAGACATATTCTAAACAAAAATTCCCAGGGAAATGGTTTCGGAAGAAGGGCCCCAATCGGAAAAATGGCGAAAATTTCCATTTTTTTTGGTTTCCCCATATTCTTAACAGTTGAGGAACGAAATTCAAGCTAAAAAAATAATGAAATTTCAGGAACTTTTCAGTTAGGAGTTTTTTTTTCAGGAATAGGATTATGACGATTACAACTAAACTTCAACTTTTTGAATCGTTATACCTAAGAAACGGTGGGTCTTAGGAAAAAAAGTGTCATGACACTTTTTATATATAATAATCTGGTCTACAATTCTTGCATTGAATATTTTTTGATAAGACTTACCGTTTTGCTGAAAATCGTGAAAAACCAGTTTTTGTGACCTTTTGACCCCTATAACTCTTAACGCGGACACGATATCAATGTCGATTTTTCACATCTTCATAACAAAGCCGTCATTAAGCTGTATACCAAAATTCAGCCCAGTAGGAATTTTTCCGCAGATAAAACCTAAAATTACTGGACTATCTGTGCTTTTCTAGGAATTCAATTGTGAAAATTAAAACTTAATTCTAACTAAACTCTTAAACAAAGTAGAGATAAATATTGATACTAAAGTTGGGCTCTGAAAATTTGGTGAAACTATACTTTTATCAAGATTGAACACATAATAACATCTTTTGAATGCCACAGAGGGCTTTAATAAATTGAAGTTATAGAAAAAAAAAGGTAGAAAAGGACATGATTTTATGATTCATTTTAGAAACCATTGCCAATCCCCAAACACATAATTATATTTGTTTACACAAATACAACACCCAAAGTCAAACTTTTCTTTTTTCTAACTTATTTTTAAGCAATCCTAAGGGTTTAAAATTAAAAAAATCATTCCGTATACTGTAATCATTTATTCATTTCTTACGTTTGTATAGTTGTTTCTTAAGTTAACCCCTGGGAATTTATCCCACGGTATTGTATTCTCTTTGGTTATATCTGCATATTATAAATATTTTTTTCAAAGAAAGGTGGTAATTCCTCCAAGGACTATACCTATACCTATAGTCTTCAACCACTTTACAACATTCCTGATTTATATCTTTTACTTTTTATATTTATCAAAACGATTCCAAAGCAGGTCATAAAACTTTATTTCACCATGGGTTCTATTATCTATAGCAAAACAAAAAGTAACACATTTCAACAACATGCGCCCTTACCATTGTTAAAATATCAGAAAAAGGGTTATCCACAATATTCTTATAATACAAAAATATTACAAAAAAAAAAAAACAAAAAAATACATTCAATGAAGGCAAAAATATATATTGTTGTGAAAAATACGAATGTGTGCTGCAGTTTAAAAAGGAAAAGGTCCTTGAACTGAGACACCTTTAACTATAGAGTTCGAAATGCCACTCCATTAAAAAGATACACATCTTTATCATGTTTTTTTTTTTTGTTCAATTATTGAATTGCAAATCATTTTATTTTTATGAAAATAATTCAAAAGTAACAGTATTGCATTTTAAAACACCATGAATTCCGTCCATGATCCCATAACAAAGTAAAGTTTTTACTCAGGGTAATAGTGTCTTAAAATACTTTAAATTCTATTAATACCGGAAATACTATTCACACTCAATCACAATGCTGTCAAAAGCTAACCCAATTCCCCAATAAAATGTGTTCAATAGCTAATCTTTTGAAAAAGTAGGTATTTAACTTTTACTATGATACCTACTCAGCCTGGAGACCCAATTTAGCGAAAAAGAAAATTCTGAAATCTGTAAAAAAGTACTTAATTCAGAGTTTAATTTTTACTTGATTTAAAGATCATGTATTTGTTTGGCGTTTTTTTCTTGTAAGAAAATAGAAAACAATAAATTGGTCTATTCATATAAACTTAAACAAATAAAATAAAAATGAAAATAATTTGATTGTGTTTTTAAATTAGTATCTAGGTTATTTTTTCAACTAGCAAATATATTTTACAAATTTTTAGTTGGACATAACTCCACTCAGTTTTCGTTTTGTGGACTTAAGTCTCATTAAGGTAGGAAATAAGTCCATATTCGAATTATGACATTATTTACTACCGATGTGGAACTTATATCCTGTGGAGTTATGTCCTTGCTCCTCCAAAAATAGGTGAGTCACAACGGAAGTATCATCACAAACAAGTACTTACAACCTAGTCAAGCTATTTACACTTATCCCCAATTCTACCACTAACATAGCTGCATATCGGATTGGTTTCTATCTCGGCTCTGGGCAGATTTGTCCACTTTGTCAATGTGCAATAATTTCAATCATTTTTCCCATGGGGGTTCTTTTATTTAGAATTTTTTTTTCTCTTTATTTTCTTTTTGTGTTGTCATTGTCACATACATGCAACACTGTTTGTGCTTGAATACTATATGTAGGAGCTGGTAAAATTTAATTTCAATTCATTCCAGACTAATCACCCAACCCAATAGCAATTTTTCTATTGTAAAACATGTAGTAGCTGAATGGGGTGGTATAGGAATACCACATTTGAGTGTAACGTCCGCCCCGTTGCCATTCAGTCGGTTGTCTCTAGAGAGTCACGTGTTTCCTTTTGGAATTTGCTCCTGTATTTTTGTATTGTATTAGCAACAAAAAAAGGAATCCAAAAACAGCAAAAAAAAATAAAACTTTAAGGCGGATAGGGGTGAAAAATCGATATTGAAAATGTGAACCGAATTCACAGGCAGTAGCAGTAAGTAGTACCACCACAATTTTCTCTGGGAGGAAAATGTCTGCGATTTGCTTTGTAGCTTCATTCCATGGCCTGTACTGTACAGTTAACCTGTCATTTTGTTGTAAGAAAGAACAAAATTGAGTATTTCTTCGTTAAATATTTGTTTCCATCTAGTTTAAATTGTGTTTCCACCACAATTAAGAATATTTTATTTGACAGCTTCAGTCGAATATAATATTGGTCAAGGCAGAATTATAATTGAAGAGAGCAGTCAGAAGCTAATGTCAAGTCTCTTTCCGTAACGTCAAAAGCATAAAGGGGCCAACGGATTTAACTGACAGCTATTTCTTATTCGAAGAGAACCATACATGACGGAACAGTTAAAAGGTCGGTTGTCATAAAAATTGTGTATTTTATGGATCTGTCACTTGAATCTGGCGACGCACGTAACGGTTGCAACGGATTCAATGAGTTGGGCCCTTAAGTTACCTATATATTCAATTTATCTATGGTTCTGTTCGTTTACTTTATCAAAATTTAATATATTTCTAAATTGTGCGTTTACTTCAAAAATTTTTATGCAATTTCAAAAGTGGGCGAAACTTTAGCTCACTTCCACTTACTTTTCGTAACGTGGTAAAAATTTCTTCGGGAATCATAAAGAAAGACATAAATGCAAAACCCAAAGTTAAAAACATTCAACGTTTAGTTTAAGAGTGACCGTGAATGGCGAACCGCTTATAAGCTTTTGGACACCGATTGACAGCAAAAAAGTTCCTACTGTCAAATGACAGACTCACTGTACTTCATCTATATTCCTGCCAACCAGAATGGAATAAACCAAGGGTTAAGAGACTGGGATTTGAAAATGGAAATGGGAGTTTGCATTGAGAATGCAGTTTGCACTTTCGAATTTCTCTCTGCTGCACATGCTCGTAGAAGTAGACATAGCCATGAATAACTGAATTCCGCTTCAGACAACATGAATAGTCTTACCACATTGAGGCCTGTCCAACCAGACTAAATAAAATAGGCATACAAACATATATAGATGCTTAGATACATACATACATACATGTTGAACCATAAAGTGGAATTTTAAAGTGTTTCAAGTATTTCTACAGAAATATTTTTAAAGGCATTAAATTGACAAAAAAGTAATAGATTTCTAGACCACCCATTTGAAACTTAAACGAAACATTTTATATTCCAAACTTCACCTTTAGAATTCCAAGATGCAATCATTTTTAAAGTGACAAATAAACAACCATCAATAGTTGACATAACCAGCACCTTTAACTTCCCCTCCGAAATTCTGTCAATAGTCCTTGTTAGGAAAGACTAGAGCTCATGCCCGTGAGCCGTGTCCTTATAATCTCTCGCAGAATGCACATTTTACAATACAGGCAGCATATCAAATCGAAATTGTTATATATGAATGTCCTGAAATTCTACACAAGAGAGGTGTTGGTCGTTAGAAAAGAAAACAACAAAAAAATAATCAACCCTTGGTGCTACTGTGAGGAATTTTATAATTTTTTTTTCTCTTCGTACAACAACAATAATATCACGTAACCTTTTGTTGTACTTTATACCTTTATATAGCAATCCAGTCAGTATAAAGCTATTATTTATCCGTCAGTCGATTCATGATTCATGATCCAAGTTCATGATCATCATCATCGTCATCATTAGTAACTGCCTCTAACATGGAAAACTGCATATTGTACTGCACTACTGTTTTCAGCCTGGAATTTTAAGGGGGAAAAATCGGAAACCATACAAAACGAAAAATTTAAATGCAGTTGTGCAACAATGCAAGGATTCTCAAACATCTGCAACCCCTGGCGTTTTGAAAAGGAGCTATATCGTCTCTTTTTAATGTCGTCACAGTTTTGTACGTAGGTACATGAGTTTTTGAACTGGTACACAGTGAAGCAAAGGAAGGTGCAATTAAAAATGTGATGATGTTTTTCATGTGGAAAAAAGTGGTTAGTGCACTTATGAAAAGTTTTGCAACAGGAATAAAAAAAAAAACAAAGTTACAGAATTATAAATTTACATTTAACTATACATTTTCTGCAGATGGAATGAGCTTTCAGGTTTTGATAAAACAGTGCGGATCAATTGGTTATACCTACGGAATTTAAAAAAAACCTTTAACTGGAGGACTGGGCTTTAGAAGATTTCTTCAATGTTTCTCTGCACTTGCACCACCCTGTATACGTTTTTTTCTTTTCTTTTTTTTAGTTAGGTATACTTCTTTTCCGGAGTTTGTATCAGAGTCAAAATTTACTTTTTGAATTTTTTAAAAATGTCAAAATAAAATGACTTTTGCCAATATTACTAACTAAGCGATTGGGCACGTTCAGGAAATATTAGGGACTAGATATTTAGTCAACGTCATTTTCCGAACGGAAATTTGAACAAATTGACTAAATTAGTTTGGATACGCCATTATTGTCAAATTTCGAAATTTCCTTGAAAATTTTACAGAGCGCATGGGGCAGACACCAAATTTCAATTCACTTTAATATTAGTTACAACCGATAATGCACTTTTCACTCGTTTTTCACACAAATAGATTTAATTCTGTTACCGTAATTCTATAATTAAAAATAATCAGCTGTCATGTTGACAAAAAAAACTTTCCTAAATATTTAGGTAAAATTTTCTTGCCTAACTTTCCAGTCAGCTTGCCAATAAAATTACCTAAATTGGAAGGATTTTTTTTGACAGCTGACCAATCAGAGACCGAGAAATTACCTAAATATTTAGTCCCTAACGTTTCTGAACCTGCCCATTGTATCGAATTATTAGGGTTAAAACCTTCTTAATTTTAAAAGACATTCTTACCAGAAAAAAGTACACTAGGCATATCTAAAACGGTGTAAACTCCAGGGATTTGCTGAATAGCGATTTTTAAAGAGCAGTAATAGCAGTGAGTAGCATTTTAAAATAGCGATTAATAGCTGCTATTTAATCACTCTTAAAATAGCAGTTAAAGCCCCAAATTAATCTATAAATTTCTTCCTGATTTAAAGTATCATAGAAAATATTGAATACAAAACAAATAAAAAGTCAGTTGCCATTTTTGAATTTTTTAATAAGAAATAATTAATTGAAGGCCTGAACTGATACTATGGTAATTCAAATAGAACTTCTGTGTTTCGTCATCATCAGGTTAAACTTTTCTTTACATCTTTGATTAAATCATTAGATAAATGAAGACCAGAATGCTCACAAGAAAGCAGTGAAATTTTAAAGAGCCGAGAATATTTTATTGAAAAGAGCAGTTACAAAGAACAAAGTGTAGTTTAGCGTATAAAAGTTGTGAAATCGAACATTTTCACTGCTCTCCCAGTTTACTTGATCGCTTCGTGTTTTTCAATGTGAATTTAAAAAAGAACAAAGCAAATTAAAGCAATTCTGTGAAGCTAGGTACTGAGCATTGAGCAGCTTAATTGAAGAGTTAATCGGAACTGTTCACTTAATTGTAACTGTTATCTTCTCAGTGGAAGAGCAGAGTGTTTGAAAGCAGCTTTCGCAACAGCAAGGAAAGAATGACTCGAAATCTAAATTTAAAGTGGAGTGATATCTACTGAAACTAATCAATATTACCACTTAAAGTATTAGTATTTAGCAGTTTTAGTTTTAAGAAAAACCGTTGTAGTTTAAATTAACCATTGATTTGAATAAACACCAAGCGCCCATTAAATCGGTGCAGACAGAAATCAAGGTAAGTATGCAAACTTGTTAAGGATACGTGTGCATTAACTTACTTACAATTTTACTACTACTTTGCTTGATTCATGTCACGTTCATTTCATATTTTCACATCCATTTACGGACACTAGATAATTTAATTTTACACTTCCAATTTGTGACAAAATAAAAAAGAATCACAGTAACACAGTTGCGTGATGTAAGCACCTAATGCATAATTAGTTATGCATGGATTTTTATTTTAGAACATTCCCCATAAACAAACACAACCCGAACCTACTTATAATAATTTCTTATTCAATAGCAGGTAGCGTGAAAAATTTTTGGAAAAATTTCAGATTTTTATTTTTGATTAGAAGACACACAGGTAGGTATATGTTGGAAGTTAGACCATGATACAAACTGTCTTAACTGTTTGATTCACTTGAGTGCCTTAATTTTCTATGAGCTTATACCAAGTCACGCATTCCGGATGTTAAATATAAATATTTTCTTTGACTTTTATTGCCTCAAATGATATGATGGTAAAAAAACATTCCATTAATGTTTACAAACCAAAAATATTTTTGTTCTAAAAGAATGAAGCCTTTATTACATGACAACCATAATCTGTGAAGGGGTCAGCTATTTTACATAATTTTTAAATTTAAATTGAAAAAGTTAATGTTGTTTTTAATAAAATTATTAATGTTTTCAAGCACAAAATAGTGAAGCTGATAAAAAGAAATTTGTATACATTTCTCGTATAGTTTTCATATATTCAAGGGCAAGCAGTGCTTGGTTATAAGTGATAATGTAGAATTTAACACATATGTACATACAAATTAATTTAGGAACTTTAACTGTTACTAGAAAAAATATTAAACATGCAAAAAAATGAATATAAATTGTACATATCTTGACTATAAATATTGGAAATACGTTCTATAAATTTTCATAGCGAAAATTGTGCATAGGTAATGTGCATTTTCTCATTACAACCTTAAGTATAGTAACTTTGTAAAGCTAAGAAAAATTGCTTTAAGGAACCGGGCAAAACAACTTCGATTTTGATGATCTTTTTTTTTAATTAAAATTACTTAAAACTCTAGGGGTTATAAAAATTGTAGCTGTTGCCATATTGTTTTTCCCTTTTTTTAATTAAAATTAGAATTTTTGTTAACAAAAACAACTTTTTTTCAATTTTTTAAATATAGTTTTTAAATGTTTTAAAAATAACTCGGTTAAACTTTTTATTCCGAGATTGAACCCTTATTTTACCGGACTATTGTGGCTTGACAAACTTCTTGTATTGATCATTTTTATTCATGATTGTTTTTGTTTTCTTGTTTTCCACTGTATTTTTTTCAAAATTCTTTCAAAACAGCTTTGACAACTGACACAATATTTTTATTGAGATTATTCCTTAGAATAATTTTATTCGTTTCTGAAAGAAGCAGATAGATTTATTCTTAGGAATAAGCTATATCTGCCTGTTGAAAAATTGATTTTTTCTCTATCCTTAGGAATAAGTACTAACTGACTGTTTAACTGACTATTGAAAAATTGGCCCTTAAAAAAAAAAAAAATTAAAAACCACTGTTATCACGTAGTTCTATAAGAAATATCTCGCAACCAAAAATTTACAATTTTTTTTGTTTTTTTCGAAGCACTGACCTGGAAAAAAGTTTTTGAGCTTTACAATTATTAAGATTTAAAAGTCTGTACCTTCAGATAAGTTATAAAATTTGTATACTATTTTAAAGCTTATTTATATAACACCTTGAAGAGGAAATGACACTTTTGTCTTCATAATTTAAATGTAGTTTTATGAACAACAAATTTACTATTAAAAACTATCGTAGCTTTAGATATTTTTATTCTGAATAAAAAAAAAAAACATCAACATATATTTATTTTTTCTTTTTATTTTAATTTTAATTTCAGAAATAACCTTATTAAAAAAGTTTTTCTAGCCAACTTTTTGTGCCAAATGCCCTTATGTTAGTTTAACGTTTTACCTTTCACACCTAAAATTATACAAACAAAATTGCACTCCTTTCGTTTTCACAACGCCAATGAAGATTTAAAGTCTAATGTCATGTCATTTTAGGGTGTCAAAAATAAATTGAATAGAGTGGAAAATAAAAGTATAACTTTAGGGGTTCTTTTACGTTTAAAATAATGATCGACAGTTATCATTTTAAAATTTAATTTTTGTAGGATTAGTAGTGGAGTGGTGATTAATTAAGCAAAGACAAATGCAGCATTGCATGAAGTATGATTAAATTATTTATTTTATCCTGGATAAAATGGGATTAAAATCAACACGATAAACAAAGTTATGTATATTTAAAGTGGAATTAAAATCACAATAGGCCCATCAGAGGCCGCAGTGATAAAGCGAATTATTCCCACCCCTAATCCAATTTTTACTTGCGATATAGGTACTAGCTATATTCGGCCAATACCGAATAGTGGCCGAATATTCTTAATTCGTTTAACGGATGTTTGGAACAAGGAAAAACAACCCATTCCCATTAACCCTTTGACGACCACTGGATGTCCCAAACTCAACGTTTAGGAGAATTTATTTCAATATTGTTAAAACGGCATTGTTTTCTTGTTAAAAAAAAATATTTTTAGACTATGTATTTAAAATGATTTTTATTTGCATTATAAATACTCCATGTTACAACATTTTTACAAGTTCAAAATTCAAATGAAGAAAGTAACTTGTGTTATCTTGATAGAAAAAAAAAAAAAAACAAAAAATAACGATTTGTTTCCTTTTTAATTCATTTCCATGACTTTAATATAATTAAATCATTATTTCTTATGCGATATTAGCACGTGTGACAAAGTCGTGCAATCTGTTGAACTTAACTTCTTAACTGTGAATTTTTAATGCATTTTGCACAACAACTCATTTTTGTTCTATAATTTAAATTTAATTAGGTACTTATTTACTGAATATAAATCATGTTCTTTTTTTTCTAAGGAGTTTTGTTACAGCACTAACAACTATTAGCACTAATAAATTAATTGAGTCGATGTTTTGCACCAAGATCCAAATTTGTAATAAAAAAAATATAAAAGCTGCATAGATTTCACAAGAGTATTGCTCCATTAATTCAATGTTAAATGTAAACCTTGAAATTGGTATCCGTTTTTTTTAGGTTATTCCGGTGGAGGCCGCACGTGCAGTTTAAATAGGGTGAATCAGTGAAGTGGAAGCTTTATGGTTCCATTTAAGATCATACAAGTTGCAATAAGAATAATTTTTGTATTTTTCATGCAAGTGGTAAACACAAAAAAATGTTCTATTTCTATCAAATCAAATTAAAATAATAAATACGTTTGTAAATACAATTTTTGACTGTCAAATTCATTTGTTATGTACTGCTTGCTTTATCTTTATTTATATTTTACAACAATATAAAAGATGAAAACAGATCTGGCAGAGACAGAGCTTATTATATAAAAATAATTGAAGTGGTCACTGTGGCGTATGCGTACTTTTTTCTAATTAAATAAAAAAGAAATAAATTAAGTAAAATAACAACGGTCAACAAAAGATTGAAATTGACTTGGGCATAGCTTTTACTTAATATGTTTTAATTGTACCTAAAGGTTAGCTAAAATTAATACAAAATGCAATAGGGCATAGAAAATTTTTGGAAAACACATGCGATTTTCGTTTCGAAACTGTTCAATCGCAAAATATATCACAATGATTTCTATGACTGTGGGGACCGTTTTCAAATTTTTAATCACATCTATTTTTTACAAGCATGTGTGTACACAAACATTGGAATCCTTTTGTGATCCATTTTTGCTACTGAATAATCGTGCGACCAAAATCGCATGTGTGGTCCCTATAGCTTTAAATTAAGTCAAGGTGATTATTGACATAATTTCGAATAGTTGCATCATAGGATGTAGAATGTCTGTAAATATGAATTTTTTTCATTATGTCAATCCAAAACAATTTTTTTTTTTAGTTTATGTTGCTTAATTTTTAAAGTTGTCTCATTTACTTATACTTCTAATGAACATAAATACAGAAATACAAAATAAATAAAATGCACGACTGGGGTCGCACGTACTTGCTCTTATGCTAAAAGTAACTCTAATGTTAAAGCTTTTTATTCAAAAAACACCGTTTTAAATTACTATGTTTTACAAAAAACCAAGTATGCCATTTTATTACTTGGTATTTTTAGAAAAAAAATTTCCAAAATCGTTAGAGCCGTTTTTTAAAAAAATATTTTTTTATATATAAAAAATTTCTAACATTTTTCAAAAAAAAAGTTGGTATGCCATTTTAAAGAAATAATTAATTTACACATAAAAACGAAATTTCAAAATTTTTCACCAACCCGTTTTCAAAAAATTGATTTTTCAAAAAAAAATTTTGAAATATTTTTTAAAAATCCAAAAATGCACTTTTTGAACATTTTCTAAAATTTTAATGTTATTATTATTTAATTGCTTTTGCATAAAAATTTTCGTTGAAATCGGGTTAATTTTGTACGAGATATTCAGAAACCAAAAAAACCGTTCTATGACAGGTACCGTTAATAACGGTACAAAAAATTATTTTTTTATTTCAAAAGTTGGCTCTTATGTGTAATACCACACATAAAAATTTTAATCAAAATCGTTAGAGCCGTTTTTGAAAAAAAATTAACTTTTCTATTTCCGTTATATGGCAGGTACCGTTAGTGTTGGTCATAAAAAAAAAATTTCAATTTCTCCTCTAGGGAATCACCAAAAACTGCTAACTACCAAGTTTGAACAAAATCGCTTCAGTAGTTTAGGCTCTAGCTCGAGGTTCTTACAGACAGACAGACAGAATTGCCGGACCCACTTTTTTGGCATTCTCCATCATCGTAATGTCATGTAAAATTGTTATCTCGAGTTCGATTTTTTTTACGAATCCTAAACTTGCCCTATAGTACCTATATCGCAAGTAAAAAAGTCATACATACATAAGGGGAAACTCCCTGCTTTAGAAAATTTGTATGTTTCCTTTTTGCTGCATTAAGCACATTCATTTTTTTTTTCAGGAACTTGTTAATCCTCAATGAAAATATTTAAGTATTAAACCGTCTTTTTGAGCTTCTCAAGAGTTGCAGAAAACCTTATAACAGCCCAGTATCAGCTGTTTAAAATGTATAATGCTAAATGGCTGAATGATAACAACCTCAATTACAAAATCAGCTTAATTTCAATTTTGTTTGTTTTTGCAACTTTTTATATTGGTACATATTTTAAGTGGAAAATATTTTTATCAAAAACCAATCAAATTACCAACCTCTTAAAAATCAAAATTTGTTTTTTTTTTCAGTGTAAAAACTATTATTCCGACACTTTCTCCAATTTACTGTGGAATTTAGTAATTTACTGTATCGAATTTGTTGAAATAATCACGGTAAATTCAATCTATGTAAAAAAAAAACATTTGAGACTTTTTCTAAATTAAAAAATTAAATTTTAAGGGTCACTGTGGTGTATGCGTACTATTTTTTTATTTTTTTTTAGATGAATAAAAAATAATTCTTCTATAATTCTTAAACTAAGGGAAGGATAGCGAAAATAAAAGATGGGTTTTAAACTAACGATTTTTTCACAGGAAAACCTAACCTTACCTACACTGAATAAAAAAAAAACTATAAGAGTAAGCTAGCGAAAAAAAGTCTTGGGCTATCCTGGGCTAGCCTTGGGCAATCGAACCAGGCAGGTTTGCATTTAGGGGTGCGAACTTCACAGCGCCCTGGATAGGATATGTGTGTCTACGCTGTGTTTGTTGAAAGATCGATAAATAAGCTAAAAACATCAATAAACAGCGTACGAAATTACAACCTTGAACATTCAAATTACTCCTGGAATGATTTCACTATGGACACCATATCTTTAAAGGTTCCATTGAGATAAACTTTAAGTTATATGCTTGTGCATGTGCAGTATATGCAATGCAGCAGAATCCTAGTTATACGTTTTTTTTTAAGCGCGTTTTTACAAGAGTTTTTAAAAACGAGTCTTACATACGCCTTAATACCCGTTTTTAAGCACATTTTACATATATGGACTTGATCTTAAAATCTCAAACTTTGGGGTGTTAAAATCGCTTAAAGAACCAAAAACTGCCAACACTGATAAATTCGGAGTTTTCTCCAAATTTATCAGAACAAATTTGATAGACACCGTGCATCATCGAATATCCCCAGTCCCCACTACACTAATCGGTCTTCTAAATTCGAAAGAGTGTGTATATAGTTTTCGTTATATAGTGACATTATATTAAGCGACCAAAAACGAATCGAATAGTCGTTAGAAGAATCTTTCCGCTAACGGAAATGACTTCCATATAACTGCATTTGTTGTTAAACTTGTTTTGATAACAACTAACTTCCATACTTACTCAGATTTATAGATATCACATTACAAAGAAAACTGGGTTAACCAAATGCAATTCTATTCAATTTTTCGAAATATATTATATAGACATATAAATAATTTTCTCACGTCAATCAATAAATCAATCGTGTTTGCATTTATAATTACTTAAACTAATTGGTCTGTTTTGCTTTAAAATAGGCGTAATTTGAACCTGATTTTTTCTATCTATTTCATCATAGTTCGAAATTTGTTTGTGAAAATCTAAGAATAGTAATATTTGAATTGCAGGTTAAAAGCCAACATAATTTCAAAATAACATTCACCTTTTTTTTTTTTTGTGTAAATAAGGCTTTGAGCAAGTAATTATAATATTTTAAATAACACGGAAGCAATAACACTTCGCAAGAACCCGCCCTTAAAATTCATCTCTGACCCCACATTAGTTCTCACAATCTTTCAACCTTTTTTTTTTAGCTAACTGCCCGGATGTTTCATCAAAATTAATTTCCACTTAGTTCAGTTAGAATAGACTACATTAATAATAATTGTTATTATAATTAAGTATCGAACATGTTTTATTGGTTGTTATTGATTGTACTTCTAATACCGTGACGCATCACCATAATCACGACTGTCTGGCTGACTGTTAAGATACATGTCATGAGATAAGATTTTAATCCAGCCAGTTTGATGTCGTAGGTACCACGACATTTTGATGGTATTCCCCATGCCTTCCGTAATTGTCAATGGATCAAAGCACTTTCTGGCAGGTATTCTTGTTTTAATGTAAACAAAAGTTAAGTATTCAAATCAGTTCACGAAATTGTTTTGTAAATACTGGGAACTGGGACCTTTTTGATTGGATATTTGTCCTAAACGTAATTAGTAAGTTCTTGAATAAACTCGTGCCGTGCCAACTTTAACGACCTCTAATTGAAGGTTCAAATAAATGATAATAATTAGTAAAAGTACACGCAGGCACGGGGCACCTTAACTCACTTTAATTGCTGATGCAATTTTCATGCCTCATTTGAAATTTATCCTGTTGATAGGTGATGTAAAAATGTAAAGCGGGACATGCCGGAAAAATTAAAAATTCATGATGGATCGGTAAAGTCTTTATCTTACCAAAATTAGGTCTTGTCTTGTGAGCATCTTTTAAAAGAATGATGCAATAATTATCTTCAATTGCATCATTTATTTGATTTTTGTTTTGTTTAATGTAGCATTGAAATTACATGTTGTCAGTGTTTTATTAATTTTCAGTCTAATCTTTAATGATGTTAATGGTGCATGATTACTGATTGTTTGCGCCAGATGGAGGTGAAGTTGCCAGGTTAGCCCCTTGTTTGTCGATGGAGAACAGGTACACAATAGTATAAATAAAGGTATATCTTAGTTGTATAATCATTTTATACCTACAATCATGTCATTCGGCATTAAGTTGAGAAAGTTAAAAGATAAATTTATACATGAATTGCCACACCACACCAAGCCAAGCTATCGCTACTGCTTACCTACCGCGCTTGGAATTTAATTATAAAATATTTTATTTCTTCGATTTTTGCAAGACCCACTAATTTAATTTTATATTCTATAATATTTCTCTTGGGATATCAAGCATTTAGCTCAAATTGCAGAATCCATGCAACATTTCTTTCAATTACCGGAAGTAGATTGACCTTAGTTAGTTTTGCTGCAGACGACGACCAGAGCTTCTTATGAGCTCTTAAAAGAAACAAATAACTAAAATATTAAAAAGAACATCTAAGGCCGAATTTATTGACTCTCCAATATATTTAAAATCCCCATTAAAAATTAGAAATCTGTCAGATCGCATACAAAGTTTAAAATTTTCCTCTTAAAATGGCGACTTTAAATTTAATGGAGAGTGAATAAATTGGGCCTTAGGGCTATAAACTTAGAAACTAAAGCTTAGAAAGACGAACAAACATCGTCGTAGAGTCGGTAGCGATTCTGAGAATATGGAGATTTCACTTCTCTAATCTTTATGTTTGGACGATGAATGCCAACATTTTCGTTTCTCCAACCTGATTAAAATAAAGGAAGTCTTATACAAACTTAAATCCAATAAAGTAGCTTGAGTTGACAACCTTTCTTCCTAGATATATTTTAAGGAATAGGCGACGCTCTGGAGTATGTACCAACTAATCTGCCGAATATGGTCAGAGGAAAGCATGTCCACGGTACGATACCTCAGCAATAAATAAGACCCTCTGAACCGCCAACTACAGATGTAAGTCGCTTAATAAAAAAATTACAACAACAATGACGTGCACTTCTGTGGTTTTCTTGTGTGTTTCAAGGGCATATTTTTTCGTGAATTGCTTTTCCAAAGGTTTTTATAGTGCTGAACTCGAATCAGAAGTCTGAAAATTAGTTCAGTTAATTAGCTTCCGTTTTTGAAATATTAGCGTCATAGTATGCAAAAATACAACGTTTTTTTACCACTTATAAGATTCGAGTTCAGCAAACCGAAAACCTTTAGGAAAGTATAATTTAGTTTCAGTAACAAATTGTTTGTATCCTCAAAAGTAGTTAAAAAACTTTATTACATTTTTTAAACGGGAGCTGATTTTAAAAATGTAGTACACTGAGGGAAAAAATAAATTGAAGTTGAAACGTCGTTGTTTCAAAGATGAACTACTTTGATTTATGTGTCTTTAAGATACGAAACCATCAAAAATTAACCTTTTTTCCACGTTGATTTTAAAATGTTCATCTTCAACGCAAAATCATTCCGAATATTATTATGGCTTTCCCTCAGCGTACCCCGCCTTAAGATGCTGGGTTCCCTAAGCAAGAAAAGAAGGATAAAATGCTTCTTAAAGAAAAAAAGATTGAAAGATCAATTTTAAGATTTTTTTAATTTTTTTTTTTTTGTTATGCATTGGTTAAAGTTAATGTAAGTATATAGTCCAGTAATTTTAGGTTTTATCTGCGGAAAAATTCCTACTGGGCTGAATTTTGGTATACAGCTTAATGACGGCTTTGTTATGAAGATGTGAAAAATCGACATTGATATCGTGTCCGCGTTAAGAGTTATAGGGGTCAAAAGGTCACAAAAACTGGTTTTTCACGATTTTCAGCAAAACGGTAAGTCTTATCAAAAAATTTTCAATGCAAGAATTGTAGACCAGATTATTATATATAAAAAGTGTCATGACACTTTTTTTCCTAAGACCCACCGTTTCTTAGGTATAACGATTCAAAAAGTTGAAGTTTAGTTGTAATCGTCATAATCATATTCCTGAAAAAAAAAACTCCTAACTGAAAAGTTCCTGAAATTTCATTATTTTTTTAGCTTGAATTTCGTTCCTCAACTGTTAAGAATATGGGGAAACCAAAAAAAAATGGAAATTTTCGCCATTTTTCCGATTGGGGCCCTTCTCCCGAAACCATTTCCCTGGGAATTTTTGTTTAGAATATGTCCGAAAATATACAGGGTGTGCAATAGAGAATGGACAACCATAAAACGGCTTATAGCTACACTTATGATTGTTCTAAAAACAGATAGAAAAAAGTTCTATCGCAACCAGTTCATAAAATATGGACTTTTTTTCGTTCAGTGTATTTTAAATTTTATCATCTTATGTTTTCGTTCACTACAACCACGAATGAATGAATTTTATTTATTTCTTTTTTTTATAATTTTCTACAATAATTGGATGAGTACATAAACACTTTAAAAATTTCATAGCTATTGCACATTTTCGTAAAAAAATTTTTGAAATCTGTTTTTTGATGCAAAATGTAAAAAAAGTATTTTATGAAAAATTTTAAACACCTGCGGTATAAAATAAATCTATAGAAACCTAGGTGACCATCTTCCTTAAAAATATTCTCCTTATACCAGAATATTTTTAAGAAAGTTGGCCACCTAGGTATCTATAGATTTATTTTATACCACAGATGTTTAAAATTTTTCATAAAATACTTTTTTTACATTTTGCATCAAAAAACAGATTTCAAAATTTTTTTACGAAAATGTGCAATAGCTATGAAATTTTTAAAGTGTTTATGTACTCATCCAATTATTGTAGAAAATTATAAAAAAAAAAAGAAATAAATAAAATTCATTCATTCGTGGTTGTAGTGAACGAAAACATAAGATGATAAAATTTAAAATACACTGAACGAAAAAAAGTCCATATTTTATGAACTGGTTGCGATAGAACTTTTTTCTATCTGTTTTTAGAATAATCATAAGTGTAGCTATAAGCCGTTTTAGGGTTGTCCATTCTCTATTGCACACCCTGTATATTTTCAGACATATTCTAAACAAAAATTTCCAGGGAAATGGTTTCGGGAGAAGGGCCCCAATCGGAAAAATGGCGAAAATTTCCATTTTTTTTTGGTTTCCCCATATTCTTAACAGTTGAGGAACGAAATTCAAGCTAAAAAAATAATGAAATTTCAGGAACTTTTCAGTTAGGAGTTTTTTTTTCAGGAATAGGATTATGACGATTACAACTAAACTTCAATTTTTTGAATCGTTATACCTAAGAAACGGTGGGTCTTAGGAAAAAAAGTGTCATGACACTTTTTATATATAATAATCTGGTCTACAATTCTTGCATTGAAAATTTTTTGATAAGACTTACCGTTTTGCTGAAAATCGTGAAAAACCAGTTTTTGTGACCTTTTGACCCCTATAACTCTTAACGCGGACACGATATCAATGTCGATTTTTCACATCTTCATAACAAAGCCGTCATTAAGCTGTATACCAAAATTCAGCCCAGTAGGAATTATTCCGCAGATTGGGCTTAAAAATGACTAAAATTACTGGGCTAATATTTATCTACATATATAAAAAGTTTTAAGCATTTAAGAAAGTTGAACTCTGTTTTATCAAACAAAAAAAATTTGTTTGTATTCAAGTATTATAAAAAATATGAACCTTTGAAAAATATTGCAACGAAAAAGGACCCAAAAAATAGATCAATTTGTATAACCAACATACTTTTAAAAGCTAGAAATTTCTCATTCTAAATTTCTAACTCTAACATCAGCTAGCATTAGATTGCAATCTTAGAAATCCAATAAAAAAACATCTAATATTCTGCCAGGTGCAAATAAATATTGTTAAATCCTCTCATTTACAAAATTATTAATTGATGCAATTATTGTCTTTATAAATTACAACAGATCACATTCATGTTAATTAACGTTCTGTACTTATATATTACTTAGGGCCAATTTTTCAATAGTCAGTTAAACAGTCAGTTAGTACTTATTCCTAAGGATAGAGAAAAAATCAATTTTTCAACAGGCAGATATAGCTTATTCCTAAGATTAAATCTATCTGCTTCTTTCAGAGACGAATAAAATTATTCTAAGGAATAATCTCAATAAAAATATTGTGTCAGTTGTCAAAGCTGTTTTGAAAGAATTTTGAAAAAAATACAGTGGAAAACAAGAAAACAAAAACAATCATGAATAAAAATGACGTTTAATTTTAAATATTTTTGAATTTGACAATTTTTTTTTGTTATTCTGTAGAATAAATTATTCTTGATTGAAAAATTCAATGTTTTTATCTGATTGTTTATGAGCCTAATAACTTTATTCGTCGAACAGTTAACTGACTGTTTATTAGAAGATTGAAAAATTGGCTCTTAGTTAAATATTAATATTCTATCCTGCTGCGTTAAACTATTCAACACTTCTTCCAGGGTGATTGGGTGATTTTTTTTTTAAATATGAGTAAGTCTAGGTTATTCTCAATGGCATACATAAGTTCATTATTAATTGGGTTCAACTTAGCGAAAGTATGTTTTAATGAAGATTCATGAAAAAAGTTACTAGTATTGAATGAATTTGCAATACGTCAATAAGTATGCATTTCTTATGCTTATTTGCAATTACTCCTGACATATGTTAAGAGATAATTGAGTTATAAATCTTTTTCAATAAATTTATTTTTTTTTAATATGAGCAACATGCGTAATAATTATAAATTGTAATGTAAATTTATAAGCGTCAAATTGAAAATTAAGTTATGTTAAATGCTAATTGTTTGTGTTATTAAATCTTCTTTATGTCAATTTGTTTTTAATTATTTTGTGCTAAAGAAGTATTAACTGCTTTCAAGGATATCAGACGTTTTGTATGGGAAGTGGCTATTGGTGATATTATCTGCAATTTTAAGAAGTAGTTTCTGGATATGAAAAGTTTTTACTGACACGAAGACTTAAAATTGACATTTTTTTAGATAACGTTAATTTGTCATTGGATGTATGAGATTGTTTTCTACCGTACAGGAACGGGAACATCTCTGCATTATGGTTTTCAAGGTCACTGAGTTAAAATCCGATGTTAAAAGTCGTCATTGAGGGTACGAAATTTCATCAAAATCCGTTAAATAGTGCTAAATTTTCTACTCCCCCGGAGTAGAAAATCTGTATTTTTAATAGCCAGCCTTGCCATTTTACCAAGATTCAAGGTTCTACGACAATGAGGAGTGTTTTATAATACATATTTGATGATTAATTTGCGAAATTGGACGGAAAAAGTTCTCAAATAATATTTCCTTTGTATAAACTACCAGTTCTACCATTCTACCAACTTTCAAGAATTGCTCTGTAATATTGTATGAAAACGCAGTAAAATGGGTGATGGTTACCTGAATCAAAAATCTCAAATTTTTCGACTTTTTTCTTTTGTTCTCCGTCATTTTGATATTGGTCAGTGAAATTTATCAAAGACTAGTCTCTAGTAGCTCTTCCAATGTCCAGATACGTTAAAAATGCTAAAAAGACCAGAAAACAGGCAACAAACTCTAATTGTATTCTTCTTTCACTGGAGAGGTCACTATGGCGTATACGTAATTTTTTTTTTTTATTTTGTTGCTGAAGAAAAAATTTCCTTCATCTAATCAAATAATTTTTTTACATGAAATGGGGGTCCTCGTTGACTCTTTGAGTAAGACCCACTTTAATAAGTCCATCAGATGGTTGGTATAAGGCTATTAGTTTTGACGAAACTAATTTACGATTCTGAGATTTCAAATTAAACAAATGCAATACCTCAGTTATAAAAGCATTATTAAGCTCATATTTAGATTCATGCGTCGTTAAGAGTTCTGGTTTACATAGAATTAACTTACGTCAATTCTTTAATTATCTGTCAAAAAAAAACTAGGTTCAACATTCCTACAATGTTCTAATTAATAAGAAATATAAAAAAAACCAATGAGTGCAACTTCAATTAAATTAATTTAAAATAACTAACATTTTTATGCAATTATAATCTTAGAATGTCACAGCATTCTGTAGGGGTAAGCCTTTTTTTTTTACACTTCCTAAGACATTCCTTTTTGTGCGAAAACAAAGTAAGTAGGTACCTTACATAAAATCAAACAAAACCCAACCCACTTTTAACTTCAATTAAGAAACCAGTCAATTTATTTACTTTGTACAAGTATACCTATTTACTACTTTTGTTTTGTTGTTGTTAAAAAGCGTGAAATTGAATTATTGATTGGCTAATAGAACTAGAGTCAGATCTATCTGTTTAAAGTGTTTGTGGGGTTCCGTGTCCGGTGTTAACAGACTTATCAGTCAGTGTCTGCAAGTCTTTAATTAAAGTATATTAAGATCAATGATAATAGAGTCTCAATAATTTATAAATATTCATTCAATAAACACCTGGTATGCTACTCCGAAACAAACAAAATGTATCTAAATAGATTTTCAACTACATTTTAACATGATTGATATCGCAATTTTTTCACTTCACAAGTAGGAACCGATATATTTTATTGACATTTAATTGACAAGTAGACTACGCTGATGGCTAATTAAATATTTCATTCGATGAAGCATTTTGATCATGAACTTGAGTGATTGGACAGATTCTTGACATGAACTATCATTTATAATATTTTGAGGCCGTGAGATTTATTTATTTTTTTTTAGTAATAATTTTCATAACTCAGAGTCAAGTAATTACATTTGATCATACATTAATAAATTCACAATGTAACAAAGTTGTTTAATGTTAACACGGAATAAAGTTCAATTAGATAAATATTTGAAATATTTTTAAGCAGTTTTAAGACAAGTTTTCATTTTACTTTTGCTGCTTTTGTTTAATTGGCTAAACGTTTGCGTGCGGTGAAGTTGGAAACAAAGCAAAATAAAAGCGGGTTTAAGGAAAAATTCACTACATATTAAGATTTCCAAGAAGGGTAATATTTGTCACAAGATCAGAGGTAATATTTTTTTTAAGTGCAATTTCAAAATTCTTCATGGGGTTTTGCATGTTATTTTAAAAATGATCTTAGACCATCATATACAGAATATCTAGAAGGTAGTATTTTCGTTTGAAGGTTCTTTTTGCACATTTTCTTTCAGCTCACCAGATAAAGTAAATAAAACCATTTGGGTGACATCAGAGCCCTATTTGATATTCATACTCAAGAACCTACATAAAAATGCTATTAGTCTTGTTGTTTGGGCTTGGTACAATTTTATGTCATAATCAAGAAGCTGAAAAGTATAAATTACTAATTGTATAATCGAAGGTACAAGAACAGTGACTTAAATAATACAAATGGCGATGTTTTATTAATGCAACTGGAACACATTTGCAATTGCAACTGATAAATGTTCTAATAATGTAATTCCCATCTTCTTTTGTGTTGGTTTTTATAGAAAAATGATATAATTTTTTTATTCAGGAATGATGTTGAAAATTAATCGCGCTAATTATTGCGAGTACGAGAAGTACCCTGTGGCGTAATGATCAATGCTATGGACTAGCAAAATTTGCTCAAATATGCCTTTCCTTAAAAAACTTTTTATCTTATACCATGCAGAGTATTCTGCAACAAAAAAGCTATAGTTTTTAGTTTGGTTCAAAACAAAAAAAAAAAAAAAAAAAATAGGAAAGTGTCTATTTCTCTTTAATTACCCTGGAGGAACAATTTTCTAAAAAATTGCTTCATATTTTCTTAAACGCATTCATCAAAACAAAGAGAAACTGAAAGAACGGATTTCAGGCTTTAAAAAAAAACATTTTTAGTGCTGCCGTTGTTGTTCTATATTAAATAAATTTTTCAATATATTCAGTCTAAAGGGATTTCGACCCAATACTCAGACTCTAGCTATTTCGTTGAATTTAAGTATGTGTGAACATTAGAGTGACCGCAACTCCCATAGAAAAAAATTTTTGTCGAATTTTTTTCGGGGGAACCCCATAAAATGTTCCGCCTTTGCAGATTTTTAGATAGCCAAAATTTCAGCTCGATTGGATAACTCTAAATGGTGCCGACACTCGCTCAAAGTATCAAAAATCTCTGTTTTTTCACTGTTTTTCGAAGAAAATTAGCTCTAGCTCCCAAAGAGATCGGGTTATTTTCACTTTTTATATATTAAATTAAGGGTAGTGTTGCTACACATAATTCAGATGCTAAATTTGTTTAGTTTTACTAAAACAGAAAAATTTTGTCATCAATTTAAATTTTCAGTACTTACCTCAAAAAGAACTGAAGTGCAAACTCGATTTAAAATGAAACTTTTTTTTTAAACTGTTTTATTTAAAAAAACGAAACATTTAACAGAATTCTAAGGCTGTGTGTGAATTGCGTTAAATAGTTAACACCGTGTAAAATTTTTGACACTATTGAGGTGAACAAAAAAATTTCAGCTGTATGGCTTATTGTTTAATATTTTTCTCATCTGCAAAAAAAATTTAACTCAAATTTAACCAGGTCCCAGAGCCCAATAAATTTTTAACAGCTGAAATTTTTTTATTCACCTCAATAGTGTCAAAAATTTTACACTATGTTAACTTTTTTACGCAATTCACATAGGCCTAAAAAACAAAAAAAATTACATCGTGTTACATTTCTTATACATAATTATTGAAGTAAATACTAAAAAAATTTAATCAAGAGATTTACAAAGTAGTTTTGGAAGCATCAGGATACAATTTTCGGCCCTCACTGACTACTTGAAGTACATATTGTTTTTGTTCCTCATCTTTAGTTAAAAGGTTATTAAAATCGGTTATTAATTTGACTCCTCTTTCTGTCATGTCATTTACGACTTTAAGTTATTGCACTTTTTTAAAGCCTTCTTTAAAATGCGGGTTTTCGGGCCAAAGATTTGGAGGTTCTTTGAAAAAACTTGTGTCTATTTTCAATCGGCTGAAAAAGTTCAATGTTTTTTTGTTCACAATATTTTTTAACCCTGCTGCGACAAATTGTTCATCTTCATGTGTCTGTAGCTTTGGATTTACTATTCTGTTGGTTTACGTTTCACTGGTTTTCAAAATTATGTTGGCCGTTTCTAATTTTTCGCCATCTCGTAAAGTTAGGTCAAAGAACGCCAGACCTGCCAGCTCTGAACTCAAATACCATAAATGGTTTGAGAATTTAGCAAGAGCCTTCTCTGAAATATCTTTGTCTATCTTGCGGTATTCAATGCAATTATGCAAAAGATCAAGATCTTGTTTAGGAGCCAGATAAGCTCTTGGGGCATTAAACCAAGCAAAAGTTTTTTCTTGTTGAATGTAAGTTTGATTTTGAAACTACAAAGTCAATTAGATTTTGCCCTAGTGCTTCTATTGTAGCTATAATTATGCGAGAAGCATTTCTATCAGATGCCTTACATCGATCCAATAACATAGAAAGTTGCATTGTTAATAGCTCTTTCACCCCACGACTATACCTCATACTTTTGCTACCCGAGGGCCCAGAGATAGAGAAACATCCATTCTATCCCAATCCGCAGAATAAAAAAAAAATTTAATTTTAAATCGAGTTTGCATTCAGCTCTTTTTGAGGTAAGTACTGAAAATTTAAATTGATGACAATATTTTTCGTTTTTAGTAAAACTAAACAAATTTAGCATTTGAATTATGTGTAACAACACTACCTTTAATTTAATGTATAAAAAGTGAAAATAACCCGATTTGTTTGGGAGCTAGAGCTAATTTTCTTCGAAAAACAGTGAAAAAACAGAGATTTTTGATACTTTGAGCGAGTGTCGGCACCATTTAGAGTTATCCAATCGAGCTGAAATTTTGGCTATCTAAAAATCTGCAAAGGCGGAACATTTTATGGGGTTCCCCCGAAAAAAATTCGACAAAAATTTTTTTCTATGGGAGTTGCGGTCACTCTTATGTAAACACACACTTTTTTTTCCAAATCTAAGCTTCCTGCTATATGTATTTTTATAAGTTTTTCATTCCGGGAACCCATTACTAAATAAAGGAAGGACCACACTGGTATACGCGGAAGTGTTGAGTTTTGTATGAAAAAAATTCCAAAGCGGAAGATCACCTTCCAGGGCCCTATTTCACCAACTTACAAATTTGTAATTACAAGTAATTTTCACAATATTTGTGAAAAAATCGATTAATTTTGTTTCACCAGTTTCTTGTGATCACAAAATTGTACTTGTAATCTACAATTTTAAATTTGTGAAAAAATGCATTTTCTGTTTCACCAAAACTTGTATTTTACAAGTAACAAATTTGTAAGCTTTCAAGTTTCTTGTGGGTTTCTGTTTCACCAAAAAAAAAAAGTTACAAGTTTCTATTTATTTGTGAAAATTTTCTACAAGAGTCAAGACGTATGTCATTTTTGTTACAAGTTTGTAAAAACCATATTTAGAGTGATTAAAGTGCTTAAAATGGCCTTACTGCGAAGGCCATTATAATTAATTTTAGAAAAGCTATGTTATTATTATTCAGGGTTGTAAAAATGCATTTGAAATTTAAAAAAAATCATATATTGCAAGTAAAAAAATTTCATAATGAAAAAAAATTGCATTAAAAAAATTTTTATTGCAACGGAAAAATATTTGCATTAAAAAAAATATTTATTGCAAATAAAAAAATTTGCTTTAAAAAAAATGTTATTGCAACTGAAAAATATTTGCATTGAAAATAATATTTTTATTGCAAATAAATATATCGCACCCTCACTGCAAAAGAGCGATAAGTCAAAAAATGACATTTTTGAGATAATGATGAGGAAATATTGCTTTTTAAATTATCTTTCTTTTGAAGGGCTTGTTGTTAACGTAAACAAAAAATTCGAAAGATTATGACTGTTTTTATCCAATTCCTACTATATTAAAAGTCAAATTCTTTCCTAATTTAAACAATTTTAAAAAATAAATTTATTAAAACTACAAAATAAACATAATGGTTCTTGTAATAGAGCTTTGACATTGTGGAAATTGCTGTCCCATGGAAAGTTATAGGCGAAAGTTTAGAGTCGGTATGTATTTTCAGAAGCGTTTTCTCGAAATGAACTTTTTTGAGTTTTCGCTCTTTTGCACTGAGGGTGCGATATTTTGCGTTACAAAAAAATTGTATTACAAATAAAACATTTTCTGCATTAAAAAAAATAAATGCAAAATGTGTGTATCAAATATTTTTTTTAATATTCGTCGAAATAACTAATAACTAATGTAGGTATGGTCAGATACCCATTGTAAGAAATTCGACGAATTTAAGAAAAAATATTTAATGCACTCACATTTTGCCTTGATTTTTTTTTCTATTGAGAAATGTTTTTATTTCCGATAAAATTAGTTTTTAGTATATTTTAATTTGCAATAAATTTTTTATTTTCAATCCAAATATTTTTCAGTTGCAATTATATTTTTTTTAATGCAAAATTTTTTTTTTGCAATAAATATTTTTTTTTAAGGCAAATATTTTTCAGATGCAGTATTTTTTTAAATGCAATTTATTTCAGTTGCAAATATTTTTTTTTGTTTATTTGTAATGGAAAACAAATGCTTTAAAAATTGGTTTAGCATTTGTGTTTCAAATCGAATAAAAACATCACAATCTGTTTAAAAAATGTTCCTGATAACCTGCCTCTTAAGTATGAAAAATTCGTTCTCTTTTTATCAAATATGAGAAAAATCATATTTGTAGTTCTTCATAATTCCTTAAATTATTTTATTAATTTTCCTCACTATTTACAATATTATTATTTTACCTTTTGTTTTATTTATATAAATCAATGGATGTCATTATAAAATAATCCAGCAATACAAAAACCTTAATACATATACATATATTTACAATTTTGTTTGGCATTTAAAAAATTTTCTTATTTGATTAAACTACTAAGATGTGACAGTATTAGTTATTTGACAATTTTCCGTTTAAAATAGTGTTGCCAAATAAGAGCTCAAGTTTTAAAAATGGCAATTCTATTTTTTCATATTCATTTTCAACTTAGTTTTCATTTGAAACCAATTTTAACCTATGTCGTTATGAGTTAAGTAACTCAACGGTCACCGCTAAGACTAAAACGAGCTTTACAAGTTTGTGAGATAAACTTGTTGTTTACAAGAAAAAAATATATTTGGTGAAACGGTAATTCTACAAACTTGTGGTTTTCAAAAGTTAGTTGTAATTTTTTTTTTCGATAATCACAAATTTGTGAATTACATATTTGTACTTTGTGAAACAGAATTTAATTGTACAAATTTGTACTTGTGATCTACAAGTTACAAATTTGTGCTTGTAACTTGTAGTTGGTGAAATAGGGCCCAGGTGTGCAATTTTCATACAATTAACCGTACCGCTAGCGTATACCTTTCCAGTGAGATCATTCCTTTAAGCTTGGAAATATTCACTTTTTAGGCCAATGTAATTAAGGCCTTAAACTCCCTTTTTTAAGTATTTTCAAAAGTTTCCTCGCTCTAGAATTTTGATATTTTTTGTCAAAAAAAGATGATCTATCGATTGAAAAAAAAAAACTAAAAAAAAAACTATAAAAAAACAACTTTCTATCATGACAGTAACTACGGTAACCAAAGTTGTTGAACAATGGTGAATGGTTCGGATGATGTCGAGTAGTTTGGTAATTTGGACCTCTATTCGTTATCGGAAAAAGTATAAGAATATTATTGTAATTGAAAGTTAGTTCCATAACCAAGAAAGGCAAACACATACTCACAAGCTGTGGATTTACCGCAATACAGTGGTTTTTAATGTTTTGATGCTATTAAAAAGGGTTTACTGTAGAAGATTGTGAATTTTCTCATTTGTTGTTTCCTTGTATAAAAAATTTATTGTGAAAGATATTTCTGAAAACAAAAAGGTTGCTCTTAAATCTCCTATGGAAATTAAAATTTTTCCATTTTGAAAATGTGAAAACAAAGACAATTTTTGATATTGATTTATAATTTTATTTTTCTTAACACAGTATGTATATGTATGTTGCATGTAAATATAAAAATGTAAATACTTTCTTGTTTTTTCTTATTTTGTTTTAATTAATGGACGTTAGCTATTAACAAAACGAGGTATGTTTGTATTATATAATTTCCAACATAAACAAAACACATTTATATGAATCCTTACGTACAAAAACATTATATAAAAAAAAAAATCGATGAGAATCACATAAATCAACAAAAAAAGCTTATATACTTTCGTTACACATATACACCTTAAAAAACTATTACATCAATTAATGAAATATATAAAATTAAACTATGAAAATTTATATATAATAAAACTCATATAACTAAAATTAGTTTATTTTTTATTTTTTCCATTTAAGTAGATTAGGCCAGATTCAATCGGCTATTCGGTCTTCTGTTTATCTCCTCTTCGTCAATTTCAGTTCTCGGAGGTAATTTATTGTTTGTAATATTAATTTGACTATTAAAAATTATGTTTTGAAACTTTTTCTTTTCAAAAAAAGTTCAAAAAATTATGCATAAAACTTGATGTTTTTTGATTAATTTGTTTCCACTTAAGCTAATACTCGAACCATATACTACTTTATCTCCTCATAAGATTAACAAAAATCACACCAAACAGAATTGTCATTAGAGATGCAAAGTTAATACTCGCTCCTGAGGCGGTCCTCCTGGCATTCATTATCACTATGGGATCCACTTCTGGCCGATAATGCCAGTCAATAACATTTGTCTCACAGATTTTTGCAAATACCTTTGCGGAAACCTTTGGAGTTCTAATTTTATCTGGATGATTAAAGTCAACATGGTAAAGTCCGAATTTCTCACTGTAGATGAAAATAAAAAGATACAAAACATTGGATAAGTTTATTGATTTTCGTTTTGGGTTGGAAAGTATTCAATAGAACTTACGAAAAGCCAGCTTTCCATTCATAGCTGTCCATGAGACTCCATGCAATGTATCCCTTAACGTTGGCACCCTCTTCTATGGCATCCAAAACAGATGTTAGATAGGAATTGTAATAATCCACACGGGCATAGTCCTCGAGGCCACCCTTATCGCTGACTCCATTCTCGGTCACTATCACCGGTGGATTGTTGTATTCACGTTTGATCCACATCAGCAGTTTGTACATTCCCATTGGAACAACCTGATGGGCAAACAAGGGGAAAAAATCATTATTAAATAGAAAAATTCTGTGGGGGGAGGTTGTAGTTGGTGGTGTTGTTATTGTCAGGAATCAGGAAGTTATTGAACTTGTCTCATTTCATTGTACCTATTATTATTTCATAAGAACTAAGGATAAGGGGTTTGCACTACAAACACAAAGAGGAGCTGCATCTATAGAGAAGATGCTGTCTGGAAGATTAAATAAAGCCTCCCCCTTAAGTAGTTGTATCGTTTTTGAACACTATACATGAAGGTTGGGGGTGGAAGCTGGTGTGTGTGGTAAAATTAAATTAATTTCTGATGGAAAATTGGCTGGCTTTTGTGTGCTTGATCTTCTATACACAAAATGGGGAAGTGTTCGAGGGTAATGAAAGGGTTTCTTTTTTTTCCTGTTGTTGGTGGGTGTGTATTAATGGCCTTGCAAGATGCTGAATAAGCTCTTTTTAATGTTTTTATTTCACAAGAAAAATTGAGTCAAATTGGGGATGAAGTTAGGGGATGAATTGAACCAGGAATTGAAGTAGAATAGAAGGCTCTTTTACAGTTTAAGGGAACTAAAGGAACAATCGTTTTGTAAGATTGTGACATTAAGTGTGTTGATTATTTTTGTTATTAGATTTTAAGCTTTCACGTCAAATTACTTTATTTACATCCATTTAAGGTTTTATGTTTACCTATGTACTTGTTATTTCAATTTTTTGGTTTTTGTTATTTTTAATTGTTTTTTAGTGTTATTTGTCTGTATTGGGGTAAAAGGTGTTTTGGGGATGGTTTTTCGTAAGTAGCTGTCAACTTATATTCACCGAGTTCTATTAGATCCGGAAAAAATATAGTTGATCCCCAACTAACAGTATAGCTTCATTAATTAAAGCTTTTCTTAGAACAAATATTCTTATTAAAGTCATAACTTCGTTAACAGCTAGAATAAAGGTGTTTAAAAGTGTTTCAAGAAGTCTTACTGAACTTTGGTTAATATCTTCATAGAAGTTAAATAAAAATCTTATTTGTTTGTTCATTTTAATACAACTTAGGTAAGACTTGTATAAACCACGTGTTAAAAATCTTATAGGGAATTATTTTAGAAGCTTTAAGGAAGTTAAGATGTGGCTTCTGTAAAGCCTTAAGGAACTAGGAATTTTGTCGCCTGACTTGAAAGACAGTGAAGATTTTATTTTAGCTCTGCACAGAGAAAAATAGACCACATAAAATAGAACAAAAACAATAAGATTTCTCTATGGTTTTCATCCAAGAAGGAAACCTTATTAAAACAATCGGGTTTTCCTTATTGTTTTAAAATCTCCAAAAAAATAAAAAAAACGATGACCAGGCTGGGAATCGAACTGGGGACTTCAAATCATTAGTCGCCCACCTTACCACCTGAACCAACCTGCCATGAAAACATTGATCGCGATTTTTGTTCTAATGCTAAGTTGCAAAAAAAAATCAACTTTTCAGTCAAATTTTAATAAGATTTTCTCTATAAAAATAATAAGAAATCTCCTTAAAAAAACCTTATTAATAGTTGATTTTAATAAGTTTTCCTTATGAAATGTATGGACGGTAAAACAATATGGCAATCTGTTAGTTTTCAGCGGGTCATATTTTTCTCTGTGTGTTCACAGGGCTACAAAATTGGGCTTGATGTGACTTTTCAACCGATGCTTGAAGAATAGAAGATGTTTTACTTTTTGAAGTGAGACAGTAAAGGAAAGTCAACACTGGAACCAGTCGATAGTGCAGTGATGGATGTTAGTACCTTTAACAACGGGAAAGTATTTCTTACCAACATATTTAAAAGCTTAATAAGTTATTCAATGACTCAAAGATGTCATACTTGCAGAAAGTGACTTGCTTAGTTCCTTGTGACAACTAACAGTGTGACTAAGCTGACAGCTGCCAATCAACAGTCTATTGTGATCCAAGTTTTAAGCTCGGATCACGTTATGCTGGGACCAATCGCTAATTTAATCACTCTGTCTGTTTTTAACTTTGCCAGACAGCACCAGAGGCCATTTTTAGTCAAAGTTAACTGACAGCAGCTGCTACAGTAATTCAAGACTATTAACAAGCACCCATATTTAAATAAGAGAAAAATTGACAATTGAATGCAATTGATTTAATCGGAATGAAGACGATACTCAGTAACTTAATTGATTTAATGGAGTCACGAAATATTTACCTAACTGTCACTTATGTAAAAAGCTGCAGTTATATTTCCGAATCAAATAGTTGTTGTAAATTTCATTGCTCATCGTGACGAACGGGCTGAAAGCCACTCTTCCCTCATTTATGACATTTCTTCAAGTTAGCTTTCGACTATGCAAATTTTGGATTGACTTTAGCAAAAAAAAAACATCTAACGGCAACTTAAATGCAAAAATATCTTAATAGAAATGTTTTATCTTTGAAACGTAAGCTTTTTAATGTTTTGATTAACAAAAATTAAATATAGAAAAGTCTCCAAACTATGACGTAGGTTATCATTTTGTATCCATCATAAACAATTAAACCTCGTTCCAATTTCAAAAATAAAACCCCACTCTTTATTCAAATCTTATTAGTTTTATTCTCGTTTTGATTATAAAAATTAAAAATTCAGCGATAAGAATCGTAGAAAATTTTGCCTCTGTTGTCAATTCCCCTATTCCTCACACAAAAAAAAAAAATCAAACCGTTTATAAGACAAAAAAATAAATTATAATTAAACCTGATTGTCTGGTTGACTCAACACAATTAGCACCCAATAAACCTGTTAACAATATGTCATATCTTAATATGCATGATAATAATAATAAAACAAGTAAGTCAGTTAAAAATATACTTAAAGGAAAAAAATGAAACCAAAGAAATTGTCGATCTTTAAGTATCAAATTTATGACAGTTTATGTCAAACATAACTTGAAAACTCCATCAACAATTACAGCAATAAGATATTTTATTAACTTAATACTGCTAATTGAGAATTTTATATGTCATAAGCTCAATGGTTATGTCAATTATTGCGTTCATAAAATTTAAAGACATCTTAAGAACTTTGCCGAGTTAGAAAACTTCATTTATGTATGTTGATATCGATTACATGAAAATTTATGTTAAGATATGTCAACTAGATTACTATTATTTAATCGATCGACTATTTTCAATCTATCGACAATATTTGCATCTTAATTTGATATAATTATAGGAAACTTTATTAAGTGATTAAAATATACACATCGAAACAGTTGATTATACAAAGTAATAATTATGACCTTTGGGTATATAATTATTTTAATAATAATACACAAAAAACAATTAAAAAGGTTCTCATTAAGGTTTTCCCTACCAACTTTTTATAATTTAAACAAAAATAGTTATAAAAATTAGTTTGATAGAGGACAAACAGCATTGTAGTCATTTTATAGGAGGTCTGTTTGATTCAAAAGATCACATACAATCAGTTTATTAGGTATGTTTTGTTGAGTTTAATATTGATGGAGATTGACAGTTAGTTGCATTTCTTTCAATCAGAATAATGATAAACTTCGTTCATTTTTTAGATATGTCAAAAACTTCATTTCTTAATCAAAAAAAAATGTCGCGTTAGATTGCGACAAAAATATGATTCATGCTTTTCAATTTACTTAATTTGTTACAAAAATAAAATTTTCGGAAGGTTTAAAATAGAACCGACTACTTTTTGCAATTAAACTCAAGTACAGATTGTTTAGATATTCAATAAAGCAAACAAACAGATCGTAGACCGTTAGTAGTCTTTTCCATTGGAGGTGGTAGTCTACTAATAGTAGATGTTTTGGTTAATCTAGTACTATCTTATCTACTCATGCTCTTTTTCCCGACTAGATACGATTTGTATTGAATTCGTTAAAAGTGCGTTCCATTGAAAATCGCTAGTAAACTACTAGTAGTACTTTGCCACCTCCCAAAGGAGCAGGGCTAGTATAACTTGCACCTGTCAAATAAAATCGCAATATGGTAGCCGTGTTCCTTTAAAGTTAGTAGACTAGATTAGTAGATCTAGTACTACAATCAAAACTTGTTATTTTACTCGAGTTGATAGGAATGTGTAGTTGTTGTACTAGATTTCTACTCACGAGTAGTCTACAATCTTCTAAGGAACTAGGCTAGTGATGTGAACTTTAGACACATAAAAGTAAATATTCAATTAGAATTGAAATGTTCTAAAATTAATTTTCTATACCTAACTTATCAGCATCTAAGCATTTTTTCTCAACTAACATCGATTAATCAATAAACAATTAATCGATACTCCATAACAATTTAAACGGAAATGCCGGTTTACATGAAAGCATTTTATTTTTGTTGATGTTGATTTATACATTTTTTGTTTTTATATTTAGTTGGGTTTTTCTTGAAGTAGTTTACAAAAAATTATGAGTGTATTTTTAAAAATAACTTTTACTCTCATGTTCGTTAAAAATAACATTGCAGGTGCATGACTTCCACGCTTCTCGATCGTGTAAATCTGTCAAGGTGGCGACGACGCCTTTGGGGTTAGTAACCTATAAAGGGGCACGTTTAGCTTATGAGGCGTTATAACGGCTTTTACAACAAAATATTGAAATTCAAAATTTAATAGCCTTGGAGGGAGCCAGTATGAGAAATGGACATTTAAATTATTTAATACCGGGGGTTTTATTACCCAAAAAGGGGGCACGTTTTGAAAGAACAATACGAAATTAACGGTCTTGCAGGAAAGAATAGAAAGTTAAAATTCAGGAAGGTTAAAACTTGGTCGTGAGTTCTTAATTTTATCTGTCATTTAGGACAATAAAAAGACAAGACAAGGAATTTCACAACAAAATGAAATTTAAGAAAAACAAACTTACCTTTAACCATGGTGAACCAGATCCTGGCCATTCTGGATCTTGTTCTTCAATAACACCCATATCATGATTATATGATGGTATGCGAAAATTTGCAGTATTATTGTGACCATTTGGAGTTACTAAATTTGTTGTATATGTATTGATGCCAAAGAAATCTGAAGTACCACGAATATAATGGATTTCTTCCAATGTAAACGATGGCAAACGTGAACGTGTGAATCCTTGTTCCTTGCTCATTCCATTAATACGATCAATCATAATTTGTGGATAGTTGCCACGTTTTGAGAAAATTGGATGTCCAAACCAACCAACCTGTAAATTGTAAATAGAATAAATGGTATAAAGTAATGTCGCATATTTTGAATTGGTATAATTTGAAACGGATTGAGTATTGAGTCATGCATTTTAGCTTTATGGTTTAATTATTTCGGCCAATCAATAATTTATTGGTATAATCGAAGACACTCAAATATTTAGCAAAGATGATTTGATGTTTTAATATTTAATAGATCAAATTACAGTTTTATACCAGTTTGTTTAACTGTCGATTTACATATAATGACCAATTTCAATTGGTCTTAAACTGTTTTCTTATTTTAAAAACTTGTTTCGATCATTAGCTAAACGATTGTGTTCGTTCGACCAAATAATTATTATTGATTGGTATACAAAAATCTATTACTATTGAATTTGAATTTCAATCAAGTTCAATTATTAAGGTTAAAATCATTGATCCGTGTTTTTATAGGACAACTTTTTTTTTCAAATACTTACATAGAACTGCATTGCTCGCTCGGAGGCCTCTTTATCTTCGTCAGAATTAGTCTTGGCCTCTGGCCATGAAGTATCTAAAGTAATACCGATTTTACCTTTGAAATGAAACAAGAAAATATATATAAATACATTTTTATTAAATGAAGTAATGAAAGAACAACTTCTAAACTACTATAATTTTATGCTATTATGAAAACACCCTCTTAACACCCACCAATCCAGAAAAGTGTGATTAATTTTTTTTTATTACAATTAATTTATACCTCTTTGCTTTGCTTGATAATCATTGCGGTACATATGAACAACTTCTGCATGTGCTTTTAATAAATTATGACCGCATAAATATGATGGAATTCCTGGGTAATCGTAAGAGGGGGCCATATAGTCTACACCATAACCATGCTCACACACATGCCATGGTTCGTTAATTGTTGTCCAAATCTGTAATAATTAAAAAAATAAAACACAAAAATCAAACCCAAACTTGAGCTAAATAAGTCATTTTTTTTTGTTTTTACCTTAATACGGTCGCCAAATAATTCAAACAACAATCTAGCATAATCCTTGAAAACCGGAATTATCTCGGGGTTAGTCCAGCCGCCCATTTCTTGAAGTCGTTGTGGCATTTCCCAATGGTAAATTGTTACCATTGGAGTAATGTTGTATTTGAGAAGTTCGTCGATTAAATTACTGTAATATTTGATACCCTTGCTGCTGATGTGATTCATGTAGCCCGTTGGCAGGATTCGTGGCCATGCGATAGAAAATCGATAGATGTTAACATTTAATTGACGTACCATTTGGACATCTTGTCGCCACTGGAAATAAAAATAGCAAAATACACAAAATAAAAGAAGATGTTGTCAAGTTGTTATATGGAAGACATTATATAAATAAGTTATAAGGTCCTTTCAAAAGGAGAGTTCATAAAATTCGAAACAAGATTAAGGTTTCAGAGGAGAGGATGGATGAAATATGATTTTTTTTTGTTGAAGAAGCTTTTCGTCTAATTAATGATATCAAATTCTTTTAGTTAAGCTGACTAAAGGCCGATGAGCAAACATTTTAACCTGTTCCAGCATTTGAATTTTCTCAAATCGACAGTATAGATGTGGTTAAACTATGGTTGGAGTCATATATCCTAAAAGAGGCAAAAACATGCTTGAACCAATGTAGAACCATAGCTAACCTGACAAAATTGGGAAGTTGAAAGCTGGAATCAGGTTTGTACAACTGGCTCCAAGGTTAGACTTATAATATCGGTTATTAAAATAGCATGAAGCAGCCTAATAAGGACCAGTCGAATAGTCATGGTCTACCATCTGGTTAAAATTTGAACAAGGTTCGCACATCTAATTTTTTTTTTTTCATATTTCAGAAAAATGAACACAACTTGCACGCACTTACCTACTTTCTATTACTTTCGTAGTAGATTTTCGCTCTGAGCAACATTTTATCTTCTTGACGCAAAAAAATGTGTGAGATTTCAGAAACATGAACTCGACTAAGACAAATCTGTTACTTTATTTGAAAGTTCTACCAAAACTTTATGTTATTAGTTCTGTTCGTGTACCTTTTCCGCAAAAACTCATAAGCTTTCAGAATTAAAAATGGATTCTGTACTGTTCGTGTACTTTTTCACGGAAAGTCACTGTCGGCAAACTACTAAAAGTTTAAACTTGCGTTTGATAGGTCTACCTACAAGGTTTTCAATATACATAAGCCAGTTTAGTCTTTTGAGACCTCTGCAGAAACATAGATTGCTGATATGATATAGAATCGTTTTCGATTAAATGACAGGTGGTTCTTGTAAGACTTCAATTCATCTAAACTGGCCTTATGATTTAGGTCAATCTTAAAAACAAAACATGCATAGGCATACAATTCATGCGACATTTGCTTGCTACATTCATTAAAGTCTGCTTACAATCTTCCCCAATTGATCACGCAGCTTGACTGTCATCGCAAATTCTCATTCTTTTAACACGAACATTGAATATTAGTAATTCAATGTTAATTTTTTTTTACTATTTTTTTCTAATAGATACCACCTCTTAAGCATAATTTTACACCTCCTCCATTAAAAAAAGTTAGCAGCTGTCGGAATATCAATTGAGACCGATAAATATCTACCTGGCTACTTGATTGTGATTGTCTCTCTCACTCTCTTACACCCAGACATCATAGTATGATGCATCTTCGGATAAATGACGAAAAAATGCTGTTGACCATGGTATTGACTGTGGCACACGAGGGGTCTAAGTCAAATATCATATAGCCAAATACTTATTAGCCTTAAACTCTCTATCAGCTTGACTTAGTATATTATTCAAGCTGAATGTCATTAGCACTGATAGAGGCTCTTAAGAAACCAATCTATCTTCAGGAATCTTAAGGTTCCTTCATTCTCAATGCATCACGAATCAATTCAAACCATCGACTAAGTTTGTTGTTGATTGCATGTAATTGATGTTTACAATTAGATTCATAATAATATTGTCTATAGGTAGGCTTAAGTAAAGGCCTTGAAGTTAATGCAGCACGCGAGTTTGAACTTCAGAGTCTCTTATAGAGAAACCTTCCACAATGAATAATATTTCTAGGTATGTATTTATATTATTTATACATATTTTGCAGTCTGATTTATTAATTGTAACTTAAATAGACAGATTAACGATTAGCATTGTTGGGTGTGGTGGACCTGGTGTTTGGACTGGACCAGTTTCTATATAGCGTTATATAGTACCAACCCGCCCCTTAAAAAAATTAGCAGTTACAGATGTTCGAATTGAAAAAAGCTAATCGCGATCAGTCAAATTTTATTAACCCCGCTTATATATACATAACAACAATCCTGCCTTGGTCATGCGCATGGCACATTTGCATAGAATAATGAGTTTATCAACTATAAAACAACACACATAGATGGAGCCAGGTGCGGGTAATTAACATTACAGGTTGCTCGACCGATATTATATTGACGAAAATGTTTAAATTTATTCTGTCTACTGGCTATTTGTCCAGATGTCTATTTGTTTATAAATAAAATCAAAAAATATCTTAATCTGGCGAATGTTTGGGTTAATTTTTTAAAAATTAAGTATTATTACTTTATAATTGGATTTTTTATTTAGGTAAGAACCGTTTTTGACCATTCAATTTGGACAACCATAAATCTTGCATTATTTGACAGCTTGGTGGAGTTCTTGTTTTGTCTTAAAGAATTTATTAGAGCAGAAATGTGGTTTCTTTGTTCCTTATTTAAAGCAAACTCTTATCGACGACATCTAGTTGTCATTTATGTAACTTTGTTAATGTAACTTTATCAACATACTGAAAGGGAAATGGTGTCAATAAATAAATGGGATTTTTATTATTTATAACTGATTTTTATTTATAATAAAACAGAACTTCTATTGGGTGAGGCTTAAAGGTGTTTGGTATTAAATCAAAACCTAGGTAGGGAGTTGGTTAGTTTACTGATATTGAAGTATCATAAAATTCCAACAAGTTATAATCAATGAATAGATTATAAATCTTTTCTTATGGTAATTAATTTTTAGTTTTATATTGTTTCAATTTGAAAAACACTTTAATCTGTTTGTTATTCTTTTTTTATGCTTGTGGCAAAAATAAAATGATATATATTGACAAGTTGTTTTTCAGTATTTTAATAATTTAACGAGTACCTACTTTTAATTATGTATTGGTGCATAAAAAATATTGTTGTGTTTTTAACAACTTTTACAATAATTGATACCTTGTTAAAGTCACACTTGTTATTAAAAAAATAAGTCTAAACATTTCAAATAAAAGCCCCGTTTACTTCGAGCGCATTTTAAGAAAATCTATGCAATTCACATCTTCTCGTGAAGAAAAGCTTGAGTAGGAAGATGCAATAGAAAACGTACTAGATCATATACTCATAAGTAGTTTACCACCTCGAATGGTACACTGCTTTTACTTTATGTTGCTATCTCCAAAGGAACAAGTCTATTATTATATACTATTAGATCTGTTTGGTTACACTTACAAATGTCTAAGTAATTTGTCAATGCAGAATTTTTCGAGCTTATCAAAAATATATGTTTGACATTTGGTGTTTCCTATTTTTGCCTAATGTGAACATCATCATCATTCATGAAAATCATCACGATTTTAAATTAAAAAAGTGCAAAAAACTGTGGTGGTTAAATCTTACACAATTTATAGGTTTGTTCGTTCTGCTGTAGTGAGAATAAACATAACTTTTTTTTATGATAACAAAGTTTTTTATTTTATACTTGGCTTGTAGAACAATCAATGATTTATTAAAAAAGTCTATGAATAAAAAATCAATAAATAAAAATATCTCTATCTGATAGACATTTCGAGTCACAAGAATTAATCGAAGAATTCAAAATAGAAATTGCAACACCAGCTTGCGTATCGGAACTAATTTATTAATTTAGTTCTCTCTTAGAACCTTGCATTTATTTATTAGGCCAGGGTTACATAGCAACATATTAATGTTGTAAATATTGACACAAGCTTTAAACGTTTATCAGAAATATACATATTCATAAAAAATGTGGGCGGAAGGTGTGTATGCATTTATAAATGAATATTTCCAGGATTTAGTTATTTATGTATTATGTCAAACAAGGTTTTAAAGTGGGCAATCATAAATTCTTGAAATTTGTACAAAGAGATAAAAAGGGGCGGCTAACATAAGTTTATAACATTTATGTGTCAACTTCTGCAAGCAATGACGGATCCTGAATAAGATGACGAGAAAGTCTTGTGTTATGATTTTCTTGAAGTTTGACAAACAGATTTTCGAGAAGGGTAAATTTTTTTATTGAGCTTGATTTCATTCGAATGTTCTATTTTATTATAGGCGTGTTTTTTCTACAACTCAGTAGCAACTCATTTTTGTATTTTATTTGAAAAACAAGAAGAACAAATACTTACTTGCGTAATTTTTATTATTGTTTTGCGAATAAAATGAAAAATGAGTAGCTACTGAGTATTAGAAAAAACACGCCTTATATTATCTGAGAAATAACTAAAAGTGTTGATAGAGCTTTATTTTTAAGAAACGACTTTAACATAAGCCTCTCAATCAAAGGTCAAACAGACCAACATCAACACCAAAAAGAATGAGGTTAGACTGTTCGAATATTTGCGCAGTTTCGTATCACTAATTAAGAATAAAATATGCAAAGTGTCAAGTTATAGACTTTATTCTTATAAATTTGTGGTTTAAGATTAAGTTGATTTGTTTTTTTTTTTTTTTTTTTTCATTTTACCATAATTTACGTTTTAAAAAATATTCAAACTGACTATCACTTTGTTTTCAATGGAATCTTTTAAAAACATTTACAGAAAATTATAAAATATTTGTGGTTTATAAATTGATTTGCGGCTTAATAATGTTTAATTAAAATTTATTGTTAAAATAACCTAAATGCTGAGAAATCAATTAAATTATTAATTTAACCATAAAAAAAATATCAGAAGGAGAGAAAATCGTTTTGTAAATTCTTAATAAAAACTCTAAACTTGATTTATAAAAATTTATAAGTGGTTTGTTTTTGAAACAATGTTCTTCATTAACCATGGATTACAGTTAGCTGGTTGTCGACAGTGAGTTCAAGTAGCCATTACTGTTAATTTGGCTTGACCAAAAAAATCACTTGATTTGATAGCAGATAACGGTATATTAATCAATAACTGGTAGTCGCAAAATGTGATCCGGTCTTTAAGAAAGAGAATTTAGGATTCACTGATTTTTAAATTTTATTAGACTTTACTTTCACATTTGCAAGTGGCGAATTAAAAAGCGTTAACCACCATTTGAAAGCACTATTCTCTTATTTTTTTTTTGAAAAAAAAAAAAAAAACAACTTACCTGATGATAGCTATCGGAAGTAGTATCACCATTCGATTTATCTGCAATTTTTTCCGGAAAATTATGTGTCATATGATCCCAAATGGATTCTCCTTTGTCATCTTCATTCCACGCTCCTTCAATTTGATATGAAGACGAAGCTACACCCCATAGAAAATCGTTGGGGAATCGCCTTTGCGTCACTGTTGTAGATTTTCTGAAAAATAAAAAAAAAAAAACAAAATTAATTATTATTAAAAACGAGAAAATCATAGTTTAAGCGATAGTTTGTGAAACATAAAGTTACTGTATAGATATTTTTCTAAGTCTTTTAATTCTCAATTCTCATATCAGTCACAAACGGACTGAGTCGTGTCTATAAAATAAAACACGTGCTCAAAGCAGCTACACACCGAGATTATGAAGGTGATGAGCGAGTGCTCATGCAAATGCATGTGTTCAAGAATTTTGTCCATATCAAATTTAACTACTAAACCAAAAAGCCCATTTTTGAGTTTTCGAAAAACTTATCAACGTTAAGGAATCAAGTCCCAAATGGATGGATAATAATTCTCGAACTATCAAAAAAGATTGTAAAATCCGTACTAAAAGAATTTCAATAATGAACATCTGCTATTCCACGGTGACTCAAGTTTCGTGACTTGTCGTGAAAAAAAAAATATGAGGAAGATGCATTACGATTTTCTTGTTCGAATTTCGAACATATAATCGTGAATCCATGTGTAAAAGCAAACTTAAGTGTTTTTTTTTTATAAGTGATTAGGGAATAATAACATATTGTATTTATGTAAATACACTTTAAGAGTAATTATTGTATACTCAGTAATTATCAACACTCAAGAGCAAGTTCAAGAGAACGTGCAACTTAATCATGCATACAATTTAAAGTATGTATGTCCATTTATATTGTATTATAAAACAATTATTACATCAAAATAAATCAATTTGTTTGACAGTTAATACTTGTTACAAATTGCAACACAACATTGTCAAGTAAGTTATTGTTGTGGGAGCTGTTTGCTATTTTTCAAGAGAGTGAATCTATCTTAATTATCATAATGTGCTTGAGAAAAAATTTAGATTGAAAGTAAAAAAAAAAAAAATATTCTTATCGATTTTTTTTTTAATTCTCTTATTACTTTGCAGACCTTCATGCGCCATGTTATGTAATGTTAGGTTAAATATGTGACATTGAAATGTTGCATAGTTATTCCGATTGTTTTGTGATTTGATTTGAGTTGGAAATAAATTTTGAAATAAAAAGAAAATCAATAGAAGTTTCTTTATTTTTTAAGGACATATTATGTACATGAGTTCATTCATAGTCTTGTTGTCTACTGCAAGTGTAGTGTTTAGTCATATTTTTAAAGTGATTCTATTTATAAGTTGGCATACATTGGTAATTAAATTATTTTGTTTTGTGGTTTCAGTTAAAATTGATTAAACTTAACATTAATGCTTACTGACAGACTAAGGCCAGCTAGCATCTGACATCTGTATTTAAAGGAAGACGTAAATCTTAGAACTTATCCGGGTTAATTTTTTTGTATTGATAAAATATCATATGTGGTTGCAAATAGAATCGTTTTTATCATATATAAGACGTCCCCCCGCCCGACAAACAATTTTGGTTCTATAAAGCTTTACAGATACAATTGTTGCTTCTGTAAAGCATTATAGAAGCAAAACTGTTAGTAGGGGTGATTTATAGGTAACTTAATACTCAGTTCAGTAAACATTTTACATTAAACACCATCAACAAACGATACTGACAACTCCTTGATTTTTCATAGTGCTTCATAAAGGGTTTTTTGTTGAACTTGACTTGAACTTTAAACTTTTAATTGTGATCGTATCTTCTTTTCTAATGATTGATAATTATAACCTGATTGATGATAATAACATGAAATATATTCAAAATATTCCCAGAAAACAGGTTAAATATAGACATCTGTTGAAGGCAGGAGCTTATCATTTGGTGCTCACCTTTCAATAACACAGAACATTTCGTGAGAACTATTAGGTAAACTTATGTCTACGTAACATTTAAAATTAAATTTGATGTATATGATGTAGCAGTTTTTTGCAACAATCGTAATAATATTTATTAGAGTGCATGGCGATTAGAATGTCATTTTTAATTGATTTACAGTGGAAATTAAAAGTATTGATTAAAGATGTTATAAAGTGTTTTTCATTTGGAGCTTAAATACTTTTAACTCTTACTTTGAATATGACCGGTAACAAGTACAAGTTTCCAAGTAAGTATAACAGAGATTTAACGTCAGCAAAACAACCTTCTACACCTTCCTATTACCTACCAAAACAAATTCTCCATTAAAAATTTGCTGATGTTTTCAATGAGGGCGTTAAGCACAATTGGTTAAGTTCAACTTGAAATGAAAAAGTTTCCTTTAAAAATTATTTATATGACATAAATTTAATTAATAATAAAAACTGGTCCAATGTGACCGCATTTCAAGGAACTAGATTCCAAGTCATCTAATTAAAACATCAATATTTTCACGCAGATGCCAAGAATTCACATTTAAAATATGCACAACATTACGCACAAAATAAAAACAAAACATTAATCATATTGAAAAACAACTTAAAATACCTGCAACTCAATGAAAATAATAATGATAAAAATATCAATCTAATGATTTTTTTTTGTATTTATCTTTGTGATACTAAAACAACGATGTATTGATGTCTTAACTTTATTAGCATAATTAATTTCAAAGTCTTGAACTCAACCGCAGAGTAATTTGTCAGTTGGGTTTTGTTTTTGGTTCAATACCTACTTGCAAACAATCTAAATGAAAAATTCATTGAATTGATATAAAATCAATTAATTGCCAAGAGAGTAAACAAATATGAATCTATTACAACGGAATGTAATTTGCAAAGTGTGACAATGTAAAATGAAAAAAAAATATAAGCCGATTTGTATGAATTTATTTGCAATGAAATGTTACTTTAATTATTGGATATCAAATAACTAAAAAAATTTTAATTCAATTAAAAAATACCAAAAAAATAACTGCTAAAATATTTAAACCAAGTGCCGATAAAAAAATCAATGGCTTGTAACTTTTCCTCTAGTTATCGCCCACACTATATTACTTTTGAAGGCGACGAACTACTACTCGTGATTTTTCGTGTGAAAATAGTCGTGTATTTTCAATTTAAATTCCCAATCGTGTTTTTATTTTATCAAAAAAAAAAAAAAACCCAAACAACTCTCTAATTTTTCTATTTTTAAAACCACACCGAAGGAATCACCTCGTGACTAGTTTTATAGTTATCAATTAAATTATTACCCCCTTCCTATGGAAACTCAATATTTTGCATTTCCACTCCACTGCACAATCAATTAAATTATTACCCCCTTCCTATGGAAACTCAATATTTTGCATTTCCACTCCACTGCACAATGGTTCATTCAAGTTCGTAACCAGACTTCGATGCAAATATAAAAATCACACACACAAGTTTTTTTTTGTATACCTACCTATTACCTGATTAAAGAGAAAAAACAAAAAAAAAATAGTACGCATACACCATGTAGCACCAAGGTTTTACAATACAAAATCTACCGGTCTATCGATGGCAGTGCGGTGGTACTGTCACGTAATACACACGCTCTTGCGCCTGTTTTTTTTTTTTTTGTTTAAGCTTCAGTTGAACGAATTCCAACTTCTTTGAAATCTTGTTAAATACCACCGTTATAAGTCCATTACCATGGGAGTTGTATAATACTATGCCAAGGTGTCCACTCTAGTTTGTGTGTTAAAAATGTATCACACATCAATATACTTAAGTTATCGCATTGAACTCTACAATTTTGGTCTTTCGTAACATTCTGCATGCCATGCAGTATGTAATTAAACAAACATACTGGCAACAAAGTTAAAGTGTTTAACAAAAATAAGTATGACGATCGACCTTATTTATGTTTTAATTATTATTGTTTTCAAATATTCTTGTTATGTCAAAACTTAAAAAAAAATATTGACTGCTTTTGGCATTAAACTTCTGTCTGTCAATGGTATGGCATCATAAATTAAGCTCAAGGTACATTATACATAAAAGTCAGTTACATCTTGACCATCGAAATGTCAAGTCAAAAAAAAATTTGACACATGACGTTTTGTCTGTCATTTGACAAAGTCACATAATAATTATTCGATGTAAGGCTGATAATTAATTGCCAAATAGCATGCGCCATCATCCTCGTGTATATATGATGTGCGATTTATTTCCCCACATTCAGTCAGGGTGACACAAAATTAAACACAAACATATAATTTTCACCAACTTTCAATTTCACTTGAACAACCAGTTTTTGTAAGTGTTTCCTTTGTTTACCTCTGCTCTGTGATATATTATTACAATCCGTTACCTAAACGTAAATATTTACTTGATTTTTTATCAATACCGCTGTACATTATTGTGTACAAAAAAATGTGCTTCATAAGTCACAACTATGACGTTTAGATCGATCAATTTATAAACTGTTGTTGTCAAACTTTCATTGAATCCGGTTTTTTGAAAGACAAATCACCTGACCGACAATGTGTGACGATTGACAGAGACACACTTGATTTATTCAATCGTAACTTTTTATCTTGGCAATCTCAGATGAAAAAAAAAACGGAAAATTAATGAAGGTCAGTTTTTGTCGTGTGCTAGAAAAATGATTGTTGACAAGTTCGCTGAACTTCCTAATATGTCATTATTGTTATTTTTTTTTTTGTTCAAAACTATAATAAGCAAGATAAATGGGTGAGACACAAATTAAAGTTGATTTTAATTTGCTAATTGTTTGTGTTTTATGCCGCGAAAACAAACTAGTTTGACTGATCTTTTATCTGATTTAGTTGTATAACATAAATTGAACCAAACAATAAAATAATAATCGATTCAACGAAAATCAGTTTATAGGTAATTTACTTATAGAAAAACAAATAACCTATAAATAATATAGGTTATGTAAAAATCAAATAAGTAAAATTTAATTGCAAGTTGGGATTATTTACATTCAAGTCTTTATATTTTTACCATTCAAATTGTAGACCAATTTTATATTCAAATTAAACAATTAACGATATCTTTATTCAATTTCTTAAGGCACTGTGCACACCGACAACTTGGTAGGGTTTTATAAAAAAAAATTTGTCCGTAACAAAATTGTTTTATTTTGATCGTATACATGATGTGCGAACGATCCTGCAGATGCTATTTGAAAATACCAGTTTTTAATTAGATATTATATTATTGTCTCTGTCAATTATAATTGTCATTTAACCTTAAAAACTTTTTACACCGATACAACTACTTGTCTTCCGCATAACATCAATCCATTAACACAATAATACATTACTGTTCAGAAATAACACTTGAAAAATTGTATTTTCAATGCAGAATAGAAATATCCAGCTGGAGTTCGAAAACAGAGGAAACTAGATTTTGACTCAACAATTTAAACTTAACATTGTTTAGCTGCTGGACTCATTCAACAGATGTATATTTTGATGTATAGGGTTAACTACACTAGTGTTAACAATGCATTAAGAGCCGCTGTACAAAAATAACCGAATACTAGCAAATCATATGGCGCACTCTCAAAACTGGATTGGTAGTCATTTTCGTTAAGTTTTGTTTACGGACGTAAAGTGATGGACTCTCTATCGCACTTGACGATAGTAAATATATGACAGCTGACTGCATTTATTACTTATTCATTTTTCAAAAACTAAACAATCTTATGACGAATGTCACAACGTCAAATAGTGACAGAAACTACAGTCACGATATTTTAACAAATTTCATCACATAATGACTGCCAAATTGATTGACTCAATTAACTTAATCTCTTTCCGTACATGTGGCGCCCCCTGTCGTAAAAATTGAAACTCTTAGTCAAAGATACATAGATGATAAATTAATTTTATAAATAAATCAAACCAATCAATGAAACAACACGAATTTGTAGGTTTGTTTGTTAACTTTGTTGTAATTAAAGATGGTATGAAAGAATTGCAACAAGAGTTAATTGGTGGAAATTGTGGAAAAACTGACTAAAACGTATAAAGTTACATATTGGTTTTTGTGAAATATTACTTTAAAATAAAAATGGCCAAAAAAGAGCTATTAAGTTGATATTACATAAGTCACAGAAAAAATAATCGGTAACATTTTTGACGTTTTTTCCACTAAAGCTTGGTAACACAAACTTTGTTGCCGCAAATATTTCTTTTTCAAAGAACTCCGAGACCGATCATATTACAAATATTCTGGAATGTAGACAAAATTGGCTTTTATCGATTAAATTACAGAAAATCGAGACTCTGACACATAAAGTGGTTTCGATTAAAAAATTTACCATAGTTGAATGGGATTTCCAAAGCGTATGCAACCAGCCTTAGTCTATTAAGTTGATATTTTCTATTTTTGTGTTAATAAATTGAAAACAGTTACCTACTATGTGTGTTGTCGTTAAGAAAATCAAGTTTCCTACTTTTCTATTTCATCACATGTCGCAAGAGATTTATTTAAATTATCGGAGATTTCTGTGGATTTTATTTATGCACTCACTAATAGGCAGAAATTAATAGATCATTTTTGCTACATTTTTGCAACGATTTTTTAATTGGACTTTTAATTATTAAAAGAATAAATTTGGTTTTAAGATTTTTCGGTTGGAGTTATGATCTGACTGCTATAAAATGTAAAAAATGCAGAAACATGTCATAAATTTTTAATTTAATTAATTTCATTAACCAAAGAATGTGCATATATGTATAATATACATATTTTTTTTTACTATCGACAAAAATTATAGTTTTTCGCTTAAAACTATAGAATTGACTAATTTTTTATTTTGTGTTTCATGACTAATTGAATTTTAAGTTAAAGAAGCGTTCCAAAAAATATTTCTAAGAACTGGTTCTAAAGAGAATAAGATTTGGCAAAGAAGAATATTTTAATTGGTTCCGTTTTAACCATAAACGGATTTCTAATATTCAGTTTGCTTGAGTTTTTTATTGGTTATGGTTAAGAGTTTGAGATTTCTTTTGAATCGAAAAGCTTCTTATCTATTGAAGCCAAAGAAAAGAAGCACTCTTGAAGTCAAACTATGCAACATTAAAAAAATTAGGTAATTTGAAGGTCTACCAATCAGATGAATTTTAATGTGGAATTTTTAAATTGACTTTCAGTTCTATAATTCAGTTAATCAAAAAAAATAATTCTTAAATAAACATTTTTCTTTTAGGTCCTTAATCAAGTGTGTTCCTCGATAAGAACAAAATATATTTAATTAATCGACCTCAATCAGATATTTTTTTTCAAAAAACAATATTAACTTGTTACTCAAAAAATAATGAAATTTTCTTTCATTTGAAAAGTTGTAAATCGATGTGTACAATGTACATCCTAAATTTGAATTTCACTTTTAAAAAAAATTGTCAATGGCAATTTTCATAAAATTTCAAATATTTAAAACCGTCCGGATCGGCATTGATTTGGAAACAGTCTTCTTGGTGTACGCTTTTGACCCTAGTCCACTGTAATTTTTTTCAGAAAGGACTGGATCAATTATTATTTTATAAATCGCCCTTATATACAGATTTGACCTTTAAACTTTGGCTAAATTTTTTATCAAAATACTAAAATTAATAATTTGAAATAATAATAAAAAAAATAAACATTTTTATATGAATTTATAAACAAAATTAAATTTCTAGTTCATGATAAAATCAAGTTTACAAAAAAAAAAAAAAAACAAATATGTATGTAAAAATTGTATTATTAATGCAAATCTCTTAATATTTGCCAAACAAAAGACCGCAGGCAAGATAATTAAAAATCATATAGATTCCAAAAAAACCACAGAAAAAAATATTTACGTTGCTTAATTTTGTTTATCAAATTGACACATTCTTCGCAAGGTAAGATTAAGTTTTAACGTTTTCACGTGCCTATTTAAACTTGAGAAAGTAACTTTTGTTTTAATTTCCCAGAAGAAAAGAAAAAAAACTATCTGAATTGAATTCATTGAATCTATTCTTTTCAAATTTTCGGACTACATCAAGTCTTTTAAAAACAAAATAATAAAACTCGGTTTCGAAATTCTTAAAAAACTAGGAAAACTGCCAACTAGGAATTTATTAAATTACTTTCTTTTAAAAATTAACAAAAAATTATTTAAATTTTTTTCAGGTAGGTACTTTTTAATTTATCTCTGTATTTTCAATTACTTAAAATTTAAATATTCACTTAAGTAAATTTCTATTCAAAACTTACACAAGTTTGCTGCAACTTAATCCAATTAAAATGGCAATCAATGCCCATCGTGATTGTTTTACCAAAGTATCCATATTTTGTGTTCAAAAATATTTTTAAACAAACACAAAAACTTAATATTTGCTTATATGAATCCTTAATGCAATAATTTTATGTTAAAAAATCAAATGGCACTTAAAATTGTCAAATAAAAATAAATTCGAAACTTTTCTGTTTCAAAAATAAGACAAACAATTTTTTGTTTTTCAAATTTTGTTCACCCACTTTTAATTAATATTTTTTTTTTATTTAATTAAACTACTATAAAATAAAATTAATTGTCCGCCAACTTTAATATAAAAATTTAATAAAATTGTATCACGTTCTGCGCACGATCAATTGTCTCTCACCACAGAAGAGTTCTAAGCTGATCACAGTGTTTATATATCCTCGCATTCGAATGGCGGCGCCCTATAACAAACAAACAAACACCCCGACTCAATTTTAAATTGAATAGAAATACTGGCAGTGGCAGAAAAATCCCAAATCCAAAACGTATACCGATATCGAATCGCCCGAACACCCGCTCTCTACGTCAGCGTTAGCGTTAAGAGTTAAAACATTAAAACACGTTAGTTAGGTTCGTTTTAGTCGCGCAGCCAATTCGTATATTTGTATCTGTTTGACGACCGACGACGATGATTATGATTCCTACCCTGGTCCCCACCATTGAATCACGATTACTATCACCGCCAACAAGAGTGTCACTGCTAAACTCTGTTGACTCTGACTGTGAATCCGAATCCGAGGGGTATTAACACCTGTTTCTCAAGATTTATGTCACACTTTTGTCGTCATCATCGTCGTCGGTCGTCGCGTCGAGGGAAATCACACCAAAATATTCATATAGTTTACATTTTTTTGTTTTGTCAATGGAATCGGTTTTATGATAACGATGGGGCTGGACCAAAAAGCTAAGAATGACGTCACGAGTGATATTGGTGTTATGATGTTGATGCTGCTGGATTAATTTTTGGTAAAACCACTCATCACACTTAAATTAGGTTTAAGTATCTGGGGGATAATAAACTTGTAAGTTGGCGCATAATCTTCAAGTGGGTTATTATATAGAGTTGTTTTGTATGGAGGATAAAAACAAAACTTGACATTGGGGTGGATTTTAATCGCGTTGAATGAATGTCAATGTTCCAAATACTTTCTGAAATGTGATGATAAGAGATTCGAGACAGTTCTCATTAGATAGAGAGTGCAAGCAAAATATTTACTCATGCTACAGAGTGTTTCAAATGTTTAATCTGCCATATATGGGTGATTGGATGGTTGCGAAAGCATACATAATATTTTCTGGTATCAACTTAGTGAACCTGAAGAGCCATTCATTTGTACAACAGACATTAAGCTTCAGTTTTCAGGGGATAAAATGATATAACCAAACTGCTAGGTTCTACATTTTATTTTCCAAAGTTAGCCCATGATCGCCCAAGATTTTTTTTCGCTAGCCCACCTTTGGTTCTAAATTTATAACAGAATTATTTTTGTTCACCTCAAAAATCACAAAAAATAATTTTTTTTATTCAGTGAAAAAAATGTTGGTTTTTCACTGTGGTTCCTTTGCCCAACGTTAGCCCAGGATAGCCCAACTTTTTTTTCTTTATTCTACTATTTTTTAAAAGATACAACAAAAAACTTTTTTCATATCAGAAACTAAAAAGATATAGGCGCAATGCCCACACCAGTGGATTTAATTTCTCTAAATTATAAATTAGAAAGGTCACTGTGGTGTATGCGTACTTTTTTTTGTGGTAAATAAAAACTAATTCTTCTATAATTTTTAAACTAAGCATAGGATAGCGAAACAAAAAATTGGGCTATTCTGGATTAACCTTGGGCAAACAAACGATATTTTCACAGGAAAATTTTGTCGTTTTCTGATATGAAAAAAAGTTTTTTGTTGTACCTATCTTTTGAAAAAAAAATAGTTAATGTTTGGCAAACGAACCACAGTGCAAAACCAAAAATTTTTACACTGAATACAAAAAAAATATTTTTTGTTATTTTTGAGGTGAAAAAAAATAATTCCGTTATAATTTTAGTACTAAGGGTGGGCTAGCGAAAAAAAATCTTGGGCTATCCTGGGCTTACTTTGGGTAATCGAACCAGGCAGGTTTGAAAAAAAAAATTGCATTTGGGTGTGCCAATTTCACATACTCTATAAAATGAGCTCTTAATCGTTATTGTAACTATCATATTTTAATAGAAATATTTAGATAGTTTTATACGAAATTGCATATAAAGTTTGATGCCTTGAGTGGATAACTGATATAATAACTTTAAAAAAACGGTTTTTGGAGGGAACTCTCCACCTTTTATTTTTTTATCTTCCTAAGCAGTAGCTAAAAAGACTAAAACACTACGTTTTTCTCATCAATCGAATTAAATTAATAGATTTCAAAATTTGATCAAGGTAAAGGAGAATAGGCAAATTTGTATGAAACGTGGACGTTGCGCGGCCATTAATGAATATGTTATTTTATCATGTAGGTATTTAAGTCTTACATATGTTTTGCAGAAGTTTTATCCTTCAGAAAGTGCTTCAGAAATGGATGAAATGCATTTTTGCATTTAACACTTAATGCTGATTATCTCAATTATGTAGCTATAACATGTATTTTAAGTACAAAAAATGATGCTCTGTAATTTTCCCAGAGTCTGCAGACCTTTATCTTCAATATATGCCGCTACAACCTAAGCTATAAGCATTTTAAAACAACAATTCAAAGCCTATTTTTAGAGTTTTGTTGTTCAATTTTTTGTAAGTTTGAAAACTCTCGAGAAAAACAAAAGTGGTTGGCTTTAAAATCTTGTATTATGAGTTCTATTGGTCGGATTTTCAAGATCAATGTCTTCTGGCTCAGGGAAAATGATCGAGCATCATATTATATATTTAAAATAAAACTTTAATTCAACTATAATTGCAATATCTTGCATTCTCAAAGCAATACAGCGAAACTTCCATTGTAAAAGTTTTTCCTAAGCTATAGTTCTTTCATTTGATACCAATTTCATTAATGGCCGCTCAACATCCAAAATGCCCATTCTCCTTTGTATCCCATAGTCTTTTAATGTTTTGGTATACTGTGGGTAGATAGCTCCAAAAAGGGTTTCATAAGTCATATTTTTGGTATCAAGGAAGCTTTATTCGAGATCCAACATTTTTTTACTTCATAATCATTTAAAAAAAACGGCATTGTAGTTCTCGAAAGCGGCGTTGATAGAGGCTGGCAGACGTATGTATTTTTTGAAAACGTAAACAAAATTTGTTTTGGTTTTGTGGATTTTTGAAGTAAATTCAATTTTATTTGGTTTTTTCGACAAAACAAACATATATAAGGAAAACAGAGAAAGCACTACCTTTTTTTCAGATTTTTGGGCAGAAATTCGCAAGAAGGGGAAACTGTTTTCTCTCTAGCGGCTCTCTTTTTTGTGAAAAACTACACAGTCTAAGAGTACCCAAATAGGAATTGGGTTACAAAATTTGAAAAAAAGTAAAAATATTTTTGTTTAAGGCAGTACCCAAACAGACCTAATCTTGATTCACTTTGTAAAGAATAACCATTTTTCTGTTTCTGAAAGTTTGGCAGCAAATAAAAAATTATGTTGGAATGTTATCCTCTTAAAAAAATGTTGACAAAGTATCAGGCTTGTTGATCTAAGACAAAATGTTTGTCTAAATTGTTGATTAACAACTGAAGCTGTCGACATCATGTTTTGAATACAATATTGATAAAAATCAAACAAAAAAGGTAAATGAAAACCAAAATTTTCAATTAGATTTAAAAAATTGTTCGGCTTTAAATCAATATACCAACTTCGTACTTTAACCTTACAGAACTTTCTCTTCATTTAACTCAATATTGATAGAATTCCTATTTTTGCAAGTCGTGAAATTAAACATATTGAAATGTTATCAAAGATTAAAAACAACTTTTTTACTTCTGTAGTTCCGGGAAACTATCTTTCTTGTTCTTTAATTTCACACTAAATGTTTTCGCAACAAACAATGGATCAAAATTGAAATTCTTTAAGCTATATATGTATCAATGATATGTATGTGCGTGCAACATAGTTGTTTATTACACCATATTACATAAATGTATACGTAATCTTTTCAAAAAGTTGTATTATAATTATTTTATCATGAACAATAGAATAACTTTCAAATGGCTGCACAACCAATGCCAAGATCGTTCATTGATTCCAAAAGAACAAATAATAATAGCGACACACAGGAAGTTTGGTCCGCGGTCTTAAGCAAATCAACCATAAAAAAGTTAAAATAAAATACCTTTAGGTTATGTTTATTTATTGTATTAGGTATAAGAATACATACTTATACGTAAATGGAAAGTCTACTCCATTCTTGATACAATAATTATAATTAACATCAGTGGAATACCTGAAGACGCATTACTCACCAAACACAAATCGCATTGATTAACCACTATATTGATCTACAAAATAACCACGAAACCACTCTTGGGGACTTCCCAATATTTAAAACTTATAATTTGTACTTACATATAAGAAAGCTTCAACAAAACTGCACTGAATACACATATTGAGATTTGTGACTAAGATAAACCAGTTTAAGTGCGGTTGTTTTCTACATTTTAATTTCAGCCAAAAACCCAATAAAATAAAATATATCTAATCAACATTCAAATCCGTTACAGATTATTGTTTTTTTGTTTGCACCTAACGAACTCGTAGAATTAATTGGCAAAAGGAAAATTTTTAACACAACAAGGCAGGTCCGGATTTTGGGGAGAAATTAAATTTCCATTTTTGGAGTTCAAAACTTGTATTATTAGGGCAAAAGGACACCTTCACATGATACAAAATGGATGGACTTATGCACTACCCCACTTTTTTTTGTAAACTTATTTGAGAAAGGTGGGCCATATGAAGTTGATTCCCCAAAATGGATGTTAAGTCTACTAACGACTTATAGAGCTATTGCCCAAGGGATGTTAAGTCTACTAACGACTTATTAAGCTATTGCCCTGTTCTGTCAACCAACAATAAAATTAAAATATTGCCATTATATAACGTGCTTTATTCACGATACCTTTTCTAGATAGGTTATGGTTATGTCCATCAAAAAAATTAAAAAAAAAGTATTGTAAGTTTTGATGTATCAGATCGGGGGAAATAAGTTCCACTCATTGCTTTCACCTTAAGACGGACCTGTGTCAGATTACAGATTAAGATGTTGTGGAATAATGTGTAGAGAGTAATTTTGCTTGTTAGTAGTATACGGAAGTCCAATGTTACTTGGACATAGTAATTACTGGCTTTAAAGTATAACTTAAAACTTAATGCAGAAGAATTCACAATTGTGATAGATTGCAACGTATTGAGAATGTATTTCCGTTTTGCACCAAGCTTGAGTCATATTTCTTTTTTTGTAGCGGAATTGGTTAAAAAAATATTTTCTTTTAAATCAATAGAACATGGTAACTACTAGTTTTACCAGTTTTTTTTTTTTTTTTTTTTTTTTAACTTTGAAAGTTGCAAAAATGTTTGCAGTTTTATTTATTTTTTTTTAGAAATAGATTTTTTTTTATTCAATCTGACGGATTAATCTTTTAATCAACGTTGTTTGTCAAGTTAACAAAGAACAAACGATTTGATTGTTTTAAGATCAAGCATAAATTTAGTTTTTTTTTTTTTAGTTTTGAGTGAAGTGAAATATTCACCATTACCATTATTAAAAATATCAAATTAGGGATTAAAAATTTGCATATGAATACTGACATATTAATTTAGAAGTTCTTAAGAACTTTAAACTTACATAACTTAAAACAAAAGTTCTTAAATAAAATACCGGATTTTAGCATTATACCTGCATTCATTCCCTAAAAAATTGTTAATAGAATGAAAAATTATGTAGATATGTAGGTATTCAAAATTGGTATTGCTTTTAAATAAAACAGTGGCAGTTTGACGTTGGTTATTTCGTTATTGAAAACTTGAATACGAATTACTGACGATTTTTGACGATTACCATTTGAAACAGGGATTTTGTATATTGTATAACAACCTGTTTCGACTACAGTTCAAAATCCAATTTTTTGTTTATCACAGGTTTGTCTGTTTTTTCATTTAAAAAGTGCCGAAACTATATGCTTTATATTATACATATTCATTTGAATCAAAAGAAACGGTTCATAGTAGTTATACTTTGCATTAGGATTTATGTAGTCTCTATACCACCTTGCAACAATTCCTTATCAAGAGAAAATTGTCGATACATTACACTGGTCTACAAAATTTAATTTTGTCTTTTGTGCCGACACTAAACTATACTTTTCTATAGGTTTTTGATGTGTTGAACCGAAGTCAGAAATATCGTATCAGCTTCTGTTTTTGGAATACTACCGTTAGAAAACTAAAAAAATTATTAAGATTTTTCCCACAAGAACCAAAATACTTTTCTGAAGGTGCTGAACTCTAATCCGAAGTCAAAAATATCCTATCAGTTCCCGGTTTTTGAAATATTAGCATTAGAAGATGCAAAAAAACGTTTTTTTTACCACTTTTTAGGGTTTCTTTCTTTAAAGGCCATTTTAAAATTTTAAAAACGATAATATTTCGAAAACGGGGCCTGATAGGATATTTCTGACTTCGGATTCGAGTTAGGCACACCAAAAACTTATAGAAAAGTATAGTTTAGTGTCGGCACCAAAAATCTTGTAGACTTGTGTTATTGTTATAATGAAAATGAGCTTGTGTCAGAAAGCGATAATCTATTATATTTAGCCGTCATAAATTAGATTGGCTCTAACTCAGTAGTTTGCAGGAGTCGCACGTACTTTCTCTTATGAAAAAAGTTGCTTTAAAAATTCATAAAAGAATATTTTGTTTTAAATTAAAAAGAAAAACATTTGATCCGTTTTCAAAAAAAAAATAAATAAAAGTTTTGAACTTTTTTTTTTAAATCAAAAACAGTTTTTTTTAAGAATTTTCTTAATTTTAGCATTAGTTTGTTCATTTGTTTTACAAACTTAAACCTTATAGTTCTAGCTATCATCTGATGAATTAAATATAAATTATTTAGAGCCGTTTGCTGGATTGAACCTTAAGCATCCAAGTCCTGATTTTTCAATCATCAGCTAGTTATTTAATTTTTTGACATTCAACGTGTAAAAAGCGACCTTTTGAAAAAGTCTGAAAAAAATTGAAATTGATCGGACAAGGTCCAAAACCCAGAATTACGGATTAGAGACTTGAATCTTGGGAGCATACAAATCCCATTTTTTTTTTCTAAATAACGACCACCCTAATGTATCATCATTTAATAAAAAAAGGTGGTAGGTACTATTGAGTTCTACTTGGTCTTGTGGGATCTAGCATACAAAAAAAAAAAAACAAAAAAAAACAAATTGAAAAAATCTGTGATGTGTCCAAAATGCATCAATATACTTTATTTTAGCTCCTGCTCCATAAATCAATACCTTCCCCAAAACTCTCTCTCTTTAAATGCAGTTTAAATTAAAACCGATTTGGGGGATTTTTGAAAATAAAATTTAGTGAATCTTTGAAATTCCCACCCAATTAATATATTAATTCTTATTTTCAATTTGAAATGATTTTATTAATGTTATTAATATCATAAAAACCTCTTTTCTATTGACCCCAACTTTATATACAAAACAAGTACAACCACTTTAAATCTGATGAGTTTCTTTAAAGTATAGAAATTAATGAATATTCATTTGGACACAAAGTCGGTTTTAAACATATGCAGCCCTATTTAAAAACTCATCATAGAGAGTACATAGCATTATGTACTCTTTATAATGTATTTAAACAAAAAATTGTGATTTATAATATTTATGCAACGTTTAATAAAGGTTGTATAAGCTAAACGCGTTTTTAGGTTGTTTAGAGCCTGAATAAGAATTTATTTTGCTTAAATGTCATTTGAACTTCACATAATTTTCAGAAAAAGAAAAAAATGTCAATAATTGTATATATTTTTGTTTTTTCTGAAAGACCTCACGATGCCTTAAATTTTATTAAAAGTCATGTCGAAAGACTTGTCGACTACTTTAACCACTGGGGCATATCCATCAATTATCAAAAAAGCGAGTTGATTTGTTTTAGAAACGCTTCCCCTCGTGGTCATCACTTAGCAGTGAGAGAAAGCAAGCAACTCAAACTTTTTATTAATGGAAATCTGATCCCACTTAAAAAACAGATAAAATATCTTGGAATTAACTTCCATGAGAGACTAAGAATGAACCCCCACGCTCGTATTGCTCTTAATAAAAGTAAAGCTGCAGCAGCCCAGCTTAAATTTCTCTTCAGATCTTCCTTTGTGGACAAAAGCACCAAACTCCTCCTATATAAAACACTTATCAGACCTATCCTCTCATACGGCTTCATTTCATGGTTTAAAATTTCTCCAACTGTAGCTAAAGAACTTCAAATATTCGAAAGATATGTCTTAAGATTCTGTATAAACAAACATAGACGACCAGGTGGAAAATGGTATAAAAATGCTATCATATATGGCGAGTCAAATACGATACCTTTACTCTCATACCTTTTCGACCTGGTTACGAAAAGAATTCGTTCTTTTAGTTATCATGACAACCCCCTGATTAGAAATGTATATACAGCTAATATTGAATTTGCCATTGAAGATAGGTATTATGCATCTCCAATTAGCTTGGCGAACCCCTCGTCTTCCCAATTATTTCAACTTCATGACAACGAATTCCTCTCTGACTTCTATGGGAGGGGCAATCCAAATGTATATAGAGGCTAATAGATGGAACTCAATTCATTCAAACACTTTTTGTGGCTTTTTTTTTTAATTAAAATGTTAACACACTTGAACAATTCCAGATCTCAAAAATTTTTTTCTAAATAATGTACAAATTTTAAACTTTATGAAAATTCTAAATTATTTGCTTTATTTAACTAAATGAACAATGTACAAATTTTATGAAACTAAACTCTATACCATGTATAATGAAAAACTTATGTAATACCTTTTGTGGTATGATGCATTTATCGACTCGTGTCAATGAGGGGACTTTTGTGTCCTTTTTGGCACGAGTCGATATCTGCCTCTTGTTAATTTGTTAATTTTTTTTATCTAGTTTTAAGTACTCAATCACAATATGTACATTCTGAAAAGTGCCCTGAGCAACACTTAAACACATATGTAACTAGTCAAGTTATTTACTATTTTTTCAAAAGATAATGTAAATCTTTTTATAAAAATTTGTATGTATGAGCTAGACCAATTCAAAGTCAGCAACAAAACCTAGTATAAGTTTTACTACTTTTATAAATCAAATGTTAAAAAAAAAAAGAAAGTCTCAATAAACTTAAATTGAAAAATTTTGTTTTTTCATTGAAAAATTAATTTTTTTGATTACATTTTCAATTAAATGAACAACTTGAAGTCAACTATAGTATATAGATGTATACATCAAAAAATAAGAAATTTGCAGATTTGTTCCTGATATAATTTTCGAGAAATTTTGGCCGCAGTGCTTATAAATTCATGTGTGTCTGTGTATTCATCTTTTTCTTATGTGTCTACATTTTCATACATGTGAACAATTTGTTATCAAATGAAATGTGTTTTTTTTAGAGATTTCCTTCTACATACATATATGACATTGAGAACTTTCGTTCACGTTTTTGTTTATTTTTTTTTTGTTTATTTTTGAATCAGATGGAGTTATTTTATCGACAGATGGAGTTGTTTGTCGTACTAATTTTCCATTTTTAGTACTTATTTGGACACAAACCTAGTATAACAATAATGGCTAGGAAAATGTTTAATAAATTGAAATTTATGTAACGTTGCATAAAGGCTACATAAAACTTTATGTATTGTATAACTATGCAGCCGTTTAGAGCTGTTTAGTGAAATCTAATAAATAAGGCTGATGGTATGGAATTCCCTAAAATTACTCATGATTTCTTAAAAATCTTCCATCGTTATATTTATTACGTTCTACAGATCATAAAAGTTCTAGTTCTTTTGAATTTGTAAAAATGATTCAATATAAACTTGTTTTTTTTAATTTTTTATCGAAAATTTTAAAAGAATATACATTTTTTAAATATTATTTACCATAGGTACATTTATTCACATTGAATAATGTATGGTAATTAATTCATATAATTAAAACTTATCATCAGAAATTATATTTCTGAACTCCTAAGGCGACATTTTATCGAAATGAATAATTTGTATGATTTATTTGTTCGATTGTTGGATGTTCAAAGTCCTTTTAAAAATAACCCATACCAACACCTGCCGACTCACCGTTGTTATTTGTAGTTGGTAAAAATATTTTTGAACATTTCAGTCGTGTAAAATATTTATTTAATTTAATGCAAGTATTTGTTACAAAAAAAAAATAACACAAAAACAGTTAAGAAACCTGTTGAAAAGTATTTCATAATATTTTCCATTCCTTGCAACATCACTTTTAGATGTAAAAATAGCTTACTTTTTATTTAAAACGTTGTTTTGTATGACAATATTCTTTTAATGCTGCAAAGAGTATCAAGGGAAAGTAAATTAATGTTCAATATAATTTCTCTGAAAAAAATTTAAATTGGTCAATAAAGATTTTTGTAAATTTTCCAAAGTTGTTTTTGTAGCATCCTGTCGAAGGTAAAAGAAAGGCGTGACAGATTTGTTCAAGTGTTTATTTTTGTTCAATTTTTCTTAAAATAAAAACAGCTATAGTTTTTTATCTGTTATTGGCCTTTAATGTTTTTGTTTATTAGAACCTTCCTTAGTGAAATTATAATCAGATAACATTTATATTTTGTTTTGACCTGTAGTCCAAAATAATGCGTTTTTTCCTCGAAAACCCTTAAAAATAGATTTGTAATTCTTTTGCCCAAATTAATAGACCTGCTCGTTGTGAACTCATATCTGCAAACCAAATCTTGTTTCGAGATCTTGATCCGAATGAAAAAAAAAACATTTCGATATTTCCATTGCGAATAATTCAGCGACCAGACATTCAAGAAACTTTTGGTTTTCAGTTATGAATAAAGCTTAAACAGGCCCTTCTTTTAATGTATCACTCGATGGATTTAAAGGAAATTTTTGAAAATCCCTATATTTTAGGCAAGGGGTTAACCTTGATTTTTACTCAAAAATCCTTAAAAAATAGATTTGTAATTTTTCTACCCAAATTAATAGACCTGCTCATTCTGAACTCATATCTGCAAACCAAATCTTGTTTCGAGACCTTGATCCGAAGATATCCGCTTCCGAACGAAAAAAAAAATAATTCGATATTTCCATTGCGAATAATTCAGCGACCAGACATTCAAGAAACTTTTGGTTTTTAGTTATGAATAAAGCTTAAAGAGGCCCTTCTTTTAATTAGGCTTGTGTAGTTCGCGAACGAACTAGTTCAATGAACTAGTTCATCTTGGTGAACTAGTGAACTTAGTTCACTTATTAAGTTCAATTTAGTTCGCGAATAGCGAAAAAGATTTGTTTCAACAAACTAAACAGCAATATTTTTTGGGTGAAAGGAAGTCCCATCTGTAAAGGGAATTTTCAAATTTGGTCCTTGTCTCCTTCTCTTATACGACGACAGCCCCTTTTAACCCGACAGACGTCTAAAGAAGGGGTGCAGAAACCAAAAGGCATATTAAATTGCATCCAATTCTTTGTTGAGCGAAATCAGTTCTTCTGCTCTACCTCAAGATTTAGATGTCGGTAAAACAAAAGGTCGCTTGCGCCAGTTTCTATCAGCGTTTCTTCTTCAAGCACCACTTACTCTTATTTTTGAGCAAGAACAAAAAACAAGTAGCATCTTGGTCCTTGCATTACTATGATTTCGATTTAATGAAAGCAAAACGTACTTATTCTAGACTTTCGTCAGGAACCAGAAAGCTCGACAAGTATATGAACGAAATTAAGAATATTTTTAGGTTGTATTTGTTTTATTATGTAGAATGCGTCAATTTTACATAAATTTGGATACAGTTTGTACAAACTAATTTTGTTTTTTAATTCTAACAAAACCGGAGTGATTAAAATAAATTGAACTAAAATGAACTAGTTCAGAAGAACAAATGAACTAAAGTGCCCAACTCTACTTTTAACGCATCACTCGATGGATTTGGAGGAAATTTTTGAAAATTCCTATTTTTTAGGCAAGGGGTTAATCTTGATTTTTTTCTCGAAAATCCTTTAAAAATAGATTTGTAATTTTTCTACCCAAATTAATAGACCTGCTCATTGTGAACTCATATCTGCAAACCAAATCTTGTTTCGAGGTCTTGATCCGAAAATATCTGCTTCCGAATGAAAAAAAAAAACAATATTTCGATATTTCCATTGCGATTAATTCGGCTACCAGACCTTCATGAACTTTTAGTTTTCAGTTATGAATAAAGCTTTTAGAGGCCCTCCTTTCAATGTATAACTCAATTGATTTGGAGGAAATTTTCGAAAATCCTGGTTTTTTCGGCAAGGGGTTAACCTTGATTTTTACTCAAAAATCCTAAAAAAAAAATTTGTAATTCGTGTACCCAAATTAATAGACCTGTTCCTTGTGAACTCATATCTGCAAACCAAATCTTGTTTCGAGACCTTGATCCAAAAATAGCTACTTCCGAATGAAAAAAAAATATTTCGATTGCGAATAATTCAGCGACCAGACCTTCAAGAAACTTTTGGTTTTCAGCTATGAATAAATCCATATTTTTTAACTTGATTTTTTCTCGAAAATCCTTAAAAAATAGATTTGATATTTTTCTACCTAAATTGATAGACCTACTCATTGCGAACTCATATCTGCAAACCAAATCTTGTTTCGAGGTCTTGATCCCAAGATATCTGCTTCCGAATGAAAAAAAACAATATTTCGATATTTCCATTGCGAATAATTCAGCGACCAGACATTCAAGAAACTTTTGATTTTCAGTTATGAATAGAGCCTAAAAAGGACCTTCTTTTAATGTATCACTCGATGGATTTGGAGGGAATTTTTGAAAATCCCTATTTTTTAGGCAAGGGATTAACCTTGATTTTTTCTCGAATTTTTGTAATTTGTTTACCCAATTTAATAGGCCTGCTCATTGTGAACTCATATCTGCAAACCCAATCTTGTTTTGAGTGCTCGATCCGAAGATATTTTCTTCCGAATGAGGAAAACAAAAAATCTCGGTTGCAAATAACACTGCAACCAGACCAAAAAGAAACTTTTTGTTTTCATTAATTAATAGAGCTCAAAGAGACCTTTCGTCCATAAATACAAAAAAAAAAAATAGATTTGTAATTTTTAGATTTAAATGCATAGGGCTCTGTTCACTCTGAACTCAAATCTTGAAAACAAAACTTTTTCGAGATTTCGATCCGAAGATATCTGCTTCCGAATTAGAAAAACAAAATGTTGCGCTTGCAAATAACTATGCAATTAAATAGACCTAATAGCCTGTTTTCACTAAAGCCCAACCCAACAAACAATTTTGATTCTATAAAGCTTTATAGGAGCTATATTACCTTCTAAAAGGCTTTTTAGAAGCAAAATTGTTTGGTGGGAAATGAGATAATTTTGCAAATAAGGTCAATTCAAATTTCAAATTAATTTTTTTTCTATTCGATTTGACATTAGAAATGAGATAATTTGCGAAATTATCTCATGAGATAATTTGCGAAATTGAAAACCAAGCTATAAAAGAAACTTTATAAGAGCAAATTTGTGTTATTTGCAATAAAATTATAAATAGTGGGCACATAGCCAAAACCACGAATCTGACAAATTGTTGTTTATAGAAAGACTGCTTCAAAGTTTTGGAAACTCATGCATTCTTATGGAAACTCATGCAACGGAAATTGATATTTTAGGCTCTTATGCAACACATGAAAGATTGGGATCGAGGCAGCGAATAGAGTTACTTATGAGAAGTAAAATAACGCATTAAAATAAAAATGTCCAAAAATACAGATTCGCGGTTTTGACGTTGTGCGACGATATGTTGTTGGTCTTTGGCAGCTGTCTGTCAAAAATGTGCAATGCTCATGTTTTTTTTTTTTAACTCCGTAGAGGAATTGCCATCATTGTATATATATTTCCATAGTACTATCATGAAGTGAAACGATCTTAGGAACTCTAGTGGTGACTTGAAAAAGAAGAATTTGTATGAAAAAACACACTGAGCGCCACCTCAAAAAAGTGGCGACATGAACTAATACTAAATTCGACTTTCTATAGAAATAGTACTATAGAAATATATATACAATGATGGCCATATTACATCCATGATGGATTCAAAAAAAAAATTTCACAAAAAACCAAAACTATTCATGTGGCCATTGCATCCATGTTGGATTCAGAAAATGTTTTTTTAACAAAAAACCAAAAATTATCTGTATATTCTTAGCTACATTTTAAGACCATGGCCACTAACATTAGTTGCGTCGTTCTTGTGTTATAAGCGTTTGAATATTTTTTCGATTTTTTAAAAATCAAATGTGGAAACTTTTTTATTTTTATTTCTAATTTTTCGAAAAAACTTTGGTAATTTTACGTATATATTTGTTCAACAATCTTATCAAGAACCATTTAAGACTTTTATCTGAAAAGTGCATTGCGTATATCTCGAAATATTAACATTTCAATGCAACCATGTCAAAGAAATTTTTGAATATTTTTTTATATGAGAGCTTTTTTCAAACCTCATTTTCTCCGCTTTTTTTGTTAATATTTTCAGATATTTCTGTATGAACACAACAATTTTACTACCTTGGCACTACTGTTTTTATCGAGAAAAAGTAAAATCTGGATTTTTTCAAAAATCTATACATTTAAAGTTTTTGTTGTTTTTAACACGTAAATGGTTTTGATTTCAAAAATCTCGATGTCGTTTTTTTGCACAAAATCTATATAAGCTGCGTTCCTTTGGAAATATTTATCTTCTTTTTAGTACTTAAAGCTGCTTTGAACTGCTTTTTCAATATAGCAAAGTAGTTCAAAGTAGTTTTAAGTACTAAAAAGTGGATAAATATTTCCAAAGGAACGCAGCTATAGATAAACAAAAAAACACACCTTTTAATAAAATCTATAAACAAAGTATAATGACCGATTTCATAAACATTTAAAAGCTTTTAAATTTTTAAATGACGTTTTTTGTATGGAACAAACGTCATTTTAGCCTGATAAATATTTAGAAGGGCTTTATGAAATTGACCATAAATTAATTAAAGTAAACACTCCGAGAGCGTACTTTCAACAATTTCATACCACAAGAATTATAATACTTTTCTCGTTCCCAAGTGACAGCACTGATCGCTTTAGTTTCAATTTTGAAAACCAGATAGAGCTACGCTCGATTTGTTTTTTTTTGGACACGTGCTATTTTGACAGCTGCATGTTGACATAGTCGTTCACAAGTTTATTTTCTCATTTTAACAATACAATTTATTTATTTTCCTTTATAAAATGGAATTATTTTCAGTAAAAAGGTTAAAACATTATTCATCTATATATCTAAATGCAGAAATAATAAAATCCTTATTAATTTCATAGATACATCGAAGGTGAACAATTCACCGACGATCCAAACAAAGAAGATGACATTCTACAAAAACTCTTGAAAAAAGCCCAAGCACGAAAAAGTACCCAACCTTCTGAGATTCCACAGAATATTTCTGATATCCCTGTGATAAGTGAGGAGCATGAAAACAAGCAAACAGAATTGCAAGAAGATAGTCAAAATGACGATGAAGAAACAAATGTCACAAAAAAACCAAAATTATCCGATGAACCGGCAGAAAATGAAGATTTTCAAGTTCTCGGCTCAAATGTCTTTGATCGCAAACCTAAAGTTGAGATGGTTCTTCCTCCATGGTTAGCACATCCAACTGTCATTGCCACAAGCATTGTCGAATCGTCAGAACAAGAAGATAGCTTTGTTTCAAAAGCTGACTATCTTTCTGATCATTTAAAGGAATCATTGAAAGAATTGTCTATTGACAACTTATTCCCTGTTCAGAAATCAGTTATTCCTTGGGTTCTAACAGCTCATTCAAAACCCTATCCCTTTCGACCGAGAGATATTTGCGTTTCAGCTCCAACAGGTAGTGGCAAGACACTTGCTTTCGCTGTTCCCATTGTCCAGTTGTTGGAGAATCGTGTAGAGAAGAAAATTCGTGCTCTTGTCGTACTACCTGTTGCCGAATTGGCTCTCCAAGTCTATAAAGTCTTTAAGAAACTCACAGACAAGACTAATTTGAGTGTTTGCCTTCTGACCAAATCCAATCCTTTCCCATTGGAACAGCAAAAGCTTGTTGAATCTTACAAAGGCAAATTCTATTCAAAAGCTGACATTGTCATCACCACTCCCGGTCGTCTGGTTGAGCATCTTCATGCTACAAATGGATTCTGTCTGAAATCCCTCAAATTCCTCGTCATTGACGAAGCAGACAGAATTATGAATCAAGTTCATCATAATTGGCTTTATCATCTGGACAATCACGTCAAAACTACTTCAGATATGTTACTGTCTGGCCGGACTGCTCCTCTTTGTATTCATGAATTGGAATCCGTTGCATGCAATCAACCACACAAAATGTTATTCTCTGCAACTTTGTCTCAAGATCCTGAAAAACTTCAAGGTATTAGGTTATTCCAGCCCAAGTTGTTCACATCTGTTTTGACCAATTTGGATGAACTTAAAGAAAAGTTTGTTGAAGCAAGAACGGCAGAGATTCGGGAGGAATTTATTGGGAAATATACGACACCTGCTGAGTTGACCGAGAAATATTGCTTAACAGAGAGTCGAATTAAACCTTTGACGCTATACTCGTTAATTACTGAAAATAATTGGACAAAGTTTTTGTGCTTTACAAATAGTGTGGAATCTTCGGGAAGGTAATTTTATAAAACTTTTTCAGGTTGGGGTCAAAATTCTGCTTTTCAAAACTCTACTTTTCATAATTATGTTTTACAAAATTCGGCAAAAAATTAAAAAAGTTTTTTGAAAATGTTAACATTTAACATTTTCCAAACCCTTTTTTAATTCTTTGCAGAGATCTGTAAAACCATCTTTTCGCAAAATGTTCTACATATATTTGATTACTTTTCTTATTTTGTCATTTTTTTTATGGGATTTTCGTTTGGTAAATTTATATTTTGATCTATTGACTCGAACGATGATTTAAATAAATTTAATCTTGTTTTGAAACCGAAGCAAATTATTATCAAACAAAAACTTCTTAAACAGATGGATGCCCAAAAAATCCAGATCTGGAAAATCGATCTAAGATCAAAAAATAAATCAGTTTTTCTGGCCAAACGATGGCAAAAATGATCAAAATCAGTTTTTCTGACAGATCTAAATAAAAAAATAAATTGATTTTTGTACCAAACGAAAACCCCATAAGTATTAAGGCTTGGCCACACCGGAGGGTACGCGGTAGCGGTAAGGGTAGCGGCAACGATATTTGTATTAAAAAAATTCCACACCCGAACGTTGATGTGTCAGTTTGGAATTTTTTCCATACAAATACCCGTACCGTTACCTGTACCTCTACCGCGTACCCTCCGGTGTGGCCAAGCCTTTATTTTGTCGAATTCCAAACTCGATCTGCAGTCGACTTTTTTCTTAAACAAATTCCAATGAAAAAAAATTCACTACTTTTTCCCGAAGAATCGATCTTTTTTCTCTTTTTTTTTATTGAAACGGATTTACATTACATTTTTCAAATTCCTAAATAGCCAAAAAGTGTCGACTTTAGTAGCGACTACAAGTGGTTGAAAGGAATTCGACATTAATTTTTTGTTTTATACCTAAATCAATAAATTTGAAAATATTAATAAAAGGTTTTTAATATTAAATATTTTCGAAAAATAATTGATTAATTAATTTATAATTTATGGGAAAAGGAATATTTTGTATCATACATCGTTTCTAATAAGGACAATAGATGTTAGTTTAATTAAAGTCAGTTTTTGCATTTTAAAAAAATATTTGGGACGTTAATGAAATGTATTCTTCTTTAGCAAGCGCACTATGCTATAAAAAAAAACCGGAATTGACAGTTTTTTTTTGTTCAAATATATGCCGGCAGAACTTTGAAAAGCAGAATTTTAAAAAGCAGAATTTTGAAAGACAGAATAGAAAAAAAGCAGAATTTTGAAAAACAGAATTTTCGTTAAAAAAGCAGACTTTTGAAAACCAGAACTTTGAAGTCACCTCCCAACTCCCAACTCTTTCTATTCTTTATAGTTATTTAATTTTTGTCTTCTTTTAGATTGGCGTTTGTTTTAAAGTACCTCTTCGATAAAAGGATGGTTATAGAGGAACTCTCTGGAGCTTTGAATCCCAAAATGCGTGCAAGTGTTTTGAGTACTTTTGCCAGGGGCAAAACCAATGGATTGATATGTTCTGACGCTCTAGCTCGTGGTATTGATATTCCTGATGTTGACATAGTGATTTCTTACGATCCAGCACGACACATCAAGACTTATATCCATAGGATAGGACGAACAGCTCGTGCTGGTCGACCTGGAACAGCAATAACTATGCTCACACAGAAAGAACTTAATAGTTTCAATGTAAGTTTGAATGAATTCAATCAATTAAGATACTTGTAGATATATTTTACTTTCTCTGTTCTAGCACACACTCTCTGAAGTTGGAAAAGTCATAACCGAAGAAATCAAAGTCACAACAGATGTCGAAGAAAACAATGCCCAAAAGTATGCTAAAGCACTTTCAGAACTTCGAATTAAGGTTGAGGCTGACAAACATACAAAGAATTATTTGAAGCACATTGCTAAGGAGAAAGCCAAACCAGTGGATCCATCGAAAATGTCATTGATGGAAAAATTGCAACATCAAGCGGAAAATAAGGTTATGGAAAAATTCGAAGCTCGACAAGTTGATGGTAAAACGACGATATTAGAACGCCAAAAGAAGAAGAAACCAATGAAAGCGTTTAAGAAGAAACAATTGAATAAAATTGCAACAAAGTCGCATGTCATTGGAAAAGCGAAACAGAAGAAAAATTAGTGAAGGGGGCAATAAAGACGATTGAAGCGTGTATAAAGGATCTTCCTATTGTTGTTAACAAATTAAATATTTTTATTTTACAATAAAACTTGATAGAAACTTTAATTTCTATTTATTTTTGTTTTTCAATTTTTAAGTCGGGTTTTCAGTATAGACAATTTGAAGCTAATGATGCGCAACGGCCTCGCAAATAAACAATGATGTACAATCAGCAATTATCTATCCAGAAAAATGAACTTGACTCTCTTTTGTTAATTCCGGGTGAAAAATTTTTCATGTTCAAGAAAATTTGTCTTATTTATCAACTATTTTTCAAGTAAAATGTTCAAGTTTTGATGTCGAAAAATAAACGCAGTTTCCCGATAAAAAAAAATAATCCCATTCCGGTGAAACTCGCAATAGCTTTTGAAATTCGGATCGAACAAAATTTGGGTGAAAAGTTTGCCACTTGAAATTCACAATGGGCTGATGTTGATAATTACTAATTTTTTTCAAATCAATTTTCGAAAACTGGGGGTCTATTACGTAATAGGAAACGAGCGGCAAGTCAACGATAGTGAAGTAAACGATAGTCACGACAAAGAGCGACTATGTAAAACGAGAAAGTCGTTTGGCCAAACTAAACTGAGAAAAATATTTTTTTTAGACACACATGAATTCTACCAGCAAACGCAATAATATTATGACAGATAAACGAGAACGAAAGTTAAACGATAGGTAAATAGCAGTCGTAAAGATTAACAAGAATCGTTGAAGTAAAACGATTATCATATTGTTTTACAAAATAGGGCCCTGAGGACTTTTTATAAAACGATTATCGTTGAAACTACTTCGTTATCGTTCAAATGCGATTACGTATTACGATAATCGTTTTGTTTCAACGATACTCGTTAATCTTTACAACTGCCATTTGCCTATAGCTTGACTTTTGTTTAGCTTTGATAATATTGTTGCGTTTGCAGTTAGAATGCATGTGAGCCTCAAAAAAATATTTTTTTTTGGTTTAGGCCTTACGACTTTCTCGTGTTCCATAATCGCTTTGTCGTGTCGTTGACTTGCCACTCGTTTCGAATTACGTAGTAGAACCCCTGCAGATTGATATGTTAATTTTTCGAACATAGCTCCTGAAATTGAGTTTTAATGTTGGCTAAGATCATAAACGCCTAAAAAATTTGCATCAAAAATATTACTGGTGCAAACGTGATGCTTTGTAGGTAATGTAGTGTTATCTTTCCATACAAAAATTTGTCATATTCGAAATATTTGTGTTTCATTAGGTTTAGAATTCAATTTGAATTTGAATGAATCCGATTTGAATGAAATCGAACAAATTTCCGTTCCGAAGGATATTTCGCTAGGGCTGAATATTTTTTCGGTCGCTGAAACCAAAGTTCATTTTGCCCCCATCACATCAAGATTTTGACATAACCTCAAATAAGATTTTCTTTTAACTTTGTCTGTGAATACTTTTTAATGTTATCTAGAAAACCTGTGGTGTTCAAATTAAAAGGACTTCGGATATGGCTTCAGCGATCAAAAAAAAAATATACATCCCCACTCTGGGGGTCTATTACGTAATACGAAACAGGTGGAAAGTAAACGATAATGAAGTAAATGATATTCACGACAAAGAGCGTATGGGTGTTTTTATAAACGTCTGCCTAACTTAGGCCTGCGTTAGTCGTGTTCATAAAGTCAGATCTGCGATCGGACTAACTTAGTCCAACTGCAGTTCTGCTGTTCATAAACGTCAGTATGTCGTCAACATCGGGCAGATTGCGCAGCCAAAATTGTATTGCTGCAGAACTCAAGAAGAAATTTATCTGACTCTTGATTCGATTTTTTTTTGTTAATAAATGTAAATATTGTTAAAAAAAATGAAAAGCAAACATATTAATTAGGGTGGTGCAAAAAATGTTTCTTTTTGCATTTTTCGAAAAATTTAAATTTTAATGACACAGAAAATTTCTAAATCGTGTTTTTTGAGATAATGAGTTTATATTAATTTTTTTCGTATTAGGGTGGCTCTAAAAAATGTTATCTTCCACAGTTGCTTGAAGAATTCCATGCATTCGGCAGACCCAACACCTAAACGAAAACGAATGTCATACGATAGGCTAAGATAAACGAGTATCGTTGAAATAAAACGATAATCGTAATACGTTATCGCGTTTGAACGATAACGAATCAGTTTCAGCGATAATCGTTTTACAAAATTGGCCCATGTAAACATTCGTTTTTTTTTTTTTAATTCTTGACTTAATATTTGTTTATATGGAAAAATTGCTCCCACATAAGTAAGAATAAAAATAAATCTCTTCCCAATATCCATTTGCCACAAGAGATCATTGGATTTTCTATATAAATCTCTATTTCAAAAAGAAATCGACATAAAAATTGAGAAAACCTCAATTTTTTAACAATTTTTTTTTTTTTTCAAAAGTTTAAAAATGGAGTTAGCTGTGCTTCGCTTTAAGTCGACGATAAAGCGTCCACTCTCGTAATTTATAATCGGTAATTGTTGAGCCTATCGTTTTCTTTGGGTATCTTTTTTTTTGCGTTTGGTTTCGTAACCCGATATTTTTCTTTGCAGGAAATAACGATGATGAACTCACGGTTCACCTCCAGTTTCGAGAAAGAATTCTTTCTTCAGAGTATACAATGAAAACAAAAATAAATACAAAAAATGTGTTTGTTTTTTTAGAAAATACATGCAATTTTATTGTGTAATCCTTTTCTTTTTTTTTTAAACATTTTTCAGTTAACAACTTTGCTTGGTGGAATAATTGTTTCTTTCTTTTTTTTTTATATATAAATAGTATACATATAACATACATGGAAATCTTTTTTTAAAATACATATACTTTATTAAGAAAAAAATATATATATATGTAAATGTACTATACTAAATCAAATAAAGTAAAGAAAGAACTCCCATTTTCTTTTCTTTTTTTTCGTTAATAAAATGTTTGGGGTTATAAAATATACATTATTTACCGATGTAGCATTTACTTTAAGACAAACGACGAAAAAGAAAAAAATTAATTGAGCTTCATTATTTTTTTATGAATTATAAAATAAAAGCAATTAAATTAGTAATAAGTTACATCGGATAAATCGCGAGCTACAAAAAACCATAGCTTTTCTTTGATTAAAAACAAAAAAAAAATTAACAAAAAAAAAAATAGCTGCTAGCTATGATGTTCGTTTTAACCCCACAACAAACACTCTTCTTCCAACATTAATTTGATTTATTATACTTTTTATTAGTTCTTTTTTTATTGAATTAACAATTGTGTTTATATTTGTTTTTATTTTTTTTTTTCGATTTGTTTTTTTCTTTTCTGTGAATTAGGAAAAAAACAATAAAAAGAATACTTAACAAGTAGGACACACATCACAGCCTATAGAATGTACAATCTTCTGATCTCACTGATGATCACCAGAAGGGAGAGAAAAGCACAATTTCCTAGTTCAACTAGTCAATAAATGCCTATCTCAAATTATTTAATATTATATTTATAATAAAAAAAAAAATACGAGAAAAATGATGTTAAATAGTTTTTAACAAAGTGTGTCCGTTGTTAAATAATTTAGTTTTTTCTATTATTATTATTATTTTGTATTCATTTATGTGACCCTCTCGTGCTATGGGGAGAATCTCTTAAAATGTGCAGAGAAAAATTCTGCAAGTCTTATAATGCGCGTTGTAGAAAACAAGTAGTTTTTTTTTTAATTTTTATGGACGTATATGATCTCGCTTTTTATCATATACAAAAAATGCAGTCTTTACAAAAAAAAAAATAATGATAATATTAATAATTTAAGTTTAATAAAAATGTGAGAGCTTCGAGAAAAGAGAGCGACTTTTCTTGATATATATGTATGTACTTATAAATCGGGCTTAAAGAGTAACCTAATGAATACCCTTCTCTTCCCGTTTAGAAATTAATTCGTGCCTCTCTTTTTTTTTTAAATAAGTATCAAACAAGTAAACTTTTGAAAAAGAAACGATCTCTTTTTTTTTAGTTGTAACTCGCCTTATATCGTTTGAAGGAATGCAGCAATTTCAGCATTCGTATTTGCTACGGCAGCAAATTTATCTGGATAGTTTTCGCGAACTTCTTTAATCATGCCCAAGGCATTCTCACATGTCTCATCGTCGACAAATTCCTTCTTGTAGAGAACATGGATAGCGATTGCGAGAATCTGTTCAAGGAAGGTGACAATAGCATCACGGCTCTGGATGTAGAGCAACTTGAAGCACTTGAAGATGGCGGCATTCTCGTCAAAGTCTTCTTTGAGTGGAAGATTTTGAAGGAAGACTGGCAGCACTTGTTGCAATGGAATCAAACTGCAATTGGTCATGATAAGGCGGGCAATGGCACCGCAAATGTTGTCCAAAGCACCTGGTTTGGATTCTTTAGCCACAGATTGGGAAAGAGCTGTGAGAATTTGAGGAAATGATCTAAAATAAAAAAGTAGGTAAATTACTTGATTGTCAGAATTGTGTTGTAATGAAACTTACTCATAGGATTTAGCCTCAGAGTAGAGCACCAGCTCTCCAATACCAAAGACTGCATTTTGTCTAGCTTGATCGAACTCGTCAGACAAACCATCGAGCAGAACGGGCAACAATGTATCAAAGTATGTTGCTGAGCATGTTTGCAGAGGAGCAAAACATTCAGCAATGCAACCATAAGCGAAACAACGTTGGGATTCCAAATCTTCGTTCTTCTTTGCCTTTTCCTAGAAAACAAACAAAAATAATCAATACCTCAATTTTTGTAGGAATTCTTCTGTCAACTTACCAATTTTTGTAAAATAATTGGACAAACTCTGCCAAAAAACATGGCAAATTGTTCAGGACGCATAGCCTTGCCAAACAATGGGATGATATTTCCAGCCGATTCGACAATAGCCTCATCGTATTCACTTTCCTCATTTTCATCATCACCACCAGCACCAGTGGGATCATCAAATTGACATGCTACCTTGCCCAATAGGACATCATTGATGCATGCAAAAATGGTATCCCGAAGATCGTCATTGGGAATAGCCAATTGTTTCAAATCCTTCAACAAATCACCATAGCCCTCAACAGCAGCCATAACAACTGAAACTTCTTCATCATCGCGAATGATTTGTCCCAATTTTGGGATCAAAATCACAACTGCATTTGAAACACCCTGAACATCCTTTTGTTTGTACAGGGCCAAAATGAAAGTGACCAACGCATCGATGGATACTTTACGGATATCTTCTTGTGGGTGATCAATCATTTTGTAGACATTTTGATAGGATTGTTCGAGATATGGAATGAAAGCAGCACCACTGTGCAAAGCGAACTCCTTCAAAGCCAAAATGGCCTCTTCCTTTTCGTCCAAATAGGAATTCTCAACACTGTATCCGGCAATGTTGTCAAGATCATCATCCTCTCCTTCGGACAATTCAATGTCGATTTCTTCATTCTCGTCGTTCTCAACAGCTGGAACTGGCAAATCGTCATCCTTGAAGTTGGGAATAACTTCTTCGGTGGACAAGATCGATTCGTAGATTCTTTCCATGATCTTTGGATAGACAGCACCCATTTCTTCGTGGACGACCTCAGCCAGAGAGGCAATTAGATTGTACAATGCACGACGAACATCTGGATCATCAGCTTCGGCGAGTAAATTGAGGGCAAAGTTCATGGTGTCAGTGGCCAAGGGCATGAAGTTTTCTTTGCCAATTGTTCTTGCAATGGCGGCCAAAGTGTCGATGGCTTGGGGTCTCAGCGAGATGATATCTTCATTGTCTGTCTTAACCAAGTACATTTGAAGGGTTTGAATGAGTTGATTGAAGAATGGCAGCATGTTTTCCTTGGCTGCATTTGCGGCAGCAGAAACAGCACTCAAAGCCAATTCACGCAAACGAACAGAGTTGTTGGGGTCCAAAGCTTGGAAGAGTCTTTAAGAAAAACATCCATTGAAAATTTGATTTGAAGAAAAGGGGGATTTTTTTTTTCTTACCTGTCCATCAACAAAGGCAAATGGGGAACTAAAGCATCTTCAAGATTCTCACAGAAAGTTTCCAATGCGTAGAACATACGATCAATGTGTTTGGGTTCGGTACCGCCACTCTATATAAACGCACCAGAGAGAAAAAATGAAGAATATATTACTCGTTTAAGACTGTTCTTTTGGGGGAAAGGACTCAATAGCAGTGAATGATGTGATCATTTTCAAATTAATCTTTAAATTCATAAAAATTTCGTTTTTTTATAGAACAGTTATTTGTTCAAGTAAGGAATTAAAAACTAAGGAACCTTACAAGACATGATTTAAATCAATCTTAAAAGAAAGAAAAAATAAGAAAATTTCGAGAAATCATAACAACATTTTTTTTATTGTTTCTCTTGTACATCGTTGCCCGTTTAATTCATGGACATTTTACAGAGCATATGAGACCAATAATTAGTTGAGAACCTAGATGGGTACAAGGTTAACATTTAAGTCATCCATGGGCGCGAGTCTTTTAGCAGAAGAAACCCTCACAACTTTTACCGCCGCGTCTTTCTTTATCTTTTTGACGCACAAGAAGTATAAAGACGACGAACTGTATTTCGGTTCTATGATATTCTGAAATGATAGAAGTCCCTCTAGATTTACAGCAGTTCGTTTGTTTTTATTTCTAAGCAAATAAGACACCGACTACTTGCGAGGAAAAACAAAAGCACATGAGTTTTACGTGAACAAATTCACATTTCCCTTATTGTGAGTTCCGGGCGAAAAGTTGTTCACGTTCGGAAAACTCCTCATAAAAACTCCCCGGAAAACTCTCAGATACATTTTGGTGAAAAAAAAACAGTTTAGCAGAAAATGTTAATTCCCGTCTTTAAAACTCGCAATAGCTTTTAATGTACTTTGAGAATAATGTCAAATCAAGGCCATCCATTAAGTCTAAACGGACTTGACTTGCTGATCTTTAAATGTGAATTTTGGTTAGTCTAAACATGTAAAAATCTTTTATTTATGAGAGAGATAAGCGAAGAGCCTCGTGTAATGGTCTCAGTATAGCGAAATTCTAAGTTATGGGGTCCATATTTGGTTGGTTTATTGTACACCCAAAAAGAAAGAACTCGTGGAGTGCAGTGCAAAACAGATGCAGCCAATAATAGAACGCACGCAGCTTTCAGCTTATAAGTCTTGCGATCAAAACACATCGAATGGTTTCATAGTCTAACAACTGTACGAACAAAATACATTCTATTGCTAATATCGGTACTTGTTCTTAGTTAGTCAAATCGGTATCTTTTTATATTTTTTCAACTGACTGTACTATGTTCTAGGTCTTTTTTAAAGTTTAAACTTGCATTGTTTTTTTCCAATGGTTCCAATAATTTTTAATTTGGTCCAATATACACCTAAGTAACTACAATAAAAATTCTTTTAAACACCTTTTTAGACGTCAAAATAGGAAGTGTTCTTCTGTAAGAATTGTTTGTGACGAAGAAGTACATTATTAACTTCATTCTATCGTTTGGAAGGTGACATCAAGTCAGGAAAAAAGTCCTCTCTTTAACTCAAGATTTGACACCAATTTTAAACAAAAAGCTAGAACCCGGTCTACCTTGAAAGTTTACAAAGCTGATTTAGGCCCAATTTATTCAATCTCCATTAAAGTAAAAGTTGCCATTAAAATTTTAAAATTTATATGCGATTTGATAGACTTTCAATTTTTAATGGCAATAAATAAATAAATTGGAACTTAGAGTTGTTTGCTCAGTCGAAATTTAAATATTTAAGTTGAAAATAAATTCTTATCCTCTACTTTTTCACTCTCATTAAGTTTTATGTCAACTTAAAACCCCGAACAAAATGTATGGATGTTTTTCTAACTCTAAATTTCATTTGTCCGCAGAAAATGCTTGGTTTAGGTATTTCTTCTAAGGATCTTAGGCTCGAAAGCATAGAGTTGAACTGACCCGAAGTTTTAAATCATCCCGAAAACATATGTCTGAATTTTTCAGATTTTTTACATTTTTGTAACGATTCCATCAAAAATTTCTAATGGTATTCAAGAAATACCAGATTTGGATTCAGCGATCCTAAAATACGATGAAAACCTAGTCAGACCTCTTTTTGAGAGCCAAAGAGAAATTTCGCTCTTAAATTTTATGTATAAATTGGAAGTGTTTGCTTATAAAAAAAACAGTTAGTTCTTTTACATAATTCAGCTGAAAAGCTGTACTTATTTTTTCATAATATTTTCGAAAACCTGAAATAATTGCATTAAATTTTTGCAAAAGTTATATAAAAAAAAATAAAATTAAATTAAAAGTATCAAAGGATAAAATAAGAAAAATTCAAAACCAATACACCAAAACCAAAGAACACATTGAACAAAAAATTAAAAAGATAATCTAATATAAGAATCCGATTAAAAGTGCACCTTAATTATTTAAAACAAATTAATTTCATAAAAATGATCACATCAAACAAAAACTGGAAAGACAAAATATATTCGCTAGAGATCATATTTTCTGTCAATCATCATCATTATGTCTTAACCCAATTCGTTAACAAAGATTTTCGTTTGATTTGAAGACCACTGAGGTGTAAAATTGAGTCACTATTTGCTATTCCTGAATGGGCTGAAGCTGAATTCTTGTAAATAGTGAGGAAAACAGCTTTGAATAAAACAGGATAATACAAAGAGAGAGAGAGAGAAGAGACAAAGAGATGGACTAATCAAGAAAAACTTACCCTCAATTCATTGCACAATTGTTGTAAAAATTCAAATAGAATTGGTAAAATTTCAGGAGCGAATTTTGTGATATCGGGTTGCAAATGTTCAGAGAACTGACCCAATGCAAAGAAGGCAGCATTACGAACAATTGGATTCAAGTCAGTGATGCCAACTTTCACAATATTCAACATAGTTTCCAAGTATTTGTTGCAAATGGCTTCAGAGCAGCCTTCGGCAATGACAGCCATGCTTAGGAAGGCAGCCTTACGTGGCAACGGATCGTTACCTTGTAGGGCTGGCTCCAAAAGCTGCAATAGTGGTGGAATAAGTTTCTCTGGGGGAACATGCAATGCCAGCAGATCCATTGTTTGAGTTGCAGTTGTCATTGGATTGGAATTGTCTTCACCAAGGAAGTATTCCTCATCATCTAGAGAAGATCAAAAATTATGTTAAAACAAAATAAACTCAAAAAAACTTAAGCAATTCTTACCATCAGCCGATTCTGGTTCAGTGGCCATTAAGTTGAAAACAACTTGAATGATGGGTTCAACAAGCTTCTGCTTGACAATAACCTTCTTCTTCAAGCGCACCAACCAACCAATGTATGCTACAGTTTTTACACGCACTGAGCTATCCAACTGAGTATTATTGGAAGCCTCCAAGCAAAAATCCAACAACAATCGAATGTTTGATGTTAATAATTTTGGAGTATAGTCAGCCATGCTTTCCAAAATATCAAAAGCTTGGACGAACTTAAAAAAAAAAGACAATATTTAAAATCTTTGAAAAATATAGTCTTTAAATTGTCTTACCTTTTCAGAGTCCTGGACGGCAAAAGCTTGAAGAGACTTAATAACCAGAGGAATCGATTTCTGGTAGGTCAATTCAGCAGTGTTGTGTCCCAAAATGAATGGCACCAAATAAGTCATACCCATGAGAATATTGTAGATAACTTGAGTGGCCATATTTCCACTGGCTTCGGTTGCAACCAAAGCAGCAGTAAACATTTCACAAATAGATTCCATATGTGCAACAAATTGTTCAGGTGCTACATCAGTTAATGTAGCAAAGATCGATGAACCCAATTCACTTTGCTTTGGATCAGCTGAACTGCAATGGCTGTAGACAAATTGCAAGACCTCTTGAATCCATGATCCCTTCTTATCGGCTTCATGGCGAATCAAGACACCAATAAACTGGGCAATGGCATTGCGAACAGATTTTTCTTGCTCTTGCATAAGTGCATTAAGCATTCCTTGTTTGATCCTGTAAATTAATAAAAACAAAAAGAAAGATGAATATTATGTCAAGAGGGATTTTTTTATTTTTATTCTTACACTAATTGTTGCTCAGGTGGGATCATTTGCCAATTGCGCAGTTTTCCCAAACGCTTCTTCAACAAAACCGCCGAATATTGACGGATTTGAGGTTCCTTCGATGACACTACGATCTGGCATAGTGCTGGAATAGTTTCGGGATGCTTGTAGGCTTCCTGCAAATCAGCCGTTGCCTGCAAAACAAAACACAAAATTAATGGTTACAAATATATAAAAAAAGAAAGTTTAAATTAAAAATAGGTTCTTTTAATTTATTCAAGTTCAGCCTTTCCTGCAACTTTTATTTGCCTCTTTCAAGAAGGCGGCTGTTCAATTCCAATTCACACGAAGGTGATAAAAGTGGAAGGCTGTCATTTATTTGTTTAAGATATTGAAGCACCCATTAAAAACCCATCTAAAGACACGGCAATTATTCCCTTTAAGCACACGTTCGTTTTATTGCATAAAATTGCCTCCAATCCAACTAAAGTGAGAATTTCAATTTTCTATTTTTAAAAGGCAACCGCTTGAGGAAAAGAAAAAATACACAAACCAATCGGCACGTTATGTTTGTTTACCAATGATTTAGAATTTTACAAGTAGGGTAGGTCTATAAGAAAGGGGGAGGAAGGAAATATGAGGAAAAATTCACAATAAGAATGTAAGAAAAAAAAGACAAAAACAGGATTTCATATTACAAAAACAACCTCTATTCATTTAATAAGATGTCTTATTGTTGATGTTCAGGTAATTTTTCATTTTTATGTAAACAACAACAATAAAGTTTTCGTGAGAAACATTTGGTTCATGAATCATTGCGTTAAATGACTAAAAATAGGTAAATATAGTAGTGCACAAAGATAACAATATAATATGATGTATCTTTTTCGTTAAGCCCTAATGCATCATTTCATTTAGATGATGATGATTTAGATTGAAATTCAGGTAGTGAGAAAGAAAAGATGAGCAATTTCCGGCATCTGTTTGCAAAATAGGGAATATATTTGTATGGAGTATACATTACAGAGATTTTCAGAATTGTATGCCTTGAAAACAATTTTTAAGAAAGCAGACATTCCTTTGGGTTTTCCACATTTCCCACCATCTTTAATCGCATTGGACATTGTGATGGTTATACAGGCCAATATGAAACTTATTTAGGCCTTAGAAAAGGTAAAGGTTTTTGTTGTGTATTTTAACATTGTGTCATATAAGCAAAATTGGCAGAACTTTTGGTTTCAGACTCGAAAGGTTTTATAAGGTCCTAAAAGGTTTCTAGAGAAAATCTAATTTGAGTTGGATCAGGCGGGAAAGTGATTTCACATTTCACAGCTTCATAGAACTAAAATCAACTCTTAAATGAGACTGTTTTGCGAAAACTGTCTCAAATTTGTTTTGGTTGCTGTTCCTCTCGTAGCTTGTTCCATTATATTTTGTTCTTTTCTATACGCCCCCGCACACAACAGACTTTCTATTGGCTGATAGTCAGGTTAGACTAAATAGTCGGGTCGGATGTATTTTGAAAACAATTATGTATTGTGTAGCATATGCATACTATTTTTCAATCGTTTAAACTTATTCATCGGCCGATACTTAATCGTTGAAATATTCGCATTTTCATACATAAAAAGTCTGTAGCTGTATTAGGTATGTACTGTCAACATTTGAACAAGCAAATTATGCATTCGTAAAAAAAAAAAGTTGAGATAACAATCACACAATCACACAAACAATGACATTACGATAATAGAAAATGCGAAAAAGTGCGTCTCGGAAGTCCGTTTGTCCGTCCATATGTCAGTGTCATTCTGCAAAATATATCTATCGGTCTGTATAAGGAGCTACAACCTAAACGGCTCGGCCGATCCACTTTAAACTTGGTATATAGCAGTTTTTGGATCTTGTACAAAAGGGTTTTTGGAATTCATTTTTTTTTTTTTGACTAAAAATAACGGTACTCAAAAACGGCTCCTACGATTTTGATCAAAAAATTCAAGTGTTAGTTTTTAGACAAGTTTTATAAAAAAAAGTTTTTTTTTAATCGTTTTTAACGGTACCTCTCATAGAACCATTTTTTTTTTTAATCTGATTTTCTCCCTAACGATTTGCTGAATGAAAAAATAATTTTGGTATTTAAAAAAAAAATTTAAAAATTTGTTTGAAAAATAGAATTTTCGAAAACGGGATATTGAATTTTTTTGAAATTTTTTAGGTGTTGATAAATAAATGCTACAAAATGGCATAGGTACAAATTTTGTTTTTAAACTTTTTTTTTTCAAAAAAAAAATATTAAAAAAAATTATTTTTTTTTTAACGACTGACGATTTTGACATTTTTTTTTTCAAAAATGCATCTTTATAAAAGATACTTGTAACTTAATTTGATTTGAAGAGTTGTTTTTTTTTTTTCAATTGAAAAACGAATTTTATTTTTTATGACTGGTTTAAGCTAAACCAGTTATTTTTTATTTGTTGATGGTATACCTAATACCTACCATCATTTTTAAAATAATTATGTAAAAAAAAATTTTTTTAAATGGGAACAAAAACTAAACAAAGTTAAACCAAAAAAAGGGACAAGTGAAAGAGCAAGATTTTATTTATCTTGTAATCTCATGAAATTATTTTTGTTTGAGAGAATTTATTTTGTCAGCTACAAAATTCTTGGAAACTGTCATTACAGATACTCATAGATCAAATTGAGAGTTCAATTTAATTTTTAGAATGTAAAGCTCAAATTAATTTTTGAATGTTCCACATTTAAATAATGGAAAATTGTTCTATCACATGTAAAAATTTCTCTTTGAAAAATTTGGAATGAATTTCACTTAAAAAAATTAACGCTTATACTAAAGTGGCTACCAAAACGCTCTTCAAATACGGAAAGAGCACCCTCAAGTTAGTAAAGCTGCGTCCTTATCTCATGTTCGGTAAAAAAATTGATTTAGAACCACAAATTTTGCTTTCCGTCGACTATTTATTAAGAAGGTAATAAAATAATAATAATAAAACTTAAAAAAAAAACTACGTACCAAAACAAAATTTTCAAACAAATTAAACTTACAAGACATTTCTATAGGTATACCAAACTACGTAGCAAAACAAAATTTTCAAACAAATTAAACTTACAAAAAATTTCTATAGGTATACCAAATTTTAATAAAATCCGTTCGTTTGGGCGTTGGCAATGTGCAGAAATGGATTTATGACAACAGCCAAATCTTGACCATCTCCACGATTGTTATAATGGGTCGAAAGTAATAAATTCAATACGAAACTCTTTAAAGGACCCCGCACATTTTGTATGGGTAGTGGCCCTCGGTGAAATTGTCTGAAATTTTAGTAAGTTGTTCTCTTGAAGCCCTTGATCAAAAGTTGATATGAACAGAAAGTCGAAAAATGGACAGTTTTGAAAATAACGGTTTTTTTCCGATGACTATCTCAAACCTTTTAAAAGGGATGGTAACTCTCTATATTGTGTTTTCGGCTATTTTTTAGTGGAATCCATAGGTTTTTAGGGTCGCTGAAAGAGAAGTCCATTTCGGCCTATCACGTACGGTTTTCCAGATAACCTCAAAAAATGTTACAGCCTCAAAATTTTTTTTGTTTGATCTGGGAGTGCGACTATGTTTATTATATGTTTTTCGGGTCGCTGAAACCAGATTCAAAGTCTATTTTGTCCTATGACGTCAGGTTTTCCAGATAACCTCAAAAAAGATGTTCGTTTCTTTTTTGATGTTATCTCGAAAACCTGAAGTGATAGCGCAAAATAAAATTTCAGACAATTTCACCGAGGGCCACTTCCCATACAAAATGTGATGGGTGCTTTCAAAGATTGGGCCATTCAAATTTAAAACGAAGGAATTAATCACGAATCACGTAGGTAAAAAAAAAAATTCATCCAATCCGTACAACAGATTATAAAATAGCCATTTTAACTAATAATACTTTTGACAGTATAATATATGTTTTATATCATTTACGTTTGAACTACCACTACCGCAACTAACCATATACTTACATTGTTATGTTTAATACTAAAATACCACCCCTTCTCTATTAAAAAAAAAAAAAAAAACACGATATCATTGTTTTACAAGTTACATCATAAGATACATACATACTCACAAGTCACAACTATTGTTTATCTTACCAATTTACATAGGTATACCGAGAATATCTAGTTATCAAAAAAAAAAAAAAATTCTTCCACTTACAGCTATTGCCGTTGTATAGTTTAACATTTGAAAAAAATAAACAAACAAAACATAATAACGAACAAACGAAAAAAAAAAACTAAATTCAAATAGGGTGCGAAATTGCTAATGAATTAAATCCGCCACCCCTCGCTATTTCTACCTACACAGCAACTAACTATAAATAAACAAGTCTCCTTACCTACAAATGTACATACTTTTTAATTAACGCTACATTTCTCTCCACTCGCCATTGCATGTTATTCATTATGATCTTTGAACCAACAAAAAATTTCTCTATCCTAATCTCCCCACCTTAATACTATTTGAATCAGACCAAATAATCTCAAAAAAAAAAAAAAACTATCAATCAATCGTCATCTAATAAAATGTGTACGTACTTCATCTATTATCAAGCTTCTATGACACATTACCTATATTTTTTTAATTGCTGCAGCTTGAGTGCGTACAAATGCTCCAAAATGGATCATAATAATTCACAAATTTGTTCCCCGTCATTTCCTACTTGGCAACAAATTTTTAAAATAGAGTACAGAGTAATAATTGTTCCATCAGCCGGCTAGCTTTATGCATGCATTGGTGCGGTGGTTCGTGAGACTTTAAAGAGAGTCAAATCAAAAAACATCCATATAAAAAAATGAATGAGGAGAATGGCATGCCAATAATTTAATTGCCAACTCAACGTTTTAGGAAAATCTAATATGAATAGCAAATAGCTACGAATTTTTTAGGAAATTAACGACGCACAAGACAATCAGAGAATCAGCACATAAAGATAGGTATAGGAGATAAATAAGGAGTGGCAGGCAAATTGGCCCAGGTTCCTCCAAACCAAAACACGTGTATCATTTTCAATTTATAGAAGAGATCTCCTCTTTTTCGATTCCAAACGAAATAATTTGAAAATGATTCACATTCCCAAAGCTTAACAGAGCGTAACATACCGGAAAATAAAATTAAGACAAAAAAAAAAGAAAGAAAGATCGTGTTCCCAAATAAGAGCTTCGCCATGGCTACAAAAGACCCCACCCGCTTGTAGTATATATCTTTCTCCAGGGAAGAGAACTTTTTTTTAGTGAATTCATCGACAGATCATGCAATGGAGCTCTACAGAAGAAAAAAAAAGAGCTTTTTCTTCATCAATATGTCCGCCCGGTGAAGGAGGTCACCATCTTCGTCGACAATTGAGAGCTACCACGTGTTTTCTTCGTACATTTAGCAAAGATTTTATAAAAGCGAATCTAACCTGTTTCGAATTTTTTTTTTTCAACAGAATTCCGATGCACAATGCAAATGGAATTCAAGAAAATTTCACTTTTTACATAGTAAATGAGTATTTTAATGTGAAAAATGTATAAAATTAAAAAATAAAATAAAAAACTTACCTTTTGTATAACATCGTTGTCTGCTACTAGAAGATTAGCGATAATTTGTTCCATTTTCTTCTAATTTTTATTGGAATTTTTTTCAGCTTTCAAATATTCTTTTTGCCGATGAGAAAACTTGTTGGATATTTTCTTATATTTCGTTATTTTATTTGTTGTTTTGTTTTATTGATTAGTCGATGAACACTGAGATTTTTCTTTTTTTTAAACAAGTTGATCAGTGAATAAAAAAAGATTAATTTTTCACACAATTTAATTTGATTTTTGCTATGCACCAAAGAAAAAAACGTGTACTCGACCAACCAACTAGCCACACGAAAATAAGTTCGACTTTTTTGTGAGGTTTTCTTTTTTTTTTTTTGCACAACTGCGCGCCGCCGGAGACTTTTTCGTTCATGCAAATTCGAAAAAAAAATTTGCTTGATTTTCGAATTTGGCGCCGAAAAAACAGGGATGGCGGATGGATTTTTTAGTACAGTAAGAACGAAAAGTATTTGAGTGTGGAATTCCATAAAGTATAAAGCTTTATAGAAGCGGGCCCTACTAACAATTTTGCTTCTATAATGCTTTACAAAAGCAACAATTGCATCTGTAAAGCTTTATAGAACCAAAATTGTTTGTCGCGGGAATGTTGGTTGGTAAGCTTTTCGAGACGTGTGAACGTAAGCCACAGTTGACAAAATCGCCATAGAAAAATCCTAGTCGACTTAAAGGCTTGGCCACACCGGAGGGTATCCGGTAGCGGTATGGGTAGAGGTAACGGTACTTGTATGAATTGAATTGAATTGAATTTCTTTATTGAGTCTTTTAGGTTACAGTTGCTGTCTTAGTCTAAAAATAACAATTCTTTACTACTTTACTTAAGTTAAACTGGCGGCTATAATGTATTGCCTGCTCTTTCAGTTGCTTTGTAATGAAAATGAATACAATGTTTGCCTCATGGCGGTCAGTAAAATGTTTTTCTTTTTTTTCTACTCTTGCTCATGACAGAGAGTTTTGTTTACGTTAACTGTGTGACGTTTTGTCACCCTCTTATAAACTAGGATACATATATACAATAAAAAAACTACAGATACCTTACAAACTAACCCTACGATAGAATGCCTTGAACATTTGTTAGGTTTGTGAGATACGAATATACATAGTATGTACGGAATACAAATATACATTTTCTTTTTTTTTTTTGTTAGAGCGAGAGCTCAGTCAGATTCTTGTGAATACATTGTATGTTAGGTTAACATTTTCGTTTATAAGAGCGAGTACGCCCTTAGATTCATTATTTATTTGTTTTTTTTTTTTTTTTTCCCTTTTTAGTGAATATTATTAACATGGAGGAAAAAGGCATTTATCGGGGAACACATTTATACTTCGATTGTTGTGTACGAGACGAGATAAACATAGATACACAGAGGGTGTTACAAAAGAAAAAAAAAGAAACTTCATTAATGAAGATAATGAATGACAGATAACATTGATTATTACAATTATTTGTTTTATAAAATATTTTTACTTTTGATTTGTTGTTCATTTAATTGTCTTTTACATTGATGATTTTGTAATTATTTATTTTATAATAATACCTGTTATATATTGTTTGATAAATACTTGAATTGTATTTTATTTCAATTAGAAGATAACTAAATGATACTTATTCTAGTATTTTTAAGTAAGTACTGTCGGCCAATCTTTAGAGAATTTTGGTAACTTATTTTTAATAATTTTATAGGTAGAAAAGGGGTTCCCCCAACGTACACTGTAGTGAATCGCGGGACGCAAGTGGCGAATGGATAATTATCCGCGATTTTGATTTGGGATGGCCCTGTTATAGAACTCTAAAGGTTCTAACACTGGAGCGTCAAGATCCACTGAGAGTATTCCGAGTGGTGACAGATAACCAACGCCGTCCCAAGAGGACCCAGTCTGGGATGCTAAGGAATGTATTATTAAGTCGTTTTCGGATTGTTCAAAGTTTGAAATTGTTTTTTTCATGAGAAGCGAGACGTATCTCATCAGCGGGACAGTATTTGTGTCGCTGTAAATAAAGTTATTTGAGAATCTTTTGGTCCGGGTCTCAAAGTTTTTACCAGCACAGAGCCTAAGAAGTTTTCTTTCAAGGATTTCCATATTTTGGGCTACCGAGGGAGAGATGGTAAACCATATTGGAAACCCGTATGTCATTACTGGTCTAACTAATGTTTTATAAAACAGTAGTTTGGATTTTTTGTTTAAGGCTCTGTGCCTGAAAAAGGGCATCAGCATGTTAGAGACTTTTCTGGTCTTTTCAATGGTGAGTTTAGCATGATAATTAAATTTAAATAGATTGTTGAAGTTGATTCCTAAATATTTCAACTTGTTTTGAACTTGGATTGGGCAACCGTTGACGTTTAGTGTGAGATGTTTGCTTTCCCTTACTACTCCAATTGGACCTTTACCACTCGCGTTTCTGATGCAAATCAGTTCTGATTTTGGGACATTCAGCTTGATACCCCAGGTGTTGTAATAGTCGTTTATAACCCCGATGTGTTTTTCGAGGTGGTGTAGAGCTACTAGTGGATATTCGTGGTTGGAGTACGCGATGGTGTCGTCGGCGTAAAGGAGGCCGGTTGAGACCAAATTATTTTCTGACCATGTATGGGGGAAGTCGTGCACAAAGATGTTGTATAGGTGTGGGCCCAATATTGACCCTTGCGGGACGCCACTGTCGCAGCTTCGGGGGTTCGACTTTGTCCCTTGAATTTGTACGAAGAAAGTTCTATTAGATAGAAAGCTGTGCAGAATATTGTAGATGTAACTAGGAAGATTAATTGATACGAGTTTAGAGATAAGCCCCACCCTCCATACGCTATCGAAGGCTTTTTCAACATCGAGAGAGCAGGCGACTGTGCATCTTTTTTCTCTCAGATTTAAGATGATATCGTTTTGAAATTTGGTTAGCGCATGGAGGGTGGAGTGTCCTCTGCGGAACCCGAATTGGAAGTCGGGTATCGGGTCTATGGGGTTGTCTAGCGGGCAATTCATTTTGTTCAGGATTATTCTTTCGAGTATTTTCCCGGTGTTGGAAAGTAGGGAAATCGGTCTATAATTGTTAATGTCAAAATTGTTTTGTTTTTTAACTATAGGCAGGATCCTAGCTGTTTTCCAGAGGCTGGGGAAGTAGGCATTGTTAATGCAATTATTGTATAGAATTGTTAGGAAGTTAACCGCTTGATTTGAAATTTTTTTCAGAAAGTAATTAGAAATGTTGTCCGGCCCGGACGATTTTTTTGGTCTTAGAAGCTTAAGCAGGTTCTTCACAGAATCAGGGTCAGTAAAAATATGGGGTGCAATAGGGTTCAGTGCAGAGTTTTCGGAATTGAATAGGAAAATGTGTTCCGGTGTGTTTAGAGCCACTGAGTTAGCGGACTCTTGGGCTCTTTGCGTGGTGTTTATGTTGAATAGCGGCACTCTTTCTTTGTACACGTCTGTAAAGTGTTTTTCGAAAGATTCAACGATTTTTGCTTCGCTGGTGAAGGTCTCATTATTAACGACCACTTTATTGCAATGAAATTTTTTCTTTTTGCCCAAGATCCCGAACGCCTCTTTAAAGGCCCATGGGCCAGGCTTAATTTTGGAAAGTCTGTCACTTAGTTCCTTGTTTAACCAGATGTTTACTTTTTGCTTAATAATGTTGTTTAATAAGGCGATCTGGGATGATAACTCTCTATATGCTGGACTGATTCTGTTAAGGGATCTGTGGAATATATTTTTTAAACGCCTTTGCCACTGGTGTTTGACTTTATAGAGGTTTTCGATTTCAGGGGGTAAGTTCTTGTACTTGTTGAATGAGATGGAAGAGCTTGTGGAGTTTCTTTCTAGGGTGGTAATGAGTGTTTGATTAAAATGTGATATGTATTTATCAATGTCGGTATTGGGTAGGCAGGAGGTCGCTGGGGGAAAAAGTTGAAGGAGGTTGCTATCTAATTGGTTTCTGAAGGACTGCCAGTTGGTATTTTTAAATGATCTGAGTGAGTGCTCCTCACGCAGGCAGATGTTTGCTTCTCCAATACTTATGCACAGAAGTAGGGGGCAGTGCTCTGTAAAGGTGGGAAGGGTTTTCAATGAGAAGTTTTTATTGAAGTGGTTAATTAGATGACTGGATATGAGAAAGTGGTCCAAAAAAGATGGTCCTCTGGGAAAGGTGGGTGTATCCGATGTGAAGTTGGCTAGGGATGGATTGAAGTTTTGTAACCATGATTCAAGCGTCTTACCGTTTAGGTTATGGGTGTGGTCCCCCCAATTGGTACTCCTAGCATTGAGGTCACCACCTATAATTGAACCATCAAATCTGTTGGAGAGGGCTTCAATAGCGTTGAGTTCTGAGGTAAATTGTGCAGGGGGGGTGTTCGAGGGGAAGTATACCGACCCTAGTAGAAGTGTTTTGGGTGAATTATCAATTTTCAGTTTGATGGTGACGAAAAGCGAAGGAAAATTTGTTGAGTGATAGTCCACCAGCTCGTATTCAATGTTATTTTTGATGAGCAGGGCTACCCCCTGGTGGTTGTCATTTCTTAAAGTGTGATAGTTTTGTATTTGTATTCTGTGTCTATTCGAGAAATGAGTTTCTTGAATAAACGCAAAAGAACAATTGCTAGCTTGGAGAATTTTTTGAAGTTCTATTCTCCGCGCTTGTGAAACTAAGGACGTAATGTTGAATTGTAGAATTTTTAACCACATCATTTGGAGCAGAAAAGGAGTTGGTTGACCAGGTCGAGGTACGCTATTCTTTTTTCCGCGAGGGAGCTGAAATTGTTTAGGTTAGACATGAACTTTTCAATATTCGAAATAAGTGTGTTCATGCCAATGCCAAAAAGGTCATTTGACAGTGACATGAATTGATCAATAGTGGATTGTCCTGTTTTTTTATTGGAGTAGTTCGGGAACATGGGTTCCACTCGGGGGGTGTTATTTTGGGTTGCTTTGAAATGGCTGGCATAAGAAATACCCGGTGCCACAGGGGCACCCCTGGAGATCGCGAGGGAGAGGCCTCTTGCGTCAGCTTTTTTAGCACTTGCTTCTTGCAGAAGGCGTTTTCTTCTGGAGTCATATTTTTTGTAGGACTCGCATCCTCTAAAGTTAGCTGGGTGGTCTGAGCCGCAGTTGACGCAAGTGGCCTTGCTCTCCCCCTTGTTCTCCACAGTGCAGGCGCCGGGCTGGTGGTTATTGGTGCATTTTACGCACCTGTATTGGTTTGCACAATTCTTTGCGAGATGGCCGAACTGTTGGCAGCGCCTGCACTGTAGGGCGCCCGTGTTTCCCTTTGGCTTCTCCCAGTGAACCCTGGTATTAAACAAATATTTGATTTTGAGGAGTTCCCCCATGCTGGTGCCTGGTGTTAACCGGACCAAAAAGAGATTATAGTTTATTTTCTTTTGCCTAGACCGAAGTGTTTCAAATATAGAAACCTTTTCCGCGAAAGGGACTCTCATTTTGAGCTCGTCCAAGATCTCGGATTCCAAATAATCTGAGGTGAGGCCCCTTAGGACCACGTTGGTGGTTCTGTCTTCCTTCAAAGTGAAGGAGTGTGCTTGGGCACTCTCTGTCTTTCTCATTAGATCCATAAGCTCCCTATGGACTTTTGCGTTATCGACGTACAGCCTACTGCTGTTCCCGCGATTCACTATCCTATACGCGAAGTTTACCGACTTTTCTCGGAAATCAAATAATAATTTTCTAGTGTCTACATTTTTCATTATAATTGGCGGACAGTACTTACTTGTATGTGGTATATCGCTAGGGATGCTTTCCTTTCCTAAGGTGTTGATTGGAGTATTGTTGGTACCGTCTTTGGTGCTTCCATCGGTGTTATTATTTTGTCCTGGGACATCTTCCTCCACGTTGCTGACTGCTGATTGTGATAATTGTCTCGTGATGTTGTGGTTGTGCGAGTTCTTTTTTAGCGTGTGGATTGTTATGTCCAGCAGGGGGGCGAATTGGTTTTGTGATGGAGCGCCAGTGTCCATGTCTTGGCGGGGTGATGGTGTTGCTGCCTTGTGCCTTTTATCCGGCATCTTCCATTCCTTTGTCAGGAGGTCGTCATCGATTTCGATTTGAAGGGCTCGGGTTGTGGCGCCATTGTTGGAGGTACCAGGATTTCCATCGTTTTGTTGCGAAGGTTGCTTTGGCGGGCGGCTGAGTACAACGAGTTGCTGCGCCACTTCCATCTCGATGGATTTGTTGATGGTGATTTTGGGCTGTTTTCGTTTTCTAATGTTAGAAGAGGTTTTGTTCATCTCTCCGGCTTGTGCCGTGTGGCATTTTTTGAACAAAAAAAAAAAAAAAAAAAAAAAAAAAAAATCGGTACTTGTATGAAAAAAATTACAAACTGACATATCAACGTTCAGATGTGGAATTTTTTTCATATAAATATCGTTACCTTTAAGGCTTGGCCACACCGGAGGGTACGCGGTAGCGGTACGGGTAGCGGCAACGATATTTGTATTAAAAAAATTCCACACCCGAACGTTGATGTGTCAGTTTGGAATTTTTTCCATACAAATACCCGTACCGTTACCTGTACCTCTACCGCGTACCCTCCGGTGTGGCCAAGCCTTTAAGGCTTGGCCACATTGGAGGGTATGCGGTAGCGGTACGGGTAGCGGTGAGGGTACTTGTATGAAAAAAATTCCAAACTGACACATCAACTTTCAGGTGTGGAATTTTTTTAGTACAAATATCGTTACCGCTATACCGTATACCCTCCGGTGTGGCCAAGCCTTTAAGGCTTGGCCACACCGGAGTGTACATGCGGTAGCGGTACGGGCAATTCAGATGTGGAATTTTTTTTCATACAACTACCCGTACCGCTACAGCATATATGTACCTTCCGGTGTGGCCAAGCCTTTAAGCCGTGTGACATATTTGTCGGCATTAGGGAAAGTTGTACAAATATTTAATACGTGGTTCAGCAAAATCGGTTGTTTAGGTCCATTTATGTTGAAATAGCCGAATCCATATGTTTGAACTAAATTATTGAACAAAATGCTAATCTGCCAAAACCGGCAAGTTAAATTCCTGAACCAAGGCTGAACCACGTTTGCGCAACTCATATTCTGTTTTAGGTTTTTGTGACTTGTGAGGTTTGCCAGAATAGGGGGTTTATTTCCACTAAACCAATAGGTGGTACCACCTTTTCACACGTGTCAAAGGCAAAATAAAAAAAAAAACTCAAAATTCATTTAAAATCAAGAAAAAAACATCAACAAAATAATAATTCATTTATTTCTTGTCTTAAAAATTATTTTCTGTTGTTTTTCTTGATTTTAAATTAATTTGGAATTTTTTTATTTTGACTTTGACAGAATACTCGATGATATTTTTTCGTTAGCCTTTTCGTTGTCGACTTTGAAGACTTGAAAATTTTTCATTTCGCTTCAGCTGCGTACTAGGCTTAAAACAACATAAAAAAAAAATTCGTATGAAATTAATCTACCCAATTTACCAAACAATTGGGCTTTTAAGCAATCTGTCTTTGTCTTTTTCCTTTCTATCAAAACTATTTATTAAAGAAGTACAACCAATCAAATCAAATCAATTCTGAGGAAAACAAAAGCATACATGCATAATACACGCCACTTTTCCTCAAAATTGAAATGTCAAAAGTTTTTTTTTCTGTTTTTTTTTTTTTTCTTCACCACTGACGTTTGGCTTAAAAGCCCAATCTCCTAATTATTACAAAACTATTTTCCTATTTTTTGAACCCATCCCCCATTGACGTAGAAATAAAGCGCATAACCTACGAACACATCCCGAAATTTCTATCATCTCTTCATCGGCCATCAGCCCATTTGTCAAAAGACGAAAAGAAAAAAAAATTCAGTGGAATTTTCTACACGGCCTTTGTGTTGTTCATAGTTACACTTTATTCATCTGCTTGAACTGATATATAAATTTTTTTTTTAATTACAAGAAGAATTCCGCTACGAAGCAGTTAATCCAAGTGAAAATATTCTTATCAATTTTACAAAAAATTTATTGCCTATTAAAAAGTAAAGAAATCGTATCTTTTGTCGATTGCTGCAAGAAAGAAAAGTAAAAAAAAAAAATGAAATCATCTAAAAGTTTTTTGCTATGCTTGTTGGCTGGACTCTTCATTTCTGCGAATTGTGCAGGTATGACGTTGCAGGGTTTATATTTTAATGCATTGCATTTGCGCGTGCATTTTATCTTATTTTTTCTATTTTTTTTTTTATTATTTTTCATTCCAAAGCTCTAGAAGAAAAAACCAATGACACGAAAGAAGCGGATGTTGCTTTGACTACGACGACAACTATACCCACAACTAAAGTCGACTCAAATGATACAACAACAAATGTTCCTCCAATAACTGATTCTACAACTGATCCGACTCCACCAACAAATGCAACTACAACCACACTCGCTCCAGAAACTACGACCATTGTTACCACAACCCCAACGGTCCCAACTACGACTACAACTCCGTCAGGAACAAATACCACAACTCCTACCACTACAACCACATCGTCTACGACCAGTACAACCACTCCATCGACAACATCAAGTACATCTTCGACTACAACTCCTGCTCCATCGACCACTTCCTCCACCACTGAAACCCCATCATCAACCACAGTCGCTCCTCCGGTTCCTTGCCACCGATTCGATGGACCTTCATTCATTGGAGGCATTGTCCTTACTCTTGGCTTGCTAGCCATTAGCCTTGTCGCTTATAAATTCTACAAGGCTCGAAACGAGCGCAACTATCACACTTTGTGAGAAGTTAACTCTGGTTTGTGTAGATAACCAAAAAAAAAAAATAATAAAAAAAAAGGAAGGATGCTTAAAGCATTCACTTATTTGTGAGACTGTTGGTTAGAATGTAAAGTAAAAGGGCTCGTAATAATATCTACAAACTTTTAACAAAACAAAAAAAAACTATAAACAAAAAAGAAACTCTGAAACTTGTATGTTTCCATTTTATTTCTGCTTTTAATGCTTTTATTTTAGTTTCTTAACATTTGGATACTTGCTATGTTTTTTTTTAAATTTTTTTCTTTTTTCTTACCAAAACTATTATTATTATGGTGAAAATATATAGTATACGGCTATTTATCCAATTAAATATTTTTTGTATTTTTTTTTTCTTCTTGATTTTGGTTACAAAATAATCTCATTATCATTATTTGTTTCATAAGTAAAAGTATGAGTCAGTTTACAGAATCATTTCATTTATAAAAAATAAAATAAAAACCTTATCTTGAGCAGCGTTAAATATTCATAAAAATTCTTAACACTAAGATTAAATAACAATATATAATTAATTAAATGAGCACTAACACATTTTAAAAATTGTTGTCAAATCATGTTGCTCTGAGAGAAGCAAGTTTTTGTTTTTTTTTCTGAAGAATTTCCTTCCCTATCAAGTGCAAGTGTGTGCCCTTTTTTTTCATTTGTTTGAAATGTAAGACTAAAAATTAAATATTTTGTTTCATATTTTTTTTTTAAGAAAACTAACCGTATGTTGCATTAAAAACAAAAATAAATAAAATAGAGTCAAAAACTGTGTGTAGAAATGATGTTTTCTTTTTTTTTTTTGTTGAATTTGATTGTGTTGACTTGTTGTGGGGGCTATCAGTGGGCATTCAATTGGGGGTCACATTAGGTGAATTAAATTGAATTTCAGTATGGGTGGAAGGGAGAGCTTTTACTTTTTTACTTATCAGTTTATGAATAGATAATGGTAAAGGAAAAAAAAATTGATTTTTTCAAGATGAGTTGCAGTGTTTTTTTTTTTTTTTTCTTAAGTTGAACTGCATTACATAGCTTATTTGGTTGTTTTGTTATTTAGACATAGTTCTGTTTAAGGTTCACGTAAACATTTAAATTTTACTGCATACGTGCGTTGGAGGCAAAAAATGACATGTTCTTAAACTACCTACAACAAAGCACGTTATTTGCATTCTTAATAAAAATCGAAGCAAAATAAATAGCGGTATTGCTTTGTTCTTCAAAGAAATATGATTTATAAAAAATAATGATGAATCATTCACATGAATCAAAATATTTTATCAAATTATAGCGCTACAGCCTTGTATATATAAACTATTAGTACCTGGGTGACCGAGCTTTGCTCGGTATCTTTAAATGTCATAACTTTCAGTGAAAAAAGTCAAATGTAAACAGCAATTTTTTGGAGTGGGTTTGAGTTTGCAATGACCAGTTTTTTCGCGGGTTACAAAACACCACATTCCCACTTTATAATCCAGTTTATTTACGTTTGAATACACATACGACGATCAGTAATGGATAGAAGGGTTACAGGAATCTGCATTATCGAAAATGCCTACAGCAATGAGATCCCTTTTTGTTCAAATTTTAATTTACGGGTCAGAAAGTTTTGGATAGTGTACATAAAGTTAATCTTTTTTTCAAGTTAAGCCTTGTCGGCTTGTTGTGAGTTATTTTATTTTTATACGTTAACAATAGTTGCATTTAATCAAAAGAAAAACGTAAGACAAAGGTAATGTGTGATACCTAATTAACAAATTACTTAAAAGTTTCAATACATGATCAAAAAAGTCATGATCTAAAAATTTTTGTTTAGTTATTGTAACAAAAAGAAAAAGAACAATGCGTAAAATATGGAACCATCCTTCAAAATTTTATTGAAATCGTTGAATCTGTCTCCGCGAAAAAAAACTAATGTAAGAGAAAATACTTTCAAAATGTTGTATTTGCCTAGAGGAAAAAACCCTCAAAATTTTATCGAAATCTTTAAAGCAATTACCAAAAAACTAATATGTGAGAAAAATAAGCGTAGCTGTGAGCGGATGTTTCTAAAAGTACTTCCAAAACATTTTATTCGGCTAGGGGACCAAAACCTTAAAATTTCATCGAAATCCTTAAAGTTGTTACCAAAAAAAATTCCATGTTAAAAAAGTGGGCGTGGAGGTGAGCGGATTTTTCCAAAAATACTTCCAAACTTTTTACTCACTTAGATAAACAAACTCCGAAAATTTCATCGAAATCCTTAAAGTGGTTACCAAAAAAAAATTCCATGTTAAAAAAGTGGGCGTGGCAGTGGGCGGATTTTTCCAAAAATACTTCCAAACTTTTTACTCACTTAGATAAACAAACCCTGAAAATTTCATCGAAATCGTTAGAGCCGTTCCCGAAAAAACTTATATGTTAAAAAAGTGGGCGTGGCAGTGGGCGGATTTTTCCAAAAAAACTTCCAAAACTTTTGACTCGCTAAGATAAACAAACCCTGAAAATTTCATCGAAATCGTTAGAGCCGTTTCTGAAAAAACTTATATGTTAAAAAAGTGGGCGTGGCAGTGGGCGGATTTTTCCAAAAAAAACTTCCAAAACTTTTGACTCGCTAAGATAAACAAACCCTGAAAATTTCATCGAAATCGTTAGAGCCGTTTCTGAAAAAACTTATATGTTAAAAAAGTGGGCGTGGCAGTGGGCGGATTTTTCCAAAAAAAACTTCCAAAACTTTTGACTCGCTAAGATAAACAAACCCTGAAAATTTCATCGAAATCGTTAGAGCCGTTTCTGAAAAAACTTATATGTATGTTAAAAAAGTGGGCGTGGCAGTGGGCGGATTTTCCAAAAAAAACTTCCAAAACTTTTGACTCGCTAAGATAAACAAACCCTGAAAATTTCATCGAAATCGTTAGAGCCGTTACTGAAAAAACTTATATGTTAAAAAAGTGGGCGTGGCAGTGGGCGGATTTTTCCAAAAAAAACTTGCAAAACTTTTGACTCGCTAAGATAAACAAACCCTGAAAATTTCATCGAAATCGTTAGAGCCGTTTCTGAAAAAACTTATATGTTAAAAAAGTGGGCGTGGCAGTGGGCGGATTTTTCCAAAAATACTTCCAAAATTTTTTACTCGCTTAGATGAACAAACCCTGAAAATTTCATCGAAATCGTTAGAGCCGTTTCCGAGATCCCAATTTTATATATATTTATATATATATATACATATATATAAACAATTTTAGCTCGTTTAAAGTTATAAGATATATACAAGGGCTACAGCAATTTTTTTTTTTTGCATCATATACATTTTAAAATTGTAAGTACCTACTCGTATTTCAATGACTCGGAAAATGTGCTCCTTCACAAATGCATTTTTTTGGGCCGATTATACAGGATGACTGACGAATCGTACTACAAAAAATATAATAGTTTTTTTTTTAGGAGTACTCAATAATCTCAAAAAAGCATTAGAAGCTAAATAAACGGCAATAGTGTCCTTTTTTAGATATGGAGAGGCCCTTCGATAACACCTCTCATAAATCTGTATGTAAAGCTCGAAAGTGCGTTTCGATCACCAAAGTTAAGTAGATTGAAAAAGCACAGCACAAGAACGGTAGAAACAAATACAAGTGAAACAACACAGAAAATAATTACAAGAGGCTGTCCACACGGAAGGATACTACCACCCTAGCAGTGGAGTTTTGTATTAGATGAACTACTGGAGCATTTAACATCTCTGGGTATTCATTTGCTGTCTTGGTTTTGGCAATGACATGGTAGTAACCGCCTACAGCAAGTTTGAGTTCGAGGTTCCCGCCTACCGGAAATATATATTATCGCTGGGGCTTAAGATCAACCATTTGAAAACAAAAATTGTACCATTTACAAGGAGAGGGCTTTCGTCTGATATTAATTAATATCCAGCTAGCTGGTAAGGTTATATAACTGAAGAGAGAGGTAAATTTTCAATGTAGGTATGTGGGTTAAAAAGAAATCCATTAAAAAAAAGCAAGTATACGCCATGTGGACAACGAGTTAATCAAGTGAATTACAACTTGGACCTAGACTCCAACACACCTTTATAAAAATAAAATAAACACTTGCAACCAATAACTGAACAAAATGTTCATCTTCTTGTGTGTTATCAACCCAAATCCAAAATGGAGTGGACAAATGAATGAATGAATAAATAGATGCAAGGAAAATGCACTGCGGCCTTTAAGGCCTATTGTGCCCCAATTTTAGCCGAAAATTAATTCTTACCACTTGATGGCGTTTGCAGTGTAGTTCATGGATTAACGTAACCACTTAACCTTGCTATTAAATTTAGTTTGAAAGTTTTTTCCCGAATTATACTTTTTGATCGTGCAAACTCTTGGGATGTCAAGGAGATGGCTCTCCCTACTCTAATCTCTAACGGCCATATTATTCACTAGTTTAAAAAAAACATCTGGAGGTAAAGAAATTGAAATGTCAAAAATAAATCCATATCCATAAACAAAGCACTTTTTTTGGTCTTTCTATTAAGATACTTTCATTTAATGTCTCATATATAAAAATATTCACAAAGATCTTATTTAATGGAGACGAAGAATCTTCTTAATTATTTCATTTATTTTATTTGTATAAAATTACTCAGTGAGATACAATACCTTATAAATAAGAGTAAAACATCAGTATAGTAATACTATTTGTACATTTTTAAATTGTACATTCAGTGTGCAAATTAAAAATTCTTCTTTTTGTTCTTGCCAAATGGGTTTCGGGTTTTATTTTCCAATTCAACAAAAGCTATTTGAAAAAGGGTATTTTTTTTTACAGAATTGAAAAATTAGTTTTTATATAGATTTAATCATATTTGGGAATATTGGAATTATGTTGTGCATAATTTAAGGGTACTTATAAAATAAAATCCTTTTATTTTTTTTAGATTCACGTTTTTTTAAGATTCAGGTTAAATAAATTGCACGACTGGGGTCGTACGTATGTACATTAGGGTGGGTCAAAAAAATCGAAATTCTTTTTTTTGAATTGGTACTCCGAAAAATCGATTTCTAGACCCCTCTAGAATATACACACCAAATATGAGCTCTTTATATTAATGGGAAGGTCCTCCGCTTTGCAATTTTCCATTTTTACATCAAGCTTCTACTAAAAAAAAATAATTTTTTTATTAATTGACTTTTTAGCAAATTTCTTTTCATATTCTTGTAGGAAATTGAACGCTCTACAAAAACGGCCTTATACACTTTTTTCGTTTATCTAACCGTTGAATAGATATTTGAGGTCCAAAAATCGAGAAAATCTTTAAAAATTCGTTTTTTGTTCTTAATTTTGTAACAAATTGAAAAATTATAATGATCAAACGCGCAAGACATATTCTTGTTGAAAATTGATTGCTCCACAAAAAAGGTCTTATTAACTTTTTTCATTAATCTAACCATTCTAAAGATATTCGAGGTCAAAGTTAAAAAAAATATAAAAACATTTTATATTTTTAAAAAAATTCTAATTCACTGAAACTTCATTATTTTCAAATTAGCAAGAAGTATTCTTGTAAGGGGCTTAAACGTTCTACAAAAAATTCCTTGGAATGAAATTGATTGCTTTAACCTTTTAGAAGATATTCGTATCCAAATCGCAATTCATACGGGTCATAAGAAAACTATTGAAATCAGTGAGCATTGGTTTGGATACGAATATCTTCTAAACGGTTAAAGCAATCAATTTCATTCCAAGGAATTTTTTGTAGAACGTTTAAGCCCCTTACAAGAATACTTCTTGCTAATTTGAAAATAATGAAGTTTCAGTGAATTAGAATTTTTTTAAAAATATAAAATGTTTTTATATTTTTTTTAACTTTGACCTCGAATATCTTTAGAATGGTTAGATTAATGAAAAAAGTTAATAAGACCTTTTTTGTGGAGCAATCAATTTTCAACAAGAATATGTCTTGCGCGTTTGATCATTATAATTTTTCAATTTGTTACAAAATTAAGAACAAAAAACGAATTTTTAAAGATTTTCTCGATTTTTGGACCTCAAATATCTATTCAACGGTTAGATAAACGAAAAAAGTGTATAAGGCCGTTTTTGTAGAGCGTTCAATTTCCTACAAGAATATGAAAAGAAATTTGCTAAAAAGTCAATTAATAAAAAAATTATTTTTTTTTAGTAGAAGCTTGATGTAAAAATGGAAAATTGCAAAGCGGAGGACCTTCCCATTAATATAAAGAGCTCATATTTGGTGTGTATATTCTAGAGAGGTCTAGCAATCGATTTTTCGGAGTACCAAATCAAAAAAAAAAAAATTCGATTTTTTTGACCCACCCTAATGTACATACTTGGTCTTATAGTAAAAGTTACTCTAATGTTAAAGTTTTTCATTGAACAAAATAAGGGAAAATTTAAAATTTGATATTTTCACGGAATTTCGTTAGTGGTGCAAAAAAAAATAAAATCTGTTTTTATAAATAATTAAATACCGTTTTAAATGATCTTTTACAAAAAACTAAGTATGCCATTTTATTTCTAGTATAAAAAGGAATTTTTAGAAAAAAAATTTCGAAAACCGTTAGAGCCGTTTTTTAAAAAAATAATTTTTTATATATAAAAATTTTCTAACATTTTTCAACAAAAAAAGTTGATAAGCAATTTTGAATAAATAATTAATTTACACATAAAAACAATTAATTTACACATAAAATCAAAATTTTTCACCAACTCTTTTCCAAAAAATTGATTTTTCAAAAAAAAAAATTTGAAATATTTTTTTAAAAATCCAAAAATGTGTTTTTTGAAAAATTTAAATTTTTTTTAAATAATGATTGTTTAAAAGTTTCTGTATTAAAAATTTGGTCGAAATCTGTTTTGTCGTTAATGAGAAATTCATAAATCCAAAAAACCGTTCTATAGCAGGTAACGTTAATAACGGTACAAACATTTTTTTTTTATTATCAAAGGAGGCTCTTATCTGTAACAGTAAGCAGAAAAATTTTAATCAAAATCGTTAGAGCCGTTTTTGAAATAAATCAACTTTTCTGTTTCCGTTATATGACAGGTACCGTTAGTTTTGGTCCTAAAAAAAAACTTTAATTTGTCCTCTTGGGAATCACCCAAAACTGTTAACTACCAAGTTTAAAGAAAATTACTTCTGTAGTTTAGGCTGTAGCTCGAGGTTCTTACAGACAGACAGACAGACAGAAATGCCGGACCCACTTTTTTGGCATTCTCCATCACCGTAATGTCATGTAAAATTGTTATCTCGAGTTCGATTTTTTTTACGAATCCTAAACTTGCCCTATATCGCAAGTAAAAATACGCTTATATCATGCTCTCATTACTCCGAAATTTAATTTAAGTTATAAAATCCATGGATTTGAAGTTGCGCAACTTTTCATTCTTCTGAAATGAACACCCATTAAATTAAGATATTTAATTAAACTGAAAAAAATGTTCGTAGAAATCAACTAAGTCATTTAAGAGAATTTGAGAGCAAAAAAACGGTTTTATGATCAAATACCGTTGGTAAAAATTCTTTTTTTTTGCCTAAACAAAAATATACTTTTCTGAAGGTTTTCGGTGTACTGAACTCGAATCCGAAGTCAGAAAAAAATTAATCAGCTTCCGTTTTTGAAATATTACCGCTAAAAAATTCGAAAAACGTATTATTAACTACTTCGGACGTCATTCTTTTATGTAAGGAAAATTGTTTAAACATAAATCGTAACGGTTACTATAATAACAGTTTTTGTTCTTTCGAGGCCTGTTTAAATCTTTCCGAAAAATTTTTTATATCCCGAGGTGTCTTAAGATTAAGTAAGTCTGTTCAACTCAATATATCATTAAGGAGATAAAAACGTATAATAGGCCAAAGAACTGATGTGTAATTTATAATTTTGTAAACTAGTGTAATTATTCAATGGTACTGGGCTTTTATGCCTAGTATTAATTTCGAGTTATATTTCAACTTCCATACTATATTCTCAGCAAAATTTTAACTCGACAAACTTTTAGAGATTATTTTGTATGAAAGCGAACTAAATACATAAATTATTAAGACCAAAATCTATAAAAAAAAAAAAAACAAACAAATATAAACATTTTTGAATTAAAAATTCAATTAGTCTGTTTCGACTACAGCTTAACAAATCTTATTGAACAAATGTTCAATTTTTACTTAAATGCAGATTTTTAAATTGAACAAATAAGCATTTCAAGATAAATCGTCTCTCTAATTCAGTTTCTTTAACAATTATTTAATTTTTTTTATTTCATCAAAAACTTCATTTGTTGCAATATCTACTAGTTTATTTTATATTATATTATCACGGAAATTAATGTACTTAAGATTTGTACATGCATATGTGTGTGCCGCATCAAGTAACCAACAATTATTATAGATAAAAAAAACCAATGGCATATTATTCTAACGCAAATTCATTGATATAAATTTATCAATTTATTTATAACAACTCGTGGGTCATTATCTTTTTTGTGTTTTATATTAAAATTATAAACCATATTATTTTGTTTAAACATTTTCAAAGTTTATCATAATATACAACAAACAAAATAATTTATTTGACATTGTTTTTGTTTTTTATTTCATAAATCTTAACTGCGTGCAATCAAGCTCTAGGCGAATTCTATTTCGCGTTCATTATTATTAATGATCAGTTCAAGGCCACTAACCATATCAAAGCAATCAACTTGGAGTGAAAAGGTATACTCTACTCTCATCTCTGCGTATGTCGGAAGCTTATCATATAATGTTAATTTTATAAACTAACTTTTAGGTTAGTTGTTTTTTTTTTTCAAAAGAAAAGAAAAAATTAAGTTTTGTTTTGAAAAAATATACCTATGTATGAACTTTGTTTTTTTATTTATTTATATTCCATAACAATACAAATTTCTACATTGTAAAAACACCAAAATTAAAAATAGAGCTACCTAAAGAAAAAATGATTCTACATTTAGATATTCATAGCTAGTTTGCTTTGCACTATTTGAACGATCGATGCTGCTACGCGCTACGTGCATCATTCACAGTTGCTGGAACTTGAACCTCTAAGCCGTCCATATCTTTGGTCAAAGTTATTTGACAACCCAAACGAGATGTATCGGTGAGGTCATAGGCTAGATCTAGCATGTCTAGCTCCTCGTCGCCAGGTTTGTCGGGGAGCTTTTCGTAATCAGCGGGTTTTAGTATCAAATGGCATGTGGAACATGTGAGTGTACCTTCACAGGCTCCGAATCCATCCAAATCGATGTTGTTGTTAACAACGACATCGAGAATAGTGTCTCCAACCTTGCCCTTGGATGTTATTCTTTCCCCACTCGCTCTCACAAAAGTTATTTGAATTCTACGTAGATGAGTGGGAGCTTTTTTATTTGTTTAATTGCATATTAATGAATAGAATAAATAACTTACTCTGATTTATCAAAGTTAGGAATAGTAACTGAGAGTTGTCTGGAAAATTGTTCACATAATTGAGGTAGTTTGTTGGGCTTGGAGACAAGAAGTGAAATAGGCTGAAGCACTCTTGTGAATTTTGAGACTGTGCGTAACATTGTTTAGACTTTTCTTCTGTTCGGCAACAACTTATTACGCGAACTCAAGTAGACTTTCTAAATTAGAATTTATCTCAGAAGGTAGGTATAATCGGGAAAAAAAACAAGAGTTGATAACTTTCGTGTTGACGTTTTAAACTTCAAATAATTGAAATTATGTAATTAACAGTTTTGCTTTGGTGCGTTTCAGAATAAAGTTTTTATTTTAACAGAAAAATCGAGACTCGAACAACAGGTAATACATTTAAATACAGTGGTGGACATATAATTAGTACACTTTTCATTTGTTGTATTGAATTACATAAAAGCTCTAGAATTTTAAGCGTTTTCGAATTGGATTGAACAATTTTGCCGAGGGTAAATTTTTTACAATAGCCCTGTTCCTTTGGGAGGTGGCAAAGTAATACTAGTAGTTTAGTAGAGATTTTCAATGGAACGCACATTTAACGAATTCAATACAAATCGTATCTACTCGGGAAGAAGAGCATGAGTAGATGTTAGTTCGATGCATCCAAAATATGTGCAAATAAATTTTTTTTATCGGACTTGTTTTGACAAATCAGCTGGCTGTCATAAAAACAAACTCACCTCTTCGTGTGGTGAATTTGTTGTGAGGTTTCTTATGAGGTTTTTCGCAGAATACGAAATTGTGAGAACCTTATAAGAAACCTCACAAAAAATTGTGACTTGTGACCCTCATAACGCCAGAATAGCCCTGCTAGATTAACCAAAACATATACTAGTAATAAACTACCATCTCCAATGGAAAACCCGACAAAAATACATTTGCAGCTGTCAAATTTTGATTTTTGTAGTGTTTCAAAAACAATAAAGAAAGAAATTTGTTTATTATTTTTAAATATTTGCATGCAAATAACTTAGCAACCAGACTTCGAAGAAACTTTTGGTTTTCAGTTATGAATAGAGCTTAGAAAGATCTTTCTTTTTGATGTCTCATTCGATGGGTTTGGAGAAAAAATTTTCAAAATACAATTTTGTTTGTTGGGTTCGTTTTGCTCTTCGTTTTTCAGTACGCAGCTCTAGCGAAAAATTGGAGAGTTTTCACTTATTTGTCACTTAAGCCTAGTATACGCTTTTTTAGCTACAGAAAAACCACTGAAACTTGTTCTTTAAAAGTACTTATTAGGAGTATATATTTCACCGGTTATATCCGTACTGCTACAATCCATGACTGCTCGAATCTAGAAGTACGTAAGTGATGAAATTTATACGTAAAAGAAATAGTTTTTCTTTCTAGTGCAAATAAAAAATTCTTTTAACTATTTATAATATTTATTGGAAATAAACAAAATATAGTTTTTGTTTTTTTTTTTTTGAAAACCAAATAAATAAAAAAAATCCCTGGGCGCGCGTCAGTGGCCTGGCCAATTGAGATGAGAATAGTGAAAAAGAAAAAATCCTCTGCACTTTACAGGGCTATTCTGGGCAACCTCACTGATGTCTCACAAGTCACAATAACCTCATAACTCGAGTTAAACTCGATTTTGTGACTTTTTCGTATTCTAACGAAAACCTCACAGTCACAAGAACCTCATAAGGTGTGGTGAGTTTGATTTTGTGAGGTTTTTCGAATTCTGGCGTACCCTCACAACTTGTGAGCCTCATAAAAATTGTAAAAACTGTGATCTCCTTCAGAGCAGGTCACAACTCACAAATTGCTAGAGTTTTGACTTTTATTTCCATAAAATGTTTTGAAAACAAATTAAAGTTTTTACTTGCTCTATAGGGCAAGTATTGGTTTCGTGTAGAAAAAAAAAATCGAGGTTTTAATCAAAACCAACATTACGATTATGGAGAAGATCAAAAAAGTGGTTTTCGTCATGCCGTCCGTCGGTCTGTGCGTCTGTGCGTCTGTACGTCCATCTGTACATCGAGCTAGGGCCTAAACGGATCGATGGATTTGCTTGAAACTTGGTACAGATGATTTTTACATAATTCCCTAGACCCCTTTTTTTTATTTTTTTAATATCTCCATTTTAACGCATATCTCCCATATAACGTTTTCGAGGTATTGCAAATTTTTCGAAAACGGCTCTAACGATTTCGATTAAATTTGGTGTGCGCAATACTCTTATTGATTTTAACAAAACTGCGTTTTTAGTTTTTCTCAAAAAATTCGGAGAACGGAAATATGGCGTTGCCGTTTTTCAAAAATTAACATATTTTTTAAGTTCATATATTTCATCAAAACATGAGTTAATTTTATTCAAAATTTACAGACATAATTTTGAAGTGTCAAAAATTAAAAAGAAAAATTAAAAAAGTTTTTGAAAAATTTTTTTTTTTAAGTTTTTGAAAAAAAAAAATTTAATTTTAATTTTTTTAACTTGCAACTTTATTTTTTGATTTTTTTTTCTCGACTAAACAAAATCTTAAATTTCCAAAAGCTATTTAAGATAACGATACTTTGAACTGCAAGAGCAAGTACGTGCGACCCCAGTCGTGCATTTTATTTTTATTTGTGATTCAACAAAAATGGAATTCGACCTTGTTTTGATTTACCCCAAGCAGTGTCCCAAACGTTTGCCATTGGATGTTGGTTGTATCTGGAGATAGTTTCTCATCGATGTTGAAGTCATCGATGAATATTTGCGACATGGCCTGCGTCGGCAATGACTGTTTTAAACACAGGATTATGATTTTATGCTTGATAATGTAGCTCTCTTTCATTATCTCAAGGAGTAGCCATCATTTATCACTTTGCTCAAATCGAAAGTGAAAACGAAGTTCACGGACACACAAACGAAGGAGCCAATGTTGGAACCATACGATTTCTTTGAATTTCTTAAATGCAACACAAACGCTATCTTATGATGCCCTAAAAAATGCATTTGAATTGGAAGAGGTTGATAAATTCGACGAGTTTGTTGATAAAATTGATATCGAAAAAAGCACATTCGAAAGAACTCATATACAATGCAGATATGATTGTCATCAATGGCAGGCGCATCTCGGTTTCTAGTCTAAAAAGTGGTCTTCCGGCCACCGTATTCAATTTTTAATTAAATCATCAGTAAATTCTATTTCGTTTATCATTTTGACGATACGAGAAATCAGAAAAAGCTTGGACTCGCTCTCAAGCCAAGAAGGATGACATTGCTAAAGAAATAGCCAAATACGATGACATATGGAAATTCGAATCATCTCAAAGAATCGTTTGGAAGAACGATATTGAACTTGTTCTCAAATCAAAATCCAAACATGCTGCAATCTCATCGCCTTTAAGTAAACTCTTCAAGTTTGAAGATAAACCATTAGTAGTACAATATGAAGTCACAATAATGCAGGTATGACTGTTTAGTTTTTTTTTTTCGTTAAAGAAATGATATGTTTTTATTAACAAATAATAAAAAAAAAAAACCAACAGGAGGGTCAAGAATGCAGTGGTTCATACATTAAGCTATTATCTGCCGGCAAGAATTCTGAAGATCTTAAAAAGGTAAAGAACAAAATTCCTAAATTCACATTTGCTCAACTTACTTGCGCCTACAACAACCAAATTTCATTTCCTAATCCTCATTCAGTTCAATGACAAGACCCCATACACTATCATGTTCGGACCAGACAAGTGTGGAAATGACATCAAATTGCATTTCATTTTCCGCCACGTGAATACAATTAATGGTTCCATAGAAGAGAAACACTGCCGTAAACCCAGGTACGAAGAAAAAAAAAACAAAAATATATAATTTATTAATTCTGCTTTTTTTCTCTAATCGATGCCAATAGTACTAGTTGCTTTAGATGTAAATTGTATGTAATTGATTTGTTTTCTTTAATAAGGGAACGCTTAGAGGAGCCTTTCAAAGATAAACTACCACATTTGTACAAATTAGTTGTGAAGCCGGACAATACATTCCAGATAAGCGTTGACCATAAAGTTATTAACGAAGGCTCACTACTTAGCGACTTCAATCCAGCTCTTAATCCACCAAGAGAAATCGATGACTCATCAGATCAAAAACCAGATCTAACCATTCTAATGTAATGTAACTTTTACTTCAAATGAATCTACCAATTTTTTGTTTTTTGGATCGACGCTGAATAAGAGGATCCTCATCAACGACAAGAGGATTAGAAGTGTTGACTTGATGAAAAGGTACAGACTTCTCTCGGTCGATAAATGCTTTCTTTCCTTTACCCTATAAAATATTTTGATTAGTCAATGTGAGTAGATTAAAAAATATATCTTCTTTTCTAATTCGAAGATATAAATCCAAAAGTGTGCATATTGATTTTTTTTTATTTTATTTGTTTTGATCAGCTGGCTGTCATACTTAGAAACTCACCTCTTTCTGTGGTGAATTTTTTGTGAGGTTTCTTATGAGGTTTTTCGTAGAATACCAAATTGTGACAACCTCATAAGAAACCTCACAAAAAAAACCTCACAAAAAATTGTGACTTGTGAGCATCACAACTCCAGAATAGCCCTGTTAGTGGTGGTTTTGTATCTTTTTTGTATGATTTTTTTTTAAATGCACAAGGCTGAAGCTATGAAGTGTTGTCAAACTTTCCCGAGTAAATCCTAGTACGCTGTTGATGCGAAACGAAAAATTTTCAAGTCTCCAAAGTCGACAACGAAAATGCTAACGAAAAAATATCATCGAGTATTCTCTCAAAGTGAAAATAAAAAAATTCTTAATTAATTTAAAATCCAGAAAAATCAACAAAGTGAAAAAACCGTCAACACTGCTCTTTGGAGTCAAGAAAAATGCACAGGACAGTAAAAAGTAAGTGACAAAATGAGTGAAAACTCTCCAATTTTTCGCTAGAGCTGCGTACTGAAAAACGAAAAGCATTTATTTGTATGTCTCATTTTTTCGATAGGTTTGGAGAAAATACAATTTTATTGGCAAGGGTTGGATTTTTTTTTCGAAAATCTGAAAAAAATAATTTTTTAATTTTTTTTTTAGCAAAATGCATGGGCCTGGCCCCTGGCCTGTTGACGGTGAACTCATATCTGTAAACCAAAACCAAAAAAAATCCAATGAAAATTTAATCACCCGCAGCGTATTTCAACTTTTACCTATTCTAAAATAGGGATATTTAATTCAAGATTGTGGGGCCACCCTAATAGGTATGTATGCTATTTAACAGAGTTGTTTTAAACATTTTTTTTATCATCAAAATCTAAAATATGTATATTCTTTGTGAAATTGCGATTCGAATAAAAACATTTCGCCACTTGAATCATAAAATTAAACTGCTTATCAAAATAAAAATCTTATTTACTAAAAATTGTGTTAAAAAAAATATAAAAATTATGTGGGTAATTACTCATATAAATTCAGGTATTTCTTTTATTGTTAAATGAATCAAATTGCTTGAGTACATCTTTCTATACTTTACAAAACAGGCAACAAAATATACCTTCTAACAGGTAAACAATACACCGTAGGTCGTGTAGGTTCTGATATAGTTTTGACCGATGATACATCCATAAGCCGGTCACATGCACTTTTTCAAGTCACAAATGACTTTTTAAAACTCCAAGATAAAGGTTCCAAATACGGAACCTATCACAATGAACACATCGAAAATAAACAAAAACTCACCAAAGGCAATCTAATTGACCTCAAAGAAGGTGATCGTATTTTATTTGGAGCATTGAAAAATGAATGGCTCATTTCCAAAAACAGTATTAATACAATGGTCTCATCATTGAACCCCAAAGATTTGGTTGAAATAAAGAAACAACTTGACTTATTAGGGGGAAATATAATTTCCAAATGGGAATCAAAGTGCACTCATTTAACAATGCCCGAGATAACCATAACTATCAAGGTATTACATGCACTTATTGAGAAAATTCCTATAGTGTCATGTTCTTTTTGGAAAGAATATCTTAAGAATATTCAAGAGAAAAAAAAACCACCAAATCCAAGTGGATTTATGCCCAAAAGAAGCAATCAATTGTCTTCAGCTATCCAAGATGAACATTTGGGTTTCAATGAAAATCGTAAAACACTGTTTGCTGGCAAAACATTTGTTTTTATGACAAAGAAACATTTCGATATGTATTCGGAGATTGTTACCAAAGCTGGGGGACAATGTAAAGATTTAAAAAATAATGTTTCGAAAGCTTTTTTGGTAAAGAAGAATACGATTGTGGTGCAATATGTTGCATCTACACAGTCACAAGGAACCCAGACAATAAACACAATTTCTGGTGAGTTGGCTTTTTGCTTTGTTTTCCATCTTTCGTATTTTTTTTATTAAATTTTGTTCTCTTAGAATATATTGAATCGAAATCTCTTCGAACCATACCCGAATATGAAATCGGATTGGCAATTGTATGTTGTACAATAGAAAAGTATTGCAATCCAGCTTACAGTACGATCTCCAATATCTTGCCTGATTCTGCTGTTGAATCACCAAATATTGGTACTATGCTGGCAGAAAATACAGCATCACAGAAATCACAATTAAATTCACTTTATTTTCCAAATTCCGATATACCAGAAAGTAATTGTTTGAAAAGCAAAGTTGGCCCAAATAAAACAATTCAATCGGAAGTTTATGATTCTGAAGTGGTTATTGTCGAGAGTCAAAATTCATCGGATCGTCTTTCAATGATCCCCGAAAGTGATATAAGTAAAAGATCTAAGCAAACTATACAAGAAATTAGTCAAAAAGAAGTTCAAAATTTAAGAAATATTGATTTCTCTGATGATGATTTTAGTGAAAATCTTGTTATGTCATCGGATATGGTTTCAAATGAAATCTTGAGCTCTAAAGAAAACTCTCAGAGTAATGAAACTAGAAAGAGGCCTACAACACCCATTGAAACGGATGGGGTATCGAGCAAAAAACCTAGAATATCAACTCCCATCGGAGATGAAAATCAAGAAGAGAGTGATAATCAGAAGAAACCCATTGAACGTCCATTAGTATCGACTTCTAAAAGAAACGTTCCTCAATCAACAAGACCAAGTTTGTTGCCAGGTTTTCTTCAAAAGAGTCAAATTGTTAACACCCAACCAGAAGTAGTAGCACAGTCGAGTCAGCAACCCGTAAATAAATCTGTTTCAGCCAAAAGAGGTCGAATTGCTCTTATTACTGATAATGACAGTGACGATGACGACGATGATATATTTAACTTTGGGTCATCTCCAAAAAAATCTAAACCCTCTGCTGGAGGGGGATGCATTTCAGATGAAGATGAGTTATTTGCATTTGGAAACAAAAGTCCTACACGTCAAGTTGACAACCGAGTTGAACGGAATGAAGATGCAACTTTACCAAAAACACAGCCCTTCATTCCAAATAACAATAAAAAAACACCCAACGCAAATAATGTTTCCAAAATTAAAGTTTCTCCAATTAAACCTTCTTCAGATGGTTGGCTGTCAGCATTGAATATTTTGAAAATAAAAAGCGATGATGAAGTGAAGGAAGAGAAGGAGGAGAAAAATTGTTCAATAGACGATTTAAAACGAAAAGAATGGATTGATTCGTTGAAAGATGGTATTGAAGTCCGAGTACGTAAAATGAATATAACATCAAAGGCGAGCAGTTATTCAATTTCTCATGAAACATCTGATACTTCTTTGAATACTTCTAGGAAGAACTTTAAAGCATTTGTTAAGGTAATTTTGTTTGTCCTTTTATAACTATCATTACAAAAATTCAGGCCGTTAATTTTATTTTTTTTTTAAGTTATTGAATACCTCTTGGAATAGATATTCCTAAAAGTTAATGTAGCCGTATATAATTATGATAGTTCTAAAGCGTGTATTGCATCAAAGCAGCATTCAAAAGTCTCTTCTAGCCGGATTTAAATCTTTCTAGAAGTTTCCAATTTTGCACCTCAATTCGTCGGAAATCACCTTCAACCTGCTCACTCTATTATTAAAAACTTCTTTTTCTTCGTCTGTCTTGCGTTTTAAACTAAATGAAATGGGGTGTCAAAGTTCATTAATTTCACGTGTGTAATATATATTCTACTAAAGTATAATATTTCGTTTTACCTACCGCGACCGTTCTTTTCTTGTCAATTGGCGCAAAACGTCTCATTGGTTCGGTTCTTCCGACAAAGCCTTATTCCTGAACTGTTTTCTCAGCGTAAAGAAACAGCAAATACCAAGAGTTTGTATGCGTTTGAGCTGGGGGCTCAATTCAGAGCTGTGCGACAATCCAAAGTAATTTATGACACCACGTACTTCGTTTCATCTTTATTCAGGACAAGATTCACTTTGTTCGCATCTGAATTCATGATTAAAAATCCTCAGTTCGCTTAGTCCTTCCTCTTATTTCGATATATTTAACTTTTATATCAGATATGAATTCTTAAAAGTTGAGATAACGGTCAAACATGACACTAAGATGAAAAAGAATGCAAAAAAAGTAATCCCGCAAGATCGTTTGTCCGTCTGTATAAGGAGCTAGAACCAAACTTGGTATATAGCAGTTTATGGAAATTGCAGACGGATTTTTGGAGTTAAATTTTTTGGGCGTAATGATTACAAGTCATAGTAAATAACATTTGAGTCGAATAAATAGCAATATAAAGTAGAAAAATGACTTTAAACCGGGCAAAATGCTTAAAATTATTAAAAAAAACTTCCGAAAAAAATTTAGTTTGAAGTCGTATCGATAAATCGAAAAACTAATGATGCCAATCGGTTTCTCAGGTCCGAAATAAAGTCAACAGCGCACTTGTCTCAAATTTTTTTTTGAAAAAACTTGCACAGTGTTATTAACGGTGCCTGCAATAGAAACGTTTTTTTTTTTTAATTCGAAATTTCTTTACAATGACTAATTCAACTAACTACAATATGGCATACCAACTTCATTTAAAAAATTTGTTTTCAAAAATAAGTCCGCGAAAGCCCAAGTTTGGAATGATTATTTCTTGTGATTTGCTGTTGAATTTTAAGAGTTGAATTACCAGTTGTCCAGTTTAGCTGCGAATAAAATGGATCTAATTGTTCCTGATCTTTTTTATAGATGCTAAACTGATTTAACCTTGAATATTCGGCCTCATCACGAATTCTATTCGTATCGGAAATTTGCCACGGTTCACGAAAAAAAAAACAATCACAAAATCCGATCGTAGTGTCGAATTGTATGAAATTTTCCATTACGAACGAATAATGGAATTGTGTTTTCGGCAATCGTAGACAATTTCCCATACGAATAGAATTCGTGATAGGGCCGATTAATCTCAGGTTTCGGGTTAGTATGACACCGTCATTTAACCAAAGGCACTGTCTTTTTTTATTTCATGGATCGATTGGGGCTTATTTGAAATTTTTAAAATTAAATTTGCACTACCTGACCTTTTCTTTAAGCGGAGTTTTGCGGGTTTCGTCGAATATCTAGGCTTAAATATGTCGTACAGCTAAAATCAAAAGTACAATGTCTTCTTCACAATATGTTGTATCGTTATGGTGCAAAAACATTGTAATTGAATACATATTTCAATACAAAATGACAACCAGTTAAAGTCAAATTTTAATTTTTAAAAATCACTCCAAACGATTTTGTAGTCTTCATCGGAGTTGTTAATTGCCTATCGATCCACCCATAAAAACAAAAATCTTATTCCAAGCAAGGTTAGACCCTTTTTTCCGACGCTTTAGCTGGAATAAAACAAAAGTATTGATTCAAAAGACCATCAGATTTATTTGAAACCTATACTTTTACAAAAGCAGGATTCATAACGAAAAGTTTCAACTTTTTTACAAAAAGAAAACTTACTTAAAAAATTACTTATGTTTTTTTTTTAAACTAATTATTTATTTTCAACTAGTTTTTTTTTAAATTCAAAAATATATCTAATTTCTTTTACAGAAACATAACTACAAAACACAAACCCACATCATTCCTACATTCCCAAAGATGGTGCCTCCAACGTAAAGTTATCATTAAGTTTTGCTTGTAATAAACTTTCGAAAAACACTGAGAGCTTTTTGATGATCATTTGCAATTACTTTCCTCTCGACCAGTTTTTGTATGGCCAGCCATTCGTGTTTAAGAATATATTTTGTGGCACACGAATTCATAGATTTCTTTCGTTTTTCATCTTCCTTTTTGAAAAATGCCCGTACATCATCGACATTGTGAATGCGACTCAAATCAATGACTGGTTTCAATGATTCTCTGCTAATGGCCATTCCCAAGTCTTCTTCTTTTTGTAGCTTTGGAAGAACACTTACAACTGGAACTGATGGAGCTTGAGGCAATTCCTTGTGCATTGTTATGGTAGAAGTGGATTCGGTGGTGTTGGAAACTTCTTTTTCAGTTGATGTCGGCTGTTGTTGCATGGTGAATTTTTCAAGCTCTCTGGGAAAGACGACATTTTCAAAACTGCTGTGTGAATCCATTTGTGGAAAACATTTTCTAAATTGCAACAATTTTCTATAAAATTCTGAGTAAGTATTGCCAAGTTTATTAGTTAAATCCCAAAGTTTTGCAATGGTAGCTAGAAAAAGTGCAATGGTGTCCATGAAGAAATTTTTCTTCATTAGTTTGTTAAAATATTGAGCAGATTCTAGGCAACAGTAAGAAATGCGTTGGAATATTTTATGCACAGAAATTAATCGTATTAAAATATAATCGAAACTATTCCTCGATGGTACTTCATTGTATGATGTTGAGTCAGGAAGCATTTGGAAGAAGTTATTGAGGCTTTTTTCAACAGCAAGTTTTAGAAGACGGCTTAGTGCAGAGTTGAGTTTACAAACGGATTTGAAACCACTCATGTTGTGGAAGGAGTTCTTACGGCGTGCCATCAAACGTGAGAGTAATGCTGCTGTGTTAGCAATCTCATCTTGCAGATAGTCGAATTCGGAAGTCTTTCGTTTCAAAAATATAGAACGAACTTGTTTTGCTAGAATGAGAATTCAATCGTTTTGGTGTCTAATTTTTCTATGATATTATAGTTTTTCTTACCAAAGGTTACATCTGATACTTTAATTGTTATGAGTGGCGGTATTTTAAGATCAACTTCGTTCCAAATTTCAGTCATTTTTTGTTTATTTCCAAATTTTAAAGTGTTTTTAAAAAAATAAATCACATGTGTTTACAATTTGCAGTTTGTGTTTATCAAAAAGAAATGTCAGATAAGAAATGTCATCAGGCGGGTGTGTTCGCTTACAAATTTAAAATAATTCGGGTGTTTCATCAGAGATATTATGCGCGTTCCATTTTAAGATCAGAGATAAGGATTAGCTATTTTTAATGCACCGTTGAAGCGAGCCTACCCTTCAAGCAAACAGGTCCGACCTCGGTCCGAATCCGCTCCGCCTGAGGCGGAGCTGAGTCCGACTTCGGATCAGAAACTGGTCCGAAGGCGGCTCAAATTAGTATGGAAATTATAATCACCGCGAAGTCGATTGCATATGTATTGGTGTGGTGAAAATCTCCATTCCGAGAAAACGGAGCCGAAGGCGGACCTGAGCCGGAGCAGCGAAAACCTACCAGAAAGAGGAATAAAAAAGGGATGACATTTCGCATTTGCGACCAAAAAAAGAACAAGATTTATTTTTTTTTTCACTGAAACTGTTTTATTTTTTATTTTATTTTGGCAAACGAAATTTTCACAATAAATACAATATAAAATACAATACATTTTTTTTCATTTTATTTCATTTGATGCTGCTGTTGTTGGTGTTTTTTTATTAACCCAATCGCATGTTTCACCTTCTAGATTTTTCTTCATCATTAGAGATTACATCTACAACACAAGAAGAAACAACATTTTAACCCAAACACTTTGAGCGATATATAAAACATACCTTTTTTGTTTTCCATATTGTTTATAATTTAATAAAATTGTTTATAATTAATAAACTAACATTATACAAACAACGACACGAGACACGACGCGACCAAACACTTCAACAAAAAATAACAGAATGACGCTTTGGCTCTTGTTGGCCTTGTCTTTCTTTTCCTTTTCTCATTTTTCACCACGATTCTCGTTCGACTTTGTGTTCATACACAAATAGTTGCAAGTGTGTGAGTGCAAGCCCGATTTTCGCGGTCTGAGGTCGGAGTTTCTTTGTTGAACTCAGTTTTCTTGCTTGAAGGGTAACTACTTTTAAGTCCTGTTGTTAACTTAAAGACTGTTTTCAATTTAAATCCAAATGAAATTTCGCCAATTATCTTATTTCGAATGTTAAATCGCATTAGAATTTTTTTAAATTTGAAATTCAAACTGGCGTAGTTTGCGAAATTATCTCATTTTGACTCTAGTGAAAACAGGCTACATTTCACCTTTTGAGGTCTGAGGTGGCACTCATTTTGTATAATTGTTTTATACAAAGCTTAGGTAAATCACCACCACAGCCACTCCTACTACAATCGTTTCGCAATGTAAAAATGTATACACTAGGGGTATTCATGAAACGGTGTAAGGCCTAGTACGCAGCTGAAGCGAAACGAAAAAATTTGAAGTCTCCAAGGTCAACAGCGAACATGTTAACAAAAAAATGCCGTCGGGTATTATAGCAAAGTAAAGATAATAAAAATACAAATAAAAAATTCAAGAAAAACCATCAGAAAATAAGTTAAAAAGCGAAAACAAAACAAATTTAATTTCTTTCAAGATTTCGCTAATTTCGCCTCATAAGTAAACCTCGTAACTCCCAAAATCAAAATTTCACAGGACGAAATAGTAGAGAGACTACAGAGTAGTTGGGAAGTAACGTACTGTGCAATATTTGCTCCGCTGACATATTTTCTAAAAAATGGCATTCAAAAGCCATTTTCGAAAAAAGGTGGAGTTACGAATTTTCCTTATGAGACCAACGATATGTAGAATTTCTTTTTGACATATTCATAATGAACTAAAAGGTGAGTTTATGAAGTTGTTATTGAATTTCATATTAAAAATGAAGTAAAAATTCATATTCGAAAATAATAGTTTTTAATTATAGCCCAGTATACAGTTCTTTTTGATAAACAAATATAAATGGTGAAAAAAAAATAAAAGGTTTCAATTATCTCACTTGTTTTTAGTAGAAACGCGCCTTATGTTGGTTATTGTGATCTAGTTAATATTTGAGTTTTGGCACCACTCTTTTCTTTATTTGACATTTTCACAGTTTGACATTTGGCCGATGGGGTTATGTTGTGATTTGTGAAAGGATTACGAAAAAAAGTATATTTCAATTATTTTAATTTCCAATTAAAATTAAAACACAAAAATGCCAACTTATGAATTATCATTAGTCTTACGACAAATGAGTCGGGTAAGTTAATTCCACACTTATTAAATGCCAACCAATTATCTAAACAAAATAATGATTGCAGCCCGAAATCGTCTCCGTATTGAAACGAACAGCCGAGTGCATATTTGATAAAGGTGGAATAATTCGAAAGCTAGAAAATCTAGGTTCACGAGCACTACCTCACAAAATAAGTGAACACGGTCTAGTCCATCGAGAAGGAAACTATTTTGCTATACAATTTGATACAGCTCCAACAAAAATTGTCGATTTAAATGAAGAATATGGAAGAGATATTGACATTATTCGCAGGCACATATTCAAGCTAGAAGAACCTAAAGCAGTAGAATGTACTTTGCACGAGGAACTTCAACCACCCGCATATAGGAAGGATGTCCAGAAAATGATTGAAATCGCTAAGAGAAAACAAAAGAAGAAGTACGATTATAATTCTGGTTTGGATTATTATCCATTCCAGAAATAGAATTTTTACCAAAAAAAATTGTTGTTATTAAAGGCTTTGTTTTAAATAAACTTTTAAACTATAGTTAAATTGGTTTTTATTTCATGTTTGAAAATTAATTTTTGTTAATTTTGCTTTTCAGGTAGGTATATAAATTATCATAGTCGGTTCATCTATACTTGTACACAATGAGTGAATCCTCAGAAGCATCTAGCTGATTTGAAATAAAATGCAAAAGTCGGCAGCTCGTACGCTGTTAGAGCTTCCGCTCTCTACAGGCTTTCTATCTGCCGCTAATTGAATCTGGTTGGGCTCAGTGTTCGCAATTTCAGCCGAATAAATATTTGGCTAGCAAAATAAACCTTATTTTCGATCATTCAAACTTTTTGATTGGCCGATACTTCATACGCACCTTCATACATTTTCATACTGATTAGTGATTACCATTGACCGACTGCAACTGTATGTCGGCCGATAGAAAGTTTGTAGTTTGAGAGGGTTTTAAAGGAAGAAAGTTTATATTCTTTACGGCACATTAAATGACTTCCAGGAATGTCCTGTATGCAAACTTACGACTAATGAAAGAAGTTCGTAAACTGCATTTTTGTTTGATACTTTCTAAATAACAAATTGATAATTTTTTTAAATGAAGGCAAACTTACCCTTTGATATTCTATTTTGAGTTTCTATTTGTAACAAAAAATCAATTATTTTGTATCTTCTGTCAAAAAGTACTGGGAAATAGGTATATCAAAAAATTATGTTAGAGGGTCACTGTGGTGTATGTGTATTTTTTTTTTTGTGAATTGAATAATTTTAACAGGTAAAATGCAAATTCTTGTGCAAATTTTTATCAGACGATTAGATTATTATTGAACATTTTCTGGGATTTCTAATGAAGGGTCCAGGGGAAAAATAGCACAAGTCCATTCCAACTCATTTCGAGAAAAACGCATTTTAAAAGTTTGTTCTCCATACAACTTAGTACTAAAAGCACGCAAATTGTTTATTTTTTCAGCAAGGCTTGAAATTGTTTTATAACAGTGAGGATAGTGCTCCGTAAATACTAAAAGACCTCATCATTAGTTTAATTTTGACAAAAAGTGGACAAGTGCCGTTTTTCCCCTTGACCCTTCAAATGGTTTTACTGGTATTTTACTTAATAACCGATACAATACTGCCATAGAAATTTGTTTTCAATGAAAAAATGCTTCACTCATAAAGCTAAGAAAAATTTCAATTTTGCTTTGAAAGATTACTATAGGCCACATGTTATCCCGTTATCATGCATCTAAAGTGAATTTTAAGTCTCATCGAGTTAAAACATGATGTTAATAATAAAGTAAAGATTATGTCTACACTAATAATTCATAGATCTTTCTAGCTTATTTTGTATAATTTACTATTTACTACTACAAAGATATAAAACTTATGATTTATCCCATGTATCAAACAAAATTTGAGGTATAAATCTGAAATCTTCCTTTAAGCAGTTTGTTTTAACGTTAGAAATGATTATCGGTGAAAGATTTGTTACTAACAGCGAAACTGATCAGGAACCAGGAAGCCCTTTAAACTTTGAAAGACGATATTATTTGTGTACCTATTCTATGAGTGTAGATGTCCACAGCATTCTTTTGTCTAATTGTTGTTGATAAATAAGAAAATGTTTGGTTTATTGAAAAAATCCTCAACTCACCGAACCAAACAAAAATTCAAGACATTAACAAAAAAATTGCACTCATCGCTTTTAACCATAAAACAGACAAAAGAACTTAGCTTCGCTCTGGAAAACTTCTGTATTTTAATTTAATTTGATACTAATATTATGTTATAACTCAATTAGATTAAAAAAAATATAGTATTTTACCTACCATTCCAATCGTAACAGGAGACAAGTGGTTTTCGAAAAGCGAATAAAAAGGTGGATGCTTACCGATATGTTTATAAAACTGTTCTTCGTTACAATTTAATTTTCTTTAAGAATTTGTCCAAAATTCCTCCTTTTTGATACCCAGATAACGGATGCAAATTTTAACTTTAAAATCTTTATCTTCATAAAAAAAACAACAGAATTTCTTATAAAAAGAAAATGTATTTTATTTTTCAAAAGGAATTTAACAGTTAACCAGATATAATATATATATTAAATATACATAAATATACCGATATATACTTTATAAGATGTATAACATTTCAACTTTTTTTAAAAAGACACTACTTTGATTAAATTCTTTGTGTAAAAGGCCTTTCAAAAATACTCTCGTAAAGGTTAATGTCTTAAAAAAAATATTCTTATTTTTTTAAAAGTTTTAAGGTAAAAGACTTGTAAAGTTAGTAATACATAATACAAAATAATGCCAGTTTGCATTCTTCATTTTAGTTATATAAGAAAAAAAATTATAAATGCTTAATGGCACATTTTTTTTTTTTATAAAATTTTAAGAAATAAATATGTATTTTTTTGTCTATAAAGATGTAATATAGTTGGTCTTTTGTTTTATGAATTTCATTGTCTTTGCTTTGTTTTAAGGAATGTTTAATAAAAAATTGGTGCCAATAAAATGTAAATAAAAAAGAAAGATATAAATTGGAAAAAAGTACACACAAGAAGTTAAACGTTTTTTCTTAAAATTTATAGAAAAAAAAATAGTATTAACTTTAAATACATTATTAGTGGTTTTCACTTAAATTGTTTCACATTTTTTTGTTTTTTTTTTCTAAAATGGAATGCTGCTAAGCGAATGTAAATTGTTTTAATTTTTTTTTTGTTTTGTTTATAAGTACGCGATAGTATTTTTTACAAAAATTTACATATGCCTGGTGTTGCCGAAATTGATTCCGCTTTGGTTGGCTCCCTTATTTGATCCGTATTGAAGAGATATGACATTTTGGCCAGCCTTGAGTTGTTCTTCACTGAAGTTTCGAACATTTTTGTCGGCTTCTTTGGGTCCAATGGAAGGCTTTCCAAAGTTGTGTGCCTTAAAAATTGAAAAGAGGTTGTTAGTTAAGTTGAAAATAATGTTATTTTTAAAATTTGTTCTTACTTTTCGGCCAAGTGATTGCAGGCAGATGACGACAGAGTTCAAATTCTGTCTTTCCCACAGATCAACACTTTGGAATGTTTCTTGCGTTGGCACACCGAAATTCTTTGCACAAGCTAAGAAAGCTGAAAATGAGATAAAAATTAAGGTATTTAGTAAAATGCTACTTCAGGAGTGTATAAAATAATAAATATTCTTACCAGAAATATTTTCCATGCATTTGAATGCCATTTTGCTTTCATTTATTTTCTTGACCGAACCAGCTTGTAGGCAGTTTGCAAGTTTACACAAAAGGACACCGTCTTTTAAAACTTCAAAGAAGTTATCCATGTCTCCAGATGTGTTGATTGGTTCGTCGGTAATGATTTTGATCCATTCCAAGCATTCTTGAGCTAATTCTTCGCTGTATTTTGAGTTAATCTGAAAGAAAAGATAGAAATTTAGTGTTAATAAATAGTTGGACGATAAATATAGGTATTGAAAGAAAATCTCATAGAAAAGAAATCTAACGCAGTCAAAAAAGCTATGGAGTTCATTTCCCTCAAAAGTCATTCATATCTGAAACACAGTTATTAGTAGTCACAAGTCAATATTCTTGTTAGCGATGAATAAATCTTAGCTTTTTATGATAGCTACATTTCTATTATGGTCTGAAGTTCGTTTAAAAATTTGAACGTGCTTCCCTTATTACCATTGAAAAACAAAACAAAATTGGGAAGTCGTTAGCACTTGGAGACTTCATAAAAGACCCCACTTACAAATATAGAAAATTAGATGGGACTTAACAAAACTTTTAAAGTTAAATTATGGAACATTAGAACGAAAGTTAATGAATGATATGTTTGAATCCGGTACACCCTGTTAACTATTTTACATTTAATTATTAATCTAATAGCGGAAAATAATTTAATGTCAAAAAAAATAAATAAAGAACAAAAAAATTTTTTGCTGGCCTTCAAACAATCTTTAAAAAAAATTTCCATATCTGAAGCAGAAAAAAAACGTATGTACTTCTACTTATATTATGCAAATAAGACAGCACGATAAGAATTTTTAGGAGCGGACATCCGTACCTCAAACAAGCACATAACATGAGTAATAACTAAGCTTTCTAACTGGTTGTTTAGTTTTCTGCTTTTAATATACATATGTTCATAAATATATTTTTTTAAAGACAGACGACGACCGACTCATTACATCTTTTATTAGATGTTACGTAGAATGGGTTTCAGAAAATAAAAAAAAATACTCTTCATTTTGATTTAATCAATTCAATCAATCAATTGGCAAACAAATAAGAATGATTGCTTAGGTTTCATTCTTTAAAATAAATAATTTCTTATCTTTTTCTTCTTTTTTTTTTAAATAAAGTAGGTAGGTATGTGTTGTAACTCAGTTATTATATTTTTTACCTTTGATCAGGGCTGGATTGAGGTAAATTGGTTTAGAAAAGTTAGTCGTGTCACAAGTTCTTCTTTGAAAAATTGAGCTATGTGCATACATATGAGTAAATAATAAGTTTTGAATCTAAAAAATCACCCAAAACCTTTTTGGGGTAGCATAACGATGTTCTTGTGGCTTAAAGTTATAGTTTATCTGCCCGGGACCGGATTTTCCGATTGTCAGTTGAATACTCGGGTATCTACCAAAAGGATATTATTTAACAAAGAATTTTGTTTGCATGTTTTAGGACAGTCCATAAACTTTGCTTGAACAAAATTTGGCCAATTTTTACGCTCACAGATTGATAACCATTAATTATTTGAAATTGGTTTGATTACATACTCCTTAAATGTCATAATTAAATTCATGATCTACGAGCCCCTCAGAATTGTTTGCTAATTAATTGAAGGTTTACCTTATAGAGTCCGGCACTGCCCTTTTATTACTATACTTATTTCAACTGCAATTCATTTATCTTTTTGTTTTAATGAATTAATTCTCGTTTTTTTGTTTAGTTTGTGTTACATTCAAACATCTATTTGTAAGTAAGAACGTGTGTATTAAACAGATGGCCTGCATTGTCATTCTATATTCATTCGACAGATCTTTTTCATCCTTTTATGGTTATTCAATAGACGGACTGGTCAGAATTTGGAACTTTATATGGAAATGTTAATAGAATCAAGATATTTTTTTTTTATTATGAAACGAATTAAAACAAAAAATATAGAAATACATAGATGGCTAGTTTGTCGTCACGGATTTATAATAGTGCGTTTATTTCAGGTGATATTTTTATTTATTTTTGTATTCTTACATAGAGCAATTTGATTTAAAAAAAGGCTTGTTCTAATAATACAAAAAAATCACCAATAATGATGATATGAGTGCGTGACATTCCTAGACTAATTATATTGTTTTGGGGCCTTTCCCAAAAACAGGTGTTTAACACCAAAAACAAATAAAAATAAAACAAAAATCGATAAGAGCAGTGCAAAAATATACAATGATGTATTTTGTATTTGAAGAATTTTTTGTTTGTGTCAACTATACAATGAATATAGGGAAACCACAATAAATAGAGGAGTGACTTTAATGATTTATCGCTGTACAATTATTTTTGTTTTTTTTTTTTTTATTATTATACACAATGCATTCAGCAACCTATATTTATTATTATTTGAGTTTTATTTTTTATTGTTTTTGATTATTTTATAAGATTATAAATATGGTGCCAACAATATAATTATTGCAAGCCAAGTTACTAGGCAAAGTATTTATGACAAATATGCTTATTTTAAGTGAATTCTTCAATTTTTTTTTCCTTTTAATTTTGATAAGTCCAGAATAAGCAAGAAATCGATTTTTCCTCGATTTTATCTTGTTGTTGACAAAATGTTGAATATCAACAAGTTGTTTAAATTATTTGTTTATTAAGAACTATGTTACATAAAAACAACTATCGTAACATTTAAATTAATGCAATGAAATAATAAAGAAAAGGAGTGTGTCGACCGATAAGAATAATAAAACTATTGAAAAAGAATTACATGGAAAAGCTTAGCAACAGATCCATTTTAAAAGACTTTTAACAGAGTTAAAAAAAAAAAACAGAAATTAGGTTTTTGTTCACGAATTTTCATGTAATGTTTTGAAGCAAAATCACAGCGGCACTTAGAACATTATTCAAAAGTACCACTATTGCAACAAAGGAAAAGGCTATATGTATGTACATATTTATAGAGCAGTGAGGGTACATATTTTTGGAATGGAAAGAGGTGTGACTTACTGATCTATTGAAACGCCTCTGAAGCTAAGTGAGTTGATTCAGGAATAAGTTTAATAGGAGTACTATGATAAATTGACTTTTTAGACAATTTAAAAATTTGGCAAATAGAGTATTGCTCACCAGAATTTGGTCTAGCTTTTCATCGACCCGTCGCAGAAGGGATACGCTTTCGAAAGAGAGACTTTTTCTGCTTATCGTTAAAAAATTGTCATTATAAGCACCATAATATTGCTATTTGTATTGAAGGAGAATGCCCGGTTCGTCCGGGCATTTTCGTAAGTTAATCATTTAAGACCGGGTATACATACCTACATTTGTATGTATGTGCACCTTAACTTTCTTCTTATTGCAGCTATTAGTGACACTTTATGAAAGGTGGTTGTACTTGATATATTTTCTATGAATAATAGTGATCAGTGATCACATTTTGAAAGCGAGAAATTTTTAAAAGATTCAGCGGAACCCATCAAGACGTTTCTGACAAAAAATAAAATTTTAAGTTTTTTTGTAGACAAAACATTATACGTTTTCAGGAAAAATTTATTCTTTTCGTATTATTTTTCTAATAATCTAGCAAAATATTTCGTTTGTGACATCATCGTCTTTTAATTAATTAATACCTCTATTTTCGCTTTTGGCATCAAACAAAGAATTGTTTAATAGATTTCTAAACAATATTTGTATGAGGTATAATTTGCCATTCACAGCAAAAATCTCTTTTTTTTTTAAATTGAAAATAAATCATTTGTGTCTTTTGATATTTTTTTTTGTCACAATAACAAAAAGGTATATTGAAATAACTGAAGAATTTCATGACATCATAAATATGTATCAATGAATGTTCTACTTTTTCTTTCCATTGTCTTGGTCTGAGAAACTTTAAACAGTTAATAATAAACTAATGAAACTTATGTGGATGCCAATAGTGAGTGAATGTATTTTTAGTTCTCTCTTCTTTTCGAAAGTTGGAATATTCCCATAATAATCATCATAACTCTATTATACTATGTATTTATGGTTATATTGTTTGGCGGTATTATTGCCTTTGTAACATCCATATACTAAGCCGGTCTACCTACTATACAGAAAATCATAATTATGTTCTACTTCATGCTGATAACAAGTGTACCTATTCACAGCAGTATATTTATACACAATGAAGATACTTCCGGAAGCTGTGTGCTGCGCACCATACTGTTCATGTGCACTTCAAATTTTATAAATGAAACTTAAGCAGTGGCAATTGAGAATGAATGAGGAAACACTTCACCACTGACAGACACAAAGCAATTTCATAACATCCATTTGCGTTGATTTCCATACTGCTTTACTTGTTATTTTTTATGTTGACTTTTATCAAAATAAATTGAATGTTTTAAGTCTTATAGAGGCTGTATACACATTAGATGGATTATGTTTTAGGGCATATAAAAGAAAAAAAGGGGGTAACTTGTAACATAGTTAAATTTATCAAAGGGTGCACTCGTTTTGGTCTTGAGAAATTTTGAACTTTAAAAAAAGCAATGAATTTATTCAGCGATTTTAACAAGAGTTGATGAACATAGTCCACAACTTTGCATCTTAGAAGGATAGGAGACTATTTAACTATAATGAGCAATTAACCTACCTCTCGTTAACTTTATTACTTCATTTAGTGTGTTTTGGTGACAAGGCTTGTAATTATGACAAAAAAATTTTAATTGCCTACTACAGAAACAAGTTTGCATGTTTGCATGCGTTTTCACTGATGCTTTGAGATTTTTTTGTTTAATTTTTCTAAAACACTTTTTGTATGTTTATCTTTTCCAAAGTTTTTGATTGAAAAAATCAAAACTCTGAAGTAGAAACTTTACAATCTTTTTAAGTTAATTGAAAGAGCATACAAATTTATGAGCGACTACTTCTGTCCAAACGTTTTGTACCAGGAGCATTTCAAGGGTCAATTCTTGAACCGATTTATGTTTGAATATTCTTCAGTGAACTCCAACTTCTTCCGGGTAATACTTTTCAGCAGCTTATTGAACTTGAATCTCTGTCAACGAACCTCGGGATATCAATCAAATTTTTAGTCTTCCTCATTTCTACAAAGATTTGACCTGAGTGCCAGATTTAATGTTATAATATAGTAGAATAAGAGCAGTCGAACATTGTACTTGTCTTTAGGGCTTTGGAATAGGCGGTCGACTGTCAGGTTAAAGACGCATAAATCTTCTTACTGGACGCATTTACAAATGTACATATTTGGCTCTATGCCTTCTTTACCTCAATAGAAACTGGACGCAAACTGGATCATAGATGTTTCTTTTTTTATTTTTTTAGCAGACTTAGCCCTTCATTTACACTACTCCACACAGATTCTTAAGATAATCATAATCATGTTATATAACAAAAAATATCAATTTTAAAATTAAATTAAAAACTCCCACTACCATGTGTATAATTTTTTTAGAAAGAAAAACACATATTAGTGCTTAGCCATATATCTTTCCTATTTCTCGGGCAATTTGAGGATACCTCAAATTTTTACGAGCTGTGTAATAAAAAGTTCATTTGGGGAGATCATATCAATAACTTGGTACGTGGCTATAAGGACTGCTTCGGCGCGCGCCTACCTTCTAAAGGTGTGAGCAAGACCGAATATAGTCGTTTGAAAAACGATTTTTTTTTGCAGAATGTGCAAGACAGTTAAAAGTTGAACTCAATAATGGCGAATTTTATACGCCTTAGCCTGTCCCAACGCAATGTAGTAACCGAGCTACCTAGCCTACTTAAGTGCATTTGAGAGGGCCCTGTAGCCAGGCACTTAGACGCTAAATAAATTTTACCTGACCAGACCAGTGCTGGCTTTAATTGTGCTATTTTTTCTATGCTTAGATTTGAATGGTTTCGAAAATTCAATACGACACTTAATTCTGTTACAAGATGAGATCTTCATTGCCTTCATCAATTTAAATACATATTTGGATTGTTTGCTCATTAGCACAATTACCTAAACAAAATAAGATAGATTCTTATCTTTTTTAACTTTAAACCTAGAACTCATAAGGCATAACTACTGAGTTACTTCACCTTACCAGTTGATATAAAAATACTATAGCAAAAATATGTTATCATCTCCCTCTGTATCACTTAAGAACGCAAAAACTGTTTGCTTTAATTTGTTCGTTCATCTTTTTTAAAAAACAGTGATTCAAGAATTAAATTAATTAATTCTTAAATATGTATGCACATTGATGTCCACAATGATCAATTCTAGTCTTCTTCATTTCTTTAAGTATCTATAGTCGTATTAAATATAACAAACATCCAAACTAAAAATGTAGGTATCTTTTCCAAAAAAGAAAAACACAAAAAAAACTTTCCACTCCAATGACAAGCAGAAAAAGTTCAAGAACGATAGCGGTAAGCTATAGTTTAAAGTACAAAAAACTACCTATATCTTGTTTATTTTAATAGAAGTAAATACAAAAAAAATTTCCGTTGGTTTAGAAGCGGTAGACATAGACAGACAAATAATTGTTATATGAATCTCTCCAAGAAGGTAAAACCAAGCCATAAAGGTAAGCAAATCAACAACCGCCCACATGCCCAGTCAGTCTATGCAGCAGTTTGTGTGACAAAAGGAAGAGAACTTCAAGATCTTTTCCGAGATTTGTCGCTGCCGCCCATTGTAAGCGACCCAACCGAACGACGCACGACAACGGCTATGTGGCTAAGGTGCTGCACAGTGTCAGACGCTGCTGGCGGCACGATTTCAATTTTATATGTTATCTGTCAGTTAAGTGATTATTTATATTTCTTCTTCATATGGTAACTTACCGTTATATACATATTTACATTTCTACATTCTACATACATACATAGAAAGTGGATAAAGAATTAAAATAAGCTTTGTACCTACCTAATCTTTTAACAAATGCGGGTCGGTTTTGATTCTTCTTTTTTTCAACAACAACAGAATTGTCATATAAAAAAATATTAAAAATCTGTGGCAATACATACAAACATGGATATACATTTGTTACATAGCATACACGACATTTACGACATTCAGAACAGAAGTGTGGAAAAAGAGAAGAAAAAATAAAAAATGAAATCACGGTCAAGAGCATTTTGACAACAAGTGGCTCTGGCTGGCTGACTAAATGACTCTGACTCTGAGAGGCTGAAGTTTGAATCATACATATTAGTTGAAGCATTTTCACGGACAGCTTATAATTCCACATACGGCAACTTGCATAAGACTTTAGTTGGCAAAACATTTATATAAATTAACAACCAAATCAACCCTCGGCCATTTATGGTGCAGAAGCAAGCCCAGAGCTGAATGCATTCAATACACAACACGGTTATGCTGTTGCTGGTGTTTTATTTTGATAACAACAAAAACAAAGATTGACCTAGATTTGGATTCATAACAAGCACACATAACTCTCAGTTTGGGAAGGAAGCTTTTAAAACGACCTTTTTTTTTTTTGTTTTTGAGAGCTTTCACGGAACGTTCTCTGATGATATGGCAACGGCAGGTGACCTTGATTCGAGTGTATGATTTTCTATACAAATATTTGTGTTTGGATTTACATCTTCCAACAGGCACAGATGTTTTAACTGCTCTTTGAGGAGATTAACCCTTATAAGTTGGGAAAGATTTATCTGAAATAAAACAATGTATGTAGGTCAGTACGAGATATGGTTCACATTAGGAAATAAAACCGTGAATTTCTTATGTCGAGTATACAGGGTAAATTAGGTTAATAGCCCAGAGTTTGCGGCTTCCCTTTTGCGTCATTGCTAATTTGGGGTCTTTGGTTAATGTGCCTTGAGGTTTCGAAAAGGAAACATATACATGAGTGTTTGAGATTATGTTTGTTGCCATTTCTTACTGCTTCCTTTGACGTAGGTAAGACTTGAAAATAACACTTGTTATTGATATCATTGAAATGCATCACTAAAAATAAGTTTTAAAACTGACATACATTAAAAATGTAAATTGTACGGAAATTAAAGTTTATAATTTGTATACTGCATTCCAATTCTGACTTTAACTATTGCGGCGCCTTTTTGTTTTTAATAAAGATACAACTGTATGTAAAAATGCATTTTACAAGATTTAGATGTTACCGAGAGTGAACTACACATTCAATACTGTTAGGATAGGATGCGGGTGTTTAATATATGGAAATGTATTTCATAAATTTTCTCAGACGATGGAGAAGCGATAAGCATTTTAATGCAGAAAACTGACATGAAAGCTTCAATCATTTAGTAAAAAACTATAAATAGATTCTAAAGAGTTGTTGTTGAAAATGAATCATTTATAAAATTTTTCTTGTTGTATTGAAGAAATAATAAATTTTTATTATATTATTCTAGGTACAAATAAGCATGTGAAAATTAAAAAAAAAAGTTGGTGTGACAGTACCCAGATTTACCCAAAACTAGCATCCGATACTGGTAAAGAACTGTGGGTAGTGATAATCTTTTGAAATTGAGTGCTTACTTGAATGTGTCGGTCCTACCCCTTCCTCTTATTCTCAGCTTTAAACGGTAAACATTACTTAAATGGCTTGTGGCTAAAAAAATGTTTCCCAAATTTCCATTATTTTCTACTGCTCCCACGAATATGAAATATTAAAGACTTTAGGACAGTCATATATGAAGCGTTCAGAAAAATCACAATCATTTAATTTATAAGTACTTAAAACATACAATTTACAGGGAAATGGACTACGGGGCGATGATGGTTGGAATAATGACTATGGAGTGAAGAAGAAAGGAATCACTCACACGATTTATGCCCATTTGTTTCCCCTTTCCGTTCCAGGTTACTGTACATTACTTAGAGATACAACTAAACACCGTCGAAACAACTATCCTACCTTTATACCAGACGTTTTATCGAGTCAATAGCCATAGCCCATTAGACTAATCTTTCCATCAATGAAACAAATGTCGATGAATGGCCGGGGATTTTTGCTAATGTCATCGCAAAAATTGATGAAAAGACTTATATTCAACATCTATCTAGAGCAACAGAAACAACTTCTAGAAATACATATAAGAACCTTGATCACCAGTTGCCCTCAGAAGTAAACTATTTTTCCAAAGAATTTTCGGTTGAAGCTATAAGCTACGTATTCAGAGCACGAGTCGAACTGTTAAACTTAAACTTTATACCCCATCGAGATGACTTGCCACAACTTTGCAATCTCTGCAATAGAAGAGAGAATGAAGACATAATCCATTTTATTGCAACCTGTCCAATGTTGCTGGAAATTCGACGATTGTATTTCGACGTAAGTTATATCGATGTAAATCGACTATACGAAATTCTTAACGGAGCTCTAGGATGGTCTTCCCTTTATAAGTACTGCAAACACGCCCTAACCTATCGAAATAGTTTTGATTTGTAAATCTCTGGTTACTGCAGTTCATTGCACCAAACAAACATTGATATCTTTTGTGTTTCAAATCACGTAAAAATTGAAAATGTATTAAAATATTTGTGTTTCAAATCATATTAAAATTGTTAATACGATATTATTTTATGAAATTCAAGATTAATTAATATAATAAATTAAATTGGATAATTGAATTTTGTGTTTTAAATCACGTTAAAATTGAAATTGTATTAAAATATTTGTGTTTCAAATCATCTCAAAATTGGTATCTTTTGTGTTTCAAATCATATTAAAATTGTTAAAATGATATTATTTTATGTAATTCAAGATTTATAAATATAATAAACTTTATCGTTAAATTGGATTATTGAATTTTGCAAACCTATAAATATAATTATTAACTTATTACTACTTTCGTATTAGTTTTGTATTCAAAGAAAAAAAAAAAAAAAAAACTTGTTACTTTTTTATATTCTTTCATTTATATTCTTTTTAACACTAAGCGAAATGTCATATCAGGCAGACGGCAGAATAGCCATGTCATTATTCTTAAGAAAAGAAATTTGTGAAACAAAATTTTATGAAATAAAGAATTTATCTACATATCTATCTATCTATGGAGTCAATGCAAATGCGGAAGGGGAATATAGATCTGGAGGGGTAAATAACAGAGATGTGCAGTGCATGCGCTCCCAAAAAGCGTTCTAAACCAAAGTCTCACTTTTGGTTTGGTTGCGACTCTCTTTTCGATACTAGATGGTAAAAAATACATCGATTTATATCCTCTAGCATTTCAGGATAAAACCTAAAGACAAACATCAGCGCTTCTTACGTACTTAGGTTTACCTTAGATGGGTTAGAACTCTCATTTTCACAAAAATTAAGAAACGAAAGTCGACGTGAAACTTCACAGAAACACACTTTTATATTCACAAAACAAAATCGCTGTATGATATAATTTGTTCCTATCATGGCATAGTGATTGCTTGTCCTTGATCGCTGCCTGAGTTTTATGAAAGCAGAAGTAATTAATTTCTATGTTTTAATGTACATGAAAATTTTAAGAAATGTCATCTTTTTTTTGATGAATATTGATGGGGAGTGTTGTACAGAGAGTTAAAGGAGTGTGGTAAGTAAATTAAATTCCTTTTAAGTAATTAAATGAACAAAGTCAGTGAACAGAATTTAGGTGGGGTATTTTGTTAATTTGGTTTTATGAAAAACGATTTCCATAATTTCATCATATATTATATGTACGTCTACATGAACTTGCCTTTCAATTATTACATATTTCTTATGCTGTTTTACATAATTAAGAATTTCCTTTATTTATATTTAATCTATGTCATGGGCGGTACTTTACCATGAACAATTAAAATGTTTTCACATATTTTCACTTCTCGTACTGCTAAGCGTTAAAGCTTCACCCTACCCGGATCTAAATCACCCCTACACAAGCACTGTCCTTCCCTTGCTTATTCAGCCGTTTTTTTTCAGACAAAATCAATTTATGAGTGGCCATCACGACATAGTGGCTTTTTCAGCTTGTTTAAGTAGTAGAATTGTTTATCCACATTTATCTGTCTATATATTGAAACTTGTTGCGTTTAAAAATAAAAATCCTCCCCCAAAAGGGGAGGATTGCTATGCTATGATGCCAAGTTAACTACATACTATCTAATGAATCTATAATATTGATTGAATTAACGTCTCGACTTGTTGCTAATGTCTATGTAAAGTCCTTGTCAATAGATAAGATTGAAAAGGATATAAATTGGTTATTTTTGTTTGGAAATAAATACTTTATTTTTATTTACAGAATGGGAACACGGAAGTTTAAAGTTGAGTTTAGGTCTAGACCTTATCCATTATCTTTTTTTTTTAATTTTGATGCAATATTAGCGTAATTTTCTTTTCAAAGTCAGTTTCATTATCTTTATAAACGTGCAATGCTTTAGTTCCCTAAATCCACCACCATATTTCTTTGGAAGCTTTGTAGTGCGGCAGTCTTCAATAGGCTCAGCATTTGTTGGTCTTTGAAAATGGCAATTATGCAAAAAAAAAATTAGTAAAAATAAACATTTATAGTTGAATGTTTTCGAAATGTTCTCAATTTTCTTAGAAGTTATATGATTCTAGTAAATATTAAAAAAAAAAATACAAGGGTAATGGTTCTAAGAACTTGAACTTAAGTATTGCTTTTTATTTGCTTTCACACCAAGTATACAATTACTAACGAGAATATACTTAAGTTCTAATACCATTAAATTCAAGTTCATCCATCACAACTATTTTCAAAGTATGTTATGCAGGTACGTTCCTACCTAATTCTATATCCAAACGAACCTATTGACATCAAGTGATTTTGATTAAAAGGTATTGGAAACACAACAAAATTGATTGATTGATTAATAACCTAAAAACGCCCTTCTAAATGTGTTTTGTCTATCTTCTCACTTCCTAAGGTACCTACTTCCGAAGTATCAGTATTTGGTTTTGTCGCTAAGAAAATTATGTTCTTAACAGTTAAAAAAAAAGTCCATAGTTGGAATTGTCCACAAAAAAGTTATACGATATGTTTTAATGCGTCAGAGTGATTACGGGTATACGACAACGGCGACGATAATAATCCAAAGTGTTAAAATTCAACACACGTAGTCAACTTCCATTTTGAGTGGTGGAATACTAGAGGAACTCAGTACTCGCACCCCGAGAACACCATGTTGCCAATTATTCAATTCCATTCGAAGTTGTGTATAGCTCGTTGCACAATCGATAATGATGACTATAGGGTGTCAACGTGTCGTTTTGGTTGGTGTTTGCTTGTAAAACCTTTAAGAAAGTAGTTTGCAAATAGAATGATACATATCGAAATTCCCCCGAAACAAAAATAAACAAAATTGTAACACGAGCTTAAAGTAAACCACCACCACCCTTGTTATTTAAGACAATTTAACACTACTCATCTTCAATACATGCAAAAACGATACGAATGAGAAAAAAAAATTCCATTGTATTTTGTATGTCTGACCACCAATACAAAAATTCAAAGTGGAAGTGTTTACCCTACTTTATCGCGCGGCGCGTATGACATCATTTATTGAAGATTGAAGTATGCATGTTTTTTATCGAAGCGCCCAGATGATGAGAAATTTTTATTAACGTTTTAGTGTTTGTTTTTTTTGTTTTTATTTTTTGGCGAACATGTTTGTGAGATTGATTACATCACACTAAATTTTCAGCTAAATTACAATGACTCACTAATGTATTATGTATGTTAACGACGCTTAATGAAAATAATCAATATTAAGTCATATCGGCTATTTTTATGGTTTTATGGTATAAGTTTGGAAGATTTAAATTTAAAATATAAATCAGATGGAACACTTTTGAACCAAGAGCGTAGATTAGGTATCAAAAGTTTTAAATGCTAATTTAAAATTTTGGATGCACTTTGAAATTCGGGTCTTCAGCTATAGAAAGTCATTTAAGTATTGAAAGAAGGTTCGGCCCCTCCATTTGAAACTCTTCGTGAATACGACTTGATCGTGAATGGTGTGTTGAATATAACATCCTACCAATGTTTTCACTAGTAGATGAAAGCTCTAATGGAATATAATTTAAGCTTTAGTGAAGAGGACAACCTGCTCAGAAAAAAAAGATGATACACAGGTATTTCTGAAGACTGCCTATTCCAATAATTTTTTAGGTAAGAATTCAGCTTGACGCAAATTTATAAACCTCAGTTTTCGCATTGTTTGGCCATATTTGAAAAACCCGTAAGTCTTAATATCTCGAGAACTACTTGACGCACAGAAAATTTGCATTGGAAATGTAATTTTTCTTCATACATCATTCTTCTAAAGGAGATATAATTTCCTAGTTATAGCACCGAAAAGTATCTTATTTTTAGTTATTTTCACATAACTCTACGGTTATTAAAATCATCAAGAAACATTGAAAATCCACAATTTGCCGTGCTAAAAAACTCCCATAAGAAAATGATGTAGGTACTGGAGAAAAAAGGTAATTATAAAGGTCCTTGAAAATTTTCTGTGCGACAAGAGGTTCTCGTCACGTTTTTTTTTTCAGATTTTTTTCGATTGACTGAACTACAGTAGTCCCTCGATAATGTGAACTAATTAAAACAAGGCGTTTTCGGATTTTAGAGGGATTCACATTACTGGAACTTTTTCCAACTGTCATTTAACAGATTAAAACATTCTTTATAACCGATGAATATCACAGAAAATATTTTTTTTAAGCTCAGTTTAAGCATTTATTGAATTCATAAAAAAATCAATAAAATACAAGTAATAAGGAGTACACTCCATTTCAAAAACTGAAAAAAAAAATCATAATAATCTTCAAAATCAATTCTTCATAAAATAACGTAAAAAAAACTTCATAAAAAGATGTAAAATGCTAGCACAAAAATCTCCAGTCTGCAGCTGCATTTAATATATCTTAAGATATGTCTAGACAAATAACAGTTATGCATTTTTCAGACCTATACAAAAATTGCGTGCACGAACGAGAAAAACATGCAAGCTTTTGCAAAGGAAATTCACATTATAGAGTCTAAAAATTTTCGAAATTCACATTATAGAGGTGACAATGAAAATTTTTGGTGATTCATATTTTAGAGAAATTCGCATTATCGGTAATTCGCATTATCGAGGGACTACTGTATTATGTTAATACGTGTTTTTAAATTATATTAACCTTTATCAAATAAAACGAGCACATTTATCTATCAATTTTTATACAATTTTATTATAATTTTTTTTTTGTGGCATTAAATTGGTTAAATAAATATATTTTTTGAAACAAATCCAGATATGATGACATTATGGCATTTAGCTTTTATTCTTCTTTTCCTATAAAACTTGTTTATTTGCTTACTCAAAATAGGTGATAGAGGATGCAAGTTTGTCCATGAAGAATTATTGCAGAATAATGTTTTTTCTTTTAAAATGCAAATATTAAGCTTTAACTTAGTTTATGCGAATGAATTTGAAAAACAAAAATATAAACTTTCAACAGGAGTGGTGGGTGTTTTGGTAAAAGTTTTAAGATCATAACTCCAATGCATTCATTGCATTTTTTTAAGAGTCGAATAAAAACGTATACGTCTTGTTTTTATGAGATTTCGAGGTTTTCACTCTCTTTACTTTGTTTCTTTCTGGATCACAAAATAAATAGAGTTCTAGTTTATTCTTGTTTTAACCATATATGGCCCCAACATATTTGTATTGCTTACTCCCGCACT